>NW_027530974.1:2671895-2876116 GCF_008692635.1 Crocuta crocuta
ATTTACAACCAATACAAGCCTGCTTTCAAATAACATTATATGACTTCACAGGTAGTATAGGTACCTTATAATAACAAAATAATCCCAATTCACCTCTCCAGTCCCCTGTATTAACTTCTATATAAGCACATGTAAGCATATATATAATATATAAACAAATTGTTTTCTGTAGATCAATTAAGAATAAGAAAAATAAAATACTTAATTTTACCTTCATCTATTCCTTTTCCAAAACTTTTCCTTTCTTTATGTAGATATGAGTTTCTGTCCTATAGCATTTTATTTCTCTCTAAAGAACTTTTAAAATTTCTTACAAGGCAGGTATACTGGCAAAAAAACAAGATCCCTCAATTTTTGTTTGTCTGAGAAAATCTTTATTCCTCCTTCATTTTTGAAAGATAATTTTGCAGACTACAGAATTATAGGTTGGTGTGGGGGGGGTAAAACATTTTTTTAAACATTTCACTCTACTCTCTTCAACTTCATGGTTTCTGAGAAGTCAGATGCAATTCTTGTCTTTGTTTTTCTATACATAGGTGTTTTTTCCCTTTTGCTTGCTTTGGGATTTTTTCTTTATCTTTGATTTTCTGTATTTTGATTTTCTTTGTCTTTGATTTTCTGTATTTTGAAGCCTAGGGGACATACATCTGTGTGTGTGGGGGGTTTATCCTCGGTATTCTCTGAGCTTTCTAGATCTGTGATTTGGTGTCTGACATCAATTTGGAGAAATTCTTAGTCATCATGTTTCAAATATTTTTTCTGTTCCTGTCTCTTCTTCTCTTGGTGGCATTTCCATTGTGCACATGTTACACCTTTTGTGGCTGTCCCACAGTCCTTGGCTATTGTATTCTTTTTTGTTTTTTTCTGTCTTTGTTCCCTTTACTTTTAAGTTTTAGAGGTTTCAGTTGCGATGTCTTCAAGATCAGAGATTCTTTCCTCAGCTGTGTCCAGTCCATTTGCAAGCCCATCAAAGGCATTCTTCATTTTTGTTACAGCGCTTTTGATCTTTAGCATTTTGTTTTGGGTCTTTTTTTTTTTTATTTCTAGGAGAGAGAGAGACAGCGTGAGCAGGGGAGGGTCAGAGAGAGAGGGAGATACAGACTCTGAAACAGGCTCCAGGCCCTGAGCTGGCAGTCAGCACAGAGCCCGACGCGGGGCTCGAACCCACGAACCGTGAGATCATGACCCAAGTGAAAGTCGGACGCTCAACCGACTAAGCCACCCTCGTTTTGGGTCTTTCTTAGGATTTCCATCCCTCTGCTTAACATTGGTTATTCTCACATGTTGCTTACTTTATCTATTAGAGTCCTTAGCATATTTAAATTCCCAGTTATGATCATTCTAACAGTCCTGCCATATCTGTTTCTGATGCTTCCTCTGTATTATCAAATTGTGGGGGTTTGGGGTTTTGTTTGTTTGTTTGTTTTTGTTTTTCACCTTTTGATATGTCTTGTAATTTTTTCTTGATAGCTGGACATGATATAACAGGTAAAAGTCTTTTAGTGAGCCTGTGTCCCTGGACTGTGAACATCAGAAGTGTTTCCCAGTTTTTTTCCCTTCTACCTTCAGGTGAAACAGGATAGTAATAGTGAGCTGGAATTGGGTACTTTCTTTCCTACAAGACAATTAGTCTCTGATAATACCCCAGCATATTAGGCCCTAGTTAAATAGTTTCTTCTGAGGTCAGACCTTGTTAACAGAACAGAGTTCTCTGGTACATTCAAAATGGCTTCCTTTCTCCTCCCCTTGCAGGAAGCAGGAATAAATGTTTTCTCTGATATTTACTGTGGGAATCTGATTGACTTCCTAAAGGTAAAACAAAAGCATGGAGTCCCCTGGAGTTCTTATATCTCAAGAGTTGACTACAGTGAGCCTGAATTGTCAATAACAGTTCAGCTTTCTGTATTCCAGCAAGGTTACTGCCTCCTGGCACTGGTTTCCTGCAGAGGTTTCTGCTCATGGGCTTCTGCTGTGGTAAGCTGCAATTCTTTTTATCTGTCTGTCTCTCTGGTTCCGGGGCAGCAGTCTGTTCTGTGACCTTACTTCTCTGATGGCTCTAATTAAAGTTGTTGAGTTTTCAATTTGTTTGACTTTTTAAAGTTTGTTTGTTTGTTTGTTAAGATGGAGGAGACTTCTAAGCTCTTTATATGCCTAAACCAGAAACCAGAAGTACTCCTACCCCTTCAATATTAGGAAGCATTGAGCATTTTAATAATTTCAGCTTCTTGAAAAAGAGATCTTCTGGTGTCTTCTGATGTGTTCCAGTCTGGGTTCGTTTTTCTTGTGGTCCATGGCTGACATTCTGGAACCTCCCTTCAGCATTATCATGGAAATACCCTCCATCTGCCTTATATGTTAAATTCCATGTTTCCTATATCTTGAGCCTTCTTGTTTTTGTTCTTGATTTACTTCCTCTTTTTGATGAAGTACATCCTCCCATTGTTTGATGATGAAGGATGTTTGAGGAGTATTTGGTTTTAGAGCTTGAATATTTAAAATTATCTTCATTTTACCCTACTACATGATTGAAAGTTTGGCAACTAGAGCTCACTTTCTATCAAAAGGTTAAAGGCATTGTTCCATAGTCTCCTAGTTTGCTTTCTTGATTATTCCATTTAATACATTTAGCAGAAGCTTAAGTGTATGGGTGGTCAAATAAAATCCAGGAAAGCCATCCAAGACCCTCTGTGGAGGGGTGACTGAGATGAGGCGTATGTTCAAGATGCTCTGAGTTGCCTGTCGAAAGAGGACTTCTTCTAAAATAAAGAAACCCTTCCTTTTATCAGGTCATCTGATTTCCCAGTCTCCTCCCCAGAAAGTATTCATCCAGATGTTAGTTCTCCTCACCTTATTGTCTATATCACTTTGTACTTGTCAAATGTTCTACATTGTGCTATGCTTTCCCCCTCATTTCCATGTATTCCTTTGTAAACTCCTTAAGCCTAGAGGTCAAGGCTTTATGTGAGTGCCTAGACCACAAAAACTGCTTGTTTACCTGACTTGGATGGAAATGAGATTTATTTCAG
Source organism: Crocuta crocuta (assembly GCF_008692635.1). Classification (NCBI taxonomy): domain Eukaryota; kingdom Metazoa; phylum Chordata; class Mammalia; order Carnivora; family Hyaenidae; genus Crocuta; species Crocuta crocuta. The sequence goes on from NW_027530974.1 coordinate 2,674,922, forward strand.
GATACTCTAACCATAATGACAAATGTACATGCACAGACATCATTGGGCCCAATTCTTTCTGGATTAATGGACTTTAAGACTGAAGTAGACAGTTGCATTTGGAAGTTCCCCTCAAATGAATTAAGGGGGAAGTTGTTACCTTCTTGAGGGGTACTAATGGCTCCACAGAACACAAGACACAACCCATCCCCCTTCTGCTCTGCTGCATTTTTAAATAAAATAAAAAAATTTTCCATAAAAAATTTTTAAATAGTTTATTGTCAAGTTGGTTTCTATATAACACCCAGTGCTCATCCCCACAAGTGCCCTCCTCCATGCCCATCACCCCCCTTCCCCTCCCCGCCATACCCATCAGTCCTGTTTGTTCTCAACATTCAAGAGTCTAACGGAGGACCGTGGGGGAGAAGAAGGGGGGAAATAGCGGGGGAGAGGCATTTTTTATGGATTCATATATTTTACCAAGTAAATATAATAATAAATGATATTAAAATGAAAAAGAAAAACCAGATGAAGAAAAAACAATCCCATGCTGGAAATTTATAAACTTTTTGAAAAATAACATATTTATATTTATGTGTATATATGTATGTATGTGCATGTGCAGGGTCTGTGTGCATGTAGTGTGTGCATGTGTGTGTATTTATTTGAATCTCCAGCAGAAACTTGAAATACTCCTTCACAGGCCTCAGGGATCACAAGGTACTGAGTGTATTTCATTAGGGCAGTGTTGAGTAGTAGTTATGGCTAATGAGCTGGAGAAGCTGAGGTCACTAAGAAGGCAATGCAGTTTTAATCCCCACCTATGGGAGCCAGTCTCCAATAGAGTCCCCAGTGCTTTTTTCTCTTTTGGTTTCATGCCCTTGTGTAACCAACAGGATTCTGATAAAATGACAGAGTGTTTTAAAATGATATTTAACATTCAAGAGTCTCTCATAGTTTGCCTCCCTCCCTCTCCCCCGCTATTTCCCCCCTTCTTCTCCCCCACGGTCCTCCGTTAGACTCTTGAATGTTGAGAACAAACTGAGGACTGATGGGTATGGGGGGGAGGGGAAGGGGAGTGATGGGCATGGAGGAGGGCACTTGTGGGGATGAGCACTGGGTGTTATATAGAAACCAACTTGACAATAATCTATTTAAAAATGTTTTAAAAAATAAAATGATATTTAAACTGACACTGAAGACTTAGGTATAAAAGGCATTGTACCTATTTTCCACCTTGCTTTTTTGAATAACTCACTCTGGGGGAAACCAGTTATCGCTTTGTGACACTTAGGCAGCCAGAGAGACCGGTCCACCTGGCAAGAAACAAAGAACCAAGGCCTTCTGCCAACAACCAACAAAAACAGAGCATCCAATTCAGAGTCAGACCTTCCAGCTCCAGTCAAACTTTCAGATGACTGAAGCCCAGGCCAACAATGTGCCTGATCTCATGAGAGATCCTGAGCCATACATAACTAATATAAGTGTATATTCAATGAGACATATTTTACATACTATACCATAAAGTACACTCATTTAAAGTACACAATTCAGTGATTTTTTTGTATATTCACAGAGCTGTGCAAATGTTACCATAATATAATTTTGGAACATTTTCATCACTCCAAAAGCAAACCCTGTACTAATCTCCCTCTTCCCCAGCACTAAGCCTCTACTAATTATCTTCTGTTTCCATATATTTGCCTATTCTGGACATGTCATATGAATGGAATTATATACTATGTGGCCTTTTATGTCTGACTTCCATCACTTAGCATAATATTTTCAAGATTTACCGATATGGTAGCATGTATCAGTACTTCATTCCCTTCTATGGCCAAATAACATTTCAACACATTTCCTTTATCCATTTATTAGTTGATGAACATTTGTGTTGTTTTCATTTTTTGGATTTTATGAATAATGTTACTGTGAACATTTGTGTACAATATTTTGTGTGGACATATGTTTTCATTTCTCTTGGGTTTATACCTAGGAGCAGAATTACTGTATATTATGGTAACTGTATGTGTAAATTGCTGAGGAACCTCCAGTCTGTTTTCCAAAGTAGCTGTACCATTTTTATGTTCCCATCAGTAATGTGTGAGGGTTTTAAATCCTCCATATCCTCACCAACATTTACTATTACCCATTTTTTTTTTATTTGCATGTGGCTATCTAGTCCCAGCACCATTTGTTGAAAAGGTTGTTCTTTCTCCCTGTGAATAGTCTTGGCACTCAAATGACACAAATCAGTTGACCATAGATACATGGGCTTATATCTGGACTCTCAGTTCCATCCCATTCATCTATGTGTCTATCATTATGCCAGTACTACACTGTCTTGATTACTGTTGCTTCTAGATATTTTATAAATAGAGAAGTATGTGTCCTCCAACTTTTTCTTCTTTTCAAAGCAATGAAATTTTTCAGTTTTTAGTTTATCTGAGAATGTCTTAATTTCAACTTCATTTTTAAAAGATAGTTTTGCTGAACATAAGCTTCTTGATTCACAGTTTGATTGGTTTGTTTCTCCATTATACTAATATGGCCCTTTGGCCATGATAAGAAGTCAGTTTATTTAGGATTCAGTCAATGTTATTAGGGTTCCCCTGCATATGATGAGTAATTTTTCTCTTGTGACTTTTAAGATTGTATTTTTATTGTTGGATTTCAACATTTTGACTATGATATGTCTCAGTGTGGCTTTGTGCTTTAATCCTACTGAGAATTAACTGAGCTCCTTGGATGTATAGAATAATTCTTTCCAGAAAATTTGGGACATTTCCAGCCATTATTTCTTTAAAATTTTTTCTTTGAATGTTTATTCGTTTTTGAGAGAGAGACAAAATGTGAGAGGGGGAGGGGTAGAGAGAGAAGGAGACACAGAATCTGAAGCAGGCTCCAGGCTCCAAGCTTTGTCCAAGCACAAAGCCCGACTCGGGACTTGAACCTATGAACAGTGAGATTGTGACCTGAGCCAAAGTCAGAAGCTTAACCAACTGAGCCACCCAGGTGCCCCTCCAGCCATTATTTCTTTTAATGCTTTTTTCGGTTCCTTTCCCACTATCCTCTCCTCCTGATACACCCAGTATGCATATGTTGATGTGCTTAAAAGTGTCCCACGTTTCTCTGAGGCTCAATTTATTTCATTTTTTCCTCTTTGTTCTTCCTACTGTATAATCTCCATCTATCCTCCAGTTTGCTTATTCTTTCTTCTGCCAGCTCAAATCTGTGGTTAAGTCCCTCAGTGAAATTTTCATTTCAGTCATTATATTTTCAACTCTAGAGTTTCCATTTAGTTCTATTTTGTAATTTACATCTTCAATATTTTCTATTTGATGAGACATCATTATCACATCTTCCTTTAGTTCTTTAAGCATGGACTCCTTTAATTCTTTGAACATATTTATTATAGCTGCTTTGAAGTTTTGTCTCCCATGTCCATCATCTAGACCCCTTAAAAAGAACTTCTTTTGCTTTCTTTTCTTACTGTACATGGGTCTCACGTTCCTGTTTCTTTGCATGTCTTCCTATTTTCTGTTGAAAACTGGACATTTTAGATAATATATTGTAGCAGCTAAGGATACTGATTTTCTCTTCTGAGGATTGTTGCTGTTATTGTTTGTTTACTGAGTTGGCTTGACTAGTTCAGTGAAATCTATTTTCCCTGCCCTGTGTAGCCTCTGACATCTTTGCTCAAACTTTTCCCCTCAATTTGATCTTTAAGCCTACTTTGCTCCCAGTCATCCCTTGGTCAGAGATTGTAGTTAAGTCCCCTAAACCAATTATTTTCATTTGTTACCACTGGATCTGGGCGTGTTTTGGAGACTGCTTCCACTATTCAGGGAGTTTATAAGTTGCCCCACTTTCAGCCAGCGACTAATAGCTCAAATTTCTTCTCTATTTACTCTTTGGAGGACTCAGCCTTGGACACACACACAAAGTTCCTGATCACCAGAGATGAATGCAGATTTAGCTGACTGTCTAACAGACCTGACTGTCTCTTTCCTTGATCTCTTCATTAAGCTTCTGGCTAGTCTGCCTTTGTATGCATTATACACAATTATTAGCCTTCACTAATTGCTGGTTAATTGCTTCATTGTTTTCATTGATGACTTGGGGCATAAATTGCTCCATGGTCGGATCTAGTGAATGTAGAGCCCCTTAGCAGTGTCAGGATATCACCAGTTTTAAGGCTTGCTCCAACTTTTTCCTGGGCAGAATCTCTGTGATTTGGATGAGGAGCCAGGGAAGTGAAGAGATGAGGAACTCTTCAACCGCTGCACCATCTGGATCCTCCTTATGAAGCAGGAGCTGTGTATGGGGATGGTAGGAACTGGTGCCATCAGCTAATTGCCACCACTGTCCAGTAAGATTTTTTACAGCCCAGACATGAGGTTTGAGGTTTGGGGTTTGAGGTGGGAGATGGGATTTGCCCAATATTCACCAGCTGCCAAATCTGCCTGTGATAGCTCTTCTACCTTAACAACCTGGGGGAGATGGGAGCTGCCCTTAGCCTTGACCTGACTGTTGGGAAGGTCTCTTTAGTGAGATGTAAATGGTCTGTTTCCATTTCAGAGAGAGTCACAATAATAGCTCTCATCTTATACACTCGTCTGCAGTGTGATCTTATGCTTTCTCCATTAAAAGGTAAGGTTTATTTCCCCACCTCTTTGGGTGAGCCCTTTGTCTGCTTTGACTAGTGCAATATAGGGGAAGCAATGTTGTACCTATGGNACCCATCAGTCCTGTTTGTTCTCAACATTCAAGAGTCTAACGGAGGACCGTGGGGGAGAAGAAGGGGGGAAATAGCGGGGGAGAGGCATTTTTTATGGATTCATATATTTTTCCCCACCTCTTTGGGTGAGCCCTTTGTCTGCTTTGACTAGTGCAATATAGGGGAAGCAATGTTGTACCTATGGATGGATCTTTTAACTAGCCAGACACTTTCTCTTCCTGCCTCTCAAAATACTTGCTTCCAAGACATACTCTTCTCACACATGGCTACCAGCCAATCTACATGCAGAGGCCAGGTGGAGGCACTTAAGTTGGTACTACGACTGAATATCCAGTCTATAGTCAGCACCAGCTGCCAGCTATATGAGTGACCCATCTTAGATGCTCCAGGCTAGATGAGGCCCCAAATGACTTAAGTCCCTACAGATAACATGTACATAAGATCCACCCAGGTAGCCCAGCAGATCTGCAGAATCGTAAGAGGTAATAAAATAGCTGTTAAATATTGTTGTTTTAAAGCACGAAGTTTGGCTCAATGTGTTCGCCAACCTGGAAGTTCCCCAAACCCCATTGTTTAAGGGGTTTTATAGACATTTCATTACATAGGCATGATTGATTAATTCACTGGCCATTGGTGATTGCAAATCTTCAGCTCTTCTTCTCTCCCCAAAGGGCAGAGAGTAGAGAAGGAAGTTTCAACCTTCTAATCAAATGGTTGATTCCTCTGGCAGCCAGACTCCATCCTAAAGCTGTGTAGGGGACCACCTCATTGTATAAACTCAGGTATAGTCTAAGGGACTCATTTTGAATAACAAACACTCTTATCACTCAGGAAATTCCAAAGGTCTTAGGAGCTCTGTGCTCCAGGAACAAAGACTAAATATATATTTTTTCTTGTACCACAACCCTATCTAAGCAACATCTACCTAAACCAGTGACTTCCAAACCTGTTTGGCTGTGACCCTTAAATACATCTTACATCTTAACCAAGTATGCAAACATATATATATATGCATAAAAAACACTGAAACCAAAGTTTCATACAATTTCTAGGAAGTCATATTCACCCTCACTGCATGCAATATACTCTGATATTTTCAATTCAGTTCAATTCATTCCTACTCCATTCAGTTTCTCCTTCTTCCTTTTTCTTTCAAATGCTGGCTCCAATCCATGAAATGAATTTCTTGACCCACTAATGTGTCTCAAGCCGTAGTTTGAAAGACACTGTGCTCTTAATGGCTAAGACTTACTAATCTCTGAGACTTTGTAGAGAAGACAGAGAAATGAAGACACACTTTGCAAAGGAGAGTCACCTCCTGGATCAGCAAGTAAGGATATTAACATGCAGAGTAAGAAAACAGAGCGCAGTGAGTGTCAACTGTCTAGCTATAAAGAAGAATGAGAACAGGTGATGGCAGAGGAAAGACTTAATCCCTTACAGACATTTCTCCCTCACGCAGCTAATAAACACATGTTTTTCAGTCAGTCACTTGTTTCAGAAACCCGAATTGGTCTCCCAGGAGCCTCTTAGCCTCATACCTGCCCTCAAGTTTGTACTTGAGTCTTTGTGTCCCCCACCACCAGTCACATCTCTGCCCTGAAACTTCAGTAGGTTCTGAGAAGGCTGACCTCACAGAGTCTGGGTGACTTCATCCCCTGACATCAACAGCTGGCAGGTTGACCACTACAGAGATCTTTTTCAAAGTTATGGACATNCTAGCCCAGCACTGGAAAAGGGATTTTGGCTAGACGGAACAAGTATGTCCCAAAAAGGATGGCAAAGGGCTTTGTTCTTAGAGATGTCATACCCAGCCCTGTGAGTTTAAAGACAGATGTTCTTTGTTATTCTAGAGAAGCATATGGCGTTTTACACTTCTTTATTCTTCCCTGGGTTAAATTGCTATCGCATTGTCTCACTTCTTCTAATGGGCCGTGTCTAACATCTGTGCAGTTACAAATGGGGCATGCTCATTTGTGGGTTTATGGAGCTTGAATAACCTCAAGTCTGCCAGGGACCTGCTGCCCCATGCAGGACAGAGAGAAGCAGCGGGCACTGCTGGAGTGTGAATTAGGTCAATTCATGGAGCAAGGGAAATTAATGAAGCAATAGGTATTAAGGACAAAAAAGAAAATCTTAACCTCACTATTCTGAAATATTGTTTAACTTGGATTCATTTGCCTTCTTGCTTGTTTGTGATTCTAAATGACATTTATTGGATTTTATTTTTTATATTATAAATGTAGCACATGCATATTACAGAGAATTTTTAAAATATAAAAAGGAAACAAATCACTCATAGTTGTACTACTCAAAGAAGACCACTGTTAACCATTTTTATATTTTTCCTTCCATTCATTTTATCCTAGCCATGTGTATACTTGAGATACATTCTAGTCATGAAACCATATATGAAACTTTGTAATCTGTTTTATAAATTTTACCATTATATTGAAGCATTTTCCCATGTTGTCTTCAAAAACATCCTACGAAATATTTTATCTCAATTTCTTTTTCATTCTTATAAAAAACATATATGTGTTTTCCATAGATATCTTCAGAGATATACAGATTTGGAACATGCAATGTTTCAGTGGTCTAGATTTTAAAAGTTAGCATCCTCAGTAATGATGGCCCAAAGTAAAGAAAATAGAGGCCTCTTTCATTTTTCTGCAATTGCTTTGAATTAGGCTTTCTCTGTATGGTGGCCATACCTCCAATGCATTCATTTGTGGCAATATAGATATGCATTTGTATATCCTGGGAAAGAGAGCTAGAATCCTTTCTAGAAGGATCAAAATCCTACTTCTAAAAAGGTATCTAAACACTGAAGTTTTTAGAAGAAGGAAAGTAAAAAAGTCTATTTTCAAATCAAGTGATTGTGGTCCTTAAAATACCATTTGTAGTCCCCTAATCCTGGGACACAGCCTTTTCAAACTTGCAGACAGAGGGCTCTAGAACCCCCATAATTACCATGAAATGGGAATTCTTTTGAATTCAATGGATTTTATTGGGAAAAAATATCTCATTTCAATTGGAGCTTAGAAAGCAGGAGGGGGGGGGCGCCTGGGTGGCTTAGCCGGTTAAGCATCCGACTTTCGCTTGGGTCATGATCTCATGGTTCGTGGGTTNAAACTGTTTCCTTGTTCCCACCCAGCTGCCTTTGTGCACTTACAATCTTTTTCCGATTATTTTTTAGAGGATTTAAGCCCACTCCCCCCAAGCCACACCACCTTTCCTTTTCCTAATGGCCCATTAGAAGCCAAATGTGGGGCCAGGACTTGATCCCATACACCTGCAGAGGCCAGAACACCTCCCTGCTCAGAAATGGCATCACTCCATTCCTTTCTGCTACCGGCATAATCAACTGCAAATTCCTCATTTATAACACCTCTGCACTCTCCCTATCAAATCCAGTCACCTTTTCCAGCCACCTCTAAATGTAAAGGCAGCTTTACTCCTGTCTCTCCAACATGAGGCAGACTTCAAACAAAAGAAAATAAGGACACGAAGTCCTCTGGGCCATCTTATGGCACCCATCAGAAGGCTGACAGGGGAGAATGAAATGCTATTCAAACAGGGCCTTTATGTGGCTTTGAATAAGCATGTTCAATGAGGCAGTTTGTGGGCAGCTTCAGGTTTTCACCTGGGCCAAATAAGGTGACACGAGATAAATTCCTCCCGTGTTTCTGTGGATGCGTAGGAACCAAGGGCCCAGGACTGCTTCTGAAAGCCAGCACAAAGCAACACCCTCCTCCAAACAAGATGTTCTTATCTGACTGAGGCTGCAAGATGGGAAGTTTTCCTCACCCTGCAGTCACCAGAAGACCAGGCTGTGGGAATGGTACCAGGGCCTGAGTAGCAAGGAAACGTGCTGGAAAAGACTGTTTTCAGGGGGGAGCAGCAGCACAGAACCACCAGCATTCTGCACGCAGGACCCTACCCACTCAGAGCCACATGATGAAGACACGGTGGCCAGTCCTGCCAGAGTTCCAAGCATTGCTTCCTGGAGAGGAGTGACCCCAGGAATCTGTGTTTTCCTCCTGGTGCTGACCTCAGGCCCGTCAGCCTTTGCCACCTCCTCTGAGTCTCCACTACAACTGTATCCCCGTGTTCTACCAGCTACCAATCTACAACCTACAGATTTAAGAAATCCAGATATTTAACCAGAAGACAAGGGCATTGGTTTGGTTTGACACAATAGCTTAATTTTGCCTCTTCAAGGAAGTTGTGATTTTCATGACAGCACACTTCTAACTGTATCAACCATTTAATGTCACTGATAAAAATCTGATGCTAGAGGGAATGAAGTGATTCTTTGATCTTCCATTCCTTCCATCTTTGCACCATTATTTCTTTCCTGAATTACCCTCTTTTGTGCCAATATTAGGTGGGTCATTCTGATCTGTGTCATTTGGTAAAGATTCAAATCTCCACCTCCTCCTTCATACTGGAAATCTAAAAGCCAAGACGAATCTCAATCTCCATTGTAAGTAGCTAGCAAAAAAAAAAAAAAAAAAAAGGAAATGAGATCAAACATTTTTCTCTATGACCCCTCAAAAAAATGTGTGTTTGTATTCTCTCTTTTTCCTGTCTCATTGTATATGATTTCATATCATAAGAATTCCTGTTACAAGTCAGAGCCAGCTCTGCCTTTGAAAGAGGCACCACAATACAGTTGTGGGAAGGAAGGGTGTCTCATCTACAAGGGCAGAGTTGAAGGATGAGCTGTGGTAAACATGAGTCACAAGAGCTCCTTAAAACTATGAAGTCCTGGGGCACCTGGGTGGCTTTGTTGGTTGAGTGTTCGACTCTTGATTTCTTTGAGGCCATGATCTCGTAGTTCATGGGCTAAAGCCCCATGTTGAGCTCTGCACTGCTTGAGATTTTCTCTCTCCCTCCCCCCATTTGCCCCCCCAAAATAAATACATAAACCTAAAAACTAAAACAAAACTATAAAGTCCTAACAGATCCCCACCCCGAGAGATTCAGCTCAGCATACCTCCAGGAGATTCTAAAGCAAATGAGTGGGGCCCAGTCTTTGAGAAACATTGTGCAAATTCAAGCAAAACACCTCCCTGGGGAAGACCAGAAGGTTGAGGGTGAAGAAGTGAAAGCTGTAAGTGAAGGCAAGTGAGTTTTAAAGAAAGGAAAAGGAAGAATCTGAACAGAGCTTGAGNTTATTTCAAAGAATGGAAAGATTTAAGTGTATTTATATGTCGAAATGAAATGACCAATAGTGAGAAGGACCAATAATGAGAAGTTGAAGATAACAGGAAAGTGGAAGATGGCTGGACTCTAGGCCCCAGAAGAGGTAGGAAGACTTAAGAACCAGTGCATCACAGGTGCACGACCAACCAGCTTTGCAGTGGAGGAAGGGGATCTGAATAATAACCTTCTGAGACAAGAGAAAATGGATGGACACCTAAAGTTTTGATATAACAGTGTTGCTTGGTGGTTTGAATTTACTTGAAATGTTGGAATAGGGACATAGGACCTAGAGAAAAAATTGCATATACCAAGGAAAGCTCTAGTTGTCGAACCCCAATTGGTACTCACTTCTAACAAGCAGTAGTCCCTAGATGTTCAGGAGAAATGTCTCTGTCTTCTCACCAAAAAGGGGACAATTTGAATCCTAACTTCTCATGACTGCTGTCTGACCCTCTTATTAAAAACATCGTGCAGGGCACCTGGGTGGCTGAGTCGGTTAAGCATCTTCAGCTTAGGTCATGATCTTGTGGTTTATGGGTTTGAGCTCCATGTCAGGCTCTGTGCTGACAGCTTGGAACCTGGACTTCAGCTTAGGTCATGATCTTGTGGTTTATGGGTTTGCGCTCCATGTCAGGCTCTGTGCTGACAGCTTGGAACCTGGAGCCTGCTTCGGATTCTGTATCTCCCTCTCTCTCTGCCCCTCCCCACGTACACTCTATCTCTCAAAAATAAATAAAGGGGGGCCTGGGTGGCTTAGTCGGTTAAGCCTCCGACTTCGGCTCAGGTCATGATCTCATGGTTCGTGGGTTGGAGCCCTGCATCGGGCTCTGCGCTGACAGCTAGCTCGGAGCCTGGAGCCTGTTTCAGATTCTGTGTCTCCCTCTCTCTCTGACCCTCCCCTACTCATGCTGTCTCTCTCTCAGAAATAAATAAAACATTTTAAAAAATTAAAAATAAATAAATAAAACAAAACAAAAACATCCTGCAATGATAGATTATAACTTATTGGAGGCCAGCAACCCAGTGATTCTCAGTGGACAATATCTCACAAAGCACTAGGCAGCGTGAAAAGGATCTAATGAAGTTTATTTTGCACTATATTAAAGTTATGTGTATATATTATTATAAAATGTACATTCTTATTCCAGAAAATAGAGATAGGAAAGGAGAGGGGGTCACTCATAGTCACACAAAGATCACCACTTTTGAGACTTGGGTCATGTATTAACTAAACTCCAAGATGTCCCCTATAATCCTTGCCTACCAATATTCACGCCCCTACATTGCCCCTCCCACACGGAGGCCTGGCCCTGAGTGCCAACAGAATATGACAAAAGTGTAACTTCTGAGGCCAGGGTGTAAAGGACATTTTAGCTTCCACCTAAAACCAGTATTTTTCAATAGTAACACTAATAACCTTTTGGGCCAGAGAATTCTTTATCATGGGTGGCTGTTTTGTGCATTGTAAGATGTTTAGTAGAATCTCTAGTCTCTACCCTTTAGATGCCAATAGTGCATCGTGTTCAGCTATAAAAATAAAAAATGTCTCTAGACATTGCTGAGTGTCCCATGGTGTGGGGGAATACTGCCCCCACTTGAGGGCCATTGACCTAGACTCTTGACCTCCTGGCTCTAGGGAAAACCAGCTGCCAAGTGTTATGACACAACATGTGTGATCACCGTACTGTGGAGAAGAATGGAAGCCCACCAGCTAATAGCTGGTACAAAGTAGTCATCACTGTGCAAAAGCCACCCAGAGAGACTGTGGACGTGGACAAAACTGATGGCAAACTTCATGAGAGCCAGAGCCTCCCAGATGGACCACTCCCAAATCCTTAACCCAGGGAGACCAGGGGAGATAATAATGATTGTCTTAAAGAGCACTAAGTTTGGGGGTGACTTGCCTAGTTGATTTCTTTGTTTAGCAATTATCCTTGATGTTTGACTACTGATTACATTTAGAGTAGATATGCACTACTCTAAGGTCCTTTTTCTGTCTTGAGAACATTTCCCTGGGTCTAGGTAAAAAAGTGAAAAATGAATATCAGCATGGTTGTTTACTTCCTACATAAAATCCTACATATGAATATTGGATTATTCATAAAATTTCAGTTAGTAGATAGAAAATGTTACAGACACTAGCCGTAAGGTGTAGGGTGGAAATGAGATGTTGGCTCCAAAGTAAGTCTTCGCCATCACGTCCTAATTTTTGTGAACTAAGTTCCTGTCTCCAAAGCAATGACATTATAATTTTTAGAAATGTCCCCCCTACTTTTGCCTGACCAGGTCTGTAGAAGAATTAATAATGGATCTTAGAGGGCCTCAGTTCCTTGTTCAGTCCTATGTCATGAAATGAACTAAAGAGTAATTGCACCCTGGTGAATTATGCTAATTCAGATCAGTTATATATGGCTCTAACCTGCCTCCACAGGCTTAAAGAGAATGTGAGTATCATTCGCTACTTAAAAAAACAAATCTAAATGTCTTTCCTAAACAGGTTGCATGCGCTGCTCCCGCAGTGAGGCACTTACTGAAGTGAGAAATCAAACTTGTAAGCCCTGGGAACAATGAATCTGAGGCCCCTGCTTTTGCGGTCCTATTGCTCTGGTATTACGTTCTGGGGCCAGTGTGTTTGCCCTGAGATTTTGGCAGGTTTTTGTTTTTGTTGTATGCATCCCATACTATTATCATTTTTGACAATGGATTACATTCCCTTTATCTCCCCTTTTTTAGCTGCCATGAATCTGAAAGGCATACTCAGCTTTGGTTTTTAATACTGTTAAAGATATATTACTCCACTTTTTACTAGGGTCAGCAAATACATATATTATTCCATTAGCAAATTGTCTGATGATTTTAGGTTACTGAATCCAATTATTCAGTTCTAGAAATATAAATGTCATACCAGTGATTATCCTAAAAATGTATTACAGGAAAGAAAACTGGAAATTAGGGAGCAAAGAACTACAGATTCTTATTTCCTTGGTTTGGTTTTAAAAGTGTACCAGCCAACAGATCAAGTATTTATTTGAGGAAAAAGGACAGACAGGAAGAAAAGAATAAGAAAACCTTTTTAGATCTTGAAATGAGCCAGATAGTCTGCCAGGCTCTGCATTTTCTCACTTAGCCTTCATGACTGAGGTAGGTACTATCCTCCCTAATACCAGATGAAGAAACTGAGGCATTCAGAGCTCTAGCAACTTGTCCTGAGTTTCAAGTGATCCAAATCAGGACTTGCCTGATTCCTAACCACCATGCTAAACCAAACAGATGACATTTCTCTTTGTGTCAGAGTTCTTGACTGCACATAGTGGAAAACAGCTCTGATAAGAGGAATTTACTGGTTGGAAAAGGGAAGTGGTAGGAAGGGGAGGAGAATATGAGTGTGGCTCATAGAATCAACAGGAGTGTGAAGGACTAAACTTGGGAACCAGTAGAAACACGGCATCTCTGACATCCTAAGACACAGCAACAGTCTCCCTGTAGAGGCAGGTAGCCAGGCCTTTCTGAGAAAGACCCAACCCCTTTCTCCCAGCCTTCTGTCAAGAATCAGTCTTAGATAAACATGTCTGATTGGCCAAGCTTAGGGCTCATGCTCACACATACAGATGCATCCCAGAATGAAGGATAGCTTCCATACCAGGAGGTCTCTGAATTCACCCTGCACCAAGACCTCATCAAGTAGGGAATCTTTGGGGTCACGGATGCTGGACAGTAAAGCACGTCAAATATCTAACAAGCTCTTGAAAGTGAAATGTCTTTTCTTGTGAAACAAACAAACAAACCTGCTATGTGAACATGACAAACCTACATGGGATCAGTGTGTCTTCCTGGTTGGAATATACATTCCATGAGGGTGGGACTGTACCTCTCATGGTATTGCACGGAGTCTGAGACATGATGAATATCCCAGTAAATATTCCTTGTATGAATGAATTTCATGAAAAAAAAAATTGCCTACTGTTTCTCCCACTATTTTATCCAGTGACATCACACAGTTCTGGGCAGATCAGACATACTTAAGTCTATTTGCAGACTTTAAATATTACAAACAGGGAGAAAGAAAACTCCCTAGGTTTTTTGTGCAGCATTATGACTAGATGCCATTCCATGCATAAGCAGTAACTCTCAACCTTATACTTTCCTGCAGAAATTTCACAAATCTTGTTTCTTTTTTTAAGTTAAAGATAATTTATTATCAAAATCAAATAATTTTAAGAATATTTAATGCATAACCCCACCATTTTTTCCACATTATCTTTATCTCCAATGCATATTTAGCATAGCTATGATGAGAGTATACGTATCTTTTATGTATTAATTTTTCCACAAGATATTACACTGTTCTGTGTTTCAAAATAGACTACATAAATTACAGTGTTAGTGGTGGCATAATATTCCATGATTTTGATGTACCATAATTTACTAGGCCATTTCCTTACTGTTGGCCATGTGGTTTGTACAAATCAGACTTTTAACAAGATAGGACTTCCGAGAAGATCTAGAATATGGTTCACAGATGGCTTGTGTAAGTGATTTTTGATATTACAGTACATCTACTGATGACTGAAGTCAATAAAATGTGACTAAGGATTGCTTACAAAGTGGCTGGTGATATGAGCGTTACATGCATGAATAGAATTTAAGGCAAACTAGAGGAATATATGAAGTCCAACAGGATGACAAATTAGATGTAGTTGAGAAGCAAAGGGCTACATAAGCATAAAAACAAAATGTGACCAAATACACAGATAAAGATATTTTAGTCCCATTACTCATGAATATGTTATCATTTTCATGTCCCAGGGGTTTCTCTACCTGAATCCATGATTCTATTTATTCTTGAAATATGTGTGTTTGAGTATGTTCTCCAGACCTAATATCCCTTGTACTGATACTTTCTCAGTTTCTCCCTAAGATTATTATAAATCCATATTCCTAGATTAAAGCAACATTTTTTGGAGTCAAAGCCAGGGATGGAAAGTGATAGAGGGGTGGGAAGAGGCATCCCAGGGGTGAATTTTGACTTATGGGGTGGTGGAAGTTTATGAAGGTAACTTGAAAAGAAATAGAAAAAAATGAATATTTCTGTAGGGAAAAAAAATGAAAAAGCTACATAATGCTATTTATGCCTTTTATCAGACACATTCTTTAAAAAATTTTTTTAACATTTATTTATTTTTGAGAGACACAGAAAGACAGAGACACAGAGAGACAGAGCCTGAGTGGGGGAGGGGAAGAGAGAGAGAGGGAGATACAGAATCCAGAGCAGGCCCTAGGCTCTGAGCTAGCTGTCAGCACAGAGCTCGACGATGGGCTCGAACTCACAAACAGTGAGATCATGACCTGAGCTAAAGTTGGACGCTTAACCAACTGAGCCACCCAGGCACCCCTCAGACACACTCTCTTAAGAGTTCAGGGTGTATCTTAGGTCTTAAAGGTCTGGAATTGTCCTTTTTTAAAAACGAGATCTTCATCCCTGCCCACACTGTTCCCAGTTAAGCAATGGGTCAAATTCCATCTCCCTGGAATGTTTTAGCAGTTGGAGCAACAAACTGGAAAATTCTTCACATTGATTTGGCTCTGATATGAACAACTGTTTCTTCATTTTTCTTCCTTCCTTCACTGGTCCGCTATGACTTTGCACCAA
Source organism: Crocuta crocuta (assembly GCF_008692635.1). Classification (NCBI taxonomy): domain Eukaryota; kingdom Metazoa; phylum Chordata; class Mammalia; order Carnivora; family Hyaenidae; genus Crocuta; species Crocuta crocuta. Next base: position 2,690,503 of record NW_027530974.1, read on the forward strand.
CCTTGAAAATTCACCCAGACTGTTGTACAATGAGAGGATTCTATCTGATGGAAAAAGGGCTTTGTAGAGCACTGCTCGGAGACAGACAGTGGCGGTTCCTGTGACAGCACAAAACCCAAGTCCTAGTTTTGCACGGGGCAATGCCCTGTGTCATCCTAAGTCCCTTTAAATGTCTCTTTGAGTATGTGTTTATAATAGAAAATGCATGCTTATTTCTCTGCTTTTTAGGTTTTATCTGCTCTTTAAATGGCAGTTAATTCAACTCCTGTGTTAAGGAAGTGATTGTAGTCTATCATGCAGATCAACATACTTAATTACTTATCTGTATATGTTTAGTATCAGACTGGATGGATAGATAGATGATAGATAGATAGATAGATAGATAGATAGATAGATAGATAGATAGATAGGCAGACAGATGATAGGTAGGTAGTCTTTCTGACATCATGTCCCATCACCCCTAAATACTCCACCATATACCTCCTGAAAACAAGAACACTTTCCTATACCACCAACTCTCCAAGTCAGGAAACCCACACAGACACAAAATAACCATCAAATCCGCAGGCTTGTTCAAGTTTCACCAACTGTCTCAACAGTGTCTCTTTTCCTTTGCCATGGACACTCCCCCACAGAGCATGCATTGTATAGAACTGTCCATCCCATTAGTCTCCTTCCATCTGGAACAGCCTCTGTCTCTGCCTGCCTCTAGTGTCCTATTTTCAAGAGCACGGGACTTTCATTCAATGGGCTGACCCTCTACAAGCAGGAATACCACCAGCATGATATGAAGCATGTCACTGAGGAAGGCTCATGATGCCCACCTGTCCCACCTGTGGTGGTGTTACCTTGATCACCTAGTCAAGCTGTCTGCCACTTTCCCCCTTGCATTTGATATTTTTGGAGGGAGATAGTCCAATGTGTTGCCAATATCATATTTCTCATTAACCCTCCACTCACCAGTGACATACACATGTATCAACTACTACCATTATTGTTGTCTAATGGTCATTACTTATTTCTAATATTCCTCTTACATTTATTAATTGGCATTCTACTATAAGGAAGAGGTTCCTTTATTCCTATTTGTTTGTTTATTCATTTACTTATTTTTTCAGTATGGACTCATTCTCATACAATGGGTTATAATCCAATTACCTATTTTGATCCTTAAATTACTTTATTTTTTTTTATCATTCTAAGTGTTCTGTATTTATTTATTTATTTTTTAATAGTTTATTGTCAAATTAGTTTCCACATAACGCTCAGTGCTCATCCCCACAAGTGTCCTCCTGCATGCCCATCCCCTCCTCCCCCCACATCCATCAGTCCTCAGTTTTTGTCAGCATTCAAGAGATCCTTAAATTACTTTAAAATTAGCCAGTCGGAGCCCCTTCAAGCTGGTTCTTGTGTCTTTCTGACATGTTACTGTCATTCTTGGATATTTCCTTACTTTCTGACACAAAAAGATATTCCAGGCTCATCTCCTACTTTTCCTGCCCCAGCCTTAAAGTTAGCTCTATTTCTCCAACCAACCCCTGAGTTCTGGCTGTGCCTGAACTACCAGGGTGTCATTGCTTCCAGAACCTTCTAACTGACAGAGATTGGAAATATATGTAGGCACATAAATATGCATGTATATATACACACACACTCACACATGCATACATCTATAAAAATTTCTATATCTAACTTTGTATCTATACATGCACACACACACACACACACACGATTGTATACTCTAATTTATATTTCTAATTTCAAGATTCTTTCTAGCCTTCCTCCTTTCCTTGTTGGTAAAGGCTCCTCAGCTGTACATGACAAAGAATCCTGGGAAAGTAGAGAGACCACTTTAGATCAGTTGATCTGAGAAGGCCTCCCTGAGGAAGTGAGCCTGGATGATAAGAAATGGTAAAAAAGGGCTCCAGGACATGGGAGTAGCAAGGTCAATGCCTCAGGAATGGGCAGCCTCAGTGTTTAGGAGCTGCAGAGAGGCCAGTGTGGCTGCCACACAGACCACGTAAGGAGCTTGAGGGTCATGTTAGGTGAGATGGGAAGACACTGGAGGATTTTAAGTAGGAGTGTGATGTGACTTGGTTTATTTGTCCAAGTATCCCGTGGGCTGCTGTGTGAAGGATGCACTGTGGGGGAACAGGAATGGAAACAGATAGCAGGCAGGACGATAGCACCCCATGTGTGCAGTAAGCAGTCCAGCTACCCCCGCTCCAGACTGACTTCCAGCTCTGGAAACTAGGATGCCTGTTTAAATCAATAGTGTGTGTGTTTGCTCGCTCACTCATTCATGCAGCTTCTGTTCTGTAGGAGACACTGCTGGGTGACACAGGGGACGCATTCACAGGACTCTCTGTGCCTGATTAGTCATAAGCAGCTGTGAGCACCTCCAGGTCTGGATGTGTGACAAGTCCCTGTGATGGAAAGCGCCGGTGCAGCCTCTGATGGGAGGACCATGACTACCTCAATGCAGTGCATGTTCTACTTCAATTCTCTCATGTTATATGTGCAGAAACTAGAAACCAGGAGACTTGCCCAGGGTCATGGACATCACCCATATCTTCTTGCTACTGTTTTCCACCTTCCATTTCAATGTTTCCCAGCTCAAAACACTCACAGATCAGCTCTCTCCCTTGTCCTTGGGATCCTCTTTACATATACACAAAATTAAAATTGCATGCCTGGCCACGCAAGAAAAGACCTATCCCTGGGGATCCACACTTGGAAGAGTTAATGTAATTTATTTATTAAAATAGATTTATTGAAAAACCCATGTCTTTGTATCACTTGAGAGGTGAGGGTGTTTTCTAGAACACCAGCTCTGATTTCCCTGGGCCTGTCCCTCTGGACTCCTCAGTTTTATATCTATTTAATCAAAATAAAACAAGGTCATCTGCACCTTGTCTTCAACACAGAGCTTCCCTCTCAACTTTGGCCCTTCTCCTGATCCCAGTCGCCAGCAGAGAAGCTACCATAACACATGAGGTTCAGGTGAGACCTTATGCGGAGGGTGCACCACAGCAGACACCTGATGGAGACATTCCAGTGACCACCAGGTGGTATTCATCTTCTGAGGCCACCGGATTACCACAAACCTAGCCACTCGTGACAGCACAAACATATCAACTCATGGTTCATGTGGGTTAGGAGACCGAGTACAAGGCAGCAGAGTCTCCACAAGTTGAAATTCAGGTGTTGGCCAGGAGCTTCAATCTCACTGAGATCCAGTGTGTCCCCTCCAAGTTCATTGGTAGAATTCAGATCCTTGTGATTATATGACTGAGGCCCTAGAGGCCAGCCGTGATCCCTCCCATGTGGCGCCTCTGAAACATGGCAGCTCCAGGCCAGAAAGGGGGCTGCTGCTTCAAATATCTCTTTTCAGAGTGTCCTCTTTTAAGGGCTCTGCTGGTGAGGTCAGGCATGCCCAGGACAACCCTCCTTTCAATGAACTCAAAGTCAACTGATTAGAGACCTTAATCATGTTTGGAAAATCTCTTTATCTTTACCATATAAACAACTTAATGACAGGAGTCAAATACCGCCATATTCACGAGTCCTGCTCACACTCAGTAGGAGATTGTACAGAACATGTGCATAGAGGAAGGAATCACGGGCCATCTTAGAATTCTGATCAGTTGAGTAGACTTTCTGCCTAGATTTTTAAAATTTATTTATTTTTATTATAAAAAATTTTAAGTTTATTTATTTATTTTTGAGAGAGAGAGAGAGAAAGAAACCATGAGCTACGGTGGGGGACAGTGCAGAAAGAGAGGGAGACACAGAATCTGAAGCAGGCTCCAGGCTCTGAGCTGTCAGCACAGAGCCTGACTCAGGGTTGGAACTCATGAGCCACAAGATTATGACCTGAGCTGAAGTTGGATGCTCAACCAACTGGACCACCCAGGTGCCCGTAAATTTATTTTTAGCTGAAGTAAAATATGCATAAAATACATCTTTTAGGGGGGTGATGGTCATGGAGGAGGACACTTGTTGGGATGAACACTGGGTGTTATATGGAAACCAACTTGACAATAAACTATTTAAGAAAAAAAAAATTTTAATTAAAAAATTTAAATTAAAAAAAATTTTAAATACATATTTTAACCATATTTAAGTGTGCAGAGAGTCTCGGGGCATTAAGTACATTCATATGTTGAACTACCATCACCATATCCACCTCCAAAATGCTTCTCATCTTGCAAAACAGAAACTACCCATTAAACACTAACTCCCCTTTCTCCTCTCACCCCAGACCTTGGCACCCACCACCACTACCACCACCCCTGGCTTCTTATGCATTTGCATTCTCAAATGCAGTGATGGCTGGAGCCAAATCAGGAAAAACTAAAAATTTGCCTATCTCACTTCTAAGGCTTGCAATTTTATCAGACCCTAGTTTCTTTTGCAATTCAAATTAAAGAAGCTTCTGGGCTTGTTCTTTGAAAATAGAATCCCCTGTCACCACTGGGCTGGGGCTATAAACTCTGGTTCCTTTGCTGGGCAGAATGGAAAGGAAGGGAGGAGTTCAATGGTAGAAATAGGACGCATTGCCTGATCCTGAATTTCCTACAGCCTCAAACATGGCATGCGTTAAAATCAAAACTTCTCACCAAGTCAGCAGTATGGTACATTTTCTTTGATTTGGAAAAGGAACTGAGTCCAGACCAAATGAGGAACCCCAGGCTTCATTTGTGTCTCAATTTCCCAACTAACTAATGAGGTCTGTGAAGTCAACTTTTTTTTTTAGTCACATGCTCCCTGTATAGACAGAAGTAACATACCGGAATAATCTCAAATGGTTTTCATACTATAAGAATTATGGTCTCAAACTGTACAATAAAAGATAATTCTTCAGGTTTTTTTTTTTCTGAAGCTCCCCTACTCATAAATCTGTCAATATTTAATAAGGTAATAAACATGACTATGAGTCTAAGGTTTCTAATTGAAGCAGTGGGTCATGGGTAAAAACCTGCTTTTGACATCCCATGAGTCTTCGGCACACCTGTCCAAAAGATAGGGGAATTTTGCTCCCCTCATTTAGGTTTGCATGTTATATTTTGTACACTGTAGATTTCCACAGCCTTGTTCACAAGGCATAATTATTTCCAGACAAGATGCTGGCTCAGATGACTGCCTCGCTCCTAATGTGGCTTTTGAGTTTCGCAAGCAGCAAACTCAGAGCTTTGCTCTCACTGTGCCTTCTGTGCATCCTGGTAACGTGGCAGAGAGAAATCAGAACTACACAAGAGGTCATAATTCTAAGCTATGATAAAATGTTTCCAGAACAAAATAACTTGTTGTTCAAATTCCAAACCCACACAGTTAGAAACTATAATTTTCTGTGTGGATGGCAAATGTCTTCTACAAACAGAGTAAGAGTGATTATGCCAATGGCTTCTGCTTTTGAAATATTCCTGTGCCTGGACGCAGTGATAGAACATTCAGTGGTCCATCCATGTGGGAAGTCTGCAAGTGAGTGTGCAACCCAGCAAAGTTGCACGCGCTCTGTGAGGCACTCCAACAGTGTGTTTCCTTTGCAGATATGGGAAAAGAAGTTAAGTGCAGTGCCCGCACCCTCAATGGGAACCATCAATAGGAAGCCATGCTGTCTCTGCTAAGCGACCACAGAAATGTGTCGAGTATCGCAGAACTTGTGTTTGCATTGGTTTCCCTCAGGGACTTGGTTTTGAATAGCAAAGCAAAGACACATTCAAGAGATTTCTTGCTTTAAAAAACATAAAAAACATTTGCCTTGCCACATCACTATTTTTTATATACTTTAAGGGGCAGGAATACTCCATAAAGTAGAAAATTACAACTACCAGCTCCTAAAGATTCCTTTATAGCTATTTCCACCTCCTCCAGAGGGAAAGAAATTCCAGTTCCATGATGTCACTGGATGTCTGAGGATGCAGCTATTCAAATGTACACATGTTCTGTTTGTACAGTTTCCTCTTGTGTATCCCAAAGGCATACAAGATGAACAAGCCATGGCAACATTCAGCAAGCTGTGTCTGACCCAGAGCTCTACACACACACACACACACACACACACACACACACACACACACAGTTATTTGTGCAGCTCTGACCTTGCCTGGCTACCCTCCACTGTCTAGCTTTAGCCTCATGTTTGTCCCAGAGCTTCCTCTTGGCTCCCCTACACCCTGTTTGAAAAAGAGTCCCAGCCCCCTCGCTGTGATGTGCAGAAGTGCCCAGGCTCCTTCTTATCCTCTGGCTTACGTTTCCTCTCACTGTTTCTTTCTGAGGTTCCAAGCTTTGACCTCACTCCTCCTCTCAGAAGTGCCAAGGAGCTTGGTCTCAGGGAGGCTCACACTCACCACCCACCCTCGACTGGCTTCTCTCTTCACACTTGATTGAAGGACCCTGCCGGCAGCCCTTGACCCTGAGCTCTCCGCATCACTGATCCTAGACGTGGCGGACGAATTTGTCTCTGAGCTGAAGGCTGCACTTAGTTATGTCCTCACCCTTCCTCCCCCCCATATCCAAATAGTCTCCAAGCCTTGCAACTCCACATCTCTGCAGGTCGTTCTGATTCACTTCCTCCTTTGTCTTCCACGCAAGCCCATGTCTCTCCACTGGCCTGGCTTCAATACTGTAATCTGGGTCAGACAAAGCCTTGCAGAGACAGGGAATCTGATTCAACATCACTTAAATAGCTATGTTATAGCAGCAGCAAATTTGTAGAATATGAAAATATAAAATAGAATTAAGCCAGGAGCGCCTGGGTGGCTCAGTCGGATAAGTGTCAGACTCTTGGTTTTGGCTTAGGTCATGATCTCACAGTTTGTGAGGTCAAGCCCTGTGTCAGGCTCTGTGCTAACAGTTCCCAAGCTTTCTTTGGGATTCTCTCTCTCTCTCTCTCTCTGGCTCTCTGCCCCTCCCCCACTCACATTCTCTCCCAAAATAAATAAATAAACTATAAAAAAGAATAAATGAAATAAAATAGAATTAAGCCAGAAATAGTATTGTGAAATCCAGTCATGTGGTACAGAGACCTGGTAACATGTAACTGAGTGTAGGGAACCAGACAGTGTACCCAGATATCTGCAAGACACTGACATAGCAAGTGTGGAACCAGGCTCAGGTTGGCATCAGGACAAATCATCCTGGACATCTTGACCTCTAGCTCACACTTCCTACCTAATATCCCTGCACATGATAAAACCTCAGCCAGCTGGAAGGAGTCCCCTAGAATTCAATCCCAAGTTTATTTGGAATGATATAATTGTTTCCTTAGGGGACATGTGACTTATAATACTGAAAAGATACAGAAATAAGTGTAAACAGGAGAAAGGTAAATCAAACCTATTTTTGATTTATTGAAGTTAAGAAATCATCTGTGGATATTTGGTATTTTTCTTATATGTTAAGTTTAAAAAGATTCTGCGTGCTGGAGTGCCAGGTCAAACTTGTAATTCTGATTTAAAATGTGCAGTCAAAGCGAAGTAAGTCAGTCAGAGAAAAACAGATATCATATGATTTCACTCATATGTGGAATTTGAGAAACAACAGATGAACATAGGGGAAGGGAAAGGAAAATAATATAAAAACAGAAAGGGAGGCAAACCGTAAGAGACTCTTAAATAGAGAGAACAAACTGAGGGTTGCTGGACGGGAGGTTTGTGGGGAGATGGGCTGAATGGGTGGGTGGTGGGCATTAAGGAGGGTACTTTTCAGGATGAGCATTGGGTGTCATATGTAAGTGATGAATCACTGGGTTCTACTCCTGAAGCCAAGACTACACTGTATGTTAACTAACTTGAAAATCTAAAAGAAAGCCCAAACTTTAAAAAAATAAAATAAAATGTGTGGTTATAGAGTTGACTTAGATTATGATTTTATGTTGACATTTTAAGAGAATGTAAAACTCATCCTGTGTCCAGATTTTGTTTATCTTTCTAAGAATAATTACTTAAGTGTTTGGGAAATTTGTTTGTCAATCAGAAAATTAAGGAAATCAAATGAACACAAATGCTGTTTAAGATGTTATTTGTTTTTTGTTAATAGAACCAAGGATTAGTCAAAGGTCCCTTTTTAAAAAGTTATTAAATGTTACTAGATTCATTATTTAAAAATAAGATTTTCAAATTGAGTAACATGTACAAATGCCATTGTGTTACACAACATTTAAAATATTCACCAATATTTATTACAAGAGTATTTCTTACCGAGCACTTTGGCAAGGATCACATTTTCTTCCACTGAAAAAAATCATTTCAACTACTAACGACAAGCACACATTCACAAGAGCTTTGCATGACCCACCCTCATCCACTTTCAGACCCCTTTTCACAGGTCACCTGAGTCTCCTGTTTATTTTTATTTATTTATTTTTTTAATGTTTTTTTATCTTTGAGAGAGAGAATGACTGGGGGGAGGGGTAGAGAGAGCGAGAGAAAGAGAGAGAGACACACACAGAATCCAAAGCAGGCTCCAGGCTCCCAGCTGTCAGCACAGAGCCCAATGCAGGACTTGAACTCACTAACTGTGAGATCATGACCTGAGCTGAAACCAGGAGTCAGACGCTTCACCGACTGAGCCACCCAGGCGCCCCCTGAGTCCCCTGTTTAGAATCATACCCCATCCCTCCAACCCTGCTTTCCCCATTTCCCTGCTTTCTTTTTCTCCAAAGCCCTTATCACCATTTTATAGAACATCTATTGCTATCACTCATCTCTTTATTCACGTTCCCCCACTAGAATGTACACAAAAACAGAGATTTTTGTCCATCGTGTTTGCTGCTGTGTTCCTAACATCTTAGAACCATTCCTGGCAGCTAGAAAAAACAGGGTGTGTAAAAGACAGAGGGGGCCTGCAGGCAGTATAGGTTTTTATTCCAGTTCTGAGACCTACCTGGGTTGTGGCCTTGTCCAGATCACTTGGCATTCCTAGATCTTTGTTTCCGTTGGCCCGCAGTGGGCATGGCAATCCATCTGCTGGCCGCTTCATGGGATCGCTAAGGGATTAATTGAGGTGTAAGGGCACATTTATTGTAAGGCAGCGCAGAAACATGACAGATTGTTATCATTAGTTGGTGACATTTGGAAAAATTGCCTGTGTGTACACTGTTTTGAATGTTTTCAGATCGGGAATTATTCTCCCTACGGCGTTCACATGGAGTAAGGTTGCTCTGTCAACCCGACATCCACCGCCGGCTCCGCAAAGTGATCCCTGCGGCATGACAGAAGGAAGAATGGTGCAAATTTTCTCAAGACTGGTGAAAACAGGCATTCACCCAAAGATTCTAGAGCTCTATCAAGGTCAGAGTAGCATCTTTGGAATTTGTCTCATTGTTCTATGAAATTCCTGGACAGTATTCTCTTGGCAGAAGGCGGGGGGGCGGGGGGGGGGGAATTAAAAATTGTATGAAAGGAAGAAGATGGACGAAGTACACTATCTCTGATAATACAACAATTCTGTAAGTGCACTCCTTATCCCCAAAGGGACGGTATAACAGTTTAAGAGATAGTAAAAGGATTCTCCTCATTGTGTATGCTGGGTTGTTCACCCTGCATTTAAAAAAAAAATTAATGTTTATTTTTGAGAGAGAGTGTGTGCATGCAAGCGGGGGAGGGAAACAGAAAGAGAGACACACACACAGAATCCGAAGCAGGCTTCAGGCCTCCAGCTGTCAGCACAGAGCCCAATGTGGGGTCCAAACCCACCAACGATGAGATCTTGACCTGAGCCGAATCGGACGCTCAACCAACTGAGCCATCCAGGCGCCCCTCAGTCTGCATTTTTAAAAATGCATGATGTTCAGAGACCAAGGATCTTTCTCTTGTAAACTGACACTCTTGAGCTGAAAAAGCAGGCAGTTTCCAGTTGCCAGGTCAGTGTGAGGGGTCATCCTGGCAGCACCAAAGGGTAATGAGAGTGGTCCCACCAGCTCTCATTGGATACCACAGTATCCAATAAAGCTAGGTACTCTAACCAGTAACCCTTGTCATCACCCACAAACACCTGTGCTTAAGCTACCTGAGGGTCCAGGCTCTGTATGTGGTGGAACAGCTTTGTGCCCTCCAAGGGCACACCAGACTTCAGTATCACATGTGGCTACCTGTAATCGGGGAAATAAAACAGGCAAATGTTGAAAAAGTTATAGAGCAAGTGATAAAATGGTGCATGAAGTCAGATATGGGAAGTTGTCATCCTAATTGTCAAGTTTCTCATTGACAGGAACGAAGAAAAGAGATGAGCGCCATCTTGTGGAGAGACCCGCAGGTACTGCTGGTCCGGTGCCCACCCCTACCGTCTCTTCCCAAGGGAACCATCTGCCAAACTCACCCAAGCTTCACCATCTTCTGTCTCAAAGTCATTGGGAACATGTATTTGACAACATTCTTTCAACTTTTTCAAAATAACAATAATTTAAAAGCTAATAACTCTAATCCCCCTGCTGAGGTCTGCCAGATGCTGTGTGCATAATCACTCTCTAAGAAGGTTGCACTGTGATGCCTCTGTCTTCCCTCAGATGCCTCTCTCCTCAGTTTGTTGGGGTTCCCAGTTGGGAGGAGGAGAGTGACAGTCCTTTTGCTCATGCAACCCCTCCCCCACGTCAGGGTCACACCGTTTGGTTTCATGCACACCACTTGGTTTGATGCATGTATAGTAATACTAAATACAACATAGGCACTAGAGATACTCAAATGAATAGGGATAGCTTTTGGCTTTGAGACTCTGTATTTCAAGGAGTCAGGCAAACACATCTATGCGATTAGTGCTATGATTGCGCACAAAAAGCGAAAGAGTTGGAGAAAGAAGAAAAGAGACTGTGGCTGCTGTCAATGCCCCTAGTGTCCACTTTATTCGATGCCCCTCTCCAGACCCCTCAGACTTCCGACTGGCTGCAGTTTTGACCACGTTGACACAGCCTGTCTTCTGGGGACTTTTGCCCTCCCTGACTAGGCTGGCCTGGGTGTGGACACGTTGCTTTTCCTCTTAGTTCATCCAAGGCAAGGTTGGAATTTTCCAGTAGAAATGTTTACTAGGCAACTAAAGGAAAAAACAAAAGCAAAAAGAAAAAAAAAATGAAACGGCTTGCTGAGAGAAAGTGCCTTTTACCAATGTGGCAGGCACCTAATCTTTAGTGTAGACTGGTTTGGGGAGAGCGGCTTCTCAGCACACAAGCCCCTTTGGCTCCTTCCCCTCACAGGTGTGTCCAGGGGTGTAAGGCAACACTGAGGCAGATTGGCTTCTGGGCCTGCTGAAATCTGTGGTACCTTCCAGAACCTGTCTTCTAAACTCTGCTCTTGCATGAGCTCATGGCCAGGGAATACCAAAGCATAGAGAGCTTAGCGACTTGTCTAAAGTCACACAGCTGGTCATTGGTAGAGGACAGCTCAGTCCCAGGCTCACCGCTCCAGCCTCTGGACTCTTTTTTTTTTTCTTTTTAGTTTATTTTGAGACAGAGACAGTGTGGGGGGGAGGGGAAGGGCAGAGAGAGAGAGGGAGAGAGAGAATCCCAAGCACGCTCCATGAGGCCAGCACAGAGCCCAACACGGGGCTCGAACTCATGAAACTGAGATCATGGCTTAAGAAGAAACTGAGAGTCAGACGTTTAACTGACTGAACCACCCAGGCACCCCCAAGGCCCTGGACTCTTAATCATGATTCTTTGCATTAATCAGTCAAGTAATTTTTTCCAACCCCAGGCAACTCTCAAATCAGCATGTTCCTGGGTTCCTGGGGTACAATTTATGAACATCAAGATTCCAGGGCCCCAAATTCTAACTAACAGTAGAACCTGTAGTGTTCTACTTCACATCTTCAGCCAGTTGCACTCACTCAACCCTGGGGATCCTGCCTCCTTCCAGAGCATGGGGACAAATGATCTCTAACAGGCTCCAGGGCCCGTCGTCATCCAGATTTCCTGCCAAAGTCTTGTCTGCACATCTTGAAATGTTTCTTGTACAAACTTGCTTACGTCACTTATTTTTAAATTAAAAACTTAGTTATTTTGAAGAGGAAGTGCTCGAATTTTCTTCTTGGCATACTCTGTTCCATAGCCCATGTGGAGGCCAAGACTCTGTGTTTGATTATTTTATCTCTGGACCCTACTAGAGTTTTCGGTATAGTTGCAAAGGCTGTAGGCCTATATATGACTTTCACACATTCTCTCTGCATAATTTATCTAAAAAGAAAATTATAATAGCAGTTGACTGCTTACCACTTTATAAAACTTATTAGGCAGTACTTATAATGCCTAATTGTACACCTTTGGTTGCAGCTATAACACCTTCTATCACAATTCTCACCCAACTGAGGGAATAAAAGCCAATTTTACCAAGTTAACATGAAAATGACAAAAATGTGTTTTTGCCTCATTCTACCATCTTCAGCTGGAAATGGAGTGTGTCAAATTATTTTAGTCAGCTGTGGCTTCCTCTTTCCTCTTTGCAGAGAACTAAATATGCCTGCTTAGTTAGGTCCATTGTTTTGTGAAATCACATCTATTTTCTCTGACTATTATTGATGTGAAGCGTGAATATAGCATGCTGCCTGCTGGGCTGGAAATACACCCATAGAGCCAATCCCATACTTCATTTATGATCTATTATTCCCCATTATTCCTGCAGAGTTTCTGATTGCATTCTTATTAATCGTTCTAATTTGCCCTTCATTGTGCCGACTACTTGCCATTCAGCGCTGGGCCTCTCCTCAGCTGGTTTCCAGTATTTAGTAACTTATGCTTAGATGCGGCTTCCTTCAGACTGGCTCAGCACAAGAAAACTCAGCATCTGTTGTGCTGCTGGAGAGCACATAGCAGCAGCTCATGTGCCTGCAACCTAGGTGGCCCACAGTTAGGTCCCTTCTCCTGTAACCACTACTCATTCCCTCATCATGCAACTATTTATTGAGCACCCACTGGCTGCCAGGACTATGCCCGGTGGTTTGATAATAGACCTCATGCTCACAGCCTGGGGAGGATGGAGGGCCAACAAAGCCACTGACCACAGCAAGCAGTGCCAAGGCCCATGTGCCCCTCCTCCTGTGATCCCCTGGGGTCTCTGTACTGGGGAGGACACTTTCAGGTGCAGGTGATATAAACCCACTCTCAAGGGATCAACAGCAGAGGAAACATTCTCTTAAAACAAGAAGTCAGGGGGGCACCTGGCTGGCTCAGTCAATTGAACGTCCGACTTCGGCTCAGGTCATGATCTCACAGTTCGTGGGTTTGAGCCCCGCATCGGGCTCTGTGCTGACAGCTCGGAGCCTGGAGCCTGCTTCAGATTCTATGTCCCCCTCTCTCTGCCCCATCCCTGTTCATGCTCTGTCTCTCTCTGTCTCAAAAATAAAACACTAAAAAAAACCCCAAGAAGTCAGGAGGGGCACCTGGGTGGCTCAGCCAGTTAAGCATATGACTCTTGGTTTCAGCTCAAGTCATGATCTCACAGTTCATGGGTTCCAGCCCCTCATCGGGCTCTTCCCTGAGAGTGCAGAGCCTGTCTAGGATTCTCTTTCTTCCTCTCTCTTGCCCCTCCCCTGTTTGCTCTCTATCCCTCTCTCTCTCAAAATAAATAAATTAACATTTTAAAAAACCCCAAGAAGTCAGGAGATTGGGCTCATGATACAAAAGTGTAAGCGGGTCACCAAATGACCCAGTTGGGTCATTTCTATCTTCCTGCCCTTCGACCTCAGTGTGATGGCCTCATCCTGGGGCTGACTACCCCATGTGCTCACAAGATGCCTGCGGCATCTCAAGTGTCACTTCTGGTCACGACTGTTTCCCAGAAAGAGGAAAGGAGCTTTCTCTTCCTCTTGTCTCTTGTTGAGAGTGAAGAAATCATTCCTGAAAGCCCCTCACCAAATTATCCCTTGGGTCTTATTGGACAAATTTGCATCATTGCATGTTCTTGTTCAAACTGGTCACTGGTCAAAGTACGTGAGGTCCCTCTGACTGTCTGAGACCCATCAGGACCTTGGAGTAATGAAGGTGCCAGCACAGCTGCACGGGAGAGGGGAATATCTAAACAAAATTAAGTTTCTGTTAGAAAGCAGAAAAAGAGGGCTAATGGTTTTTGGGTAGACTACTACAGTCACTTTCTCTCCAACTTGAGTAATGATCAATTTGTAAATTAAAAAAAAAGAAGATTCTAACTTGATATGCACTTTGATATTTTTATTATAATGTTCTTCTTTATATAGTCCTATAGCTATGAAACTAAAGTGAATTTATATATTCAACACAACATAAAAAACCAATGAAGTTAATTGTCAAAACTAATTTAAGGTGACAGGCAAATGACTTTTTTAATGTTCATTTTTTTGAGAGAGAATGACAGAGTGTGAGTTGGGGAGGGGCAGAGAGAGAGGGAGACACAGAATCCAAAGCAGGTTCCAGGGTCCAAGCTGTCAGCCCAGGGCCCACACGTGCTCCAACTCACAAATAGCAAGATCATGATCTGAGCTGAAGTCAGACACTTAACCAACTGAGCCACCCAGAGGCCCACAAATGATTCTGTTTTACTGAAGCCAATATCTACTCCCAGCACGAATAGGCTGCTACAGCAACTGCTGCAGATATACGTGTTGTACCATAAGCCACTCCTCTCTCCACCCTTCTCCATTCGCAACCCTGTGGAGCCTTGTTCATCCTCGAAACCGATGCCAATAGCTTGCAGCTGGTGTGAACGAGGTCTACCTCTGTGCCTTCCCCATGAGTCAGTGACTGTGTAGTGTAGTGTTCCTTGAAGCTCACAGTCTACATTTTAAGACACACTGACTTAGAATGCTTTGTACCTCATGTCCCACCTGTGATCTGAAATGCGGGTGGTGAAGATAGGGAAAGAGTAAAAAGAAGAAGGAAAAATTCAGAAGAAGAGAGAGAGGACTTTGCATCGTAATCAGAAAATACATGAAAACTGGGGCGCCTGGGTGGCTCAGTTTGGGCGTCCGACTTCGGCTCCGGTCATGATCTCACGATTGTGGGTTTGAGCCCCGTGTCAGGCTCTGTGCTGACAGCTAGCTCGGATCCTGGAGCCTGTTTCGGATTCTGTGTTTCCCTCTCTGACCCTTCTCTGCTCACGCTGTCTCTCTCTCTCAGAAATAAATTTTAAAAAAAAGAAAGAAAGAAAATACATGAAAACCATAATGAAGTTTTTTCACCAAGCCCCTAGAGGCAACATCGTACCACCTCAGTGACCCACAGGTGTGACACAGGCTATCATTTCCTGTATGTGCCGTGATGCGAAAAGGCTACAGAGCCCGTTACACAGCCCTGCTCAGGGGGCCCCTGCTCATGTGTTTTAGGAGAAAAGATGTTTATAGAAGCATTATTTATAATAGCAAAGAAGTAGAAACCATTCAAATGTTAATTGGCTAAATAAATCATGATATATTCATATAATGAAAAAGTATACACCAGTGAGAATTAACGAACCACAGCTACATCCCCCAAATACGGATAACGTCTACACAACCGCACATAACTTCCATTGCTCTACAAATGGAAAGTATCATTAATGCTCTATCTCTGAGGCTGCCATTTGCTGATGATGTGACCATCTGGGCATCAGTAAGGACAAAAGCAGTAATGAACGGTGACACATCTCTATGTTCAAATCTCTGTTCTTTCTGACCCTCAGAAACAGCAGCAGCAACAACTACACCCATTTGCTGGTTGGAAGATACTAAGAAATCAGCTTAATATTTTGAAAGCCAGTAAGTAAGGGGAAAGTATGAAGCATTTATCTGGCCTTTCCTATGTGAACTGCACCTAAGGGAATCAAATAGTTGAAGAGGAAGCTTCTTTTGTAGAAGCATTCCAGCAAACAAAATGAAGGAAAACATGAATTAAAAATTGGAAAAATCACCATCTTGCAATTTTTAATGACATAAGCTAGGCATGAATAACCAGACATTCTGTGGCTCTTAGTTGAGGTGCACAACACCATCTGTGAAGTATTCTTGACCAAAATCCCAAAACCAAAACCAAAAGAACCCAAGATTTAACTATCAGAAAGCCAGAGGACAGAGAGACATGCTAGAAGACATATCATGTATGCAATTAGCAAGATCCAGGTGCTAATGGACAAATAATTTGATTTCTTCAACACACATATTCCAAGAGGACCAGGAAAGAAAAGGAGCAATTACAGATTAGAAGAGATGTAAGAGACCCAACATCAACTAATTGGAACAATTTACACTTCTTTGTATCCTGATTTGAACAAACTATTAAGAAAATGTATGAGACAGCAAAATTTTAAAAATCAATGTGTATTTGATGATATTAAGTGATTGTTCATTTTTTTAGGTATGATATTGATATCATAGTTATTTTTTAAAGAGTTTTACTATTTTAGGGGGGCTTGGGTGGCACAGTCGGTTAAGCATCTGACTTCAGCTTAGGTCATGATCTCATGGCTTATGGGTTTGAGCCCCGTGTCAGGCTCTGCTCAGACAGCTCAGAGCCTGGAGCCTGCTTCAAATTCCGTGTCTCCCTCTCTGTGTCTGCCCCTCACCCACTTGTGTTCTCTGTCTTTAAAAAAAAATAAAAATAAACTTAAAAAAATAAACTTTAAAGAGTTTTACTATTTTAAATGTGGGGTTTTTTTGCTGTTTTTTTTTTTTCTTGAAAGAGAGAGACCGCGTGAGCAGAGGTGGGTCAGAGAGAGAGAGGGAGATACAGAATCTGAAGCAGGCTCCAGGCTCTGAGGTAGCTGTCAGCACAGAGCCCAACACGGGGCTCGAACCCAAGAACTGTGAGATCATGACCTGACCTGAAGTCAGACACGTAACTGACTGAGCCACCAAGGTGCCCCAAGAGTTTTACTACTTTAGAGAGCCATACTGAAATATTTATAGACAAAATAATGTGACATCTGAGATTTGCTTCAAAATATTCCAAAGGGAGTGTCTAGATGAAAAAGTATTGCACATGAGTTGATAATCGTTAAGCTGGCTATTGGATATATGAGGATCTCTTATACTATACTGTTTTTCTTCTTAGTATTTATGAAAATGTTATGAAATTTTCCATAATAAAGCTTATCTGCTAAAATGTTTTAACTCTAGGATAATTGGTGTATACATTCCACCCAGCAAATATTTTATTATTTAGTGAAAACCCGTACCAGGGATGGTGGTAAGACTAGTTTGGTTCTGTTTCCAAACCTGAGTCAGTGATTCACTGGCTCCTGAAGGAGTAGATGTAGTTAAGTGTCCACAAGATAAGCAAATTTCAATTCAACATTCTGCTAAGGATGAAAGATGTATCAGAAGTGATTTCTGACCACAAGTATCTTAGCATCCAGTTTGTAGGCAAGAGACCACATGTATGCGTACATGTTAAGTGGTGATAGCCACATAAGATTAACTAGTGGTTTTATGCAATACCACTCGGGGGGCATTTCTGCAACTTGGGGATGACACACGCTCTTATCCTCATAAGCAGATCACAAGAAGCTCAAGTTCAAATGGGTCATCACCCCTGTCATACTTTCTTCCATCAGCTAATTCTGATAGCAGGCTTGTTTTAGGTTAAATTTCATTGCCGATTGACTAGGAAATTATTAGTTTAGCTGGGATGTTGGAATACACATCTTATTCCCATAGTATACATCAGTAGTGCTTCCCTTGCTCTCTGTGTCTCCTTCAGGGGTCAGCACACATGAAATGGATGCAGACAACTCACAGGAAAGTGTCAGTGGAGAGTGAGAGGCACTTTTTTCAATTACAATTGGGCCAGCGTCAGACCCGCTGGGAATGGCGTCTTTGCTGTAAAATGGTGTGCCCGATGCCAAATGATTACTTCTTTCAAGTCCCACATCTGCTTCACCTTGTTTTATAGGAAGAGGATGTAAATAAGAGCTAAAGTTGCAGCCACAAGAGAAAAGCAGGCAGTGGAAATTCACTATTGCAGAGTCCGCGACAGTAAAATTAAATAGAAATTCTGTGTCCTGAATAACTTTTCTCTTCGCAAGCACTCACTGTACTTCTCTATCCTGGGTAATTAGTGCTTGGAGTGGCATTTAACTCAATTGGAAAGTGTCAGACCCCAAGGCTGCCACTTTGGAGGGAAGGCCTGTACAGGAATCCACTTCCGCACTGGGTCTTGGGATCATTGGTAGGGCCAAATTCTGAGGACTCTCTAGTACTTTCTTCCCGACCCTCATTGGTTTCCTTTCTTAGGACACCCCTTCCAAGGGTCAGGGTACTTTAACTAATGTCAAGAGAGTATTTCGAAGATAGAAGCCCTGCATCCCCAGAAGTGGACCCTTGTCCCCCACCAGACCCTGGCTATGGCCACCCCAAGGCTGTCCAGAACCTATGAGTGGGGGGGAGACTGAGAAAAACTAGCTCTGGGGCACAGTTCTGGTAGCTTAGTCGGTTAAGCATCGGACTTCAATTCAGGTCATGATCTCTTGGTTCAGAGCCTGGAGCCTGCTTCGAATTCTGTGTCTCCCTCTCTCTGCTCCTCCCCCACTCATGTTCTCTCTCTCTCTTTCAAAAATAAACAAACATTCAAAAAAAGAAAGAAAGAAAACCTAGTTCCTTGTCATAATGAGACAAATGCAGAAGAGAAAACCAGAACAGGGAGGCTCCACCCCTCCCACCCTAGCGTCCCCTTTTTTCTGCAGGTTGAAGGACTTTGCTGGTCCTCAGCCAAAGCCGCAGCCCCCATCATCCTGACTCCCTGGGCACGGTCTCAGCTCAGGTCAAGGCTCTAGGAGGCAACAGGGAGTCTGGAATGATGCCCACGGGATGCCCCCAGGTTCACGGAGGAGACAAGTGTTGTCTCAGCCGTGGGTGAAGCCCAAGGAAATCTTGAACTCGGAGCTGTAATCAATTATATCATCATTTATTCCTTAGATTCCCGAGTTTGGTTATCCTTTTCCCACTGAACAGAGTGAGTAATTGCTGTGGGCCGAGCGCTGTGCTAGGCGATGCTTGCTCACAGCTGGTTCACTTCCAAAACAGACTGGAGGCTGCATCAGCACTGTCGGAAGGCTTCCGCTTCTTTTAGTTATGGGTTTTCAACTTTCTTTTTAATAGGAGGCCATTTTTGGCACAGGTGGCTCTTGTTAACAGCTCCACCTTCAGATATTAGCTCCCTATTCAGCTAGACTAGGATTCCTGGGTTTTTCTTGCTAGAATATTCTTTACTCCCATCTTCAGGCAGGAAAACACCACGCTCCGTCCCTGGCAATCAGACTCGAGCCGAGTTGGAACGCACCCACCCCCCCCTCAAGAAAAGGCTGATTACTCTGAGCTCCCTCCTTGTCTAGACCAGTGGAAACTACTCCCAGACTGTGAAATCAGCCTGAGGATACAAAAACCCAGTGTCAGAGATGTTGTTATTGAAATTTCAGCTTCTGTTTCTATCATTTCAGTAATTTAAATAATTTCTTACTAGATACTATAATGCCTTTGGTTTCTCCCCTATGCTGCACAAATGCTTACAAAACTTAACTGCTTTGATCACTTATTTCACACTTAGCACAATATGGTTTGGGATATTTTATGGTTCCCAAATGATATTATCAAGGGATGAGGCCAGTGGTAGCCCTGTGGGGTGGGGTTTAACTTCTGTGACAGAATTGCACTTAGCACGGAGAATTCTTTTTCTGACAATACCCCTTGGGGTATCATTTTGTTGTGAGAAAAAAAAACAGCCCTTAGGGCAAAGCCAAGAAGGATGGCAATGGGGCGCCTGGGTGGCTTAGTCAGTTAAGCGTCCAACTTTCGCTTAGGGCATGATCTCGCGGTTCATGGGTTCGGGCCCCGCGTCGGGCTCTGTGCTGACTGCCAGCTCAGAGCCTGGAGCCTGTTTCAGTCTGTGACTCCCTCTCTCTCTGACCCTCCCCTGCTCACGCTCTCTCTCTCCTAGAAATAAATAAAACATTAAAAAAATAATAAAAATAAAAAAGAAGGATGGCATTGAGATGACACAAACAAAAGTGTTCCATTTAACGAATTTCTTCAGGGTAGCCCAAGAGTGAGGCTCTAGATCAGGAAAAAAAAAATTTTTTTTTTGAATGAGAGATAGAGACAGTGTGATCAGGGGAGGGTCAGAGAGAGAGGGAGACACAGAATCTGAAGCAGGTTCCAGGCTCTGAGCTGTCAGCTCAGACGTGGGGCTCGAACCCACGAACCGTGAGATCATGATCTGAGCCGAAGTCAAACACTTAACCAACTGAACCACCCAGGTGCCCCCAAAAAATTTTAAAAACATAGACGGATGGAGAGGAGTAAAGAAACAAAGAGGTATCCACAGTTCTGCCGGAAGGAAGGAAGAGCCAGAGAGAGGTTACTTATGGCGAAGAGAGCCGAAGGACTTGTAATAACAAGGATTTTAATTATCAGTGATGATATATGGTCATTTGATGATATACTATCAGAGATGCTATATGGTCATTTGGGGGAGGTTTTGTGGTGCAGTACCGTAGCCCATTTCCTCAAACCTTGAGAGAGATGTGTCCCCCAGGAGGAACAGCACAGTGAGACGATCAGTAATTTGGGGAGATGATTCCAGAAGGTAGAGATGAGGTGACTGGGAGAAATCTTAAAAAAAGAAAACCCTGACACTTCCCTGCAAATATGGGAAGGATGCTGGTTCTCCCAGCATTTGTGAAATAGGGATTGAGGAACTTTATTTACATTTCAAATAGGTGGCTCAGTTGGTTGAGCATCTGACTGATCAGGTCATGATCTTGCAGTCTGTGAGTTCGAGCCCCACATCAGGCGCACTGCTGTCACCCTGTCAGCGCAGAATCCTCTTGAGATTCTCTGTCCTTCCCCCCTGCTCGTGCTCTCTCTCTCTCTCAAAAAATAAATAAAACATTTTTAAAAAGATAGAAAAGAAAAATACATTTCAAATGGGTTAGTGACCCCAGAAGCTAGACGGAGCCGATCTATGCAGCTGTGGATTGATGTACCCTCTGCTGTAGGTCCAGCATCTAACTCAGCAGAATTAATTGTGGTTATGGCATGAAGATGCTGGTTTTCAATTGGGCCATAAGAACCTGAATACAAATCTGTCTGTGCCTTTCCAGGGGAGAGTCTAGCTGATGAACAAGATCTTTTTCATTTGGTGCCATAAATAACACATTCAGAAAGATTCCATCAATTCAGTCCCTCCCTCGGAAATATGGGTGTCAGAATTAGCAACACTGTGCTCTTTGTGTGACATGCGCCCTCTGATAGAGAACCTGCTAAGGCCCTCCCCAGTGGATTTTATTAATCATACCTTGCAAAAGGGCGCTTATTTGCTAAGAGACTGATACAAAGATGCAAGCCTCAAGAACCATGCCACACTTTGCCATTCATTTTTCTTTTCCAGATATTCGCTTTTTAAAGAAATAGAAATAATCATCTGTAGTTTTTTACTATAAAAATGTTATAATCACAAAACTTGGAAAACCAGAGAGAGAAAAGAATCCACAGCCCCTCTCATGCTGGCACAAGTAATTTTTTTCTAGGGACACTTTGATGTATTTTTAGCAATTCTTCATTGTTTAATTTTTTTCATAATTTAGGAAACCTTTCAAACACAAAAATATGACATTACAGACATCCATACACTCACCACTAACGTCTTTAAAATATGCGAACATTTTACTATATAATTGCAGATCTCTCTTTTTAAATGAATAAATAAATCATGACAGATATAGCAAGAGCTCCCACCTTTGATCATATCAGCCCCCACACACCCACATGCTGAGACCACATTTTGCTGAAGGCTGGGTGCAGCAGTGGGAGGTCTGACTTTGTACTTTTTACTGCATATTATATGTATCCACAAACATCTGCTGCTGTTTCCCAGGTGTTTTTGCAATGTACATAAATGATAACCTATAGTCTCCTTTGGCTCTTTATGTTTCCTTTCCACGTTACACTGTTGAAGCTGACCCAGACCTACTCACTCGTTTTCATAGCTGTATTGACTGAAGAGTCTAGCTGATTCATTCCACTTCATTCCGCTGCTGAGAGAGGTCAGCTTGTTGCCACTTTGTTGCTACTGCAAACATTTTGAGCAGGTTGTTTACTGTGACTCCTTGCTTGTAGATGAATTAATGGATCCTCAGGCATATTCATCTTTGCCTTTAGTAGAAAGTGACAGGTTTGTCCCCAAAGTTTTGTATAATGTGCACTCCCATTTTTACAAAGCTCCATCTGCCTTATTCTTTCCAACACTTGGTAACATCAGACATCTACTTTTTCAATTATGATGAGGTTGCATCTTTTCACTATTATTATTGACTGGCAGCTTCCTTTCATTCAGCTTCATGTTACTTTCCATTGGATCATTTGTCTCATGGTTGATTATTTGTATGGGTAGTGAGGATGAGTTTGGAAGGTTCTAAAAGCACTCAAAACAAGTTCTATTCTTTGTGGTGGTGGTTACTTTGCTGGTAGGACACCTGTGATCTCAGCTATTTTTGTCGGGGGGGAGGGGGTGTCTTTGCCAATTCCCACTGGTACAAGCCATCCCAGAATGTAAAGAAGCATTGGAAAGGCCAAACTCAGCAATGATACTAGAAAGGAAAGATAAAGGGAACCAGTCTTCTGCTGGGGGCTCCTGTGCCATTTTTATCAAAGACTCAACCAAGGTATGGTCTGGGTGAGTGAGGTTCAAGCTGACTTTGGGAAGTTAAGAAAATGAAGGAAGTTATAAATTAGTTCATTCGGAGACTGGGGGAAGTAGAGAGAAGGACCAGGGGCAGAAAGAGACTCAGGTAGGCCAGGAGACAGGAAAAACAGATCTGAGACACTCCCCAGGGGTTTCAGTTTGATCAACAGGACCCTTGCCTCAGCCTGTGCTCAGGGTCCATGCTGGGAGATGGAGAAGTCATTGTTAACTCCTCCCTCTTGCTCATCTCTTTCATCTATCAAATCAGTAGACTGAAAACCTGCCCATTCATCCTCCTGTCATTCTTAGGCACCCTTTCTCTTCCCCATCCCACAGCCACCTTGTTGGCCAAGGAGCTCTCTTTGTCCACTTGGGTGGATCAATGCAGTAGTCTCCTAGACAGCCTGTCCACTCCAGTCCTCCAAGCACACGTCCTAATGCAGTACTCTAATGCACACTTACCACATGGCAGCATAGTTCAGGATACCCCAGTGCATTCCTTCTCATAATGTACCCATTGGACTCATCTCTTGCAGCCTAGCTCCTTCCTTCTCCTTTGTATGTCACTTTCATATCCACCTCCAAACCTTTGCTCCTACTGTTTCACACCCTGGAATATTCTCTTCCCTTTCCTTGTTCAACTTTCCACAACCAGTCTCAAGAACTCTCTTGTCCTTGAAGCCTTCTCTGACCATTCCAGGCTTCTCCGCTGCTACTTTTTTTTCCCCCTTTATTTTAGAGCAAAAGAGCCTAAGTGGAAGACAGGGGCAGAGGGAGAGAGGGAGGGAGAGGGAGAGCGAGAGAGAGAGAGAGAGAGAGAGAGAGAGAATCTTAAGCAGGCTCCATACCCAGAGCAGAGCCTGACTCAACCCAGGGCTTGATCCCATAACCCTGGGGTCATGACCTGAGTCAAAATCAAGAGTCGGACACTCTACCGACTGAGCCACCCAAGAATCCCTCACTGCTACTTTTACTCTGCATTCTGGCCAGAGTTACAGGTGGTCTCCAGGTTACCTATTCATAAATACAGAAAGCCTGAACATTCTGCTCACTGGTGACTACAGTTTACTGAACTTATTATGTACTAGAGTGTGTTTGTTTCCACTTTGGTCTCTACCACAAATCTGAGAAGTACTGTTATTACCACATGTCATGGATTCGCATTCTGAGATCCCTGAAATTTGAAGCATATTAACAATGGATGGCATCATACCGCTACAGTCACCGCAATGGAAGTCTGATTTCTTCCAGAGAATACCTGTGTTTGCTCCTGTCAGAACCTGGGGCACTACCAAACAGAGGCTACTTTAAAATGAATTCTATGTTTGTTAGTGCAAATTCAATCCACTAACTGATCAGAATCCTAGTTTGTGGTTCAAATCCTCATGGAATTTTTATTTTTCCTCTCCCCCGTGTACCCAGATGGAGGCAGGGTTCCTTTCTTACTGACTTTTCTGCATGGCAGTTGTTTATCTTTACTCTTACACAGAGAAGACTTTGATGTCTCAATTTTATGGGGAGGTCTCCTATTAGTCTCTCCATCTCAGACATTTTTTTATTTCTTATTGAACATAAAACAATAGTATATAAAATGATTGCTTACACCTTGTCTCTATGATACAGTGATCTCATTTGCGTATTTAAAAACTGAAGGAATTAGTTCTGTGCCTGTTGACAGAGGTGAGTGAAGGAAAGTACAAGAGGCGCTTACAAATGCCTGTTGATTAATTCATTGGTTGATTGATCTGACCCTACATCTCTTGGAATTAGATTCTCAATCGATCCACTTGACTCTCTGACTCCAAATATCAGGTGAACCGCCTTTCAATACACAGCTTGATATGTAAACTCACTTAAGCAAACGAGTGATATTTAATTTGTCATAATTTAAATCATCATATTACAGATTAAAAGAGAGCAGAAGTTGGGGCTGTACTGGGACCACATCTCCGAACAGACAGAGCAGGGGCTGGGCAGCTCCTCAAGATCGGTTCCGCTCGCAAGTCCCTAAGATCTCCATCCACACTCCAGCTGGTTTTGCACTTGTTAGTTATTCTTCCACTTGTTATTCTGTGAGTGTTCTTTCAGAGAAAACCACAAATTTGAGTACTCTTCAGCAATTCCACGCTCAACAACATGGATGAAGCCCACAGAGATACTGTTGCATGAGTCCCTTTATGTAAAACTGAAAACTAAGCAAAATCAATTTCCAGTAACAGAGGTCATGTAGGGGTCACACTGGTGGGAGTGCAGCGACTGGGAAGGGCACAAGGGGGGCTTCTGGGGTGCTGCTGCTATTGTTTCTTAACCTGAGTGCTTGCTATACTCATCTGTTCATTTTGTGAACGTTCTTGTAGCTGAACCCTCAGGGCCCTGCGGTTTTCTGTATGAATGTTATGCTTAATTTTAAAAGGTTTATTTAAAAACAAAAGAAAATCAAAATCACCCTGAAAAGTGAGATGATTGGAGATTACTGCTAAGAGAAAAAGCCTCAAAAAGGGAGGAAAGGAGTATAGAAAATAAATGCATTTAAATAACGCAGTCTGTGTGGTTCAGTCGGTTAAGCGTCCGATTTCAGCTCAGGTCATGATCTCACCGTTCATAAGGTCGAACCTCACAATGGGTTCTGTGCTGAGAGCACAAAGCCTGCTTGGGATTCTCTCTTTACCCTCCTCCCCTCTCTCTCTGCCCCTCCTCCACTCGTTGCTTTTCCCTCTCTCTTTCTCAAAATAAATATTTAAATAAATAAACAAATAAAGCAGGAAATGCTGGGGTGGACACCCATACAGATTTTCACCTTGGACTCCAGGCAAACCACAGTAATAGTGGCAGAGTTGGGTTTTTTTTTTTTAATGTTTATTTACTTTTGAGAGAGAGAGCGAGACAGAGTGTGAGTAGGGAGGGGCCAGGGAAGGAGGAGACAAAGAATCCAAAGCAGATACCAGGCTTTGAGCAGTCAGCACAGAGCCCAATGTGGGGCTCGAACTCACAAACTGTGAGATCATGACCTGAGCCAAAGTTGGACGCCTACTACGACGGTAGAGTACTTAACACACTTCTGAGATGCTGTTTTAGCAAACACTCAACAGGAACACCTGAAAACCAGGCTGGACGCTTCCAAAAATGACCGGTGGCTTCTCTCCTGGCCTCTGAGCTCTCCTCGGAAGCAAGAGATGTGAAGGTGTCGCAAACAGTGTCACAAATGTGATGTTCCGTGAGGATCGTTTGCAGGTGCTTGAGGCCTCTGCCCTCCGCGGCAGCTGGGGATCTTCCGCTGGTTGGCCAGCTGAGCAATCAGTCGGGTCCAGGACAGGACCAGCAGCTGAGAAAAGCATTGTAGGGAGCCCACCCAGCCTATAAAAGGCGAGGGGCACAGCAGTTCTGTGACTTACCCTGGAAGTTCTCCGTGTCTGGCCCTGTGCTGTCTCCCAGCATAAGGAAGACATTGCAGACTGTTGGAGGAACGAACTTGAAGCCTTACAGTGCTGATACTGACAGCATTACCAGGAAGAATTTTCCTTTATGAATCAGCTAGGTCGCCAGCTTTCTGGGTCAGTGTGGGATGTGTACAGGTTTGCGTGCAAACACACACTGACCCAGCTGGTTCCTGCGGAGATTTAGTATAAGGTTCTGTGGATTTTGTTTCCCACTTACAAAGCAGCCTGTGTAAAAAAAGAAATGAAGCCCAAGATGTGGTGATTTACACTGGACCAGGCCCAGGGGAGGGGAAGGTGATCTGGGGCCCCAGCTGCTGCTCAAAGCAGAGCTGTGTTTGCAGCGCTCCGGGAGCATGTATGCATCTTTGTTTTCTGCACAAGGAAAGGAAAGGGACTTCCTGCACGAGCCCTATTGCCTGAGGCTTAGGGAGAAATTCTTTTTCCTGTTTCCAGGGAAAGAAAAAAGAGTCTATCAAGCAAACGATTCAAGGCTCAACTCCCCACATTCACTGGATAAACCGCAGGATGGTGCTTTATATGCAGTATTTGGCCTGGTTCCCGAGTCACCTTGAGCTACTTATTGAGCACCGCTACCCTCAAGGCAACAAATCGTCCTGTAAATAACAACATGACAATGAGTTACCAGATGTCTACCTCATCCAAGGGTTTTGGAAAATTACTTCCAGTTACATCAGCATTTTAAAAAATGTCTTGACAGTGGCACTGAGGTGGCTCAGTTGGTTAAGCATCTGACTCTTGGTTTCAGCTATGATCTTGTGGTTCATGAGTTCGAGCCCCAATTGGGCTCTGCGCTGGCAGTGTAGAGCCTGCTTGGGGTTCTCTTTCTCTCCCTCTGCTCCTCCCCCATTTGTGCTGTCTCTGTGTCTCTCAAAATAAACTTAAAAGAATTTTGTAATATTTTGACAAACCAAGAAATAGGTATGAAACTGCTCATTCCCAGCATGTTGGGTTGAACAGTAATAAGAAGATATTGCTTTGCTCTCCCTGTTGCAGGATGTGGTCCCCTTTGACCCTGCCCAGCTAGGTCTGTGCTCCTGGGCACAAATCCCAAGTGCTCAGTACATCCCTACACCGGTGATGGCATCTTTTCCGTGGAGTGCGTGGTTCCTCCAGGCAATGATGCTCCAGAATGACCAGAGGCAGGGCAGCTGTGTGACCTGGGGCAGGGGCGTTTGTCGAGTTTCTCATTTGTCCTGAGGACAAATGTTTGTTTCCATTGTTTCCAATGAGGACGACTGCTGCTTGGAGATATGGTCTCTTGCTTCACAGCAAAGCTGTTGGAGGAAAATCAACTATTTCTTCCTTTCACAGCAGTGTGTGTTCTCTGGGAAATATGGAGCACAGCTCTTGCCAACTGTTCTGGAAATCTGAGCCTCTGCGGTGCTCACGGATGTGCAGATGTGCAGCACAGAACACGTCGAAGCCATCGCTTCTCACCCTCCTACCACAGGCAGCCAAAAACCTTTCAAAGTTGACTTTTTTGACCAGGTTTGCAAAAATGCACCTCTGGAACATCCATGTTTAACCTACATGAATTTACTATGTCTCCCCAAGATGGCACAGCTCTTCCCTCTTTCAATGAATGACATGATAAGCAAGTGAATGATTTGAAGCAAGCTCACTTTCTAAATTCTTACCTGGACCTGGAACTCAGTTGTCTACATTCTCACTTCCCTTCCTGGCCAGGCAACAGCAAGCAACCCACCACTCCCTTGCTGATGGTCGCTGCTCTGCAGATTGGTTCAGATGCTTCAGTCTAAGTTGAATGTGCAGAGGGAAAGTCTGGTCAGCAATGTCAATGTCTGGTTCAGGGAGCAGGTCTGCCTGCTGCTAGAAAGAAATGCCCCCAGAGTCAGCCAATCACAGGGCCCAGAACACAGCTCAACATTTCTCTTATCCTACGTAGTTGACATCCATTCCACGGAGATTTGGGTTTGCAAGTCCTTTCTCTTGCTACTCTTGCTGTCTCTCTTTTTTCTTTCTCTGACATTATCCTGGTCTTTTCTACCCACACAGTTTTCCNCCACAGCCAGGTCCTGGAGGTCATTTTGAATGTGGTCTTCACATTTTCTCCTCATAGGACACCATCAGGAGGAGGAGCTTAGAATATTTTCCTACTACAGTGATGCCTCTTATAGCAAAAGTCCTTCAGGTATCATAGAAACAAATTTCTGTTTTAACTCCATCTTACCATGTACCTCCTCTCCTACTGGATGCTAAGAAGGAGGAAAAAAACCAATCTCACCATCTGAGATTTCTCCTTCAACATTTCTTATACTTGTACTATCAGACTTTGTCCCCTTTCAGAAACTGGCAAGTCACTTTATGAGGCAGGGCCCCCTTTCTTAAGTACACAGAATCCTAAAATATGGATACTGCCAAATTCGCCTCTCCTAATGGTCCATTGCCAAGGAAAAACAGGCCCTAGTTTTATTTAGAAGTCTTTAAAAATAGTGTAGGAGGTGGGAGGCTAGATTAAGTGACCTCCAAAGTCCAGCTTAGACTCAGGAAATTCTGATAAATTTGGAAATGTAGGTTTCAAGAGATCGGGGGTGGGGGGCTTCACACAATGAGCCCCTTTTTAGCATTTGCTGCTGCAGTCTGATGAGCTGAATTAATCACTGTTCTTCACAATCAACTAAGGAAAATGGCCTTTCCTTCAAAAACCAGCTGTCAGCAATGACTATAAATTGGTTCATTTTACATGGAAAGATGCCCTGTGATAGGTTGTCAGCTAAATAAATGCTTACTTTGATGTAATTTGAAACAGAGTGTTAGAAGTGGCAAATATATGAATAGAACAAGACAGGGTAATAAACAGCAATTTTTTCAGTCACACTAAGGCACCACAAAGAACATCCAAGGGGTAAATTTTGAGGCTGACAAGTAAAAATCATAATCCTAACAATGATGTCTAATGTTTATTGAGCACTTATTATGTCCTAGACACTGTACTAAGTGGATTATTTGTATTATCTTACTTACCATGGAAATCTATCCAAAAAGGACTGTTTGCTCCTGAGACCTTCCAAGCCTTCATCAAAATCACAAGGCCATGTCAATGATCTAAATGCACCAATTAAAAGAGATTGCCAAATAAACAAACAAATGAAAGAGATTGCCAAAGTGGATAAAAAACACATGACCCAATTACACTTTGTCTGCAAGAAACCCATTTTAAATATAATGGTATATGTAGATTCAAAGTAAATGAATGGAGAAAAATATACCATGCTAACACTAACCAAAAGCAAGCAGGAGTAGCTCTCCTAAGTCCAGACAAAACAGACTTCAAAGTAGGGAAAGTTATCAGGAATAAAGAAAAGCAGTATATAGTGATAAGGAGTACAATTCTCCAGAAAAACATAACGATTACTAATGTGTATATGCCTGATGGACTACATGAGGCAAAAACTGGTAGAACTGCAAGGAACATAGGTGACTCCACTATGATAGTTAGAAACTTTCACCCCCCTCTCTCAGAAATGGACAGATCCAGATGATAGGAGATCAGAAAGGGCATTGTTGAACTCTACAACACCATCAGTCAACTAGATATAACTGACATTTATAAATTATTTCATCCAACTACAATAGAACACTTACTTTTCTCAAGTTCACATAAAAGGTTCACCAAGACAGACCACAGTCTGAGCCATAAAACACAACTTGGTAGTTTTACATTTTTAAAAATGTTTTATTTATATCTGAGAGAGAGAGACAGCATGAGCAGGTAAGTGTCAGAGAGAGAGGGAAACACAGAATCAGAAGCAGGCTCCAGGCTCTGAGCTAGCTGACAACACAGAGCCTGAATTGGGGCTCATACCCACTAACCGTGAGATCATGACCAGAGCCAAAGTCGGACGCTTAACCGACTGAGGCACCCACGCTCCCCTAGTAGTTTTAAAAGAGTAGAAATCA
The DNA here is from genome assembly GCF_008692635.1 of Crocuta crocuta. Classification (NCBI taxonomy): domain Eukaryota; kingdom Metazoa; phylum Chordata; class Mammalia; order Carnivora; family Hyaenidae; genus Crocuta; species Crocuta crocuta. The sequence goes on from NW_027530974.1 coordinate 2,720,497, forward strand.
TACAATGTCTGCTCCTTGGCCACAGTGAAATTAAACTAGAAATCAAAGCAGAAATGTAGCTGGAACACCCTCAAAAATGTGGAAGTTAAACACATACTCCTAAATAGCACATGGGTCAAAGAAGAAATCTAGAGATAAATTTTAAAACATTTTGAACTAAATGAAAGTGAAAATATAAATTATCAAAATTTGTAGGATGCAGTGAAAATAGTGGTTAGAGCAAAATTTATGACACTGAATGCATATTGTTGAAAAGAAGAAAGATCCAAAATCAATAATACAAGTTTATACCTTCGGAAACTAGGAAAAGGAGAGAAAATAAAATCCAGAAGAAAAGAAAAAAAATAAGAACTAGAGCAGAAATCAATGAAATTTTTTCTTTTTCTTTTTTCAACTTTAATTCCAGTATAGTTAACATACAGTTTTATACTAGTTTCAGATATACAATATAGTGATTCAGCACCTACATACAACACCTGGTGCTCATCACAAGTGCCTTCTTTAATCTCCATCATTTATTTAACCCATCCCCCCACATACCTCCCCTTTGGTGATCATCAATTTGTTCTCTATAGGTAAGAGTCTGCTTTGTGGCTTGTCTCCAAATCTTCTTTATTCATTCATCTATCGATGGACACTTGGACTACTTCCATAATTTGGCTATTGTAAATAGAGAAAACTCAACCAAACCAAAAGCTGGTTCTTTGAGAAGATTGACAAAACTGATAAGCTTTTAGCCAGGGTAACTGCAAAATAAATAAATAAAAATAAAAAGAGGACACAAACTACTAATATCAGAAATGAAAGAGGAGCATCATTATAGATCCCATGGAAATTAAAAGGAAAATACTATGAGCAACTTTATGTCCACAAATCTGATAACCTAGAAAAAGGGACCAATTCCTTGAAAGACACAATCTGCCAAAATTCACACAAAAAGAAATAGTCTAATTGAATAGGCCTATATCCATTAAATAAATTGAGTCAACAGCATTCCCAAATAGAAAGCAACAAATCCAGATGGGTTCACTGGTGAGTTCTACCAAACATTTAAGGAAGAAATGATATAAATTCTCCGCAATGTCTTTCAGAGGTTACAAGCAGAGGGAACACTTCCTAACTCATTCTGTGAAGTACAGTAACACCAAAAACAGACAGACATTGGAAGAAAGGAAAACTAGGGGCACCTGGTGGCTCAGTCAGTTAAGCATCCGACTTTGGCTCAGGTCATGATCTCATGGTTGGTGGGTTCGAGACCTGCATCGGGCCCTCTGCTGACAGCTAGCTCAGAGCTCAGAACCCAGAGCCTGCTTAAGATTTTGTGTCTCCCTCTCTCTCTGACCCTCCCAGATCATGTTCTCTCTCTCTCTCTCTCTCTCTCAAAAATAAATAAAACACTTAAAAAATTTTTTTAAAAAAGAAAAACTATAGACCAAAATCTCTCATGAACATACATGCAAAAATCATCAACAAAATATTAGCAAATAGACTCCCACATACACACCATGACCAAATGGGATTTATCCAGGTATGCAAGGCTGGCTCAACATTGAAAAATCAATTAATATATTTTATCACACAAACAAAATGAAAAAAATCACATAATCATATCAATAGATTCAGAAAAGACCTTTAATAAAACCCAGTATCTATTTGCAGTAAAAACAAACCTTCTCAGTAAAGTAGGAGTAGAGGGAAACTTTCTCAACTTTAGAAAGACTATAAAAAATCTACAGGTAACATTATACATAATGGTAAGAATCTTGAAGCTTTCCCACTGAGATCCAGTACAAGGCAAGGATGTCCCCTCTCACCACTCCTTTTCTTTCTTTTTTTTTTAAATATTTTTATTTATTTCTAGGAGAGAGAGAGACAGCGTGAGCAGGGGAGGGTCAGAGAGAGGGAGACACAGACTCTGAAATAGGCTCCAGGCTCTGAGCTGGCAGTCAGCACAGAGCCCGACGCGGGGCTCGAACCCACGAACCGCGAGATCATGACCTAAGCGAAAGTCGGACGCTTAACCGACTAAGCCACCGAGGCGCCCCCTACCACTCCTTTTCAACATTGCACTGGAAGTCTTTGCTAATGCAATAAGGAAAGAAAAGATACACCAATTGGGAAGGAAAGACATAAAGCTATCTTTGTTCATTGATGACATGATCATCTATGTAGAAGATCATCTGTGTAGAAATGACTAAAAAGCCCTGCTGGAACTTAGCAATTATAGCAAGGCTGCAGGATACAACATTGATATACAAAAGTCATTTGCTTTCCTATATACTAATAATGAGCAAGTGGCTTTTGAAATTAAAATCACAAGCCATTTACATTAGCACCCTCCAAAATGAAATGCTTAGTTATAAATCCAACAAAATATATATAAGACCTATATGAAAAAAACTACAAAATTCTTTTTTTCAAATTTTTATTTAATTACTAGTTAGTTAACATACAGTACAATATTGGTTTCAGGAGTAGAATTCAGTTATTCATCAATAACATACAATACTCAGTGTTCATAATAACAAGTGCCTTCGTTAAAACCGATCATACATATAGCCCATCCCCCACCTCATCAACCCTCAGTTTGTTCTCTATCTTAAGAGTCTCGCAAGATTTATTTCCCTCCCGCCTCCAATATTTTCATCTGTTTCTTAAATTCCACATATGAGTGAAATCATATGGTATTTGTCTTTCTCTGACTGACTTATTTCCCTTAGCATAATACACTCTAGCTCCAACCATGGTACAAATGGCAAGATTTCATTCTTTTTTTTTTTTTTATGGCTGAGGAATATTCCATTGTATATGTATATACCACATCTTCCTTATCCATTTATCAGTCAGTGGACATTTGAGCTCTCTCCATAGTTTGGCTATTGCTAATAATGGTGCTATAAACATAAGGGTACATGTACCTCTTTAAATCTGTATGAAAACTATAAAATTCTGATGAATTAAATCAAAGAAAAGCTAAATAATTGTAGAGATATTCCATACTCAAGACTATAAAAACTCAGTATTGTCAAGATGTCAGTTCTCAACATGGTCTGTAGGTCCAATGCAATTATAATCAAAATCCCAAGAAGTTATTTTATGCATAGCAACAAATGGATTCTAAAGTTTTTATGAGAGATCTGGTAAGAAGATGACAATGGAGTAGGAGGGCCCTAGGCTTCCCTTGTCCCATAAATACAACTAGGCAACTATGAAATTATCCTAAATACACCAGAAATAGATGTAATGACTGACAGAACAAACTCCACAACTAAAGGGAAAGAAGAGGCCACATTGAAGAAGGTACGAAGTATGGGGGCACCTGGGTGGCTCAGGTGGTTAAGTGTCCGACATTGGCTCAGGTCATGATCTTGTGGTTTGTGAGTTCAAGCCCCATGTCAGGCTCTCTGCTGACAGCTCAGAGCCTGGAGCCTGCTTCAGATTCTGTGTCTCCTCTTCCCTCTGCCCCTCCCATGCTCAGGCTCTGTCTCTCTCTGTCTCTCAATAATAAATAAACGTTAAAAATTAAAAAAAAAAAAAGGGACATATGGAGACATGGTTTAGGGGAGAAATGGATCATGGATGCTGCAGAGGGGAAGAAGCTGTGATCAGGGAGAAGGGCAAAAAAAAAAAAAAGAGAGAGAGAGAGAGGAGCGCACAGGGGAATGCACATGGAAAATATTTCCCCAAAGCCATTGGCTTGGAAAACAAGAGGCGCTGAATTTCATGAGTTCTTGCAAAAGCGGGTTGTAAAGCCTAAACTTTTAAAGGTCAGCAGGCTTGACAGGGATAGAGCCCAGAAGGCACTGCGTTGCTCCTGGAGAGAAGGTAGGCAAACATCTCAGTGGCAGACAGCATGGAAACAGTGATCTGAAGAATGCCTGGGGCACACAAGGAGGAGATTATTTGCTCTTCTCTGAACATATTCCTGAGAGGCAGCACTCACAGACATGCCTTTCTGGGAACAAAGGAGCTGGCTGGAGCCATTTTCACCCCCACCCCTTGGCATTAATGCAGAGTCACCTGTGGGAAGGAGTGCAACACCAACACTGGCTGCCTAACTTGCTTACAATAAAGCCCCATCCCCCTGTGCTCTGGCAGGACTGCCCTTCTTTGTCAAGCTTGCCTCAGTCCCAGTATGATGGGACTCTCCCCCAGAAAACCAGCACAAACCCCTTCCCACACCACATCTCCCAACCAAAGAGTTCTTTTCAGGGCCTCAGTCCTGGTGGAGGTATCAGGTCTCATTTCACAAGCAGACCAGAGCACACCTGGTTAAAACTCCTACATTCAGGCCCGGGACCAAACACTGCCCACTGCAGGCAAGGAGAGCCTCTGCAGACGACTGGCCTGAAGGACAGAGTAGCCAGAAGACAACAGCATAGCACACAAGAGATACTCCCTAAAGCTCCAGGCCCTGGGCACTACAGGACCTCTCCTCTATAAAGCCATTACTTTCAGGAGCAGAAGACATATTCAACTTTTCCAAAGCACAGAATATGGCAGAGATTTAGACAAAATGCAAAGATGGAGGAATTTATCGCAAGTGAAAGAACAGGATAAGACCATAGCCAGATATAAGCAAAACAAATATAAGTAACATGACTGGTGAAAAATTTAAATAATAACCATAAGAATACTTACTGGGCTTGAGAAAATAATAGAAGACATCAGTAAGACCCTTATCACAGAGATAAATGAGTTAAAGAATTAATCAAAGAGGAAGAGGGCAATAAATGAGATTGGAAACAGGCTTAATACCATGACACAAGGCTGGAAAAAGTGGAGGAACAAATTAGTGATCTAGAAGACAAAATAGTAGAAAGTAATCAAGATGAACAAAAAAGAGAAAGAAGAATTATGCAACACAAGAATAGTCTTATGAAACACAGTGACTTCATGAAATTTCATTCACATTATAGGAGTCACAGAAGAAGAGAGAGAGAAAAGGGGCAGAAAATTTATTTTAAGAAATAGCAAAAAACTTCTCTAATCTGGGGAAGGACACAGACATCCAAATCCAGGAGGCATAGAGAACTCCCATTAAAATCAACAAAAGCAGGCCAACACCAAGACATATTGTAAGTAAATTTGCAAAATATACTGATAAAGAAATAATCTTAAAAGCAACAAAACAAAAGAAGTCCCTAAATTACAAAGACTCATAAGACTAGCTGCAGATCTCTCCACAGAAACTTGGCAAGACAGAAGGGAGAGTGGTATGATATATTCAAAGTGCTGAATGGGAAAAATCTGCAGCCGAGAATACTCTATCCAGCAAGACTACCATTCTGAATAAAAAGAGAGACCAAGAGTTTCCCAGACAAAACTAAAGGAGTTCATGACCACTAAAACAGCCAGAAGGGACACTTTGAGTGCAAAGGAGAAAACTAAGCGAAAAAGATAAGAAAGGATCAGAGAAAATATCCAGAAACAATGACAAAACAAGTAATAAAATGGCACTAAATATATATCTATCAATAATTACTTTGAATGTGAATGGACTAAAGACTCCAATAAAAAGACATATGGTGTTGGAATGGATGAAAAAAAAGGATACCATCTATATGCCTCCTTTTAGAGACTCATTTTAGACCTAACGACCTTCAGATAGAAAGGGAGAGGGTGGAGAAACATTTATCATCCAAATGAAGTTCAAAAGAAAGCCACAGTAGCAATACTTACATAGGACAAACTAGACTTTAAAACAAAGACTGTAACAAGAGACAAAGAAGGGCAGTGTATCATAACAAAGGGAACAATCTAACAAAATGTCATAACAATTATAAGTATTTATGCACCTGACATCAAATCACCCAAATATATAAAACAATCAATAACAAACATAAAGAAACTAATTGATAATTTTACAGTAAGAGTAGGGGACTTTATTACCCTACTCATATCAAGGGAGAGATCATCTAAACAGAAAATCGAAAAGGAAACAATGGCTTAGAATGACACACTGTGTCAGATGGACTTAACAGATATATTCAGAGCATTCCATACTAAAATAGCAGAATACATATTCTTTTCAAGTGCACATGGAACATTCTTTAGAATAGATCACATATTAAGTCATAAAACAGGACTCAACAAATATGAAGATTGAGGCCATACCATGCATCTTTTCTGACCATATGCTACAAAACTAGAAGTCAACCACAGGCAAAACTTGAAAAGACCAAAAATACATGGAGGTTAAACAACATGCTACTAAACAATAATCGGGTTAACAAGGAAATAAAAGAAGAAATTAAAAAAATAAATGTAAACAAATAAAAATGAAAACACAGCAATCCAAAACTTTTGGGATGCAGCAAAACAGTCCTAAGAGGGAAGTTTATAGCAATACAGGCCTACCTCAAGAAACAATAAAAACCTCAAATAAACAACCTAACCTTACACTTAGAGGAGCTAGAAAAAGAACAATGAAGCCTAAAGCCAGAAGAAGGAAGGAAATAATAAAGATTAGAGCAGAAATAAATGATATAGAAACTAAAAAATAATGAAACATATCAACGAAACCATATAATTCACCATGAGATTTATTCCTGGGTTGCAAGAGTGGTTTCTTTGAAAAAATTAATAAAATTGGTAAACGTCTAGCTAGACTTCTCAAAAAGAAAGGAGAAAGGACGTAAATAAATAGAACCACAAGAGAGGAGAAATAGCAACCAACACCACAAAAATACAAAGAATTATGAGAGTATGTGAAAAACTGCCAACAAATTGGACAACATAGAAGAAATGGTTAAATTCCTAGAACCATACAAACTACCAAAACTGAAATGAGAAAAATAGAAAACTTGAACAGACACCCAGGAAAGAAATTGAGTCAGTAATCAAAAAACTACCAACAAACAATAGTCCAGAGCCAGATGATTTCACAGGCAAATTCTACAAACCTTTTAAAGAAGAGTTAATATCTACTAAAACTTCCAAAAAGAATAGAAAAGGAAGGAAAACTTTCAAATTCATTCTATGAGGCCAGTATTACCCTGATACCAAACACATCACTAAAAAAGAGAAGGCCAGTATCTTTGATGAACATGGATGCAAAAATTCTCAATAAAGTACTAGCAAATTGAATCCAAGAGTACATTTAAAAAGCCATTCACCACAATCAGGTGGGATTTATTCCTGGGTTGCAAGTGTGGTTCAATATTCACAAATCAATGTAACATACCACATTAATAAAAGAAAGGATAAAAACCATATGATCATTTCAGTAGATGCAGAGAAAGCATTTGACAAAGTACAACATCTGTTAATGATAAAAACCCTCAACAAAGTATGGATAGAGGGAACATACTTCAACATAAAAAAGTGCATATATGAAAACTCACAGCTAATATCATCCTAAATAGGGAAAAAAAAGAGCTTTTCCTCTACAGTCAAGAACAAGACAAGAATGTTTATTCTCACCACTGTTATTTAACATAGTACTGGAAGTCCTAACCATAGCAATCAGACAACAAAATGAAATAAAAGGTATCCAAATCAGGAAGGAAGAAATAAAACTTTCATGATTAGCAGATGGGATGATATTACATATAGGAAACCTGAAAATTCCACCAAAAAACCTGTTAGCACTGATAAATGATTTCAGTAAGATCATAGGATGCAAAATCAACATATAGAAATCTGTTCATTTCAATACACCAATAATGAAGCAGCAGAAACAGAAATTAAGGAATAGATCCCAATTATAATTTCACCAGAAGCAATGATACCTAGGAACAAATCTAACCAAAGAAGTGAAAGACCTGTACTCTGAAAATTATAAAGCACTGATGAAAGGAACTGAAGATAACAAAAAGAAATGGAAAGACATTCCATACCCATAGATTGGAAGAACAAATATTGTTTAAACGTCTATACCGCTCAAATAAATCTACAGAGTTAATGCAATCTCTGTCAAAATATCACCATCATTTTTCACAGAGCTAGAACATATAATCCTAAAGTTTGTATGGAACCATAAAAGACCTTGAATAGCCAAAACAACCTTGAAAAAGAGAAACAAAACTGGAGGCATCACAATTTCAGATTTCAAGTTACATTACAAAGCTGTAGTAATCAAAACAATATGGTAGTGGTACAAAAATAGACACATAGATCAATGCAACAGAATAGAAAACCCAGAAATGTACCCATAACTGTATGGTCACTTAATCTTAGACAAAGCAGGAAAGAATATGCAATGGAACAAAGAAAGTCTCTTCAGGAAATGATGTTGGCAAAACTGGAGAGCAACATGAGGAAGAATAAAACTAGACCATTTTCTTACACCATACACAAAACTAATTCAAAATGGATTTTAGTCTTAAATATGAGACCTGAAACCATAAAAATCATTAAAGAGAGCACAAGCAGTAATTTCTCTGATACCAGCCCAAGAACATTTTCCTAGATATGTCTCCTGAGGCAAGGGAAACAAAAGTAAAAGTCAACTATTGGGACTATATAAAAATAAAAAGCTTCTGCACATTGAAGGACATATCTGATAAAGGGTTAGTATCCAAAATTTATAAAGAACATATAAAACTCAACACCCCAAAAAAGGAATAATCCAATTAAAAATGGGCAGAAGACATGAATAGACATTTTTCCAAAGAAGACATCCAGATGGCCAGCAAACACACGGAAATATGCTCAACATCACTGATCATCAAGGAAATATAAGTCAAAACTACAATGAGATATCACCTCACACTTGTCAGAATGGCTAAAATCAACAACACAATAAAAAAAGATGTGTTGGCAAGGATGTGGAGAAAGGGGACCCTCTTGTACTGTTGGTGGGAATGCAAACTGGTGCTGCTACTGTGGAAAACAGTATGGAGGTTCCTCAAAAAATTAAAAATAGAACCACCCTATGACCCAGCAATTGCCCTATTATGTATTTACCCAAATACAAAAACACAGATTCAAAGGGATACATGCACCCCAACATTTATAGCAGCACTATCAACAATAGACAAAGTATGGAAAGAGCCCAAATGTCTATCGACCGATGAATGGATAAAGAAGAGGTGGTATATATATACAATGGAATATTACTCAGCCATAAAAAAAAGAATGAAATCTTGCCACTTGCAACAGCATGGATGGAACTAGAGTGTAATATGCGAAGTGAGTCAGGGAAAGACAAAAAACATATGACTTCAGTCACATATAGAATTTAAGAAACATCAAACAAGCAAAAGGACAAAAAAAGAGAGATAGAGGCCAATCAAGAAACAGATTCTTAACTATAGAGAACAACCTAATGTTTACCAGAGGAAAGGAGGGTGGGGTGGATGGGTTATACAGGTTTTGGGGATTAAGGAGTATACTTGTTGTGATGAGAACTGGGTAATGTATGGGAGTTTTGAATTATAAACCTGAAACTAATATTACACTATATGTTAACTAACTGGAATTCAAATAAAAACTTAAAAAAATAAAGTTTTATAAGAGGCAAAAAACCCAATATAACCAACACAATATTGAAAGAGAAGAACAAAGTCAGAGAAAAGACACTACCTAACTTCAAGGATTATAGAACTAGGTAATCAATACAGTTTGACTTGGTAGGGAAATATACAAATAGATAATGGAATAGAACAAAAAGCTGAGATATAGACTCTCCCAAATCTTCCATCTTTGAGAAAGGAGCACAAACAATACAACAGAGCAAAGATAGCCTTTGCAACAAACGGCTTTGCAGCAACTGGAAATAACATTAAAAAAAAAAAAAAAAGCGGGGCGCCTGGGTGGCTTAGTCNCTACAAATTAAAAAAAAAACATAAATGTAAATAAATAAATAAATAAATAAATAAAACTCCTAAAAGTAACAGAGGAGAAAATAGAGGTGATCTTTGGCATGGCGATGGCTTTTTAGAAGCAACATCAAAGGCACGATCCGGGGAAAGAAATAATTGATAAGTTAGACTTCATTAAAATTCAGAACTTCTGCTCTGCAAAGGTGATCCAGAGAACGAGAAGACAAGCTATCAAGTGGGAGAAAAGATTTCCAAAACATGTATTGGATAGAGGATTGGTATCCAGAACACATAAAGAACTCTTAAAACTCTGCAATAAGAAAACAAAACAACTCAATTTAAAAAGAAACCAAAGACCTTAACAGACATCTCACCATAGAAGATAAACAGGTTGCAGATATGCATACAAAAAGATACTGAACAAGCTTATCACCAAGGAAATGAAACTTAAAACAACGAGATACCACTACACACCTATTAGAATGGTCAAAGTCCAGAAAGGTGGTGAAACCAAATGTTGATGAGGATACACAGCAACAGGAACTCTCACACTTTGCTGGTATGAATGCAACTTGCAGAGGCACTTTGGAAGACACTTTGGCACTTTCTTCAAAAACTAAACATACTGGGCGCCTGGGTGGCTCAGTCAATTGAACATCCACTTCAGCTCAGGTCATGATCTCGTGGTTCATGAGTTCCAGCCCCTCATCAGGCTCTGTGCTGACAACTCAGAGCCTGGAGCCTGCTTCAGATTCTATGTCTCCCTCTCTATCAGCCCCTCCCCTGCTCACACTCTGTGTGTCTCTTTTCAAAAATAAAACATTAAAAAATTTTTTTTAATGTTTTATTTATTTCTGAGAGAGAGACAGCATGAGAAGGGGAGGGTCAGAGTGAGGGAGGGAGACACAGAATCTGAAACAGGCTCTGAGCTAGCTGTCAGCACAGAGCCCGACGTGGGGCCTGAACCCACAAACCATGAGATCATGACCTGAGCCGAAGTCAGATGCCCAACCGACTGAGCCACTCAGGCGCTCCAAAACTTAAAAATTTTTTAAAAACCTAAACATACTATCACCATACGATCCAGCAATTGTTGAAAACTTATGTGCACACAAAAACCTGTGTGCAAATGTTTATGACAGCTTTATTCATAATTGTCAGAACTAACTCCACCAGGAGTTAGCAGAGAGATGGGGTGAACAGGCAGAGCACAGAGAATGTTTAGGCAGTGAAAATACTCTCTATGATACCATAATGGTGGATACATGTCATCATACATTTGTCTAAACCTATAGAGAGTACAATGCCATCTGTGGACTTTAGGTGATTTTGGACCAATGTAGGTTCATCCATTGTAACAAATGTCCTACTCTGGTGGGGGATGTTGATGATGGGGGAGACTGTGCATGTGTGGGGGTAAGGGGTAATGTGAACTCTGTACATATCTTCCTCTCAAATTTGCTGTGAACCTAAAACTGCTCTAAAAAATATAGTCTGCTTTTAAAAATCCACTGCATTTCTATTAGGAGCATTGAATAATTAGAAGTTTAAACTTAAAAAACAATAGCATCAGGTCCCAGTGCTCTGGGTGCGATGACACAGTAGGTGGGCAGCTCAACTCAGGGAAATCTCTCCCACTTTGTAGCCAAGCAGCCCTCTCTCTGGTGAAATCATCCCACGATGCCCAAGGGAAAGTCAGTTCAGCAGGCACAATAAAGGACGAGCCCAAGCAGAAACAAAAAAGGTTGTCAGCCAAATCGTGCCTACAAACTGAAAATTAAGCCACAAATGGCCACCAAAAAAAGATAATCTTCAGGCTAAATAAATAAATAAAGTGGAAACAAAAGGTAAAGAGAACAAAAAGGCGAACTGGTCAATGAAGAAACTGAAGAAGGCTTGCCTATAAAAAACTGAAAAACGAGTAACAAGGAGAGGCCAGCCTCCATTAAAGGAGAGAAGGAAGCCAAATCTGATTAACAGCCTACAACTGTGTCTTATCAGTGGTCCTGAATCTTTCTTCCCAAACAATACAGAGACATGGTCTAACAGCTATTCTGTAAATAGTTTTAGAACATAAGAAACATATTTTTTAAAAAGAAGGAATCTTACTTCATCATTTTTTTAAATGTATATTGGTAAATGGAAATGTCTGTGTTTTTTTTTTAGAGGTGAAATAAAGTGCTGGCTATTTATTTTTCTGATCAAAAAAGAGTGGGATATTGAAATAAAGGAGGTTTTGACTGCTTGGATATTAATATTCTATAGGATGGTAAGAGGAGAGTTTTTATATTCTATGATATGAGATGAAAGAAATGGCATTTTGGAGTCACAACCATGGATTTAATAGGTCTTCAAGTGCTAAATTCCTTAACTTCTATTCCCAAGTTGTTTGTAAAATTGTGGCCTGACAGAATTGGGTGATCTCTGTACATCTTTGGTCATTATAATCCAGTTTTCCCTAATGATTTTGTTAATGTGCTGTGAAAGATTGGAACTTAGAACATATCATGTGTATGTTGTTAAATTATAAATTAGCAAAACCTAAGACCTAACAGCTTATCAAGATCAAGAAGATTCTGGTACTTGTTGTCTTCTTAATAAAGACAATTTGCCTTCAAACTTAAGCCATGAAATTACTGGAATAGCTGTTCAAAAAGGACAACTACAAGGGCTTTTAGATTTTCAATTTTCAGTACTTTTATTATAATCATAATGCCTAGTACTAATGTTAAAAAACTAATAAAATCTCTATTATGAAAGAAAAATACCATTTAAAATTACAATGTAATATTAAGATTGTAATTCCTTCCAAAGTGACCTACAGATTCAGTCAAATCCCAATCAAAATCCCAGCAGGTTTTTAAATAGAGATTTCCAAGCTGATTCTAAAGTTTATATGGAAATGCAAAGGACCTAGAATGGCTAAAGCAATTTTGAAAAAGAACAAGTTAGGGACTTAGAGTACCTGATTTCAAGACTACAAGACAGTGTGGTGTTGACATAAGGATAGAAATATAGATCAGTGAAACAGAATAGAGTCCACAATTAGACTCACACAATGTAGTCTATTTGTTTTCAATAAAAGTACTTTGTCAAAGTGATTCAATGGGGACAGGGTTGACTTTTCAACAAATGGTACCACCACCCACAAAAGAAAAAGAAGAAAAAGAGAAAGAAAGAAAAATAAACTGACTCTTCCTTCATACTATATACAAAAATTAACTCAAAGTGGGTAATATACCTAAAGGTAACAGCTAAAATTATAAAATGTCTATAAGAGAATCTAGAAGAAAATTTTGTCACATTGAGTTAGGCAAAGATTTCTTTGATGGCACACAAAAAGCATAAGCCATAAAATTTCTAAACATATTTTTTATTTTTTTAATGTTTTTATTAAGATGGACACTTGGGTTGCTTCTGTAATTTGGCTATTGTAAATAATGCTGCAATAAACATAGGGCTGCATGTATCCCTTTGAATTTTGCATTTTGAGGGTAAATAAACAGTGTGATTACTGGATTGCAGGGTAGCTCTATTTTCAACTTTGTGCAGAACCTCCATACTGCTTTCCACTGTAGCTGTACCTGTTTTCATTCCCATTAACAGTGTAAGAGGGTTCCCCTTTCTCCTCACCAACACCTATTGTTTCTTGTGTTGTTGATTTTAGTCATTCTGACAGGTATAAGGTGGTATCTCATTGTGGATTTGATCTGTGTTTCCCAGATGATCAGTGGTATTGAGCATCTTTTCATGCATCTGTTAGCCATCTGCATGTCTTCTTTGGAGAAATGTCTATTCATTTTTAATTGGATTATTTGTTTTTTGGATGTTAAGTTTTATAAGTTCTTTACATATTTTGGATATGAATTTTTTATTGGAAATGTCACTTGCAAATATCTTCTCCCATTCAGTAGGCTGGATTTTAGCTTTGTTGTTTCTTTTGCTGTGCAGGAGCTTTGCGTTTTGATGTAGTCCCAATATTTATTTTTGATTTTATTTCCCTTGCCTCAGGAGACATATCTAAAAAATGTTGCTATGGCCAATCTCAGAGAAATTACTGCCTGAACTCTTTTCTTTATGGTATCAAGTCTCACATTTAGTTCCTTAATCCATTTTGAGTTTATTTTTATGTGTGGTGTCCAGTTTCATTCTTTTGCACGTTGCTGTACAGTTTTCCCAACACCATTTGTTAAAGACACTGCCTTTCCCTTTGGATATTCTTTCCTGCTTTGTGGAAAGTAGGAAATTAACCATATAATTTGGGGGTTATTTCCAGGTTTTCTATTCTGTTCCATTGATCTCTTTGTCTGTTTTTGTGCCAGTACTGTACTGTTTTGATTACAACAGCTTTGTGATATAACTTGAAGTCTGGAATTGTGATGCCTCCAGCTTTGCTTTGCTTTTTGAAAGTTGCTTTGGCAAATTTTAAGAATGTTTCTTCTAATTCTGTGAAAAATGCTGTTGTTATTTTGACAAGAATTGCATTCAATCTGTTGATTTATAAGGTGTAAAATTTAAAAAAAAAAGAATTTAAGTGGACTGTATCAAAATTAAAAGCTTCGGCTCTTCAAAAGACAATGTTAGGAAAATGAACAGACAAGCCACAGCCTGAGGAGAAGTACAATTGATTCTCCTCTGCAGTAGTTATGTTCTTACACAAAGTTGCCATGAACACTGAACCAGGAAATGCTAAACTAGGGGAGATACAAGATTAGGTTTTGGTGAGCGTGTGCTCACATTATCATTAACCAGTCAACACATTGCCTTGTTTTACATGTGTTTCTGTTTAAAGGCACCTTATGTAATATATGTTGTTGATTTGCTAACATTGAACTCATGGCTGACAACACTATAGCTATTGCTCCACCAAAGCAAATCTGATACATGTACTTTCTCCATATGGCATGAGAGCACTTCAGTACTGTGCTTGGGGGCCATTTTAACCAGGGACTCACCGACAGAAAGGACAAAAATGTGAAAAACATGATACTGAATAGACTATGGAAAGGACGTTTGTTTACAGTGTGAGAACTGAAACAGATGGCGGAATGTCACCTTGTGCACCCTCATCTGGCAATATGCACGTCAGACCACTCGAAGTTTTTGCCACTCTATGCATGTCTGGGAGTAACGGCAAATGTGCCAAAAGTATTGATTTTGGAATTACAAATACATCGTAGAGAGCAGGCAAACTGGCAAACACAGATTCTGTAAAAAATGAAGATGACCTGCAATGCTAGGGAAGTGGATAGAAGCCTGCCATGAGCAAAACGTCTTGCTCTTGTGCAAACGCTGTACATTGCCACCAGAGGATTTTAAACAAGAGAGTGACATGATCTCTGCCGTAGAAAACAACCACCTTTTCTAAGTGTAACATCTGGTTTGAAGAGGATTAGACTGGAGACAGGTGGGGATGGCCATATCAGGGTGTGAGTGAGGGTGAATGAACTCAGCCAGAGCAGAGGTTTGAGGAGCTGATCTGAGAGCCATCCCAGTCCAGGTGCCAGTGCTGGCCTGGGCATGAGTGGTGAGGGAGGAATTGGGGACAACCTCCTGGTTCCTGCCTTGGGCTGATGAGCGGTGTAGGGCCATGGGTGAGAGCTCCAGTTTCCAAGTCAGAGATGCTTGAGTTTAAATCCAAATTTCACCAACTCACCAGCTGTGTAGCCATGGCTATTCCCGTTCACCTCTCTAAGCTTCAGTGTTTTCTTCTCCAGTGTAAAATCTATATAATGGGAAACTAACACCTCAGAGTGATTTTGAGATTTAAAGAAGGCTAGTGCTTTTCACTTAAGTGAGGAAAATATGGAATGAAGAAGCTTGTGGGGGTGGGAGAGAAGGAGAGGAGTCCTGTTGGACAGGTAATGGACGTGCCTGTGAACATCTAGGTACAGGACCTAGTAGCTAACTGATTTGTTCCTAGGAAGCCAGAAACAGGGGAGCTAGGGGAGAGACATAAAGACTTGGAAGTTATGAGCAGGTAGGTGGCTGCAACAGCCACCAAAAGTGGGTAGTTCCCCAAAGATGAAGGCTGAGGAATTCCAGCACAGAAGAGGAGGCTGGGAAGGAGATCAAGAAAGAGCAGCAGAAGGAAGAGGAAAACCAGGAGAGCCTGGGATGATGGAGGGCAAAGAAGGAGCATTCCTAGCAGGAAGTGAGCAAAGTTAGTGTTCTGAAAGCATAAACAGAAAGTCATAGAACTTTTGACCCAGATGGACCCAAGAGATCTTTTAATCTAATCCCCTTATCTCTTCTGATGAAGAAATCGAGATTCAAAGATGTGAAGTGAATTGCTTGGGGTCACACTGGGATTTCATAGCAGGATCCTGGATGCCTAAGGAGTAATAAAACACTTTTTATAAAAAATATTCTAAAACTAAAAACTGTTTCCACCCAGTCAGGCTGGACTTTTTCCCAATGTTATTTAGTGAGATTTTGTTGATGTATCAGAACAACTGTTACCCTTCCCATGTACTAAGATACTATACAGTCAATCTGTGCAATAAATCTTAAATCTTTTTACATTGTTCATTTAACAAATTTTGCTCTAAATAATAAGTTTAGAAACAATAGGAGTCATAATTCATTAAACCGTTACATTAAAATTTTAATATATGTAAAGTATACCTCAATAAAACTTAGTTTTTAAAAACAAAGTAAGTAAAAATTTTAGCTATTTAAAGTAAAAAAGTTATTATTGGGTAAATTATTTTGTAAGCAAAGTTCCAAGGAATAGAAATATTTGAATATTTGAGACATGATCCTTCTTATAGCCTTGAGAAAAGATTTACTCCTTAATTTCACCTTGGTTCCCATCACTATGAAATGAAAACAGTATCATTTTGCAAGACTGTTCATGGTTAATTAATATATGTGAAAATTTTTAACACAAATAATAAATACTTGATAAATATCATCTGGAAAGTATTAGTTAATTACATTTATAAACATGAAGTTGCATTTTTACAGCCAACTTGGAATTACAAATTATATATAAATATATACAAATATATGCATATAGACACAAATTATATATAAATATATACAAATATATGCATATAGACCCAAAAAGAAAAAGAAAGGCAAAATTATTAAAGAACAAGGTGGAAAAATATCTCCTTCACTTGAGACTGAGTATCTGGGTTGATCAATAATATAATCAAAAATTCAGAAATCCAGGAGTATACAATGATAGAACATTGCTATAAATTAGGCTTTTTCAATCTCAGTACTGTTGAGATTTGGAACAGCTGAATAATTCTTTGTTGTTGGGGGTGGTGGGTGGGGGCTTCTGTGCATTGTAAAATGTTTAGCATGATCCCTGGTCTCTACCCATTAGATACCAATAGCAGCCATACTCCAATTTGTGACAACCAAAACTGTCTCCAGACATTACCAAATTCCCCTGGAAGATGTATGGGAACCACTTGAGTGCCACTCCTACAGTAGCATTTCTGTGCACATATGGGCACATACTGAGGACACAGGTCCACAGGTGACATTAGGTTTGAGTGTTCCAAATTGGCATTTCCCTCTAGTTGGGCAGATACAGCAGCCCCCAGGCTCATCCCCACCCCCAGGCAGTAGAGGCATAATAGGAGCTGTCTGTATAGCACATTGGAGGAGCTAGGGTTACGGGCAAGTCCTATCTGCTCACAGCACTGCCCAGGCCCTCCCAGGACGCATGACTCACCTCCCTACTCTCTGCAGCTAGGGCATCCTTCTGGTTTTTCCTCAGTTCTCCAAAATAATTATCTAAAAGTTTCCTTTATCATTAGTTATGTCTTAACATGTTGACAATTTGTCCAAGCAAACAGAAATCAAAAACACCTTTGAGTTTTATATTTTCATACATTAGAATTTGAAAACAAGACTAGAGGGAAAAATGTGCAGAAACTTAAAGAAAGTGATATCTTAAAGCTGAAAGGGCCTTACAGATGAGCTCCCAACAGTCACAGCAACCACATTTCAAGGTCTCAGTTGCTACAGGTGGCTAATGGCTGCCATATTGGACAGTGCAGACACAGAACATTTCTGTTATCAGAGAAGTTCTATCACAGCACTGTCTCAGAGAATACCTAAGTCATAAGACTTATTTTATACATGAGTAACTAAGTCCTAGAAGTTTTATAAAATAATCCAGCTAAGAGAAACAGCAAGCTTGTGGCAGAACCAAGATTGAAAACTCAACCAGTCAATTCCACTCCTGTGCTCTTTCTCCCACACACTGCCTCGTGGTAAGTCCAGGCTTAGAATGCCAAAGGGAGTTCTGGCCCTTTGTAGAATAAAAATGGGTGTCAGACAAATGGGTAAGGAAGATATGATCTACGCAATGGAATATTACACAGCCTTTAAAAAGGCTGAGATTGTGATATTTGAGACAACGTGGATGGACATAGAGGGTATTATGCTAAGTGAAATCCAATCCAATCAGACTGATGAGCACTGAAAAATGTATAGAATTGTTGAATCACTATATTGTACACCTAAAATGAATATAACACTGTATGTTAATTACACTCGAATTTTTAAAAAGAAAAAAGAAATAAACACTGAGAAAGACAAATACCATGTGATTTCATGCATAAGTGGACTCTTAAAACTTCAAAAAACAAATGAAAAAACAAACAAAAACCAAAATTAGAGCTATAGACACAGAGGGCAGATGGCTGCCAGAAGGGAGGGCATGGGGGTTGGGCAAAATGAGTGAAGGAGAGTGGGAGAAACAGGCTTCCAGTTATAAAATGAATAAATCATAGGAATAAAAGTTACAACATAGAGAATATAGTCAATGATATTGCAACAGCCACCTATATAGACAGATGGTAGCTACATTAGTGGTGAATATAACATAATGTATAAAATTGTTAAATCACTATATCGTACACATGAAAATAATGTAACATTGTGCATCAGTTATACTCAAACTTTTAAAAAATAGGTGTCAGAGTTGGGGAAAACAATTCTAAATAATTAAGAGGATGGACCAATGGTAAATAAAATTTGAGTTGAATTTGATAACCAAACATTATACGCATGCCATATACTAGGAACTTTGCTCTGGGTACAATCCCTGTCCTAGCTGGGGATATAGACTGAAAACTGTTCTCTTTCCATAAGATGTAGTAAGGACAAAGATAAAGATAAACACAGGTTTGTTTTAAAATATAGGCTTTGTTATTATTCAAGTTGGGTAAGGCTAACAGATCAGGAGAAAACTGATATTTAAAAGGAAGCTTATCACAATCACATGTAATTATGGCAGCCACACTGCAGGGGGCCACACGGAGAAGCAGTGAGTTGGTCAGGAGGCAGAGGGGGAGGGGGAAGCTGGTTAAAACCTTCATTGTGTTTTCTGTGAGAAGAAATGGGTGAAATAGGGTAAGCAGGTTTAGGATTGGCTAGACTGAATAATTTCAACAGGCCCAAGGACACAAGGACCATCTGCTATCTGTCTAGTTGTCTGGTACCTAGTTCTGAAGTGATTAGGGTAGATAGATAGTTGCCTAGAATGTGAAAGCTTGATAAAGGAGGTGGTGGAGGTGGAGGCTAATTTGCATTTGAAAGGTATGCTTATGGAGTAAGTTGTTTTTTATCTCTAAAAACCAGCTAACCCTTAGAAGGGATAATCACTTCAAAGTCAGCAAGCTCTCAGATAGCAAAGCATCAGAATACAGATAATAAAAGATGTGGTTAAAACAATTGGCTTTGTGATGCTTTTTTTAAAGTTTATTTGTGGGGTGGAGGGAAAGGGCAGAGAGAGAGACAGAGAGAGAAAATTCCAAGCAGGCTCCGCACTTTCAGTACTGAGCCCAACACCTGAGCCAAAATCAAGAGTCAGACACTTAACTGACTGAGTCACCCAGGTGCCCCTGTAATGCTTTGACATCATGAGGCCTTGGTGCAAGGTCGGAGAAGAGAGAAGACACTAGGGAGTGAGTAGTTCTTTCTTCAAAGGGTCAAGAAGTTGGTTAATATGAGACCAGTGCCTGTTGGAGAAATCAATGATCTCTGCTAATTTTACAATGACACTGAGAGTAGTAACTCTACAGGTTTCCCTTTAGCTGTAGGAGAATAGGTGTAAATTTTGGCAGAGAGCAAGAAATATACTAGTATCATAGGCAAAGCAGAAAGTAGGTCAAGAAACAAAATGTTATCCCTAATATCAAAGGAAGAAAAGCAATTAAATGTCTCATGTCCAAACTGTTAGCACCTTAAGAGATGCAGTCCATGGGCATTGTTGGAATGGAAGGGTTTTTTTCTCCCAGTTTTCTTGAGAAACAATTTACATACATCATTATATAAGTTTGAGGTATACAGTGTAATGGCTTGATTTACATATATTGTGAAATGATTAGCACAGTAGGTTTAGCTAACATCCATCTTCTCCTACAGATACAATAAAAAGAAAAAGAAGAGGAAAAGGAGAAAGGGGAAAAATATCTCCTTGTGATGAGAACTCTTAGGAATAACTTTCTTAGCAACTCTCCTACCACACAGCAGTGCTATCTACATTCAACATATTTTACACTACATTGCTAGTACTTATTTATCTCCTAATTGTAACTTTGTTCTTCTTGACTACCTTCTCCCAATTCCCCTTCCCTCCATCTCCTGCCTCTGGTAACCACAAGACTGAACTGTTTTTCCTACATTTGGTGGTGGTTTGTTTTAAACTTCACATATAAGTGAGATCATACAGTATTTGTGTTTCTTTCTCTGGCATTTTCACTTAGCAAAATACCTTCAGGCTCCAGCCATGTTGTCACAAATGGTAGAATTTCCTGTCTACATATAGATATATACATATACCACAACTCTTTTGTCTATTCATCCGTTGATGGACACTTAAATTGTTTACATGTCTTGACTATTTTAAATAAAGCTCCAATGAACATGAGGGTGTAGATATCTTCTCAAGTTAGTGTTTTGTGTCTTTTGGACATATTCCCAGAAGTGGAATTGTTGGATCATATGGTAGATTTACTTTTCATTTTTTTAGTATCCTCCATACTGTTTTCCATAATCTCTGCACCAGTCTATATTCCCACCAACAGGACAGGTACCAAAGTTCCTTTTTCTTCAATCCATTTGTGATATCTTGTCTTTGGATGATGGCCATTCTAGCAGGTATGAGATTTTACTTTGCATTTCCCTCAAGAGTGATGTTGAGGAATTTTCATATAGCTGTTGGCCCTTCACATAGCTCACTTAGAGAAATGTCTGCTCAGATCCTTTGTTTTTGGATGATGGCCATTCTAGCAGGTGTGAGATTTTACTTTGCATTTCCCTCAAGAGTGATGTTGAGGAATTTTCATATAGCTGTTGGCCCTTCACATAGCTTGCTTAGAGAAATGTTTGCTCAGATACTTTGCCCAGTTCTTAATTGGCATATTTGTGCTTTTTGCTATTGAGCTGTTTGAGTTCTTTATATGTTTTGGATATTAATGCCCTATCAGATATATGGCTTGCAAATAATTTTTCCCATTCCTTAGGTTTGTTTTCATTTTGTTGATGGTTTCTTTTGTCCTGCAAAAGCTTTTTAGTTTGATGAGCTTCACCTGTTTATTTTGTATTTTGTTGCTTTTGCTTTAGGTGTCATATCTGAACAATCATTACTAAGACTCATGTCAAGGATTTTTATTCTGACATTTTCTACTAGGAGTTTTATTTCTTCAGGTCTTACACTTCAGTCTTTAATCCATTTGGAGTTAATGTTTGTGAGTGGTATAATATATGGGTCCAGTTTCATTCTTTTACATGTGAATATTCAGCAATTCCAGCACTATTTATTGAAGAGATCTTCTTTTATCCATTGAGTATTCTTTACTTCTTCGTCAACTATTAGATGACTGAATATGCTTGGGTTTATTTCTGTGCTCTTGATTCTGTTCCATTGATCTGTCAGTTTTTATGCCAGTTCCATAGTATTTAGGAGGCTATATACCTTTATAGTATCGCTTGAAATCAGGAAGTATAATGCCTCCTCCTTCATTCTTCTTTCTCGGGATTTCTTTGCCTATTCAAGGTCTTTTGTGGTTCCACATAAATTTTAGGAATTGTTTGCTTTTTTTGTTTTTCTTTTTTAACCTTTATAAAAAATGCTATTGGAATCTTGACAGAGATCACATTGAATCTATAGATGGCTTTTGGTAGTATTTACATTTTAGCAATATTAATTCTGATCTGCAAACACAGGAGAACTTTCCATTGATTTGCACCTTCTATTTTTTTCATCAGCATCTTGCAGTTTTCAGAGATCTTTCACCTTCTTAGATAGCTTATTCCTACATACTTTATTGTTTATTGCATATAGAATCAATTTCTTTATTTCTTTTTCAGAAAATTCACTGTTAGTGTTAGGAAATGTTACTGATTTTTGTATGTTAATTTCAATCTGGCAACTTTACTGAATTCATTGGTTAGACATAAAATTTTAGTTGAGTTTTTAGGATTTTCTATGTATAAAATCATGCCATCCATAAATAGAGATGATTTTATTTCTTGTTTTCCAATTCTGATATCATTTATTTATTTTTCTTGCCTGATTGCCCTAGCTCTGATCTCTAGTACTATGTTGAATAGGAGAAGTGAGGGCGGGTACTCTTGTCTTATTCCTAATCTTAGAGGAAAAACCTTCATCTTTTTACCACTGACCATGATGTTAGCTATGAATTTGTCATATGTGGCCTTTATTATGTTGAGATATGTTCTTTCTATACCTAATTTTTCAGAGTTTTTATCATGAATGGATGTTGCATTTTGTCAAATGCTTTTTCTGTGCCTATTGAGGTAATCACATGAGTCTTTCTGTCATTCTATTAGTGTGATGTATCACATTAATTGATTTGCATGTGTTGAATCATCCTTGCATCCCAGGGATAAATCCCACTTTATCATAGTAAATTAACATCATTTTAATGTGTTGCTAAATTCTGTTTACCAGTATTTAATTGAGAATTCTTGCATCTGTATAAATCAGAGATATTGTCCTGTAGTTTTCTTGCATGACTTTGGTATCAGGATAATGCTGGTTTTATAAAATGGAGGTTGGGAATGTTTCACTTCTTCAATTTTTTTGAAAGAGTTTGAGAAAGATTGGTGTAATTCTTTCTTCAAAGTTTGGTAAATTCATCAGTGAAGTCATCCTGGGCCTTTCTTCATTGAGAAGTTTTTATTACTGCCTCAAGGTCCTTATTAGTAATTGGTCTTTTCTGATTTTCTAATTCTTCTTGATTCAGTCTTGGTAGGTTGTATGTTTCCAGAAATTTACCATTTCTACTAGGTTGCCCACTTTGTTGGCATATAGTTGTTCATAGTAGCCTCTTATAATCCTTTAAACTTCTATGTTATCAGTTTTAATGTCTTCTTTTTCATTTATAATGTTGTTGATCTGGGTCCTTTCTCTTTTTTCCTTAGCAAGTCTAGCTAAGGGTTTGTCAATTTTGTTTATCTTTGCAAAGAACCAACTCTTAATTTAGTTTATCTGTTCTATTGTTTTTCTATTTTCTATTTCATTTATTTCTGCTGTGATCTTTATTATTTACTTTCTTCTGCCAACTTTAGGCTCAGTTTGTTCTTATTTTTCTAGTCCCTTAAGGTATGGAGTTACCTTGTTTATTTGGGATCTTTTTTGCCTCTTAAAGTAGGTGTTTATTACTATGAACTCCCCTGCTGCATCCCATGAGTTATGGTATGCTGTGTTTCCATTTTCATTTCTTTTAAAAGACTTTTACCTCCCTTTTAATTTCTTCCTTGATCCATTTGTTATTTGGGAGAGAGTTATTTAATTTCCATGTATTTGTGAATTTCCCAGTTTTCTTCTTAGTGTTCATTTCTAATTTCATGCCATTGTGGTCAGAGAAGATACCTGGTATGATATCAGTCTTCTTGAATTTGCTAAAATTTGTTTTGTGACTTCACATATAGTTTATCCTAGAAATTTTCCATGTGCACTTGAGAAGAATGTGTATCTTTCTGTAGGTGGATAAAATGTTCTGTACATGCCTATTAGGTCCATTTGGCCTATAGTGTTGTTCAAATTCACCGCTTCCTTATTGACCCTCCTATCTGGATGATCTATCCATTGTTAAGAGTGGGGTATTAAAGTCCCAAACTATTGTAGTACTGTATATGTTTATTTCTTCTTTTTGTTCTGTTGGTTGCTTTATATATTTAGGTGCTCCAATGTTGGATGCATGAATATTTATAATTGTTATGTCTTCTTGATATACTGACTCCTTTGTCATTATTTTATGACCTTCTTTGTCACTTTTTACCATTTCTAAGTTAAAGTCTATTTTGTCTGATATAAGTTAATGTGAGCATAGCTACCTCTGCTTTTTGTTGTTGTTGTTGTTGTTACCACTTGCTTGAAATGTCTTTTTCCATCCCTTCACTCTAAATCTATCTGTATCTTTAAAGCTAAAGTGAGTCTCTTGTAGGTAACATATTGTTGGATCTTTTTTTTTTTTTAATCTATTCAGCCATTCTATACCATTTAATTGGAGAATTTGATCTGTTTACATTTAAAGTAATTATTGATAGGTAAAGACTACTATTGCAATTTTGTTAATTATTTTATATTATTTTGTAGATCCATTGTTACTTGTTATTTATTTTGCTCTTTTGTGTGTGTTTTGATGTCTTTTGGTATGAGTATGCTTTGACTTCTCTATCACATTCTTTCATGCGATTCCTACCATATCTTCCATGGTTACCATGAGGATTAAAAGATATCTTAAATTTATAACACCCTATTATAACAAATTGATAAGAATTTCAATACAACATGTTAAGTTTACACTTTTACATCTGAGGTGGAGGTTTTAGTGTCTGGGGTAAAGCTGGCTTTGGTGCAGATGGCTAAATTGGGCTGGGATGAAGTCTTCTGAAGTGATATCATCTCCAGCAGCAGGTATCTGGGCCACAATGATGTCAGTTGAGATGTAGAACTGAAATATCCTTTCCAAGTGGATACTTACTTGAGTTGATGTGGGTCTTGCTTTCGTGGCTCTTTGTAATATTAGACAAGGCTGACCCACTTGTGTAATTTGAATGCTATCTTGAGCCTAAGAACTTGTCTTATCTGTCAAGGGGCTCATGGATAAAAAACTAGCAAAGGTGATATTAGTACTCATACCAGAGCCCAACTGGCTTGATTCAAGCCCCAGTTAGGGGTGGCTAAATCTTAAAGTTTACAACAATCCAACTTTTTCCCCAGATGGGTGATGAGAGGGGTTCTACTGCAAATAGATTTTTTCTTTTATTTATTTATTTATTTATTTCTGAGAGAGAGAAAGAGACAGCGTGAGCAGGGGAGGGTCAGAGAGGGAGACACAGAATCTGAAACAGGCTCCAGGCTCTTAGCTCGCTGTCAGCACAGAGCCCAACACAGGGCTCGAACCCACGAACCATGAGATCATGACCTGAGCTGAAGTCGGACGCTTAACCGACAGAGCTACCCAGGTGCCCCTGCAATAGATTTTAAAATATTTGGCCTGCTACCAAAATTCCAATAGCGTTTTTCACAGTCATAGAACAAACAATCAAAATTTGTATGAAACCAGAAAAGGCCCCAAATAGCCAAAGCAATCTTGAGAAGGAAGAACAAACCTGGAAGCATCACACTTCCTGATTTCAAACTATATCACGAAACTATTAATAAAAAATTGTATGGTGTTGACATAAAAATAAGCACATAGGTCAATAGAATAGAATCGAGAGCCCAGAAATAAACCCACATGTACTTGGTCAATTAATTTAGAACAAAGGAAGCAAGAATATATAATGGTGAAAGGGCAGTCTCTTCAATAAAGGGGCATCTGTCTGTCTCAGTCAGAAAAGTATGTGACTTTTGATCTCAGGGTCATGAGTTCAAGCCCCACATTGGGTGTAGAGATTACTTAAATAAATATTGAAAAAATAAATGGTGTTGGAAAAACTAGACAGACACATGCAAAAGAAAGAAACTGGAACACTATCCTACACTACACACAAAAATTTACTCAAATTGGATAAAGACTTTAACATAAGACCTGAGACCATAAAATTCCTAGAAGAAATCATAAGTTCCTTGACATTGGTTTTGGTAATGAGTTTTTGGATTTGACATCAAAATCAAAGGCAATAAAAGCAAAAACAAACAGATGGCACTACATCAAACTAAAAAGCTTCTGGACAGAGAAAAACAAAGGAAGGAAGGAAGGAAGGAAGGAAGGAAGGAAGGAAGGAAGGGAGGGAGGGAGGGAGGAAGGGAGAAAGGGAGGGAGGAAAGAAAAAATTGAAAAGAAAAGGCAACTTACCAAATGGGAGAAAATATTTACAAATTATAATTTGACAAAGGATTAACATCCAAAATACACAAAGACCTCATACTCAATAACAAAGAAAACGCAACCAATCTAATTAAAAAATGGGAAGAAGTTCTGAACAAACATTTTTCCAAAGAAAACATACAAATGGCTGACAGGTATACAAAAAGGTACTCAATATCACTAATTACTAAGTAAATACAAACCACACCACAATGGTATATCACTTCACACTTTTAGAATGGTTATTATCAAAAAAGACAAGAAATAACAAATGTTGATGAGGATGTGAAGAAAAGGGAACCCTTTACTCTGTTGGTGGAAATGTAAATTTCTACAGCCATAATGGAAACCATTATGAGGTTCCTCAACAAATTAAAAATAAAACTACTGTATGATCCAGCAATTCTAATTCTGGACACTTATTTGAAGTAAACAAAATACCTAACTTGAAAAGACATATGCACCCCAATGTACATTGTAGCATTATTTATAATAACCAAAACATGGAAACAACCTAAGTGTCTGTCAATGAATGAACAGGTAAAGAAGTTCTGATATTTATGAAATGGAATAGTATTTGTCAATGGAAAAGAAGAAAATCTTTGATTTGCCATTTGAGACAACATGGATGGACCTTGAGGGCGTTATGCTACATGAAATAAGTCAGAAAGAGAAAGACAAATACCATATGATCTCATTTATATGTGGATTCTAGTATATATATGTCAGATACAGAAATCAGATTGGTGATATAGGAAGCAGAAAAAATGGGTAAAGGTGGTCAATAGGTACAATGTGTGTGATGGATAATTAACTAGACATTGTGGTGACCATTTTGCAATATATAGAAATATTGAATCATGATGTTTTACAACTAAAATTGTCATATGTTGTATGTTGTTATAATGCTGTTAATAGAGTGGGGTATAATACTGCCCATTAAAATATTTGTAGCTAAGTTTGGAGCTCTAGCAGTAGTCTGTAGGCAGGCCTTCTGATGTGGCCAGTTACTACAAGCCCTTTGACTCAGTTTTTGGCTCAGTTGGTGATGAGGAAGTCAGCGAGGTTTTCGGGTTATGGGGTTTGTATTAGTCAAATCTGATGACATGTGGGCTTCAGTGTGGTTTTGGGACTCCACATTGCAAACCAATAAAAGCACCCATACCAACAGCAATAAGGCTAAGAGCCAATGGCATGGAGTGCACTTGCACATAATAGTGATTTTGTTTTTGTTTTGTGGAATGGTAGAATTTTAGGCTCAAATGGACCCAAATCAGATGAGCAACTAGCTGGACTATGGAACACACTATAGCTAATGAGTCCCAGAAATGTATGGGGCACCAGCCTTTATGGGATAGAGAAAAGATTGAAAATTTATAAAGATAGGAGACATAATTAAAAGGCCTCATATATCTGCCCTTAAATAGAAGAAAAAGTGATGGGGAAAGTTGCGTTTTTTTTTTTTTTTTCAATTTGTTGAAAGGTGTGAGTTGGCCACAAGACTTTGGATTAAGAAAAATTAAGGCTTGGAGCAAGACAGAAACCTATTTATTGGACTCGAATTTGAAAAGGACTTGTTTTAGGACACTATTATGTCTCCAATTAATGTGGTTGGGACTCTTTAGAGACATAAAATTTTTGCTGAATGCCTTTTATGAGAGCCTAAAACTGCATATTTTGAGAAGTGAAATGTGTGCCTTGGTGATTATTAGTAATGTCTGTAACTGCTAAGGAGATAAAGAGTATCCTGGTAAGAACTTATATTGTGGCGTTCATATATGAAGAGACATTTTGAGTGTCTGTGAGGCAAAATATTTCCTGAAGGGACAGCTCTTAGGCAATAACCCAACAATTTATAACAAATATGAAGATGGAGCCATTTTTTGGCCAGAGCATTCAGCCCTAAGATGCCTGCCGGAAATGGTTCCATCCCTCATCAGAGACATCCTGGCTAAGGGATGGAAAGCAGCTACATTCTACTGAGCCTCATCATTTTTATGACAATTGCAGTGCCATTCTTAGAGTCTTCAAATTCCTACTGCTGTGCACTCAGTTAACCCCAAGGGATTCCTCAGTAGCCAAAGGGTCTGGAGGAGGGATGACATCTCTAGCAAGGGACTGAGGTCAAGAGAAGACACCCCCTTCTGCAAGTGAAATATGCCAGAAGGCCAAGATTTGGCTCCATCCTGTATTAAGGAGGCATCCGTAGTTGTGCAAAGCTTGTGGGATGCTGTTTCTGTGATCCAAATTGTAATGTATGTAATACATTACATATGTATCCAGGTATGTAGGGTCATAGGCTCAGAGTCTATAAGAACCTCCATTTCCAAGAAAACCCAGGACATATCAGCTTTTCTGTTTTAATGGTGTATGACACAGGGCCAGAAGGAGCACTTTCTTGCATCAGAAGACTTTGAGCAATTTATAGCCATAGTAGGTGGTCCAGAGATTACAGGAGGCATGAGAAGAGGCCAACAAAGCTTCTATGGTGAAGGAGGCTCTGAGGCGCTAATGATAGTGCTTGTTGATTTTAATGCAGACAGATTCCAGAGCCTTTTGTTATAGGAATGCTCATTTAAGCTGAGCTGATTTGCAATTAGCAACTTCTGTGAGATAAGCAAACTCTGTAAATGAGGAATATGTTGTCACTAGAACCCCAGGCAGGACTAGAGGATATTGAACTTGTATGTCCTTAATGCATGAATCTCCTGGGAAGAGGATGACATCAATGTAATGTTATACCTGTGCTCCTATATGAAGATGGATGTAGTTAAGGGTCTTGTGCAAAGATACTGTGGAATGGCGAAGCTGCTGAGACACCAATAGATAGTCTGGAAAAGGTGTATTGGGTCTTTTCAGAGAGAAGATAAGCCGTGGCCGAGAGGCTGTTGAAATAAGTGCTGAGCAGAGCGTATTAGTCAATTCTATATAAAAATATTTACCAGTTGTTGACTGAAATCAGTAATTTTTTAAATGTTGGATTTGGGTATAGTGGCCTTAATGGATAGGACCACAGCATACAATTGTAGGAGATGTTTACTTTTTCCAGGTTTAAGAACAGGCAAAGATAAGAAAAGGGTTGTTAAATGGATAAACAGTGAGGATAATTATCTTTATTAATTAGGGATTTTATAAGTTTTAATCCTTAAAGGTCCTGTTTTAATTTCTTTGGGCCATATCACCTATTTTAGCTGAGGTTTGTGGTTTCCATTTTATCAAGCTGATTTGTAAGTGCTGATACTTCATTTAATGTTATGTTGTTATTCACTGTGTTGGAGCATCTATATCTAAATATAATAGTTTATGGCAGTGAGTACTGAGTACAAGAAATTTAGGCAAGGCTATAGCTAAAGTGAAGCATACCTATTTTTCCTGTTTTATAGTTCTTTTTTTCTAAGATTATAGGGGCTACAATGTTTAAATTTAGTGAGATCCCAATGTAACCCATGTATAATGTCAGCCCCAGTATTGATTAAGCACATGAAGTTGTGTAGGCTGTTTTATTTTAGACAATGCTAAAGTCAAGGCACAAAAATGAATCAGTGCTCTCATTTTTTTGTTGTTGTTATATAAATTATTTTATAGTATATAAATTTTGGATTTCCAGTTAGGTTAAATTATGAACCTTTATTTTAATCTAGTTTCCATGTATGTACATACATATAATTTATCTACATATTAAAATATTGTATATTTATGAAAATAACTTACATATTTACTTTGTATTTTCTCCTTCTGTATCTAGGTGGCTTTTTTTTCTTTCTCTTTTACCTTTTTTTTTCCCTGTTGTCATTTGTTTGTTTGTTTGTTTCTTTGTTTGTTTGTTTTAGGCTATTAACCACTGGAAGCTATGGTTTTTAGTTTCTGGTTGATACAACTAGCGTGGAACTTATAGGTAATTCTAGGAAAAGGGATAAAGGGCCTGGTGGGTGCCTCAAAGGCAGCCACATCTCATTCCAAGACTTCCCAATCCATTTCCCAGGGCTTGAGTTTGCATTCACAGAGCTATAGCTGCCTCTTAGAACAATGCAGTTAGCTCTGTTTGAAGTATCACTGACTTAATTTTTTTTAAGTTTCCTTTCTATCTTGCCCTTTGGGGCTTACTGGATAAACTCATAGTAGTTCTGAATGGCTCTGTCCATAGGGAGTGGCCTTCCTCTCTAGGGTATCCCAATTGACCTCTGAGGGGTTTGATCCACTTCTAGGAGAGGAGCAGTGGCCTAACAGTATTTTTGAGGCTCTGGATTTTGAGTATAAGGCCCTTGGCATGCAAAAGTATTCAATAAAGCCCATGTACATTTTCTGGGCTCTTTACCTTCTTCAATCAATTGTATGACCTCCTCAAGGATATTAAGCAGGACAGGAACAAAACGTTCTCTTTCTCTTTCTTTTTTATCAAGCATGATGCTTCTGGTCTCCAAAGGTTAAGATTCTTTGAGCAACAACACAAGAGGTCAAGACTGGAGCAATACCTTTTATGGAGTGCCATGGCTCCTGAGTGATGCCCTCACCTTGGCTCTGTGCATGGCTCCCAATACCCCAGCACCTCCAAAGCACACTCTCCCTCGCCTCAATGGGTTAGGCTAAGATGTATGAAAAAAATAACAATAACAACTCCACTTGCCCCACCACTTGCCAGTACTGCCTGGCTGATCAATCAGGCCCATCCTCCAGCACTTTGAAGAAAGTCATACCTGGCTCCCTTCAGCATCTTTTGAAAACTAACCCAGGTGCCCCCAGGAATGTATTCCAGAATCTAAGCAAGCAACTCAAGTAGGAACTTGAGAGCTTCATTTTCAAATTGTGAATTTAAGTTGGGAATCAATGGTAACACCTAGCACATGCAACAAACAGTAGTCTTACCACAGCGTAAGCACATGCCAGTATGCAGTGGTGCCTCCCTTGACTGTCCCTGCCACCTGGTAGAACCAAGTCAGTAAGCAAGGAGCAGTCTATTAGCATATTATTCCAGTTTAAGGCTAAACTACTCTGTTCACTATGTCAGTTGTTTTAAAATATAGTGTATTAATAGAAAGGTTGAGGTATCTTAAGGCCAACAAATCAAGAGATGATTCCATTGAAAAGATCATTTATTACTCACAAATCCCAAGAGGCAGAGGCATACCATGCCATGGAGTTGCATAAGGGAAGCACCAAGGTCACTCAAAAAGCAGAAGGATTGGGGGAAACTCTGGGCAAGAATCTTTATTGCAGTTTCCATGGACAGGGGTATCTTGATTTTTTTTAAATTTACATAAGGTATAATTTACTCGCTGTGCTGGATTTTGACCACTATATAGTTATATATGTACTTCCACAGTAATATGCTGGGAGATAATTAAAAATGTATAGATTGACCTCTGCTCCTACTTCCTGGCATGGAGCTCCTAAAACCTTTGTAATTCCCTAAGTAATAAGAGCACCAGGTGCAGATTTTCAAACAGCTGGTCTTTGACCCCCGTTCCTGGCCTAAAGGTACTAAATCACTTGGAATTTCCTGGGTGATAACAGTATCTCTTGTACTAATGAAGTGACTCATGATGGGCCCTTTGATGAAGGCTGGTCACCAGAAAGACCGGGACAACATGAGAAACTTTGAATTTTCAGCCCTACCCCTATTTTCAAGACAGAGGTGAGGGGCTGAGAATAGTTAATGATCAATCACGCCTATGTGATAAAACCTTCATAAAAATCCCCAAAGTGTTCAGAGAGCCTCCAGGTTGAACACATGGAGGTGCTGGCAGAGTGGTGTACCTGGCCATGTACATACCTTGTCCTATGCATCTCTTCTGTATGAATGTTCATCTGTATCCTTTATCATATCCCTTTATATTAAACTTGTAAACAGTAAGTAAACTGTTTTCCTAACTTCTGTGAACCACTCTAGTGAATTAATCAAAACCTAAGAGAGGCTCATGAGACCATCAATATAAGTTCCAAGGTCCAGAGCAGTTAACCACCTGGACTTGAATGAAATCTGAAGTTAGGGGAATAGGGCAGTTTTGTGGGACTGAGTCCTAACCTGTGGGATCTGATGCTATCTCTAGGCTGACAGTGCCATAACTGAGCCAAATTGTACGACACCCAGATGGTGTCACAGAAAATTGCTTGTTGTGAGTGGAAATCCCCACACATTGGTGCCAGAAGTGTTGTGTGGTATTAGTGTGAAAACAGAGAAACACAGAAAGAATACTGAGGTTTTTCTTACACATACAGAAGTATTTCATCACTCCCAAAATTCTCTCACATGGCCCCTTCATAGAACCCCTTCTGTCACACCTCATGCCTTGACCACCATTGATTATTTTCCATCCCCGTAATTTTACCTTGTCTAGAATGTCCTATAAATGCAATTATATAATACATAGCCTTTTGGATCTGACTTTCTTCATTTAATATATTTAAGATACATCCATGTTCTTGATTCACAATCAATAGTTTGCTCCTTTTGATTGCCAAGTATTATTTTATTGTATGGATGTACCAGTTTATCTATTCATTTATTGAAGGGCACTTAGTTTATCTCCAGTTTTTGGCAAATATGACTAAAGTAGATATAAATATTTACAGAAGGTTTTTGTTTAAATATTATCTTTTAATTTGCTTGAAAATTTAAATACCTAAGAGTAGGATATTTGGGTCCCTGGATATTTAGCTTTATAAAAAACCACTAAATTCTTTTTCCAAAGACACTATACTATATTGCATTTCCAGTTCTAGTTACTTCAGATCCTAACCAGTACTTTGTATTTACAAAAATGGTTTTATTTTAGCCATTCTAATATGTGTGTGGTATCTCATTTTGGCTTCTGCTTCCTTTTTGAAAAAGAGTTCTGCAAATATAGAATCTTGTACTGACACTAGGTTTTTCCTTCTGCACTTCAAAGATGTTGATTTGGAGAGATTTCTGGGGAAAAGAGAAGAGTAGGAGGACCCTAAGCTCACTCCATTTCATGGATACAACTGGATAACACCCACATCAGTGTAAATAGCCCAAGAAACAAATCATAATCTAGCAGAAAAGACTCTCTACTCCTAAATGCCGAGAAGAGATCACGTTGAAGAGTAAGAAGGGCAGAGATGTTGTTAGGCCCAGAATGGGCCAGTGGGACTGTCCACAGGAGAGAGGAGGGAGAGGAGGGAGAAACAGGCTCACATCAGAAAGCTGCACAGGAAAGACAAATCCCCATAACATTTGGTTTTGAAAACCAGAGGGCCAAATTTCATGAGGTCTTAAATCAGCA
Organism: Crocuta crocuta; assembly: GCF_008692635.1. Lineage (NCBI taxonomy): Eukaryota > Metazoa > Chordata > Mammalia > Carnivora > Hyaenidae > Crocuta > Crocuta crocuta. The sequence goes on from NW_027530974.1 coordinate 2,753,824, forward strand.
GGACTTAACACCTAGAACTTTAAAAATCAATGGGCATAGCTCTGGGAGAGCCAGGAGGGCAAGAGGAAACTGGGTCACCACCCTTAAAGAGATAGCACAACAAACAGCCCAGTGGAGATACAGAATAGAAACAGAAATTTGAAAAGTGCCTGGGATATACAAGAGGCAGATTTGTCTTCTAATCACAGAATGTGCTGGAAAGGCAAGGATCATTGAAAGACTTCAAGAACAAAAGAGCTGGCAGGCACCAGTTTGCTCCCCCAACTCCCAGACTAGACACAGTTGCAGGAACCAACACAGCACCAATACTCACTACCTAACTTGCTAACAGTGTACCTTGCTTGCCACGGCATTCTCCTACAGACAGGTCCCCACCAGCCAGGCCTCTGCCCCAGGTCCCCTCCCACAGCAGATCTTAAACCTTGCTAAGCCCATGTACCCCACCCCCATGTTCTCCTGAGGACCTGCCACCTCCAATATGCCCAAAGCTGGAGTCAATCCAAAGTGTGTCACAAGTCTGGCAGCATGCAAGCAACCCCAAAAGGGACACCAGCACCACTCCAAAGTGACCCTAGGGGAAGATAAACACACACACTAATCCCACTGCAGGGGATGGGGCTGGGAGCATGGGCTGGGGGCAGACAACTGGTCTGACCACAGGCCCCACCCACCAATAAAAGCCTCTCAGGGAACAACACAGGGAAAGCACCCTGCAGCTTGATGCTACAGCATCTCTGGCAAACACCTTGTCTGACTCAATTCAAGCCCAAGGCAGCCCCAGATTGGCCCACTAACAGAAAAAGGGATCAAACCCTGCCCGCAATAGGCAAAGAGAGCAATTTCAGACAAGCGGACTGAAGGGAAAAGCAGCTCCACCACACATAGGAAACAGTGTTTAAGCACTGGGTTCTGGTGAATAGGAGACATTGCACTGCAGGACACTACAGGACTTCTTCTTCATAAGGCCCCTATTTTCAAGAGCAGGAGACATAGCTGCTTTTCCAAACACAGAGGAAAGACACAGAGATTTAAATGGAATTTCCTCTGGCTGCTGTGGGAAATGAAATAGGAATAAATCAAAGCAAGAGAGAAAAACAAAACAGAAATAAATAATATTCCTGATGGAGAATTTAAAGAAATGGCCTTAAAGATACTTACTGGACTTGATAAAGGAGTGGAGAATTTCAGCAAGACCCCTAACAATAGAGATAGAAAACATAAAAAAGAACACTAGATTTAATACATAATAGAAAAGAAGAAGCAGAAGAATGGATCAGTGGCCTGGAGGACAGAGTAATGGAAAGCAATTGAGCTGAAAAGGAGAAATAAAAACTACTAATAAAAAGTGAAAATAAACTTAGGGAACTCTTTGGACACAAGTAACATAGTAACATTTATATTATAGGGCTCCTGGGAGGAGAAAAGAGAGAAAAGAGGCAGAAAATTTGAAGAAATAATATCTCAAATCTTCTCAATTCTGAGGAAGGAAACAGATATCTAGATCAGAAGGCACAGATACCCTCCCCCATCAACCCAAGGGATCCACACCAACAAACATAGTAATTAAAATGGCAAAAGATAGTTATAAACAGAGAATTTTAAAAGCATCAAGAAAAAAGAAAACTGTTACATCCAAAGGAAACCCCATAAGGCTACCAGGTAATTTTGAGTTGAAACTTTGCAGACCAGAAGGCAGTGTTATGATATATTCATAGTGCAGAAAGAAAAAAAACCAGCAGCCGAGAATACTTTACCCAGCAAGGCTATAATTCAGAATAGAAAGAGAGGTAAAGAGTTTCCTAGACAATAAAAATTAAAGGAATTCATGACCACTAAGCCACCCCTACGAGAAATGTTAAAGGTAACTCTTTGAGTAGAAAGGAAAGACCATAAATAGGAGAAAGAAAGGTAAGATGCACAAAAGCAGTAAAAGTAAGTCTAACTATTAAAACCAGTCCAGGGATTCACAAAATAAAAGGATATAAAGTATGACATCATATACCTAAAACCTGGGGCAAGAGGAAGAACAGATTGAAAATTAAGCGACTATCAACCCAATATAGACTGCTATATGTATAAAATGTTACATACAAACCTAATGGTAGCCACAAATCAAAAATCTGTAATAGATATGCACAAAATGCAGAGAGAAAGAAATTGAAACTTATTATTAAAGACTATCAAACCACAAGGAAAGGGAGCAAAAGAAGAAAGGAACAAAGAAGAACTCAAAAACAACCATAAAACAAGTAACAAAATGCCAATAAGTTCATGCCTGTCAATAATTACTTTGAATGTAAATAAACTAAAAGTTCCAATCAAAAAACCAGGGTGGTGCACCTAGGTGGCTCAGTTGGTTGAGCGGTTGACTCTTGATTTCAATTCAGGTCATGATCCCAGGGTTGTGGGATCAAGCCCTGGGTTGGGCTCCATACTGAGCATGAAGCCTGCTTGAGATTATCTCTCTCACCTTCTACCTATCTTCCCCGCTCACACTCTCTCTGTATATAAAAAACAAACAGACAAAAAAACATAAGGTGATGGAATGGATAAAAAACAAGACCCATCTATAAGCTGGGGTAGCAATCTTTATAACGGGGGGTGGGGAAGGCTTTAAAACCAAGGCTGTAACAAGAGACAAAGAACCAGGGTGAACGTGGGTGACTCACTTACTTAAACATCCAACTCTTGATTTTAGCTTAGGTCATGATCTCACGGTAGTGAAACTGAGCCCCATGTTGGACAATGTGGAGATCATGGAGTCTGCCTGGGATTCTCTTTCTCTCCCCATCTCTCTGCTCCTCCCCAAATCATTCTCTCTCTCTTTCTATCTCTTTCTGTCTGTCTCTCTCTCAAAATAAACAAACTTTAAAAAGAGAAAACAATCCAACATGAAGATATAACAATTGTATATATTTAAACACTTAAATAGTAATATAATAATGGTAGGAGACATTAGCACCCCACTTACATCATGGATAGATCATCTAAACAGGAAAACAACAAGGAAACAGTGGCTTTGAATCACCAATTGACCAAATGGATGTAACATATATTCAGAACATTCCATTCTAAAACAGCAGGATACACGTTCTTTTCAAGTGCAAATGGAACGTTCTCCAGAATAAATCACATATTAGGCCACAAACCAAGTCTCAACAAATTCAAAAGAACTGAAGTCATAGCATGAATCTTTTCTGATCACAGCACTATGGAACTACAAATTAACCATAAGAAAAAGTCCAGAAAGAACACAAATACATAGAGATTAAGTAATATGCTACTACACAATGAATGGATCAACCAAGAAATAAAAGAAGAAATTAAAAAAAAAATACATAGAGACAAATGAAAATGAAAACACAATACACAATGGTTCAAAACCTTTGGGATTCAGCAAAATTGGTTCTAAAAGGGAAACTTATACAGGTCTACCTCAAGAAGCAAGAAAAATATCAAATAGACATCCTAACATTACACCTAAAGGAACTAGAAAAGGAAGAACAAACAAAATTCAAAGCCAGTAGAAGGAAGGAAATAATAAAGATAAGAACAGAAATAAATGAAATAAAAACTAAAAAACAAAAACAAAAGAACAGATCAATGAAACCAGGATGTTTCTTTGAGAAGATCAACAAAATTGATAAACCTCTAGTCAAACTCATCAAAAGAGAGAGAGATAGAGACAGAGAAAACACTCAAATAAGCAAAATCAGAAATGAAAGAGGAGAAATAAAAAATAACACCACAGAAATATGAAGGATTATAAGAGAAAATTTTAGAAAATGATATGCCAACAATTTGGACAACCTAGAAGAAATAGATAAATTCCTAGAAACATAAAACCTCCCAAAACTGAATCAGGAATACAAAATCTGGTCTGACAAATTACTAGCAATGAAATTGAATCAATAATCAAAAACCTCCACACAAACAAAAGGCCAGGACCAGATGGCCTCACGGGTGAATTTTACCAAACATTTCAAGAAAAGTTAATACCTATTCTTTTCGAACTATCCCAAAAAAAGGAAGAGGAAAGAAATATCCCAAATTCATTCTATAAGGCCAACATTACCCTGATACCAAAACCAGATAAAGACAACACAAAAAAGACAATTACAGGCTAATATCTCTGTTAAACATAAATGCAAACATCCTCAACAAAATATGAGCCAACTGAATCCAACAATACATTAAAAATCATTCACCATGATCAAGTTGGATTTATTCCTAGGATGCAAGTGTGGTTCAATATTCACAAATCAGTTAACATGATACATCACGTCAACAAGAGAAAAGATAAAAACCATATGATCATTTCAACAGATGAAAAAAAAAGCATTTGGCAAAGTACAACATCCATACATGATAAAAACCCTCAACAAAGTAGGTTTACAGGGAACATATTTCAACACAATAAAAGCCATATATGAAAAACCCACAGCTAACATCATACTCAATGATAAAAAGCTGAGAGGTTTCCTCCTAAAATCAGGAACAGGACAAGGATGTTCACTCTCACCACTTTTATTCAACATAGTACTGGATGTTTTCATTCACAGCAATCAGACAAGAAAAAGAAATAAAGACATCCAAATCAGTAGGAAAGAAGTAAAGCTGTCACCAGTTGCAGATAACATGATACTACACATGCCAAAAAACTATATATACTAAAATACTATATATACTAAAATACTTTATATACTAAAAAAAAACTATTAGAAAGATAAATCAATTCAGTACGTTTCAGTATATAAAATCAATATACAGAAATTTGTTGCATTTTTATACACTAATAATTAAGCAGCAGAAAGAAATTAAGAAAACAATTGCACTTACAACTGTGCCAAAAATAATAAGATAGCTAAGAATAAACTTAACCAAGGAAGTAAAAGATCTGCACTCTGAAAACTAAAAAGCATTGATGAAAGAGACTGAGGAGGACACAAAGAGATGGAAAGACATTCCATGCTCATGGATGGGAAGAACAAAAATTGTTAAAATACCCATACTACCCAAAGTAATGTACACATTTAATGCAATCCCTTTCCAAATACCAACAGCATTTTTCACAGAAATAAAACAATCTTAAAATTTGTATTGAATCACAGAGGTCCCCAAATAGCCAAAGCAATATTGAGAAAAACAAAACAAGACAAAACTGGAGGAATCACAATCCCAGATTCAAGATATACTACAAAGCTGCAGTAATCAAAACAGCATGGTACCGGCACAAAAAAAATAGTCACATGCATCAATAGAACAGAATAGAGAGCCCATAAATAAACCCACAATTATATGATCAACTAACCTTTGAAAAAGGAGGCAAAAATATGCAGTGGGAAAAAGACAATCTGTTGAGCAAATAGTGTTGGGAAAACTGGAGGGTTACATGCAAAAGAAAGAAGCTGGATCACTTTCTTATGCCATACACAAATATAAACTCAAATGGATTAAAGACCTAAATGCATTCCTGAAACTATAAAAATCCTAGAAAAGAGTAAAGGCAGTGATTCCTCTGACATCAGCTATAGCAATATTTTTCTAGATATGTCTCCTGAAGCAAGGAAAATAAAAATAAAAATAAACAATTGGGACTACAGCAAATAAACAAAAAGCTTATGCACAGCAAAGAAAACAACCAACAAAACCAGAATACAGCCTACTGAATGGGAGAAGATATTTGCAAATGACATATGTGATAAAGGGTTAGTGTCTAAAACATATAAAGAATTTATAAAACTTGACACCAAAGAACCCCAAATAATCCAAATTAAAAATGAGCAGAAGAAATAAACAGCTATTTTTCCTAAGAAGACATCCAGTTGGGCAAAAGGCACATGAAAAGATTCTCAGCATCACTCATCATCAGGGAAATGCAAATCAAAAGTACAATGAGATGTCACCTCACACCTGTCAGAATAGCTAAAATAAAAAACACAAGAGGGGCGCCTGGGTGGCTCAGTCGGTTAAGCGTCCGACTTTCGCTTAGGTCATGATCTCGCGGTTCGTGGGTTCGAGCCCCGCGTCGGGCTCTGTGCTGACTGCCAGCTCAGAGCCTGGAGCCTGTTTCTGAGTCTGTGTCTCCCTCTCTCTCTGACCCTCCCCTGCTCACACTGTCTCTCTCTCTCTCCTAGAAATAAATAAAAATATTTAAAAAAAAAAAAACACAAGAAACAAGTGTTGGTGAGGATGTCAAGAAAAAGGAATCTTTGCTCACTGTTGATGGAAGTGCAAACTGGTACAGTACTATAAAAAATAGCATACAGAGTTCTCAAAAAATTAAAAGTGGAGCTATCATATGATCCAGTAATTCTATTCCTGGGTATTTACCCAAAAAATACAAAAATACTAAGTTGAACGGATATACACATCCATATGTTTATAGCAGCATTATTTACAATAGCCAAATTATGGAAGCAGAGCCCCAGTGGCCAGGGATAGATGAATGAATAAAGAGGATGTGATATATATAAAACCTAATATCACTCATCCAAAAAAAAGGAGGTCTTGCCATTTGCAACAATCTATGGATTGTTTAGATCCAAACAATGGATCTAAAGGGTATAATGTTAAGTGAAATAAGTCAGTCAAGACAAATATCATATGATTTTACTTATTTATAAAATTTAAAAACAAAACAAATTAACAAGACACAAACCAAAAAATACACTCTAATTGTAGCTAACAAACTGACGGTTACCAGAGGGTAGGTGGGTGGAGGGATGGGTGAAATAGGTGAAGGGGATTTTAGAGAACACTATCTCCATTTTTGCCTTTTAGAGAATGTCATATAGTTGGAATCACAGTATGCAGCCTTTTCAGATTAGCTCCTTTCACTTACTAATATGCATTTAAGATTCCTCCCTGTCTCTTCATGACTTGATAGTTCATTTCTTTCTAATGCTGACTAATATTCCATCGTTTGGAATACCACAATCTATCCACTCACCTTTGAAGGACATCTTGATTTCTTCCAAATTTTAGAAATTATAAATAAAACCACTATAAATATTCATGTACATGGTTATATGTGAATGCAAATATTTTACTCATTTGATTTAAGATCAAAGAGCACCACTACTTGATTGTAAGGTCAGAGTATAGTTAGCTTTGAAAGAAATTTCCAAATTCTAAGTGGCTGTACCATTTTGCATTTCTACCAGTGATGAGTGGGATTTCCTGATGTTCATCTCCATCAGCCTGATCTTAACAAGAAAGCCTCCAGTTTCTCACCATTACATAAGATGTTAGCTGCAGCACTTTTGTAGATACTGTTTATCAAATTTGGGATTAGATTTTCAATTGGCAAATCAGACTTTCATGCCTGGAATGAATCCCACGGGGTTGTGAGGTATAATATTAATACATGTTTGGATCTTATTTACTAGTAAGTTGTTGAAGATCTTTGTGTCTATGTTCATGAGAGATATTGATCTGTAGTTTTCCTTTCTTGTAATGTGTTTATCTGGTTTAAGTATTATTGTAATGCTGGACTCATAGAATGAGTTATGAAGTATTTCTTTTTTTACTAATTTCTAATTTCTGGAAAAATATTGTAGATAATTGGTATCACTTCTTCCTTAAGTGTTTGGTAGAATTCACCAGTGCACCCATTCAGTGCTTTTTGGAAGGTTATAAATTATTGATTCAATATTTTTAATAGGTATGGCCTAGTCAGATTAATTTCTGGTATGAGTTTTGGTAGATTGTGTCTTTCAAAGAATTGGTGCATTTCATCTGGATTATCAACTGTGTGGGCACAGAGTTGTTAATATCCCTTAATTATCATTTTTTTATTGTCAAGGCTTTATTTTTTGAGAGTAGTTTTAAGTTCACAGCAAAATTGGGAGGAAGGTACAGAGACCTCCCATATACCTCTAACCCAACACATGCATCGCTTCACTTATTATCAACATACTCCACCAGAGTGGTACATTTGTTATAATCAATGAGCCTACCTTAATACATCATGATCACTCAAAATTCATAGTTTGCCCTAGGATCACACTAGATATTATACATTCTATAGGCTTGGACAAATGTATGATGATGACATGTATTCATCATTATATCATACAATATATTCATAGCCCTAAAAATTCTCTCTGTGGTGCCTATTCATCCCTCCCCACAACTATCCAACCCTGGCAATCACTGATCTTTTTAGTGTCTGCATAGTTTAAACTTCTACAGAATGTCATATACTTGAAACTATACAATATGTAGCATTTTCAGATTGGCTTATTTCACCTAGTAATATGCATTTAATTTTCTCCATGCCTTTTCATGGTTGAATAGCTTATTTTTTTTTAGCACTGAACAATATTCCATTGTCTGCATGTTTATTTTCCTATTGAAGGACATCTCGGTTGCTCCCAAGTTCTGGCAATCATGAATAAAACTGCTATAAATGTCCATGTACAGGTTGTTTTTTGACATGTTTTCAACTCCCTTCAGCAAACACCAAAAATTGTTGGATCATATGACAGGAGTATTTATAGTTTTGTTAGAAACCACCAGACTGCCTTGCAAAGCAGCAATACATTTTGCATTCTCATCAGCAGTGATTAAGAGTTTCTGTTGTGGGGCGCCTGGGTGGCTCAGTCGGTTAAGTGTCCGACTTCGGCTCAGGTCATGATCTCACGGTTCGTGGGTTCGAGCCCCACGTCGGTCTCTGTGCTGACAGCTAGCTCAGAGCCTGGAGCCTGTTTCAGATTCTGTGTCTCCCTCTCTCTCTGAGCCTCCCCTGCTCACACTGTCTCTCTCTCTCTCTCTCTCAGAAATAAATAAAACTTAAAAAAAAAAAAAAGAATTTCTGTTGCTCCCTATTCTCACCAGCATTTGGTTGTTGTTAGTGTTATGGATTTTGGCCATTTTGATAGGTGTGTAGTGGCATCTCATTTTTGTTTTTATTTGCATTTCTCTGCTGATATATAATGTGGAGCATCTTCTCACATGCTTACTTGCCATCTTTAAATTTGTTTGGTGAGGTGTCTGTTAAGGTCTTTGGCCCATTCTTAAAAATTGGGCTGTTTGAAAAAAATTGGTCTGGAACTTTTTGTTTTTCTTTTTGTTGAATTTTAAGAGTTCTTTATATATTCTGGGTAACAGTCCATAGTAGATGTGTCATTTGCAAATAACTTCCCAGTCTGTGGCTTGTCTTTTCATTCTCTTCATATTGTCTTTTGTAGAACAGAAGGTTTTAATTTTAACAAAGTTCAGGTTATAACCTATAGGAGTTTTATAGTTTTGCATTTTATTTAGATCTATACTCCATTTTGAATAAGTTTTTAGGAAGGGTGTAAAGTCTGTGTCTAGATTCATTTATTTGCATGTAGACGTCCTATTGTTCAAACATTTGTTGAAAAAACTATTTGCTCCATTATATTGCCTCTGTTCCTTTGCAAAAGATCAGTTGATTATACATATGTGTGATTCTTTCTTGGCTTTCTATTGTGTCCAGTTGATCTTTTTCTTTATTAGTATCATAGTCTTTATTACTGTAGATTTATAGTAAGCCTTGAAGTAATGTGGTATTATTCATCTAAATTTTTCTACTTTAATTCTGTGTTGACTTCATTATCCTTTTAACGTCCATGGGATCAGTAATGACATAAAAGACATTAGTATTTATGCCTTTTTTTTTCTTAGTTAGCGTGGCTAGATGTTTCTCAGATTTGTTTTCAAAGAACTAGAATTGGTTTGGTTGATTTCCTCTGTTGATTTTGTTTTCAGTTTTATTGATTTATGCTCTAATTGGTACTATTTTCCTTATGCTTGTTTTGGATTTACTTTTCTCTTTTTCTGGTTTCCTAAGGCAGGAGCTCAGATTATTGATTTTACAATACATACTATTAATATATATATATATTATATATATACTATATAATATATACTTTGGGTGCTAGGAGTTGCCTTCTAATTACCATTATTACTGCATCCCGCAGATTCTAAGACATTGTATTTCATTTTTATTAGTTAAAAATATGTTTAACTTCTCTGGAGGCTTCTTTGACTCATGTGTTGTTTAATCTCTATTTTGAGATTTTTCCAGCAATCTTTCTGTTTTTCTTTCTACTTTAACTCCATTGTGGTCAGAGCAAACATTGTGTGATTTCTATTCTTTTTTTTTTAAGTTTATTTATTTTGAGGTGGGGAGAGGCAGAGAGAGAGAGAGAGAGAGAGAGAATCCCAAGCAGGCCCCATGCTGTCAGTGTGGGGCTTGAGGTAGGGCTTGAACTCACAAACTGTGAGATCATGACCTGAACCAAAATCAAGAATCTGACACCTAACCCACTGAGCTATCCAGGTGCCCTGATTTCTATTCTTTTGAATTAAGATGTGTTTTATGGTCCAGAATCTTGGTGGATCTTCCCTGTGAGTTTAAGAATGGGTGCTCTGCTGTCGCTGGATAAAGTATTCTGTAATGCCAATAAGATCCAGTTGACTGATGCTGCTGTTCAATACAACTAACAAGTTATGTCCTTACTAATATTCTTTCTTCTGAATGCCAATTACTTCAAGGGATGTTGTAGACTCCAACCATAACAGTGGATTAATTTATTTCCCCATGCAGTTCTAACACTTTCTGCATTACATAGTTTAATGCTTTGTTGTTAGTGCATATACATTTAAGATTATACATATACATTTAAGGTCAATTCTGGAGAATTGACCCATTTATTACTATTCGGTATTGCCTGTAACCCAGCTTGAGAAACACAGCTTCTTATCTAGCCTCATAAGCCAAATGGGTACTGCCAACGCAGAAACAGCATAAGATACATCTCCTGCCCTCATGGGACTTAAATCCTGTTTCAAGATATTAAAAAAAAAATTAACAGAACAAAGCAGCACCTAATGAAGGAGGTCTCAAAGACATTCAAAGAAGAGGAAATCACAGAAGGAAGAAAGCAAAATCTTAATGGGTGAATAAAATTTGGCACACACACTAAAAAGATTTGGATCTTCAACCATGGCAGAGCAATAAGCACAGCAAATTTAGAGATACTGATGAGTTCATTCTAATTTTACTCACATTCATAATTTTAAAACATTACTGTAATGTTGAGAGAAATTGACTTATTTAAAAAAAAAACCCGTATGCAACAATAACTCTAAATATTACACCAGCAGTCTTCCCCAAATTACAAAAGAATTACCTTCTATCAACTTGTTTCTGAATTGTTTGGTAGAAACAGTGTTCAGCAGAGTGCAAGCCACATAAGCAGGCACGGCCACAGTGTAACTAACATCCAGCACTCTACTATCCCTGAATGTATCCACCACACAGAACAGAACCATTTGGAAAGTTATATTCTGACATCACAGTCCTGATGCCAGCACTAGAGACTTTCCCTCTTGCTAATTTCTCAGCCAAGGCACTTCTTCTGTTCAAGACCAACATGAGTGGATTTCACCATGGCTGCCCTCCATGGCAAAGATAGCTGGTAAAGGTTTATAAGATTATGTCTGGGAACAGTAGTGGGAAAAGAAGAGCTCTTTAGCATAAAACAGTCCATCTGCAGTAATTAAATTTCCCCATTGTTTATAGATCCACAGGGCAAAGTTCTGGGCCATGGAGTTGCAGCAGAAAAGATATTCATCGGGAGAAAGATTCAGAAGTTGTTCTTACGACAAAAGGATTCCTAACTCAATATACACCATATATTGGGGGCTACGGGGATAAAATACAAGACATCAGGACATTATAAATATATCCCCACCAGATATGACTAAAACTACAAATTAACACTAATAAGGAGATGTACACTGAGTATATTTCAGAGGTGTGATGGAGCAGAGTGATCAGCTTAAGAAACAGCCAGAGGTTTCCCATTGTCGTATGGGAGCTTTTGGAACAGAGCACAGCCACAACCTGGATCTCCTCTCTCACGCCGTTAATCTTTCATTATACAACGTTGCCAGTAAAGAAAATAATACATGTTCCTTGATGTTAAAGAAAGAAAAACGTTTCCTCTGTATCATTCATGCTTAAAACTCATAAAGTGGCAACACTGCTCTGAGACCGCACCATTATTCCCTAGAATGTCATTCTTCTTTTTATTAAGTTTTTATTTTTTTTTTTATTTTGAGAGACAGAGACAGCACAAGTCGGGAAGGGGCAGACAGAGGGAGAGAGAGAATCCAAGCAGCCTCTGCACTGCCAGTCCTGAGCCGGATGTGGAGCTCGAACTTACAAAACCATGAAGTCATGACCTGAGCTGAAACCAAGAGTCGACTGAGCCACCCAGGCATTCCTCCTTGAATGGCATTCTTAAATAACTCTGCCCACACTGAATTGAGATGGGAGATGGTGAGAGAGAGAGAGACTGCAGGCGTTTTTCTAAAAATGTTTTCTATATCCTTATTAAAAAAAGCTAATAGGTAGGCTATTGCCAACTTACTCTCCTACAATTTGGGGCGGGGGGATGGGCAATTATTAATGCTGGCCTATCTTGGAATCTAGTATAAATGGATGTCTGATTTAACAGCAACAAAAATAAAAAGTATACATTTACTTATTTCAAGATCTATTAAATTCAGTAACTTTAGGTTATCTGCAAAGGGTAGCATGAATTTAAAGGACTCTGTCACTGTTTAAGAACAGATCCCTTCTGTTATCTACCTGATCTCTGAAGGGAGTAAAATTTTCCAAAACACTATTAAAAGTCAGCTCTACAAACAAGTAATCTTTATGTTATTTCAATAAAGGACAATGTCAATGCTTAGGGGAACCCACAAAGTGGAAATCAACACAAGGCAAGGGGCAGGGCCTGTGTAGCTGTCCCCGCCGGAACCCCCAACTTTCCATTCTCACCTGAGGCAGACTGCAGGCTGACGCCAGGATGCAAGGTAAGAAAGGAGAAAAGGAGGGAAAAGGTCAGCTCAGAGCTGAACGGCATGCAGGGACGCAGGCTGCAACTGCAAACCCTACGGGCGATCTTCAGCCCCCACAACCTGACCTTTTATATGTGTTCTTCTCTTCACCAACCAGCTTCACAAACTATGGAGATTTCGTATCGAAGAATGGAAAAACAGGGGCGCCTGGGTGGCTTAGTCGGTTAAGCGTCCTACTTTCGCTTGGGTCATGATCTCGCGGTTCGTGGGTTCGAGCCCCGCGTCGGGCTCTGTGCTGACTGCCAGCTCAGAGCCTGGAGCCTGTTTCAGAGTCTGTGTGTCCCTCTCTCTCTGACCCTCTCCTGCTCGTGCTGTCTCTCTCTCTCTCTCTCTCCTAGAAATAAATTTAAAAAAATAATAAAAAAAAAAAGAATGGAAAAACAGTGAAATTATAACTGGCACCATTAGTGCAAATTTAAACAAAATATTTTAAATAAATTTATTTAAGTGAAAGATAGTAAAAAATATGTTAGATTTTTTCCTTTCTTGTTTTTCCAGGGTGGGAGTTAACTCAGCTGAGTGCTAGAAAAACACAATCTCCCTCGAGAGTGTTAAATGTGCCATCACCCCAGAATAAGGAACCAGGCTTAGGAGCAGGTGCATCCGTGAGGGGCTTGGGCTGATTCACCATTTTCATGATTCTCTTTTCACAATCTTGTCAGTATTTCGTGTGTGTAATGCCCTTAATACCAGGTCTGGCTACCACAGTGGTCAGCTGCACTAACTAGTTGAATCCATAGAATATTTAGAGCTAGTTATCAGAGGCTGATATGTAAATTAATGCAAAGTATATGTAAATAGGTCTCCAATTCAAAATGCTGCCTCTTGGGAAAGAGGAGTCCACACCCCAACTGCATGCTTCCCACAACTCTGAGCAGCCAATGGCACTTGCACATGGAGAGGCAATAATGCTCAGAGCAAACACTGTGCTGTGTGGCTCACGTGGGGCCTCCCATGTGACTGATACGCTCTGGGCCCAAGTTTCTAGACAGAGAAGAGTGACAAGACCATCGTCCTTGGAATACAAAGCCTTAACAAAGGTGGCAGAAGAGTGAGAAAAGGGAGGAGCCTGGCTATTTGCTCAGCAGCCCCAGGCCCAGCCAATCTCTAGTCCCTGTTGGTGCCAGTGAGGACGGGGGAGAGACCTGACTTGTCCTTGATAAGGACCTCCAGGAGGATCTCAAAGCAGCCATTGGAGCCCAGGGAATGGCAGCCACGTGGGCAAGGCTTACCAGGATGTCCTGTGCCAGATGCTAACGGTTGAGGGAAATGAAAAGTGTTCCTCCTGACACCATGTCAGGGCCCCTGCTCTAGACTCTGTGGTCATTCTTCCCAAAGCAAAATCAATGTCCTTTCAGTCACCAGCACAGAAACGTGGACTTGCACTGGGACAAAGCATGAGTCCTGAGTCCAGTGACTTACCCATCAGACAGAATGGGGGGCAGAGTAAGCTCTCCACTGATGATCACATGAAATAAAAATTGCTGCACTAAACAATCCTGGATGAAGATAGCCTCCATGTCAAAAGATGTGTGTGCATCTTCTAACTTGCATAATGTATTTGCAGACATCCTTACAAAAACATAGTACCTGTAAATGCTCCCACCAGTAGTAAATTGGAAGGCACATCTGCAGGTCCTCTCTGACACTAAGTATTGTGAATTTTTTTTCATCTATGCCACTCTGCTGCTTAAAAAATGTATGCTTTTAAGCACTATCAACAATAGCCAAATGATGGAAAGAGCCCAAATGTCCATCAACTGATGAATGGAAAAAGAAGATGTGGTGTATATATATACAATGGAATACTCTCGGGGATGGAAAAGAGTGAAATATTGCCCTTTGCAAGTGTGGATGGAACTGGAGGTTATTTTGCTAAGTGAAATGAGTCAGTCAAACAAAGGCAAGTATCACATGATTTCACTCATGTGGAATTTGAGAAACTTAACAGAGGGGAAGAGAAGGAAAAATAAACTAAAAAGAGAGAGGGAGGCAAACCATAGACTATTAAATACAGAGAACAAACTGTTTGATGGAGGGGTGGGAGAGGGGGAAATGGGTGATGGGTATTAAGAAGGACACTTGTTGGGATGAGCACTGGGTGTCATATGTAAGTAATGAATCACCGGATTCTACTCCTGAAGCCAAGACTACACTATATGTTAACTAACTTGAGAATTAAAAAATATATATGTATGCTTCTATACTCATTTCTTTGATTATTAATGATGTTTAAAATCTTTTCATATTTTTATTAGATTTGAGTATTTATTTTTTTAACTCCCAATTCCTGACATTTTATTAGTAGGTTATTGACTGTGTTTTTTTTAAGTTTGTTTGTTTTGAGAAAAAGAGCTTGAACAGGGGAAGGGTGGAGAGAGAAGGAGAGAGAGAATCCCAAGCAGGCTCCACACTGTCAACACAGAGCCCAATGAGGGGCTCAAACCTGTGAACTGTGAGATCAGAAATCAAGAGCAGAGCACTCAACCAACTGAGCCACCCAGGCACCCTTCGATTGTTTTCTTACTGATTTGTCATGGCATATACTGGCAAATGTCAGTTAAGCATCCCGCTTCACCTCAGGTCAGGATCTCACGGTTGGTGGGTTGAACCCCGCATCAGGGTCTGTGCTGACAGCTCAGAGCCTGGAGCCTGCTTAGGCTTCTGTGTCTCCCTCTCTCAAAAGTAAATAAAACATTTAAAAATTTTTAATTAAATTTTTTTAAAAAACTTTTTCATCACAACACATTAATCATGGCATCTCCCTAAATAAGTGGACTTGTTTTTCAAGAGTAGCCTAAAAATGTATGCAAAATAGTTCTACCTGATAATTGTTTTCTAAGAAACTGGCTTTAGCTGTAGAAGATAACATGCCCTACAGTAAACCACCAGAAATGCTTGTGGCCCCTGCTTTTCAGCAAGTGAATGATCCTTTCTGCTCCAGATGCTTGAGAATGCTGGGCACGCTGACATCTGTCCCTAGCAGGGAGGCAGACAAAGCAGGTAGAATCAGGCCAGTCCTTGACCACGATGGATGGCAGAGCGGACAGCACTTAGCACATGTGTTATGTACACTTAGCATCAGGGAGGAGAAAATAATGTACCATTCTTGAATTTTTTAACTGTGATATTCAAACTGAAAATAAATCTGTTTCCAGTGCTCTGGTACACATTATGTCAGCAATTCCTCTCCATTTCTACTGGGGGTGGGGGGGTGGGGGGGAAGGAACACCAGATTTTAAAACAGCCACCAGGAGTTTCACCTTACAAGGAGTTGAGACACATCCAAAGGAGCTGATATGCCTTGGATCTAAGGGGTAGGCCAAGCAACATAGAAACATTCTATTTAATCTAAAAAAACCTAACCAGAACTTGAAAGAACCATTTTAAAAGTAAACGCCCTTTCTGAACACTGCCCAGATTTCTCGGGCTCTGCACCTGCGAGGTGCCTGGAGGCACAAGTGACCAGTTGTTGGGCCGGGCTTGCTAACAAATGCCTTCCTGCGCACAATGGCATGTCTCTCCACATGACAGTCTGAGGAGGCAGGGAAGTGACACAGGAAATATGTGGTCCGTTCTCCGTGGAAAGTCAGTCTGGCTACCCGTCGACTGCATGTGGCAAACTTAGTGCCCGTCCTCCCAGAAGCAGGACGGCACCTCAGGGGCCGCGAGCCAAGCCCAGAGAGATGAGGAAAGGCCAGATTCCATCATTTGTCACACTGACTTGTTAAAGAAACCGCTAGATTTCCCCTGGCACTGTCTGCACGCAGTTTATCATACACTTCTGTTTGGGGACCCTGAGCGTGCCTTCATCATACGCTGGTCAATGGAAATTCGCTCCATCAAAATGGCTCAACTGCTCCTTCACTATGTTCTCAACACATGTGGGTAGCAACACAAGAACCGAGGAAGGGAAGGGACGATGGCTGAGAGGTCGGAGGGCCCACGTGCTCACACCACAGTGGAAGGAGTTCTCACACACACCTTGGTAGAAAGTCGTAGTCCCTTCCCTGCAGTTATCACTAAAAAGTGATTGGCAGGTAAGGGAAGAGAAAGTAGAAAACTGCCAACCAGTTTCAACGAGGTAAAATGGATATGCATTATCTTCACTCTTTTGAATAATTTCACAGCCCGCTGCAATAGAAGCTGCCATCACTGCAGAACCAGGGGCAGCCGTGCGAAGTCCTGGGTGAGGGCAGCTTCCTGCCTGCTCTTCCCTAGGGCCCAGCAGTAATGAGCCCTTCTCCTCAGCCTGGTCATTTCGCTCAGGAAATCCTGGCAAGACTCTGGATGACCACTGTTCTCCATCTTACATGCTCATACTTCAACAGAGACTCATGAGGAAAAGTCTAAAGACTTAGAAGTATAACTTGCTACTTGCTACACTTAATTTTGTGTATAAGGGAAGCAGTGGGAGGTCTTTCCAGCATCTCTCAAATCATAATGGAAAAATAACCCTGTCTTCATAACGCAAACCCTTGGTATCTGTTATGCAAAGCAGGGTGAGTCCTAGATGCTGTAAAAGATAGGTTGTATGCAATATTATCCTGTCCATCAGAATTATGTCACTTAAAATGACAGTGTTTAAAATTAGTTATAGAACATAAAGAAAAATTTTCTTGTGGGTGGGAGGAATATTACAGATCAGAGGAACAACTAGAATTTTCATACCTTATAATAAATTATATGCCCTACTCTACCTCGATCTGGTACTATCAGTTCCTTCCATAATATATGCTTTTTTTTTTTTCATCTTGAAAATGCCTATCTGTTTAAAAAACTCCAAAAGGAACACTAAATAAAAATTTGGAGACAAAATTTTTGTTTTCCAAAGCTAATAAAAGTAATAACACATCACTGACTTTCTAAGTTCTCAAACGAAACAATCATGGTTTGTGGGGATGGTAGAAGATGGGCGCTATCCCTGTGAATGATGGAACTAATCCAGAACAACTCAAATACTGATTAATAACAAAGGAATTTAATCAAATGCCCAGGAATACTTACTTAGAAGTCAAAGTCCCATCATCATCCCTGGAAACATTTCTGGAACTTTCCCTCTGGACACAAGTTTTTATCTTCCAATAGAGACAAAACCCAAAGCAAAGCAAGACCCACAGCGGACCAAGGAAGGTGAGCCCTGAAGGGGCAGCACCGAGAGGGAGTCGGTGCCTGGACCTCACACCTCCAGGGATGTGTGACATTACTGGATGACAGCTTCCATCAGAACAATTCTTGCCCCACTCAGCAGAGGTCCTCAGTGACATTTAGCTTACTTCCCCCCTCGCCATCAAAACCAAACCAAACCAAAACAACTAAAGCATATAAAGTATCTAATAAATTCAACAATGGGAAAACAAATCTACTAGCTTCCCAGCAACAGCAGTGCTCTTTAATGAGAACATACTCCATGCTTCATAGCCTCCTCACCAGGAATAATCATTGGTCGATGTGCTAGATAATCTGGTTTCCTATGCATCCCAAAACATCTATTGGTTTTATAAAGCAGGGATTATATCCCACTTTTTAAAGCACCCAGTGTTATTATAATCATTTCACAATTCTTTAATTATAAATCTCAATGAGTATATAACATTAAATTCAAAAAACTAGTTATAATTTACTTCACCATTGTCTTATAGGACATTTAGGTAGCTTCCCATGTAAATTTATATGTATTTATGTGATTATTTGATGAATGTTTGTCTGCCTCAACAGACTGTAAATCCTTGTATTTATTTTTTGGTCATGTATTCTCATTCCATACCAGTACCTGAAAATGTGATGGGTAAGACTACAGCATCTGATGAACGTGGGCTTAAATTCTTAGCTCAGATAAACCTCATCCACAAAATAGTCCAGGTCCCACACAGAGGAACATGTATCTGTTGCACTGCTCCCTCCCGCAGCTGTTTGTCTCCAGAACCTGACCATGCCTGGCACCATGTCCTGTCTTTGGGCTCCATGGAGCTCAGGATCTTTGGGTTCATTGTAAAGTGCAGGGAGCTTAGCCTGACCTAACATTCTTTATCATCTCCACTCCACCACATGATGTTTGATAGGCTCCACTCGGTTTTCAGCTACATGCTGAGTCCTTCCCGCTGAGCTAAAACACAAGTGTCTATCTACGAAGGTGAGGAAACTCCCAATGGCCCCCTGTTGGCCCTGGTTGTTACCAGAGGGGGAGCCTGGTGTCACACCTTCAGGCAAATTCTGCTAGTCCTGACCAAGCTGCCCAGTGTGAAGAGAATTTTTTTTCAGGGTACACCATGGAGGCAGTTGCTTCTTCCTGGAGCTCTACCACTGGTGCTGCAGGTAGAGGGGGAGGCCACAGGGCCACCCTGGGAGATTGTGCAGCAGGTGGTGAGCTCTAGGCCAGGTAGGGGACTGGCAGGTGCTTGGGCTGTTCTGTTGGCCTTTCACACTGACTCCTGGTCCTCACGGCGCTTACCTTTTATGTTAAAGAACCACATAAAAGTGGGAATGGCGGGTTCCTGAAACTCCACTGCATTGAGACGACAGAAACCCTAGGCTCCGTCTCATAGGATAGGGAGGGACCCAGCTGTTGGTGGGTCCACTGAAGTACGGGCTTCATGGTAATGGTGTAGTTCTCAGGCTGGGATGCCTTGCAGCTCAGGAGCTGATAGGTAGCCTTTGCTTCCTCATACTTCTGGCCCATCAGTGAGTCCTGGATTTCTGCCTCTTTGTAGTCCATGACGTCAACTCAGTGCTGGGCATCCCTCCTGATTTCCTTTAAAATGCCACTGTCTTTTTCACACTCCACAGATAATGTAAAAGACAATGTGGCATATTTATCTCAATATCCATTGCTGAAGCACTCGGACGTTCTGTGCATTAAAAAGCAGGGGCCCAGTGACCATCAGATCAATGATGGTGGTCACCTCTCCACACACCCACTATGAGGCCATCCAAAGATCTCTGGGGAAGCATAAGAGAAATTGCCACAGAAAGTATCCCGCTTGATACTACAGGTGAACTTGTTGCTGAAGCCAAAGTCCAAAAGCATGACATTAAAGTCAGCACCCAAGTACAGGTTCTTTGGTTTTAGATCCCTGTGAACATGCCCATCTGTTGGCAGCACTGCACAGGGACACCATCTGGAGGAAGTGGCTACAAGCCTCTTTCTCTTTCATGAGGCTGTGTTGAGGTGGGCAACCAACCATTTCTCCTTCACTAGCATATTCTGTGGCCGGGTGGAGTTTCCTGGGTCTCAATCACCTCACGTACCTTCAGGATATTGGGATGATTCAAAGCCATTATGCTCTGGACTTCAAGGCAAAGTCTTTGGAAGGTGGAGGAGCTATGCTGATCTTATTAATGAACTTCATGGACACAAGAAAGAAGTGGAAACACAAGATGGGAAAAATAAAGAAAAAAATGAGAAAAACAAAAATCAAAGAATAAAAAAAAACCCTGAAAAACCCAACAATAAAGAAAAATTAGAATTTATAAGAAACAGAAAGCAAATAAGAAATAAAAGGAAAAAGCAAAAATATTAAAGAATAAGACAAAATGAGGAAAAGGGAAAAAAAAGAGTAGAGAAAAATAAAATGGGCCAAAAGTCAGAGAGATAATGCTGACTGTGGTCCAGATCTTTCTGGTCACCAAAATGAGCTTCGTAGGTTAAAAGGACAAAAAAGCCTAAGCCCTCCAAGGACTGCTACAGGTGCTTGGAATTCCCTAACAATTGTTTCTTATGAGGTCATAGCCAGAAATGGACCAATCACAGCTAGGGGTAATCCACAGTGGTTTTCTCACACAAAAACCCTGTACTCTTTTAAAAATGGGGGGGGGGGGGGGGGNTATAGCAATCAATATTTACCTTATTAGAAATTAAAACCTATAGGATGCTTTTCATTTCCAGTTTGAAAAGCTTACCATTCTTGTTTTCTAAAAAGCTCATTATGTCTGTACTTTAATTCAATTTCTCTTCTTTAAAAACCTCTGAAAAATTGGTCTCAAAAATGGTATCACAATTTAACTGGCATTACAATGCTATAAGAAAATGTTCTGTAGCATAACATACAATAGGTACATTATTAGCATTAATATACAGCTACATTAATACCACACAGTATAAGGTCAGTACATTAATATAGAGCCGAGAGAGAAATCCCTTTCATCATATATTCATTTCTGATCACAGTTTTGTTGGGAGTCTTTGGAGGAGAATCTTCCCTTCCATGAGCCAGAGAACTTGCTATGGCCATTTCGATATTCTTAAATGTAGAGCTGGAAGCTGTGGATTTAAAAAAGCAAGTCTATCTATCTTTTTATCTCTCTTTTTTTTTAATGTTTATTTTTTTAATTTTTTTAAATATTTTATGTTTTATTTATTTCTACGAGAGAGAGAGAGAGACAGCGTGAGCAGTGTAGGGTCAGAGAGAGAGGGAGTCACAGACTGAAACAGGCCCCAGGCTCCGAGTTGGCAGTCAGCACAGAGCCCGACGCGGGGCTCGAACCCACGAACCGCGAGATCATGACCTAAGCGAAAGTCGGATGCTTAACCGCTAAGCCACCCAGGTGCCCCAATGTTTATTTATTTTTGAGAGAGAAAGAAGACAGAGTGTGATCAGGAGAGGGGCAGAAAGAGAAGTAAACACAGAATCCAAAGCACACACTCCAAGCTGTCAGCATAGAGCCCGACCAGGGGTCAGACTCACAAACTGCAAGGTCATGACCTGAGCCAAAGTCAGATATTTAACCAACTGAAGCCCCTAGGCATCCCTTCCATCTCTTATTTATTTATTTGTTTGTTTGTTTGTTTTAAGAGAGATAGAGAGAGAGTAGGGAGGGGCGAACAGAGAGAGGGAGAGAGAGAATCCCAAGCAGGATCCATGTTGTCAGCACAGAGCCTGATGTGGAGCTGAAACTCAGGAACCCTGGAGATCTTGATCTGAGCCAAAATCAAGAGTTAGCTGTTTAACTGACCAAGCCACCCCACGAAGATGGGGTTCCCCCATCTCTTTTTTAAGACAACAATCCTTCATGCTTTGTGTGGTACTGTTCAGTATGGAGGGGGACTAGATGTTGGGAGTGACAACAGAGCCTCAGGGGAGGAAACCAAGAACCCCTTCATTTATTTCTTCTCTAAAACTATTCCTTTCTTTATGTAGATCCAAGTTTCTGATGTAACTAATTTTCTTTCTCTCTAAAAGCCTTATTTTCACATTTATTGACAGGTAGATCTACTAGTGACACATTTTTGTTGTTGTCTAGAAAGTCTATTTCTCCTTCACTTTTGAAGGATAATTTTGCTAGATACAAAGTCTAGGTTCATAGGTGTTTACTATATTGCTGTTTTTGGTTTCTTACATAGTTTCTGAATACAAGTCTGAAGTAATTTTTAAACTTGTCCCTCTGCAGTTAAGCTTTTTCCCCCCCCTCTGGCTTCTTTAAAGCTTTTCTCTTTCTCTGTCTTTTTCTGCAGTTGAATATAATATGCCTAAGTATCTTGTGTGTGTGTGTGTGTGTGTGTGTGTGTGTGTGTGGTATTTTTCTGCTTACATTTTGTTGAGCTTTCTGGGTCTGTGGTTTGATGTTTATCATTAATTTTGTAAAATTTTCAGTCATTATTACTTCAAATATTTGTTACTGTTTTTTTTCTTTTCTTTTTTTGGTATTCCCATTATATATATTATACTTTTAAAAATCATCCCACAGTTCTTGGATATTTTCTTCTGTTTCTTTCATTCCTTTTGTTTTCACTCTGCTTTTCAATTTGGAATGTTTCTATTGACACATCTTCAAACTCGTTGATTCTTTTTTTGGTGTATCCAAGCCACTAATAAGCCTATCAAAGACATTCTTCATTTCTGTTAACAGTAGTTTTGATTCTAGCATTTCCTTTTGATTCTTCCTTAGAATTTCCATCTCTTATTACATTACCCATCTTTTCTTGCATGTTGTCCACTTTTCCTATTACAGCCCTTAGCATATTATTCATAGCTGTTTTAAATTCCTTGTCTGACAGTTCCAAGATTTCTGCCATATCTGAGTCCAGTTCTGATGCTTGATCTGTCTCTTATCATGCTTTGTCACTTTTTGTTGAAAGATGACCATCGTGTATTCGGTAAATAGGCTAAAATAAATATGCTTTTACTGTGAAGTTTAGTTTATCTGGCTAGTGGTTTATCTGTGTTTACTCTTTGCTGCAGCTGTGTTAGAAGCTAAATGTTCCCTATGTTTTTGGTTTGTTTCTCCCCTGTTGTCTATGGGTTTTCCTAGAAACTTCTTCAATAAGATCTGAGGCTTGTAGTTCTTTCAATGTAATCTATTATTGTACAGGAGCTCTGCTGCTGTCGTGAGGAAGTGTGGAGGGAGGGGGAATATTCTTAGACCTAGTCTATTAGACATCAGTTTTTAATGAGCCTGTGCCCTATGCTATGACCTTCAAAAAGAGTTCCTCGGGCAACGACCACATTCTCCTGCCCTTAGGTAAGACAGAAGAGCTATGGGGGTGAGAGCTGGGTATTTCTCATATGTTAGGTTTGTTAGGCTCTGGTAAATCCCAAGGTGGTCAGGCTCTAACAAAATGTATTCCTTGAGGGCAGACTTTTGTTAAGAAGAACAGAATGCTCTGAGTATATTTCAAAATGGTGACTTCTCCCCTTCCCTGTGGAAGACAGTAAGGAGTTTTCTCTGATTTCCACACTAAACACCTGGTAGGGCTCCTGGGAGTAGCCTTGCAAAAGTATGAAGCCCCTTAAGTAAGATTGGGCCCTCTTAATTTTAATTCTCAAGCTTATTATGCACACTGAGCCTCCAGCAATTGGCCCATTAAAGTTTAAGCTTCCTTAGTCTAGTACTGGCTCCAGTAGTTAGCCTCTGCTCCTAGCCTTCTGATCCTGGTAAGCTATGATTCTCTGTCATCACCTGTCTCTCCAATTTTAGAGGCAGCAGTTTGCCTTGTGGCCTCATTCATTCTCTAATGAGCCTAAGAAAAGTTGTTGAGAGTGATGTCAGCATTGTGGTGGCATAAGACATACAGAAAACACATAGAATTATAAGAGACAATACTTATACTTATTATAATTATACTTATACAATATATATACTTATATATAAGTATAAACTATATATCCTATAACTATATCTATATAAACTATAAAAATGCCAAAAATCAGAAAACTTAGAATAAATCAGTAAATTAATAAAAACATAAACCTACCAAGACTGAATCAGCAATAAATCAAAAATATGAACAGACCAATAAGATGTAAAGAGATTAAATAAGTAATCCAAAACCTCCCCATACAGAAAAGCTTAGAACTGGATAGCTTTACTGGTGAATTGTACCAAACATTTACAAATTAACCACCAGTCCTTCTCAAACTCCTCCAAGAAACTGAAGAGGATGGAACACTTAAAATCATTTTATGAGGTCAGCATTACCCTGATACCAAAGCCAGATAAGAACACTACAAAAAACTATCGGCCAATATCCCTGATGAATATAGATGCAAATATTCTCAACAAAATATTAGCAAACCAAATTTAACAACACATTGAAAGAATCATACACTATGATCAAGTGAGATTTATTCCTAGGATGCAAGGATAGTTCAACATACGCAAATCAATAAATATGGTGTACTGCATTAATAGATTGAGAGATAAAAATCATATGATTATCTCAATGATGCAGAAAAAGCACTTGACAAAAATACAGCATCTTTTCATGATAAAAACCCTCAACAAATTTGGTATAGAAAGAAATACCTCAACATAGTAAAGGCCATATATGACAAACCCACAGCTAACATACTCAATAGTGAATGATTAAAAGCTTTTCTTCTAAGACTAGGTACAAGAAATAGGCACAGTTGCAGGAAGTCATCAGTAGACTTGTCTACCAGATGACCCATGAGCTCAATCCAGGCAACCAGAGGCTCCTCACCCCCTTCATCCCCTGTCCTTAGAATGTGCATTCCACTTGCCTTATTTGCTCCCAGAAGCTACACCAACTACATAGCTTTGAGATAGTGATGTGGTACTGAGACCATCTGCAGAGTGTATGTGACTGAACCCAATTAGGACTTCTATATAAACTGTTAAGACTTGATGGGCAGATGCAGAGATTGCCTTATATTGGGCCATCCAAAACAAGCATCTTATTTAAGTTCCCTTGCTTATTAAATCTGCCACCTACCAATCTGGAGCAGTCTGCCTCTTTCTTTGGTCTCCCTGTGTCCTCTGTGTTTGAGGGCCTTTTTCAGATTACACCTCTGAAGCTTCTGATGTTTTAAATCAATAATGGGTGAACTAGCATGAGACCAAAGAAATTGACCTTGAGAATGAGGCACCTTCAGGGAAAATCCTGAATTGGCCACCAACCTCTATGTAAAGAGGAGTGACCCATATGTCAGATGCTTATGTACTGCTACATGAGTATGTGGATACCCCCAAAATGCTGGTTGTTTTAATTCCTTGTTTGAGGAATTTTTGCACAGCTGCACTATGACAGAAAAGAGAAACAAATGGAAGCTGCAGTGCACTGGCCTCTACTTTGCACAGTTCAGCTGGACACCAATGCCCTACTAGAGACTGAAGCTTGAGTTAAAAGGCTGGATGAAGAGATGAGATTAGATAAGGACATGTGGTTGTCCACTATTCTGCTGGATTAAAAGCTGGCAGATAAGGTGGGAAGGCAGGATAATCATTTGAAGACCTTAGCATGTTCTTTTGCAAAGCTAGGAGAGCACAAGCTGCCTTGGGTTAAGGTCTGAGCACTTGTGACAAAGCCCAACTAAAACGCTAAGAGGTGGAATCCCTAGAAAAGTGATGAGCATAAAGAGGAGGATGTCATGGTGATTGGTGAGGAAATGGATGGACTGTCCCATGCCATCCACCCCCTAATACAAAGGAAATTTTTAAATAGCAGCTATCCAAAAAGCTAGGAGAAAATTTGCATTCTTTCTCTGTCACTTGAGGTTGTAAGTCTTATCATGTCTTTGAAATGTAAATACCTCAAAAAGTAACCAAAACACTGCCCACAAAGACTGAAGAAAAAAGTGGGGACTGGGCATGTTCTGTTTTCCACTGAAAGGATCATTTGGCTGCTGTCTTTGTTCCTTCTATTAGTTTACAGGATATTACAGCACACATGGAAACCCTTTAAAATTTTACCCAGCAAGCCTCAAGTGATAGCCAGCAAAACCTGTCCTTACTGAATACTGAAATGTCTCTAGTGAGAAAAGCTGTCCTCTAAGATAGGAGGGCCTTGGACATTATTAATATCCTGCAAGAAGGCACCTATGCCATTACCCAAACAGAATGTCATATGTTCATAACTGATGACTCTGTTAATGTGTCTTCTTTCAGAAATCATGTGAGGATATAAGCAAATGCTCTGAGTGATCTGACTCCAGCCTAAGGACTCAACAAATCAGTAGCTCAGATCATGAAGCTCCTGGTAGAAGAAGTTGTCATTAATTTGGGGAATCACTGTCTTAGTATGTGTTTTCTCTTGCATGTGCTGGTACTGTTGCTGTGGCATCTGCCTCCAATGCAGCCAGATAGCAACCAAAGGAGCCACCTCTGTACTAATGAAACCCTTTAGGATAGCTCAGGGAACACTATGAAAGAGGGGAGAATGTGAGATTTTAAGAGCCAGTCACAAGGTTTTGGTTTTCTTCTTCAATATTAGTTTGGCTATTCGGGGTCTTNAATAAATAAAAATTTAAAAATTAAGTAAATAAATAAATAAATTTTAAAAAAGAGCCAGTCACAAGGGGTTGAATGTTGGGGGAGGTCACCAAGAAAACATGACTGCTTGTTGACCCATAAACTGGATCCAAGCAATTGAAGGCTCCCTTGTCCTTGAAATGTGCATTCCACTTGCCTTGCAACCTTCCAGAAGCTGTCCCAAGGACACAGCCTTAGGATAGTGATGTGGTACTGACACTGGTATATGTGACTAAATCCAGTTAAAGCTTCAATATAAACTTTTGAGATTTGATGGGCAGATGTGGAGGTCCACTCACCCTGAGGCTAGCCAACACAAGTCCAGTGTATAAGTTCCCTTGTTGTTAAACCTGCCACCTATCATTCTAGAATGGCCTACCTCTTCCTTTAGTCTCTCCCTGCCATCCGCATATAGGAGCCAGTTTCAGATTATACCTGGGAAGTACCTAAGGAGGTTGAAATGCAATAGATGTCCACTCTGACCATTCTTATTCAACATAGTATTAGAAGTCCTTAGTAGAGCAATCAAGCAAAATAAAGAAACAAACGACATCCACAACAGAAGGAAATAAAATTGCCACTATTTGCATATGATATGATGTTATATAGATAAAATCCTAAAGATGCTGATGGAATTAATAAATTCAGTAAAGTTGCAGATATAAAATCAACATACAGAAATCAGTTCCATTTTCCTATTCTAACAACGAAATACTTGAAAAAGAAATAAAGGAAACTATCCTATTCACTCACAATAGCATCAAAAACAATAAAGTACTTAGGAATAAATCTAACCAAGGAAGTGAAAGATCTGTAAAAAGAAAACTACAAGACAGATAAAATAAATTTAAGAAGACACAAGTAAATGAAAAGATACCATACATTTATGGATTGGGAGAATTAGTATTGTTAAAATGTTTATATTACCCAAAGACATCTATAGGTCCACTTTGATCCTTAGCAAACTTCCAATTTTTCTCAAATAGAAAAAAAAAAAAACAATTCTAAAATGTTATGGAAATACAAAAGACCCCAACAGACAAAGCAATCCTAAGAAAGAACAAAGCCAAAGACATCATACTTCCTGATTTCAGACAACACTACATAGCTTTAGTAATTAAAACAGCATGGCATCAACGTAAAATAGACAGAGACCAAGGGAACAGAAGACCCAGGAGTAACACCTTGTGTAGATGGTCAACTATTATTTGACCAGAGAGCCAAGAATATTTAATAGGGAAAGAATAATCTCTTCAATAAATGGTTTTGGGAAAATTGAATAACCATATGCAGAAAAATCAAAATGGACCCCTATCTTAAATCACTCACAAAAATTAACTTAAAATGGATTAAAGACTTAAACATAAGACTTGATACCATGAAATTCCTAGAATAAAAAGTAAGAAAGGAGGTCCTTGATGTTGGTTTCGGCAATGATTTTTTTTTAATATGACACCAAAAGTACAAGGCAACAAAAGCTAAAATAAACAAGAAGAACTAGATCAAACTATAAAACTTCTGAAAAGCAGAAGAAACAATCAACAAAATGGAAAAGGCAACTTACAGAATGAAAGGAAATATTTGCAAGCCAAATATCAGATAAGATGTCCAAAATGTTTTGATGTAGTCCCAATAGTTTATTTTTGCTTTTGTTTCCCTTTCCTCAGGAGACATATCTAGAAAATAGTTGCTACAGCTGATTTCAAAGAGGTTACTGCCCGTGTTCTCCTCCAGGATTTTTATGGTTTCAAGTCTCACATTTAGATCTTTATAATCCATTTTTAATTTATTTTTATGTAAAAAAGTGGTCCAGTTTCTTTCTTTTGTATGTTCCGATCCAAGTTTCCCAACATTATTTGCTGAAGAGACACTGTTTTCCCCATTGGATATTCTTTCCTACTTTGTCAAAGATTAATTGACCATATAATTGACAAATATGGTTTATTTATTTCTATGGCTTTTCATTCTGTTCCATTGATCTATGTGTCTATTTTACACTGATGCCATACTGTTTTGATTGTTACAGCTTTGTAATATAACTTGAAGCCCAGAATTGTATGCCTCCAGCTTTGCTTCACTTTTTCAATATTGCTTTGGCTACTGGGGGTCTTTAGTGGTCCATACAAATTTTAGAGTTGTTTGTTTTAGTTCTGTGAACAATGCTGTTGGTATTTTGATAGGGATTGCATTAGATTTGTACATTGCTTTGGGTTGTATAGACATGTTAACAATATTTGTTCTCCCAATCCATGAAAATAGAATGTTTTTCCATTTCTTCATGTCATCTTTAGTTTCTTTTATCAGTGTTTTGTAGTTTTCAGAGTAAAGTTCATTTACCTCTTTGGTTAGGTTTATTCCTAGGTATCTTACTGTTTGGGTGCAATTGTAAATGGGATTGTTTTCTTAATTTCACTTTCTATTACTTCATTACTGATATATAGAAATGCAACAGATTACTGTACATTGATTTTATGTTCTATGACTTTACTGAGTTGATTTACCAGTTCTAGTAGTATTTTTGGTGGAGTCTGCATGTCACCTGCAAATAGTGAAAGTTTTATTTCTTCTTTATTAATTAGCATGCCTTTTATTTCTTTTTGTTGTCTGATTGCTGTGGTTAGGACTTCCAGTACTAAATTGAATAGAAGTGATGAGAGTTGACATGCTTATCTTATTCCCAGCCTTAGGGGAAAAGCTCCCAGTTTTTCCCCAATGAAGATGATGTTAGCTGTGGGTTTTTTTATATATGACCTTCATTATGTTGAGGTATGTTCCTTCTAAACCTACTTTGTTGAGGATTTTTATCATGAATGGATGTTTGTACTTGTCAAGTGTTTCTCTGCATCTATTGAAACAATCAAATGGTTCCTATCCTTTACTTTGATAGGATGTGATGTGATGTGATGTGATGTACCACACTGTTTGATTTGCAAATATTAAACCACTCTGCTATATCAAAATAAAATCTTCTACAAAGTGAAGGAAACAAATCAACAAAACCAAAAAAAGCAACATATGGAATGGGAGAAGATACTTGCAAATGATATATCCAATAAAGGATTAGTATCCAAAATATGTAAAGAACATATAAAACTCAACATGCAAAAAATAGGTAATCTAATTTAAAAATGGGCAGAAGACCATGAACAGACATTTATCTCAAAAAAGACATATAGATGGCCAACAGACACATGAATAGACGTTCATCATCACTTGTCATGAGGGAAATGCAAATCAAAACTGCAATGAGAGGTGCCTGGGTGGCTCAGTCGGTTATTACTTCAGCTCAGGTCATGATCTTATGGTTCGTGTGTTTGAGCCCTGCGTTGAGCTCTGTGCTGGAAGCTCAGAGCCCAGAGCCTGCTTAAGATTCTGTATCTCCCACTCTCTCTCCCCCTCCTCTGCTTATTCTCTCTCTCTAAAACAAATTTTAAAAAACTACAATGAGATATCACCTCACACTTGTCAGAATGGCGAAAATCAACAACACAAGAAACAACAGGTGTTGGCAAGGATGTGGAGAAAAAGGAACACTCATACTGTGTTGGTAGGAATGCAACCTAATGCAGCCACTATGGAACACATTATGGTGGTTTCTCAAAAAGTTAAAAATAAAACTTCCCTATGATCCAGCAATTGCACTTCTGGGTATTGACCCAAAGAATACAAAACACTAATTCAAAAGGTTACATGCACCTTTATGTTTAGAGCATTGATACTTACAATAGCCAAGATATGGAAGCAGCCCAAGTGTGCATCCATAGATGACTGAATAAAGAAGAGGTGGTATATATACACAATGGAATATTATTCTGCCATAAAAAAGAATGAAATCTTGCCATTTGCAATGACATGGATGGAAATAGAGAATACAATGCAAGAGAAATAAGCCAGTCAGAGAAAGACAAATACCATATGATTTCACCCGTATATGGAATTTAAGAAACAACACAAAAGAGCAAAGGGTAAAAAAGAGAGCACGAGACAAACCAAGAAACACACTCTTAATTATATAGAACAAACTGATGGTTAATAGAGGGGTAAGGGTGGAGACATAGGTTAAATAGGTGATGGAGATTAAGGAGTGCACTTGTCATGATGAGCACCAGGTGATTTATGGAATTGTTGAATCAGTATATTGTACACCTGAAACTAATATAGCACTGTATGTTAACTAAGTGGAATTAAAATAAAAACCTTAAAAAATAAAAACATATCCAAAATATATAAAGAATTCATACAACTCAATAACAATTAAACACAAATCCAGTTTTAAAAATGGGCAGAAGAACTGAATTTTTCCAAAGAAGACATCCAAATTGTCTATGAATCTTGAAAAATGCTCAATATCACTTTTCATGAAGGAAATGCAAATCAAAAGCACAATGATGTGTCACCTCGATCAACAAAATGATAAGAGATAACAAGTATTGGTGAGGGTATGATAAAAGGGGAACTTTGTGCATTTGGTGGGAAGGTAAAATGGTGTAGCCACTGTGTAAAGCATTTTGGAGTTTCCTTATAAAATTAAAAATAAACCTACCATGTGATACAGCAATCCCATTTCTGGCTATATACACAAAGGAAATGAAAACAGAATATGAGAAGGATATCTGCCCTCCCATGTTTATTGCACCCTTATTCACAATTGCCAAGATATGGAAGTAACCTAAGTATTCATCAAGAGATGAATGGATAAAGATGTGGCATATGTATACAGTGAAATATTATTCAGCCATGAGAAATAAAGAAATCCTACCATTTGCAATAACATGGATGGACCTTGAGGACATTAGGCTAAGGAAGGTAAGTCAAACAGAGAATGACAATTACTTTATGATATCACTTATGTGTGGGATCTAAAAAGCTGAACTCATAAAAACAGAGTTGAAATATGGTTAGTAGGTGCTTGGGGGTGGGAGAATTGGGGAGATAACACTTAAGGGTACAAACCTGCAACTGGAAGATGAATAAGTTCTGGAGATCAAGTGCACAATATGCTGACTGTAGTCAAAGTTGCTAAAAAATAAGATTTTAAATGTTCTTACCACAAAAAAGGAAATGATAACTATATGGTGTGATAGATGTGTCAGCTAATGCTATAGTGGCAATAGTATTGCAATAAATAAATGTATAAAAAATACATTGTAGGGGTACCTGAGTGGCTCAGTTAGTTAAACGTCCGACTTCGGCTCAGTCATGATCTCACAGTTCGTGGGTTCCAGCCCCGCATCGGGCTCTGTGCTGACTGCCAACTCAGAGCCTGGAGCCTGTTTCAGATTCTGTATCTCCCTCTCTTGACCTTCCCCTGCTCGTGCTCTCTCTCTCAGAAATAAATAAAACATTAAATAATAAAAAAATAAAGAATACATTGTATACCTTAAACCTACACAATGTTATATGTCAATTATATCTCAAAAAGAAGTTGTTTACTTTGTTTAGCTTTTTTCTTCTTGTGAAGTTGGGAGTGACAACTTCTACGTTAAAAACCAGAAGTCTCATTTGGATTTTTAAAGGTTTTTTTTCTATTATAAATAATAATGCTACCCATATTCTTATACATATCTTTTAATGCACATGCATTTCTGTTACCCTAAGAGTGAAATACCTGGGTCCCAGGATATGCTATATACAATGCTGAATACAATATACTCCTTCTAGCCATAAATGTCCCATTGCTCTACGTCCTCACCAACACTTGATATTGTCAGTCTTGAATTTTAGCTATTCTGGAGGGTGTGTGGTGCTATTTCATTGTGATTTTAATTTGCATTTACATGATTATTAATGAAGCTGAACACCATTGAGTATCTGCTTTCATAAATTACCTGCGCAGGTCTTCCATCTATTTTTCTATTAGAATGCCTTTTTCTTATTGATATATAGGAAGTCTTTATATACTCCGGATGTGAATCCTTTGTCAGTTTTCTGTGTAGCATATATTTGTTCCCACTCTGTATTTTACTCTTCACTCTCTTAAGATGCTTTTAATAAACAGAAATGCTTAATTTGAATGTAGCCAATTTACCAATCTCTTCCTTTAGAGCTAGTGCTTTTGTAATCTGTTGGAGAAATCTTTCCTTAACTCAAGATTATAGAAATAAATTGTCTTACAAAAGCATTCTTTTTTAAATTTTTTTAAATTTACATGCAATTTAGCATATAGCGCAATAAGGATTTCAGGGGTAGAATCCAATGATTCATCCCCTACATATAACACCCAGTGCTCATCCTAACAAGTGTCCCTTGCCCATTTAGCCCATCCCCCACCCAAACCCCTCCAGCAACCCTCAGTCTGCTCTCCATATTTGAGTCCATATTTTGTCCCCCTCCCTGTTTTTATATTATTTTTACTTCCCTTCCCTTCTGTTTGTTCGTTCGTTTTGTATCTTAAATTTGACATATGAGTGAAGTCATATGATATTTGTCTTTCTCTGGCTGGCTAATTTCACTTAGTATAATATCCTCTAGTTCCATCCATGCTGTTGCAAATAGCAGAATTTCATTATTTTTGATTCCTGAGTAATACTCCATTGTATATATATACCACATCTTCTTTATCCATTCATCCATCAATGGACATTTGGGCTCTTTCCATACTTTGGCTATTGTTGATAGAGCTGCTATAAACATTGAGGTTCGTGTGCCCCTTTGAAACAGCACACCTATATCTTTTGGATAAACACCTAGTAATGCAATTGCTGGATCATAGGGTAGTTCTGATTTTAATTTTCTGAGGAACCTCCATACTGTTTTCTATAGTGGCTGCACCAGTTTGCCACCTACTAGCAATGCAAAAGGGTTCCTCCTTCTTCACATCCTTGTCAGCATCTGTCATTGAGTTGTTAATTTTAGCCATTCTAACAGGCATTAGGTGGCATCTCACTGTGGTTTTGATTTGTATCCCTGATGATGAGTGATGTTGAGCATTTTTCATGTGTCTGTTAGGCATCTGTGTGTCTTCCTTAGAAATGTGTCTATTCATGTCTTTAGCTCATTTCTTCATTAGATTATTTGTTTTCTGGGTGTTGAGTTTGTAAGTTCTGTATAGATTTTGAATATATAACCCTTTATTTGATATGTCATTTGCAAATATCTTCTCCCATTCCATTGGTTGCCTTTTAGTTTTGCTGATTGTTTCCTTCACCATGCAGAAGCTTTTTATCTTGATGAGGTCTCAATAGTTCATTTTTGCTTTTGTTTCCCTTGCTTCTAGAGACGTGTTGAGTAAGAAGCTGCTGTAGCCAAAGTCAAAGAGTTTTTGCCTGCCTTTTCCTCCAGGATTTTGATGGCTTCCTGTCTTGCATTTAGATCATTCATCCATTTTGAGTTTATTTTTGTGATTGGTGTAAGAAAATGACCTAGGTTCGTTCTTCTGCATGTTGCTGTCCAGTTTTCCCAGCACCATTTGCTGAAGAGATTGTCTTTATTCCATTGGATACTCTTTCCTGAAAAAAGAATTCTTTTCAACACTCATATTTAAGGTAACTTTCATAATTATTTTTATGAATGGTAGAAGATAGGTTTCAAGATTTGGTTTTTAACATATGGCTGTCCAAATGACCTAGCACTATTAAATTTTTTTAATGTATTTTTATCAATAATCTACAGTACTTCCTTTATCATAGATCACATGTCCACATCTGTGTGGGTGGCTTTTCTCTTGGTTTAATTTCTATTCCTGTTTCAGTAATACTTTCTTAATTCCTATAAATTTGTTCTAAGTCTTATGTCTATAGTTTCTTTTGTTTAGTTATTCTTTTTAAAGAATGTCTTGGATTTTCTTGGCCCTTTATATCTTACATAAGTTTTAGAATTAGATTCCAATTTCCACTTTAAAACTTTGATGGAATTCTTTCTTTATTTAGTGTTAATTTTTCAGCAGATTTTATATTTTTCTGTTTCTGATGACGATGATGACGGTGATGATGATGTTTAATAGGTAATGAAAGCAGGATTACAAACTATCAGAAAGCAGTGTAAAGATTTACATAATCCTTCAATGTTAAATATATACTGCAAAAAAAAACACCCTCTGTCAGATAGACTTATAACTGGTTATTAGGACAGATTTGTTAACATAACCATCCAATCAAGATTAGTAGGTCAATATGGCTTTTTGTGGGAGTCTCCAAATCCTATGAGAGACAAATGGAGCTCTTAATCATTTCAACAAAAACAAACTATAGCAGGATCTCAAACTCCCTGGAAGCTAGAGACATATTTTCAATGAGCTCAGATTTCTCAAAAATATTTTTAAATGTTTTATTTTAACTAATAATCTTTAAAAATGGAAATAGCATATTCTTGATCTTCTAGATGACTTTTATTTTTATAACCAAGTCATATAATTTATATGCCCAAAATTACAAGAAGGAAAGCCAGAAACTATATGTAAATTTTTGTTTCCATATGTGTAACAGATTCACCAAAAGCCTATAAGCCTCATTTTACATGGTTGACATGAAATAACTACTAGATAAGGGGAAGGATTTAATTGCCCAGTGTTTTATACATGTAAAGTAACTCACCAGACTTTAATAATAATTGACACTTTTTAAATATAAATATAGATTTTCACAATAATAGTGAAATGACTTCAGGAAAATTTATTCCAGTGTTACAAATTTACTAGTGTAACCAATATTTTAATCTCATTCATGATAAATGTGTTATCCTGAGACTGCCTCTAACAACCCACCTACCTGAGCAGGCATGAAGCTGCCCAGAAACTTCAATCTGCTTGTGAGACAATCCGTGTGTCCAAGGTTGAATTATCCATAAAGCAATTGACTTAAGAGTGACTTCCAGATGAATCTGACTGCTGGTTCATTTCCAGAGGCAAAGGGATCAGATACATTTTTCTCCCCATGAAACTGCCCTGTGGTTCAAATCCCACGGTGCTTACCTTCCCTATTGGGAATCACAGTATTGTACAAATTGGGAGCAGCTAGAGTAGGACTAATCTACTAATTATGGGGCATCTCGACTAATTATGTACAGAAATAATCCAAGGGTCAAGGGCAGAGAGAGCCTTTGGTTAAGGAAGCTGAGTATACAAACTGGGTCAAACACAGAAGCACAGTTGGGTGCTTTTTTAGCTCAAAGGTGTAAATCCATGTTCGATTTTAAATAAAGTGACATGGAAAGTGAGTGGAAAATGTTCAGGCACACGCCAAGGTTTTACTCTGGGGCTCAGTATACTTTGTCTTGGGGAATGATGAAGTCATCATCTGCTGGCCCGCATCCAGAGTTTGATGTTCTGGGTAACACTCCCCGCAGGAACGTAGGCCTTTATCATTTCTCAGGGATGAGAGGTACATGCCAAGTGATATCTGACATGCTTCCCAGAAGTCGGCTGCTGAGCTCCACAACCAGTAGCGTGCCCTCCTCAGTGCTGAGAGGAACAACAGGGAAGCGTCCCATTCGTGGGCCTAAGCTTTGGGGTTTCTAGTAGAAGTGTTTTAAGGGAATTTCCTTGTGAGCAATGATGAATCTGCTGCAGAAAAAAAGTAAATCAGAGCTAGAAGTAGAACAGGGTCTTCCACACTGGCCTGGGGCTGAGTAACTCAGATGGACATAGGAGGAGCCAATAATGAGTCTTTGTGTTGGAAACTGGTGACTGCTCAGGGCCTCAGGGCCTGAATCTCATCACACATCACTGGTTTTATGGAATTCTATAGCCAATCCAATAATTAACATGTCTACTGTTAATTATTTATTAAAGGTTGTTTTTATTAAGGAGAAATGAGAGTGGGGAAGGAGGAAAAGGAAGAAAGCCCAATGGGTGACAAGCCCACTGATGATTAACAATATCATTGTGTCATTATTCTGGCTCACAACTTGCTTCAGGTTGGGGTTAAATTGATGTTTTCAATGTTCAGATTGCTAATTTGGCTGCTTAAATTCTTTCATAACTGCTTTAATTAGACAACTGTGGTGTAGGACTTCGAGACTTACTTTTGACCTTCACTCCACCCTTTGCACTACTCTTCCTTGTTCTAAAAATAAAAATGGAAAAATAGGTTGAGTGAATATATACTATTTAAGTTCCATGAGAGCAGGGAATATCTGTCATGTTCACTGCTGTATTCCCAGGGCTTAGTACGACATCTGGCCCACAGTTGATTCTCAATAAATATCAGTGAACTAAATATTAGTTCCCATACTGTCTTGCTTCAAAATCCTAAAACAATACTAATATCTTCTAAGTAATGGCAACTTCTGGTAAGTTTTGTACCAGTTTCCCTTGCAGTGTTACATATTTATTTTTAAGGCAGCAACTCCTTTGCTTAGATTAAGGGAAACAAATGAAAAGAAGCAATATGCTGTAGGCCCACTTACTCAGTGTTCCAGTCACATCAGACATCCTTCATTTTTAGCCAGAAGTAATTCTGATAAAAGATCCACTGGCAATGTATTTAGACAATCCACAAACAAGATGTGCCTGATCAATACAATGAAAAGGTGACTTCCAAAATAAAAGAGAATATTTGAAAATTACATATCTAATAAGAGGTTAATATCCAAAATTTATGAAGAACATATACAATGCAATAACAATATAACCATCCAATTAAGAATGAGCAAAGGAAATGAATAGACTTTATTTTTTTTAATGTTTTTTTTTACTTATTTCTAGGAGAGAGAGAGAGACAGCATGAGCAGGGGAGGGTCAGAGAGAGAGGGAGTCACAGACTGAAACAGACTCCAGGCTCTGAACTGGCAGTCAGCACAGAGCCCGACGCGGGGCCCGAACCCACGAACCGCAAGATCATGACCTAAGCGAAAGTCGGACGCTTAACCGACTAAGCCACCCAGGCGCCCCATGAATAGACTTTAAAAAAACAAATCATATTCAAATGGCCAACAGGTAAAAGATGCTCAACATCATTCATCATCAGGAAATGCAAATCAAAACTATGAGATATCACATCACACTTGTTAGAATGGCTATTACCAAAAAGGAAAGAGACAAGAAATGCTGGCAAGAATGTGGAGAAAAGGGAACACATGTGCACTGTTGGTGGGAATGTAAGTTGGTGCAGTCACGATGGAAAATAGTATGGAGGTTCCTCATACAATTAAAAATAGAACTAGCATATGATCCAGCAGTTCCACTTCAGGGTATCTATGCAAAGGAAATGAAATCACTGTTTCAAAAAGATATATGCACTTCCATGTTCATTCCAGCATTATTTACAATAGCAAGACATGAGAGCAAACTAACTTGCCATCAAAGAATGAATGAGGGGACATCTGGGTTGTTAAGTGTCCTACTCTTGATTTTGGCTCAGGTCATGATCTCATGATTGATGGGTTTGAGCCCAATGTTGGGCTCTGTTCTGACAGTGAGGAGTCTGCTTGGGACTCTCTCTGACCCTTCCCAGCTTTCTCTTTCCCTCTTAAAATAAATAAAGTTAAAAAAAAAAAGAATGGGGGCAACTGGAGCATCTGACTTTGGGTCAGGTCATGATGTCACAGTTTAGGAGTTTGAGCACTGCATCAGGCTCTCTGCTGTTGGCACAAAGCCTGTTTAAGATCCTCTGTTCCACTCTTTCTCTGCCCCTCCCTCTTTTCTCTGCCCCTCCCCTGCTCTCTCTCTCTCTCTCTCAAAAATAAACATTTTTTTAAAAAGAATGAATGAGAAAAGAAAATGTATATTTATATTATACTATATATTTTTTATTCATTCATTTATACTTACATTATTCATCCATAAAAAAGAAGGAAATCCTGCCACGTGCAACAACATGGATGAAACTTGAGGACATTTTTCTAAGTGAAATACAGTAAAACCTTGGTTTGTGAGCATAATTTATTCTGGACACATGCTTGTAATCTGAACCACTTAAATATCAAAGAGAATTTCCCCACAAGAAATAATGAAAACTCAGATGATTTGTTCCACAACCAAAAATATACATATAAAATGATTACATTATTGTAACATAATATAAAATAATAAAGACAATACAAACTATAAAGAAAAACAAATTAACCTGCACTTACCTTTGAAAACATTTGTGGCTAGTGTGAGGGAGAAAAGGAAGAAGAGGGTTACAGTGTAGGACAACTTTCACTATATGGAATCACTGCTATCTATTGGCTCAATGGAATCTTTTTCTACATGGGGGCCATTGTATACACTCGCATGGAAGTTGACTACAGTACAGTATTAATATATTCTTGTCATATACTGTATTTA
The DNA here is from genome assembly GCF_008692635.1 of Crocuta crocuta. Classification (NCBI taxonomy): domain Eukaryota; kingdom Metazoa; phylum Chordata; class Mammalia; order Carnivora; family Hyaenidae; genus Crocuta; species Crocuta crocuta. Next base: position 2,792,642 of record NW_027530974.1, read on the forward strand.
GTGTAACTGTCAGTAAGGCAATGGAGGAAAGGGTCTATATCCACAGGCAGCCTGATCTAGAATGAAGCAAAGCATTCCTAAGCTTACTCTTGAATGGAAAAGCAAGGGACTGTCCATAGCTGCTCTGAAGAGACCAAAAATACACTAGTGTCAGTTGTGGGCACCTCCCAATGTTCTGAAAAATCACTGATTGCTAAGAAACACTGTGGCCTGAGACCAAGCATCTGAACATGGGAGACAATCACCCACAATCCCATAGTGAGGGATAGAGAGAGAAACCATTGGCTCAGTTGTGATCATGTGACCTTTTGCATCACATACTACTCATATTGCCTGACATTACTCATTTATCAAATTAAAATTTATTAGAAATGTTTGTTTGTCTTGCAGAACACTCACAGAGCAAGTTATTTGCACTCCAAGGTTTTACTGTATGTCAGACAAATAAGTCCTATAGAAATCAAATAGTGTATGATCTCACTTATATGTGGAATATAGAAAACCAAACTCCTAGAAAGAGAGAACAGATTGGTGGCTAACAGAAAGGGGGAATGTCGAGCAGTGGTAGAAATGGGTGAAACTGGTCAAAAGGTACAAACTTCCAGTTATCACATAAATGATTTCTGGAGATAAAATGCACAGCATGGTGACTATAGTTAACAATACTATACTGTATATCTGAAAGTTGCTAAGAGAAGATCTTAAAAGTTCTCATCACAAGAAAAAAAAATTTCTAACTACACGTGGTGATGGATGTTAACTAAATTCAATGTGGTAATCATTTAGCAATACATACATATATTGACTGTTACATTGTATACCTTAAATTTATATGTTATATGCCAATTATATCTCAATGAAACTGGAGGAAATAAAATGAGAGGTGCCTGTTAATGTTTGCAGGCTTAACCCAAACATTTAGGGCAGATCCAAAGAAATTAGCCAAATAGGCAAGTCTTCTCGAAATCAAGGAGATGATGTCCTTCAGAGACCTAGATCACAGTGAACTTTGAAAGGACCCTCCATGGGACAATGCACCTAACTTTCTAGGCTTCAAAGTCTGCCTCTGTTGACTCAGCGTGGAGCTCCCAGTGGTGTGACTTGAGGATATCCCACACCCACAGGCCATATCTTTGTCTTGGTTCAACAAAGAGGGGTTGGTCCCAAAGGCAACTAATTTATGGAATGGCCTTAGGAGGTAGCATGGGATGATATTTCTTCCCAGCAGGAAGGAGAGTAACTAGCTGGCACAATTGAATTCTTTGTGGGGATTTGAATTTGGAATGGGGAATAGAGTATGCTATTCCAAAATACACACCTTTTGGGTCCTGGGTGGCTCAGTCAGTTAAGTGCCCAACTTCAGCTCAGGTCATGATCCCATGGCTCATGAGATCAAGCCCCACGTCAGGCTCTGTGCTGGCAGCTCAGAGCCTGGAGCTGCTTCAAATTCTGTGTCTCCCTCTCTCTCTGCCCCTCCCCTACTCACACTCTGTGTGTCTCTCTCTCAAAAAATAGACATTAAAAAAAAAACCAAAATACACCACTTTGACAAAGGATTGTTTTGAGCTGAGGGCAATTGAGAAACAGCAGATGCAAGGCAAACTCTCTACCCTCCCAAAGGCAGGGCATAAATTTCTTTCTCCTTTTCATCTCCCATACCAGGAAGAGGATGCAACTGTCAACTTGAATCTGCATGAATAAACCTTACTGAAATAATCGTTATCTTTTATTAGTGTCCCCCCCCCACACACACACACACATTTACCTTCTTACAATTTGCCACCCCTAGAAGCCCAAACTCTTTTCCTTTTCTTGTGACCCACCCCCCCCCCAACAGATTTCTTGTTCTTTGTTAAAATGGTATGCCGGATCTCAAGCCTCATTGCTTCTATGGGTTTTCATTGATTTTTCTGTGAGACCACATGTACACATAAGAATTAAAATATTAACATCAACTAAAACTTGTATGTCTTCTCTCTGGTTAGCCTGTCTTTTGTCAGTTTCGTTTGCAGGGCCCAGTTACTAAGCCTAAGAAGGTAGAGTAAAAAGTTTTTCTTCCCCTACAAAGATCTGCAGACACCATCAGCACTTGCATTCTAGGCAGAAGCATAAGGCAAGCAAAGGGAATAGCAGCAGAAGTAATGAGTCAGGATGAGCCACTACCAAGCATTGTCTGGAGTAGCCCAGTCTTCATAACAGCAGCCTTGGCTCCAGAAGGAGCAAATGACCAATCTCCAAAAGACAACTGGCTGTGGATTCACACAGCTGTTGTCAGATGGCCAGAGCAGAGCTGCCCACAAATGATCTGCCTTCCAGGCCCCCTCAACCCCATATGTTCTTCTATGTTCTTTCCCCTCCTGTCTCCTTTGCTCACCTGGAAGAGCCTANTAATGAGAGAGAGAAGTGGGGCTCACCAGGGGTTCATGTTTTACCCAAAGTGGGCTATGAGCTCACCTGTGTGGGACTCAAACTCATGAAATATGAGATCATGAACTGAGGTGAAGTCAGATGCTCAACAACTGAGCCACCCAGGCGCCCTGGAAAAGCCTAATTAACACGTGTATGAATAAGATCTCTCTGGTTCTAAAATTCTAGGATTATACTGAGCATAGTAAAAACTCATTAATGCAGACCACTTGTTCCAAGTTGCTAATTATTCCTTTTGGACTAAGCTAAAGTTTATTTTGCTCAGCAAAATTTTATTATAGATAGCTTAAATTAAAAAGAGAGAAGGCAAAGCAATTGTTTAGAATATTGAAGGAAACAAACTGTTAATTTAATATGTTAATTTCAAACTATTTTATCTACTTATTAAAAATTTATGGCTCAAAAAACCTGTTTGGTAGAATGAATATTGTTAACATTTATGCTTTTTCTTTAACAAATATTTACTGCTTCTGTCTATGGGCCAGATACTATGCTAAGTACCAGAACACGTAAATAAATACAGAATCAATCAAATGTGGTGTGTACTGTATATTAGCTTAAAAAATAAAATAGGGGTGCCTGGGTGGCCCAGTCGATTGAGCATCCAACTTCAGCTCGGGTCATGATCTCATCGTTCATGAGTTTGAGCCCCATATCAGGCTCAATGCCTGCATTGAGATTGCTTTTAGATCCTCTGTCTCCCTCTCTCTCCCTGCTCCTCCCCTGCATGCACAATCTCTCTCTCTCTCTCTCAAAATTAAATAAACATTTAAAATAAATAAATAGATAATAGAAGTGCAACCTAAGAAATATCTTTGAGTGTTGGGCTTTGTCACCCCCCAAAAAAATATTTGTATGTATACACATATACAAATATATATACATACATTTATGTGGGGGGGGGTGTAGAGGAATAGATGGATGGATGGATGCATGCATGTATGCATGGTTGGATGGATGGACGGATGAAGGAAAAAAAAGGAAGGAGGGGTTATGGAAGGAAGGAAGAAAGAAAGAAGGAAAAAAGGAAGGAAGGAAGGAAGGAAGGAAGGAAGGAAGGAAGGAAGGAACTTGCCCTCAAGCAGCTTAGAGACTGGTTGGGGAAACACATGTATGAAAGTCTGCATTGCTGAGATAGAGGTATATGCACAGTATTTTAACAAGCTTAGAAGAGGACTATCTCAGTCACCCTGAGTTGGAGTCCAGAGACACTTCCTGGGGAAACTGGTAAAGAGGTTTAAGGATGAATCTCAGTGATCAGATGGAGAAAAAAAAAAGAGGGCACTGAAGCAACTACAAATAGTGGAGCCCACACAGCAGGAATCATGAGAAGTAGTCAGTTCTCATTACTCACAGTAGTCATGCTCTGTGAAGTTAGCACAGGTATGGAATTAGAGAATACCAGAACACTACTCCTAGGGAAGCACAAGGTTGGGTTCCTGGGAGCTTCCACTCACAGTTCTGTCAATCAAAACCCCACTTGTCTTACGTAGGTCCATTTGCCAACATTCTTGCAAAAGAAGCCTGTTTCATCAGCACTGAAAACCTGTTCTTCCACCTAACACCTCTCCTGTATAATGCTTAGCATATGTTTTGGAAATTCTTCCAGAGCCTCCTGCAAGTTTAATGTTTTCACAACATATCATCTTTTGAAATATGCAAGTTAGCCTGCATTAGCTTAGAAGGGTTTAACATTTTCCTAGCCATAAATGTCTTTGCTTTTCCTCACAACAATGCCTTCTATGATTTTTTTCATCAGTCATCATCTCATGAATCCACAGATTTAGCCACTCTTCCATATTTTCCATAGCTCTATCACGCACTGTAGATGTTACTTTAGCACTGTTGTAAATTTTCTCTTCCTTTTTCTGGACATACTGTATTATTGGTTCATTAACATTTGAACACAGGTCTAAAAGTGCTATAGCTCACTCTTAGCACACAAATTTTCTCCATAAGCCACATCACAGCCTTCTTGAACATTGAAGATATCACTTCAATGCTATGTTTCGGGGTCCTCTTAAAATAGTGAAATCACCCATGTTGCTACACATGGCCAGTTTGCACGTATAGGAGATTAGGAGGAACGTGACGGAGGAACAAGGGGGAGAAGAAGGGCGGAAATGGTGGGGGAAAGGGAGAGAGGCAAACCATGAGAGACTCTTGAATGCTGACAAAAACTGAGGACTGATGGATGTGGGGGGGAGGGGGGATGGGCATAGAGGAGGACACTTATGGGGATGAGCACTGAGTGTTATGTGGAAACTAATTTGACAATAAACTATTTGTAAAAAAAAAAAAAGTGAAAAAAAAGTGAAATCACCAACAAAAAGTACAAAAATTTTAAAAACATAGCACTTAATAGACCTTATAAAGGACATTTTTTACACTATGAGCTGAAACAAGAATGCCAGAAAGTTCAACTTCAGCTGGGAATGTGCACATTGAGCAACTCAAATTTATCACAACTATGGGTATGTCTGTAAATGACCACCAACACTGCAGGTGTTTATTTTAAGGTTACAAGAAAATTTGGTGAGTGTGCAATTTCACAAATATGAAATTCACAAATGATGGGGATCAACTGTATTTGCAAGTCATTTATCTGAAAAGAGACTGTATCCAGAATATATAAAGAACTCTAACAAGTCCAATAAAACGGTAAATAAACCTATTTTTTAAAACTGGGCAAAGATAACGTAGGGATGGCAAATAAGATACTTAAAATCATTAGAGGCATACAAATTAAAACCACAGTCAATTAGAACAACATACTCATAAAATAACTAAATTAATTAGACTGACAGAGCCGAGTATTGACAAGGATGTCAAACTACTCGAACTTGTACATACTGCTGGTGAGAATGTAAAATGATGCATCTATTCTGGAAAATAGTTTATCAGTTTCTTATATGGTTAAAAATACACTTACCACGTGACTCAGAAATCTCACTCCTAAACGTTTAGTCAAGAGGAAGACATATGACCACCCAGTGATGTATATGGCAGCTTTATTCAACTAGTCAAAAACTGGAAACATCTCAAATGTTCTTTTTTCCTTTTTTTCTTTTCTTTCCTTTTTTTTTTCTTCTATCTATTCCTCAAGAACTCGAATGTTCTTGAACTGGTGAATGGATTAAAAAAAACTGTATACACACATGCAATACAATACTACTCAGCAACAAAGCAGAGCAAACTATTGATACATGCAGCAATGCTTCATGAAGTATGATAAATTTCAAGAACAATATGCTAAATGACAGCAGGCCATACCCAGAAGACTAAGTACTGCATAATACCATATTATAAAATGTTATAAAAATTACAACTCAAATGACAGAAAGATCACTGGTTGCCAAAACCCAGAGCTTGGAGGAGGGGAATGAGAGCAGAGCATTAGAAGAAAGCATTCTGAGGTGGCAGAAATTTTCTATCTATTATGGTGGTGGCTACCTCACCATATATTTTTATTAAATATGATATATTATACAGCTAAAAATATAAATAATACCCCAATTAAGCTGATTTTAAAACCAAATAAAAATATTATCCTGAATCAAAGAAATCAAAACCAGAACTAAAGCAAACCAAACAGAACAAAACAAAAAACAAAAAAAGTTTAAGCCTCTAAAGTTTATTGATATATAGGAGACAAATGAACAGCCACACAATTTTGGAAGCTGGAGAGCAGATAGGCAAGTGGTGGCTGATAGCAGATCAAAGAAAACTATTTCCCAAGTCAGTTCCCAGGAAAGTGGAGGAATAACTCAATTCACATTCCCCAAAGGTCAGACACTGATAGATTTAGGTACCTCTGGTAGTAGTGGTGGAAATGGGGCTGCAGCAGCAAATCTGATTCAAAGTCTATTTGAGAAGCAGTAAGAACCCAGGTGAAGGATTACCAGGTAATGTAGGATGTCTGGTCAGATTTGAATTCCAGATAAAGATTGGGTGATTTTTAGTATAACTATATCCCAAATATTACATTAGACATAGTTACATGAGCAGTTACCTGCTGTGTATCTGAAATTTAAATTTAACAAGGCATCCCATATCTGTTTGCTAAGTCTGTCAACCCTACTCAGATACCCTCTCCCACTTCTGCAAAAGACTGAAGGGTAATTCTCTGAAAAGAGTAAAACAGAGTGTCACACAAGCACAGTAGAGTGGAGATACTGTATTAAAAAACAAGAGGATTGACTGAAAGTTTATGTAACTGACACCTATACCATCACTGTCTTCCCAGAGCATTTATAAACAGGCCTATTATCACCAGGTGGGAGCCAGAAGATTCTTCTCTGGGAAAGACGATCAGCTCAAGGCAAAGGATCTAAAAATACTGACTTTGGAAGTTCTCCAGTGAAATTACCCTGTCAGGCTACCCTGCAGTGAAGATCATAGTTGACAAACGTCTCCACATCCCACGTACAGAGAACTCTCACCTCAGCATTACAGGCTCCATTCTTAAATATGAACAAGTAGCCAAGAAGCACCAAATATCTGAGAAAATCTAATATGAATCTAAAATGAAAGATGAACATGCAAGGAGACAATGCAAGGAGGAGAATGCAAGGAGGAAAAAAATCTAAAAACACTGTCATTTGTATCTTCTTATAAACAAGAAGATATTGAGCACACTCCCCAAAAATAGCATGTTATAAAAATTAAACACAGAACATAAAAGAGCTCCTAGAAACCAAAAATATGATAGAAAAAAATTTAAACTCATTATTAGGGTTACAAGATAAATTTCAACAGATTTCCCAGAAAATAGAGCAAAAAGACAGAGATAGGAATTAGATGATAAAAGAAATGAATAGCCCAATGTAGAGGTCAGTCTTCAATTGTAGAGTTCCAGAAGAGAACACAGAAGAAAAAGAAAAATGAATGGGAGGAAATCTTTAACTGGGTGACCATGTGCTCAACTAAAAATTCTGTTTCTAAGTTTGAAAAGAAGAATTCATGCTGGGAACAACTGACAATCTCTGTATCAATAATGAAAACATACATGAGGAAGATTCTTCTGCTAAGGTATGTAGGATGGTTTGAAGGAGAAAGGTTTAGCACCCTGTGGACAATGAGCATCTGCTGACTGAGGAGAGAACTGTTAAGCCCATGGATATAATTAGGAGGTATAATAAGAATAAATACATATGTGAAGGGATGAAGACCTCGACTGGGTGGTGGCCATATAGGTAGCCAAGAGTGAAAAAATCCAAGAAGAAATTTGAAAAGCAAAATGATACAACTTGGTGAATTCAGAAAGTTGGAAGATTCAAAGGTCCTGAACCCTGGCAGAAAGCAGAGAGCCAGCCCTGCTAGAAGTGAGATCTGGAGGGTGCACCTGCCAGAAGCAAAGAAAATGAGTTCTATTTTGGACAGTTTGAGTTAATTGAGGGGAAAACGAGTTCTGGCAATGAATGAGGCTCCATTCAAATAACGTACATGTAAAATTGACTAGTAAAGTAGTCTCGGAGCACTTACAATATCAAACAAAAAGAACATTCTCTATTTTTTAACAGTTAGAACTTAACCTCTGAGCAAATATAATGTATTAAAATAGATCAGGGCCATATCAGACAAATAAAAGAAAGACCATTAACATAAAAAGCAAAGCCAGAACTTAGTACCTGTACTCTCGGGTGGGAAAGCTAGACTGCAAATTTGTTCTGAGTGCAGACTGCCAAAAAAATTCAGCTTCAGACCACTGGAAGATTATAGAGGTATTATGAGCCACTCCAAAGCCATTCCTGGACAACAGATGCTTCTAACCATTTTAAGACACCGTTCAGAGTGATGTGCCAACAAGGAGGGGAGGGAGGATGGCTCCATAATGGGGGTGGTGAGACACTGTAAATCAACCCAGAAAGTGAGATCCATTTCTCTGGGTCATTTCAGATGGTTCTCCACCCCACTCCAAGGGTAGACAGGGTTCAGAATTCCAGATATGGGAGTCTGGGCTTCTACATATCAAAGGAACCTCATAGCAACTGGAGATCTGTTCTTCTTGCCCACTTGTTGATGTTTGGTGTAGATACTATTTTCTTTTGGCCCCATAACTTTACAAGAACAGTCTGGGAGAACATTGCTAGAAAACATTTTGCTATAAATGTCAAACCTTGACGGGTGTTATATTTACACCAGGTTTCAGAATTAAACTTCTAAAAGAGAATAATAGAATTGTGGTCACCTAAGTAACACATTATTGACAATACTGTTAATTCCAAGGAACTGTTGGCTAAGCAGGACTCATAGCCTTCTCTGGAAAACTAAATAAATTGCTTCACAACATCTCCTTTAAAAAAAAAAATCACAAAACTAATAAACCCTGAATGCAGGAAAACAGACACACATGTGAGCAATTGAGAGCTCCCCCCCCGCCAAGGAACTGCTACAGAGGTGAGCGGTGCACCTTATTGATGACACTTTGAAGACTAACCAACAGACAGGTTTAATTGTCTACAAGAGTCATAACAGCTGTTCCAAGGAAGTGCAAAACAGTACTAAGTTAGCAGAAAATGGATAATGCTAGTCAGAATGAACAAGGCACAGTTACTGTGGATAACACAAGAAACTAGAACACAAATAGACCTAAATAGATAGCCTTATTCTCCCTTTGGCTTCAGTCACTCTCCATTCTGCAAACTGCCAAGCATTTAAGGAGGTAGAGGGAGGTAAAAGCACCCTGGCAGCCCATGGGGACACGCAGGTAATGAGCTGTCTGCTCTCAGCACCTGTCTGTGAAGAAGTAGAGATCAAAGATAAATGGGTGGAATTACTCGTACAGAGCTGTGCATATACAGTGGCAACTTCTGCCATGCCTTAAGCAAAATCTCTTTCTAGACTGTGTGGCTTATTTTTTTAAATTTTCTATCCTGATTTTTTAAAATCTGCAATGGTGAGTTAAACGTGAATTAATAGCTGTAAACCCAAAACCATCTGTTGAATGGGCATATTCCACAACAGGTGCTATTAATAACTATCTTAAGAACCCCTATCCTTTCAGAGTTTTGAACTTATATTTGATTTTACTACCTTCTCCCCTGTGTCCGCTCTTTATGTCTAAAAGTAACAGAGAGCAGCACATGCCAAGCTTTCATGTGCGTATAGTCACCTGGAGATGATCTTGTCTGATTCTGATCTATAGGTCTGGTCTGAATTTCTAATGAGCTCTCAGGTGACATGGATGCTACTGCCATCCACACTACAAGTTGAGTACCAAGTCTGTAGAGAATATATTTACTGAAAAAACTTTTACTGTGCTCATAGAGAAGGTACTAAATTCTAACAAATAGGAAGTTATTTTCTAGAAAGGGATTATTTTGCAGGACACCTGGGTGACTCAGTCCGTTAAGCCTCCAACTCTTGATATCAGCTCAGGTCATGATCTCCAGGTTCGAGGGCTTGAGCCCCATGTTGGTCTCCATGCTGACAGTATGGAGTCTGCTTGTGATTCTCTCTCTCCCTTTCTTTCTGCCTCTCTCGGTCTCTCTCAAAATAAATAAATAAACTTTTTAAAAAACTCAAAGGGATTATTTTGCAGGCAATTAATACATGTATTCAGTGGTGCCACATACAAACGTGCTGGTTATGCCTCAAGCAAGGGTTCTGGTCAAGGGAATAAGCCAGCTCCAAAGTCAGCTGAGCCCTTCTCATCGAACTGGTACTCCAGGGCAAGGTTGTGTCTGCCAGGAAGGGAGCCCTCCAGGGCAGGGTTACATCTTCCCACAGAAGGGACAGCATTCTCTCATTTGCACGAAGGCATGTGCTTTGCATGGGCCAAGTGTGGCAATTTCAGCAATTTCACTTTAAAGAGAAAAAGTCAGAATCTATCATCTTTGAAAAGAAGAAAAAAGGCCATTTTAGGAATCAACTTATTTTTATTAATTTAAATCTTAAGATTCTTTGAACAATTTTGAACTTCTTTGACCAATAAGCATATTTTGTGATTCTTTTTAAAAAACTTTTATTACTGAGGTGTAGTTAATATACCATGTTATATTAGTTTCAGGTGCACAACATAGTGATTGAACAATTCTACACATTCCACAATGCTCACACTTAAATATAGTTACAATCTGTCACCATAAAACGTTATTAAATTGCTATTGACTAACATTCCCTATGGTGTACATTTCATCTCTGTGATTTGTTTGTAACTGCAAGTTTGAACTTCTAAATCTTCTTTGACTCTTTTGTTCTTCCCTCCACCACTTCCCCTCTGGCAACCACCAGTTTGTTCTCTATATTTATAAGTCTGTTTCAGGTTTTTGTTTGTTCAGTTGAACAATAAACATATTTTAATTTACTTATATTTTACCTCTCTAGAGGATGCAAATTTTTCAAATAGTGTTAGTAAACTCAAAAGATTCACAAACAACAGAAAAGTTGTTTTTTTTTAACTACTAGCATATTAGATTCTATTTTTATTCCCCAAAGATGGATGACTTGCCTAACATAAATGATATCTTAAAACATTTCTGTATTTTACTGTGTTCCTTGACAAGAAATTTAATTCAATGCAGGATCAATGTTTTCTCTCACTCTGTATCTATGTATGTTATATATATTGATGGGTTGAAGGTACATGACCCCAAAATATGGTACCTTAACATATTGAATATTTTAAGCAGGAAGGTCACCCAATCTCACCCCCCTCACCCTTTTCCCTGAAACAGATCATAAAAGGCTCATGTGAGAGGTGACCTTCCTATACCCAGAGGAAAGGAACATTTTTATGTCCAAAGACAATGCCAAGAAGAATCCTAACAAGAAAGGCTTGCTAAGTTTTCCCCAGTATTACAAATACCTCATATTCCTTAACCTACCATACTCCTCCATAACTGTCCGCTCTTCATGAAACCTAGCATAAAAATACACAGGTTTGTTTCTTTAGGTCTTTATTTACTCCTGAAGATTCCCATGTCACATAAAACTTATAGGAAATAAATTCGTATGCTTTTCTCCTGTTAATCTGTCTTTGTCGGCTTAATTCTCAGACCCAGCAAGGATCCCTAATGGGGTCACAGAAAATTCTTGCCACCCCTGCAATGTATCTATCCTCTAATTTCAAAAGGAGTTTAATATCCATTACAATAAAAATATAAGCACCAGTATCATAAACTATTAACCTTCAAAAAGAAATGAAAACAAAGTAATGAATGAAAAAGAGAGGTGACAGTCATTTCCATACCTTTATCAAAAACCAGAAGTCTGATGTCAAGTTAAGGTTGAGCTCATACTCCAGCTCTCTCCCTCACATCAAACGCTAGAAATGACAGAAAAGACTACATGCGTGTGTACATGGATGTTCTTAAGCTTGAGCTAAAGGGCCCATGTGAAGGCTGGAAGTTCTCAGGGGTTATAGAGAAATCTAGATAAGGAAGAGAAGCCCAGTTTTCAGTAAGCATTTCTGGTAATCTTTAAAGAATCTCTGAAGAAAGAAACTTGAAGCTCCAAGACTCCTGAAATCTGTTGTGATTTATTTTTGCATTCTAAGTAACTATCCATTTTCATAAACAATTTTGTATTATTTTCCATGGACAAAGCATTCCAAATTGTAGAAGCTTCAGGACTCACAAGACTTAGATGACCCCATATCAGAGAGATAAGGAATGTCATAACCATTGTGCAAATATAGGTCATTATGAAAAACAACAGAGTAGAGGCCTTGAATGTGATAATTATAATTGCTGAAATTTAAAAATAACTTAATGGATGGTTTGAAAAGCAAAATGGACCTAGATGAAGGGTGAATTAGAGGGCAAGGAAACCCATTAAGGAATTTTTCCAGAATTCATACACTGAAAATTTAAAAGTCAAGAGATGTAGAAGGTATATCGTCTAATAGCTTTTCCAAAAGAACCGAATAGGGTGAGTGGAAGCCAGCAACATGTTAAAGAATGATGGCTGAGAATTGCCCAGGAATAAAGAAGCATAAATCCTCTGATTGAAAGGGCCTACTGAAATAAAATATTTAAATAAAATAAAATTAAAAGGAAAGGACCACTGAATGTGAGAGGGTAAATAAGAAGAAAAACAAATACTCAGGCATATAGTATTGAAATTTAAGAATACCAAGGAGAAAAGTTCCAAAAGTAACTAGTGAAGAAACAGATTACCTTAAAAGCACCAGAATCAAACCAACACTTGACATTTCCTCAGTACCACCGGAGGCAAGATGATAATGGAGCAGTATCTTCAAGAACTGAAGAAAAAACAATGGAATCCAAAACTCTATATTCAGGGAAAACATTGGTCAAATGTAAAGGCAAAATCAAGGTATTTTTAAGCATCTAAGAGCTCAGGAAGCTTACCACCTACATACTTTCTCTAAAAGGTATATTACAGCATGAAGAATAATTAATCCAGGAGACAATAATGATATATAACAATCAGTGGTGAGTTTAAAACTTAGTAAAATGTAGTGTTGTCTAAATAAATACAGTTTTAAAATTAGAATTAATATTCCCAAAGATATCAAAATGGAGAAAGGTTTGGGGGAGAATTTCATGGAGAATGGAGTAAAACAAAAGTGTGGTTGGGATCATTCTATTTTGCTAACTCTAGAAGTTAGAAAAATGTAACTTTAAGCATAGGCATGACTGCTTTAAAAATAACTCTTAGGAGGGGCTCCTGGGTGGCTTCACTAAACTCTTGATAGTTTGTCTTTGGAGACCGGAGTAATTGAGACCCATGGTAATCTCGAACAAATGATTAATGTAAGCGTTGTTTCCTAATAATATAAAAGTCTGGAAATAAAATGACTGAATGTTAACAGTTGTTAATTCTAAATGGTGTGAGTGTGGGTATTTGTCAAAGTGATCCTTTATTTTCTGTTTTCTTTCATTTTCTCCGAAATGTTATTTTATTAAAATAGGGAGGCAAGATAGGAGAAAGGGGCAAGCCAGTTACATGCTATGGCAGCTGACTGGGCTCTGACAGCCAAGACATCATCTCCTTTCAGGGGTAGTAGAGGCGAGAAAAACACACAAACAGATGGAGGTGGAAGAAAGTGCTGGAAGACATGATCAGAGTGAGCACATCAGCACTGTGATGTTGCACACATATGTAACGCATCAGAGGCCATTCACAGATGTCATACAAAAGAAATTATCACTCACCACTGCTAACAAATATATTCCCAACTTTTCAAAAGAAATTCAATATTTGAAACTTTCCCTCTAGCTTTTATAAATAGAAATCAATATTAACTGAAGAATAAGGAAGCCTTTCCTACAAGTAAGAGCTTTCTATTGACTCTCATTATCTCATTTCTTGGTCTTGCGATTCCTTGCTGACTCTTTTTCTGGCTCTTGGTGGTTAATTTGCTACGTTTCAAAAGTTATGGCCCTTTTGTGGCTTCCAGAAAGAAAACTAAACTGGTGCTTGAGAACTCAGTTCTGGTCTGGGAGCTGAAACACTGTATAAAATCTTTTTGAGCAGAAGTTCTGGAGTGTCTACTCCATTCATAAAGCCTTAAGAATTGTTATTAAATTTAGTTTTTGTTTGTTGTTCTATCTTAGTGTTGATTATAAAATGTAAAATATTTCATATTCCTATATGAGTTTTTCATTTGGACATATCATCTCCACAGTTGTTCTGTACATTTTCTTTCTTTGACTTTTTGAGGAGTTGAAGAATGATAAAAATTGAGTAAAAATCATTGGGGAAAATATGGTCTTTGCATTGGAAAGGACCCATCTAACAGCATCCCTCCATGACTTCTAGGTCAGAAAGTTCAGAGGGCTAAGTAAAAATATTTCCTTATATTAAGAATACAATTTAGCAACCTGGATGAAAAAAATGTATTGAATAGTGTTCTAATGTTCCAAAATTAGTATATATTCTATCAACAATTTTCCCTAAGTCAGATGGAAATAAGGCTAATAGAATCCAATGCTCACTGCAATGTCTGGCACATAATAGTTAGATAATAACCATTTTTTAATAAACAAACGAATGAATAAATGAATATGGGATAAAATACAAATGGGAAGAGAGATTGCTGATGTACACAGCAATAATAATGACTTTACTTGACCCCCCCATATAACCGTAATCCCTTTTTTTCCTTAAATAGTTTATTGTCAAGTTGGTTCCCATATAACACCCAGTGCTCATCCCAACAAGTGCCCTTCTCCATGCCCATCACCCCCCTTCCCCTCTCCCCCACCCCCATCAGTCCTCAGTTTGTTCTCAGCATTCAAGAGTCTCTCAACTATAATCACTTTTAAGAACATGTCTATACTGGGGAAATAATAATCAATAACTGTCCATCATTTCTAAGATCAGCAAAAAAATAAATAAATAAATAAAATAACTCCAAGTTTTAAAATAGGAATTGTAAAACACTAGTCTCAGAAGCTCAAGTTATGGGTTGATTCGTGTCTCTCAAAAAAGATCCACTGAAGCTCTAACACTCAGTACCCAGAATGTGACCTTATTTGAAAATAGAGTCTCTACAGAGGCAATGAAGTAAAACTGAGGTCATTTGGGTGGGCCCTAATCCAAACTGACTAGTGTCCTTATAAAAAGGGGGAAATTTGGCTACAGATGTAGACATGCACAGAAGGAAGAGTATGTAGAAAAATTCATGAAAAATACCATGTGCCAATGGGAGTTATGCTACCACAAGCCTAAGAACATGTAGGACTACCAAAAATTGGAAGAGTCAAGAAAATATTCTTCTCTTACAGCTTTCAGAGGAAATATGCCTTGCCAACACCTTGACTTTGTACTTCTGGCTTCTGGAACTGTGAGACAATAAATTTCAGTTGTTTTCAGCCACCTAGTTTGTGGTACTTATTATGGTAGCCCTAGGCAATTAATACACTCAGCCTAGTCATTTCATATTGCTGTTAGACCAATTAGAGTATTAAAAGATAAATGGAGGAATATTACAAATTTTAAAAACTTAATTGAGCGAAACTTGATCCAAATCAGACAGCACCAAACTAGAAGGGGTTAGAAGCACTCCACCAACAAGAGTTAAGTGAAAGACTTTTTCAGAGAAGTGTCAGAAGCAAAGCAAAGAAATTGCCTGTAGCTTAAGAGGCTCCAGTATCCCAGAAAGTCTACTTGGCTGTGTCTGACTGGCTGTCATTAGGATCTGATTTCCTAACCTTGGGGTTTGGGATTTGGCTTGCTTATGCAGACTACTACAGCATTAAAGCCATCTCAATTTTTTTTAAGTTTACTTATTTTGAGAGAGAGAGCATAAGCATGTGAGGAACATAGAGAGAGGGAGAGAAAGAGAATCCCAGTCAAGCTCTACACTATTAGCACAGAGTCTGATGCAAGGTTTGATCTCCCCAACTGTGAAATCATGACCTGAGCTGAAATCAAGATTTGGGCACTTAACCAACTGAGCCACCCAGGCACCCCAAAGTCATTTCAATCTAATGACCTCCTTGTTTAACTAAACAAGGGTTTCCATCCAGGTTTATAATTAAGATGAGGAGAAATTATTTTGCAACCTCACTTCATTAGGAAAGATATCAATTTGTTAACCATTTATTATATATGGTTTTGAAACTGTTTAATGTCCTTGTGGAATGAATTAGTTGCCAAATGAATTTATTTCATCTTTAAAACTCATGTGAATAAAAAGAACCATCAATAATAATATGCAAAATTCAGGTTGTAGTTATATGTTTTTAAATGACCTGCATTTTATTTTCAAAAAAAATCAACACTTTCAAACATGTGACAATCTCACTAGAAATATATTAAGTGAAATTAAGTATAAATAAAAATGGTGGTATCAACATAAGGACATACAGATTGGTAGAATAAAATTGAGAATTAAGAAATAAACCCATGCATTTATGGTCAATTGCTTTTTGACAAAGGAGCCAAGGCAATTCAACTGGGTAAGGATAATCTTTTCAAAATGGTGCCAGGTGGAGCAACATCCAAAAGAGTGCAGTTTGGCCCCTGTTTCATACCATTCTCAAAAAATAACTAAACATAGATCATAGACTGAAGGGTAAAAGCTAAAACTATAAAACTGTTAGAAGAAAAACACGAGTAAGCCTTTCAGACTGTGCATTAGGCAATAGTTTCTTAGCTATGACAAAAAAAAAGTACAAAGTGAGATAAATTGAACTTCACTTAAATTAAAAAATATTTATACTGCAGATATCATCAAGAAAGTGAAAAGGCAACCTACAGAATGAAAGAAAATGTTTGCAACATATATCTGATAAGACACTTGTATCTAGAATATATAAAGAATTCATACAATTTAATAATAAAACATCAACACAATCTTAAAATGTCAAAAGATGTGAATATCTTGAGTATCTTCTTCAAAGAAGATATACCAATGGCCAATAAACACATGAAAACATACTCAATATCACTAATCATTAGGGAAATACAAATCAAAACCACAATAAGATACCACTCCACAACCACTAGGATAGTTAGAATCAAAAAGATATACAATGACAAATGTTGTTAACATGTAAAAGCATTGGAATCCTCACAAATTGCTGGCAGGAATGTAAAATGGTGCAACAGTTTTTGGTGATTACTCAAAAAGTTAAAAATAGAGTTACCATATCACTCAGCAATTCTTCTCCTAGGTGTAAATGCAATAGAATTGGAAATATATGTCCATACAAAAATTTATACACAAATGTTCATAGCTTCAAAGTGGAAACAACTGAAATGGCTATCAATTGACTAACAGATAAACATAATGTACTATCTATGCGGTGGAATATTATCTGATAATAATGACTAATAAAGTACTGATACATGCTACAGTATGAGTTATATATTGATTTGACTATAAACTCTAGAGGCCAAATATTGGGTCTGGTTTTATTTACTGTTATATCCTAGCATTCACTATGACACCCAGATATTTGTTGAATGAAGTAAGAAATAACATTCCAAAATTCCTATGCAATAAAATAATCTGAACATTCTCAGAGTTAAAATATCTAGAGCAGGAGCTGTGGAAGACAATGAGCAGTTCCTCCAAGAGACGAGATACAGATTCACATGAAGTAACCTGTTCCATTGCCAAAGCTAGGGACGCAACAAGTCCATCAATGTTATGGACCAGGAACTGCCTGTATTTTACAACCTTCACTGTGGTTATCCTATACATTGGGTGTGTGCAGGGTTGGAGGATGGGGAACGATTCCTAAGTCTTGAGACCAAGAGAAATTCCATCAGACTGTACATCACTTAGAGGACCTGGCATATTTAATAAATGTTCCAAAAATAGGAACACAAGAGTAAATTACAGGAAGATACAACCCAACTATGGAAGTTGGGGAACTCTGTTTTTCTTAAGTATTATTGATATGAGGTCTGAAGGAAGAGAAATTTATCTTACTGAAGAGAGGGTAGAAAAAGGTTTCAAGTAGAAGACACAAAACAAGAAGTCCCAAGAGGGGACAGTGAAAATGAGAGGAAGCGTGGAGTAAGCTAAGATGAACAGAGAAGTTGGTTTATGCACCAATTTAAAGCCCATGTTAACAATTCTGTGTTTATCTTCAGAATTTCAGGAAGTCATCTAAATAGTTTTACACAAAAGGGGTTAATACAATCAGATGTCACTTTGAAAAGATCACTCTGACTTTTAACTCCTTCCTGGAGCCTTTTGTTGGCCGAGGTGTATGCCAGCCAGCATGTCGGCTGCTCCATTACAATAAGTTTATTATTCAGGAAATGAGCATGGAAGCAGCACCAGAGCCAGCAGTAGAAGGTTGTAGTGGAGGAAGGTAAACTGCTTTTAATTTCCAAGAATTTTTGTTATTTCTTTTTATGAATGCAAATGGCCTTACAAATACTTTCGGAGATAATATACTTATTTTTAGGGCTTTTCCTGTTTTTTCTGTTAATTAGGTATTAATTATTTTTATTTTTTTAAATGTTTATTTATTTTTGAGAGACAGAGCACGAACATGCATGTGAGTAGTGGAGAGGCAGAGAGAAAGGGAAACAGAGAATCCCAAGCAGGCTCTGTGATGTTAGCATGGAGCCCACCTCAGGGCTCAAACTCACAAACCGTGAGGTCATGACCTGAGCTGAAATCAAGAGTCAGGTGCTTAACCAGCTGAGCCACCCCAGGTTCCCCTGATGCTAATTCTTTTTTTTAACATTTCTTTCTTCTCTTGTGATGTATTTCCTCAAATACAGTGATTTTTCTGTTTATGTTATTGAGAATCCTTACCTGTTTGTGGATGTAGTTTCTGACAATGAATACGGTGGAGAAGGAAATATTATTCCAATGTTACTGGGGAAAGTGTGTTGCTAGTTTACATTTAAGAGGTTAACTACCAAGGATCTTCCGTGCCTCTCCATCCCCAGAACCCCCAGTGTCTGCTTTATACTGATAGCAAATGCCATTGTTGTGTTTGCTCACTCTAAGCAGAAGCCGGCCAAGCTGCTTCAAGTGCAATTCTCTAATGAATCATCCTGATTGTCCCTGGGGCCCCTCCTTGTAATTTTATCTCCTAAGGACATGCTCTAGACTTTTAAAGAAGTTCTCTCTTGCCCCCATTTTGGATAAAATGTCCCATAAATTTGTTTCTCTATAAATGTGGCTCTGTCTGTTTTCCCTCTTTCAGGAATTTCTCAGTTTCACCTTACTGATGACACTCTTTCATGTTTTCCAATGCACTAAGTTATTCAAGTACACTCTTTTGTCAAGTCATGCCAAAAAATTCTGATTGGTGGGGAATGTCAATACCCTAATAAATACAATTTGTTTCCCTTAATGATGTAAAAAAAGTTTAAAATGTTGTGGATACTCAGGATCACATTGCAGAGATCAGTTACAGAGAGTGGTATGCTCAGCAGTAAATCAGGTGGCACCATCAAGAAAATGTTCTGTTAAAAATAACAAGTTCCACAGAAGCTATATTGGTGTTCTTTTATAGTCAAAGTTTCTTTACAACATTTGACTTTAATAATTTTCAGGATAAAACTGTTTATTCCATGTCAATATGCTACAGAATATAGGCTCACAGTGAAGAACTTGTACACCTGTTAGAGCAGATGTAATTTCATGAAGTAGCAGAAAGAGAAATTAAGAAAATAATTCTACTTACAATTGCACCAAAGATAATAAAATACATAGGAATAAACTTAACCAAGGAGGTGAAACACCTTTAGTCTTAAAGCTATAAAATGTTGACAAAAAACTGACGATGATACAAACAAATGGAAAGATATTCCATGCTCATGAATTAGTAAAACCAATATTGTTAAAATGTACATACTAGCCAAAGCTATCTACAGATTTAATGCAATCCCTATGAAAATACAAACGGCATTTTTCAAAAACTAGAACAAATTATCCTAAAATTTTTATGGGACCACAGAAGACCCCAAATAGCCAAAGCAATCTCGAAAAAGAAAAACAAAGCTAGAGGAATAATAATCCCATATTTCAAGCTATGATAAAACAGTATGGTGCTGGAACAAAAATAGACACATAGATCACTGGAACAGAATAGAAATGCCAGCAATACACCCACAATTATATGATCAATTAATCTTAAAAGAGGCAAGAATATGCAATGGGAAAAAGATAGTCTCTTCAACAAATAGTATTGGGAAAACAGATCAACTAATGCAAAAGAATGAAACTAGACCACTTTCTTCTCACATTATACACAAAAATAAACTCAGAATGGAATTAAGGACCTAAATGTGAGACCTGAAATCATAATAATCCTAGAAGAGAGCACAGGTAGTAATTTCTCTGGTATTAGCCATAACAGTATTGTTCTAGATATGTTTTTCTGAGGCAAGAGAAACAAAAGCAAAAATAAACTATTAGGACTACATCAGAAAACATATTATTATTGTGTGTATTTTCATTTTGTTGAATTTTTAGTGAAAGTAAGTTTTTTTTTTCATGTCAACTGGTTCTTTTTGTTTTGTGAATTGACTGCTAATATCCTAACTTATTTTTTCCTATTAGGGTACTACCTTCTCTTACAGTTTTCTCTATTTAATCATCATACTTTATTAAAGCAATAAATGTACCTATTTTTTAAATCAAATCATATTCTAGGCATGGGGGTGAGGTGGGGATGGAAAACAGTCTAGAAGTCTCTCGCCTTACTCTTCATTTCTCTCGCCAACTTCATTTCTCCTTCCTAGATACAAATCTTTCCAATCTTTTAGCTGTTTTTTCTGATATTTATCTATTTCTAAATAATATTCTTTAGTTTCTACTTATTCCTTCACTATTTTAAATATTACATACCGACTTCTTCTGCTTGAGCATAAGGATTTAATACTCTTATAAAACACTCACCCACCTCAAGATGCCTGGGTGGCTCAGTTGGTTAAGCATCTGACACTTGATTTTGGCTCAGGTCATGATCTCACAGTTCATGGAATTGAGCTTTGTGTGAGACTCTGCTCTGACAGTGTGGAGACTGCTTGGGATTCTCTCTCTCCCTTTCTCTCTTCCTCTCCCCCTGCTTACACTCTAAATAAATAAACAAACAAACATTGAAAAAATACCGCTCTGGAGGAGTCAAGAGGACAGAGAGGTAGAGGAGCCTGAATTTCTCTCATCCCTCAAACTCAGCAGGATTGAGGTCAGAATACTTGGAATTCCAGGAACCCAGGCTACAGTGTGACAGAAACATCTCCAAGGGACCACGGAGACAGCTAGGTAGGCCCTAGGTGCATGATTGAGAATGAAGAGAGATAAAATGGTTGGCATAGGCACATAGGCATGGAGAAGAGGGATCACCTTCAGTGGAGAGACAAAAGGAAAAGAAAAAGAGGCTGTAAAAGTGTGGGATTGTATTTGGACAAGAGAAAAACCTCTCCAGACCATGGACCAGGAAACGGAAGAAAAAGAAGGAGAGCCAGTGTCTACCTTGCAAAACAGCTTAAGAGTAACAGTCAGGGTGGCAAGACTTTCTCTGGTCTGGGGCTGGCCATCCTATGCACACACCTGGTGCACACACCTAGAGGAAAGGGGGAGCCAGCCACGACCTTGGTAAGAGCTCAGAGGTGCATTGAAAGAGAGAAATCCCCTCCCTTGAGTGCTGTGGGAAGAAGGTATATAGCCACTCCAAAGACAAAAGACCCTGCAGGCACCAGCCAGAGGCCCTTTAACAGCTAGGTGGTGTGGCACTACCCCAGAACTGGGGCTGCAGACGGGGATCCTTTAAGATATTGGGGTTTGAATCCAAGCCGAACTCCTGGAAGGCATGAGAGGCTGTAGAGTAGGAAAAACTGGCCCATTCATGCCCACATGGCTCTGAGAGGATGGCCTGAACAGTGTGGTTTCAGATACCCACTCCAGGGAGGAGAGAGTGGGGTGTTGCCATTTTTCTCCCCAACACCAACACAGTGGGGCTACAGGGAACAGGACAGTGGGCCCCCAATGGAGGCGGGACTGCTACACCAAACCCTGGTAACTGCTTATCTACCAGAGTGAGATTGACCCTGACCTATCCAAATGGCCCCTCCCCCAGACCAGCACCGCCAAGGCACTGACAGACAACTCTCTAGCTGTTTTTCATGTTCTGATTTGATTTTTGGTCCATACTTATTATATACATATTTTTTTCCTCTTTTTTCCTCTTCTTTCTCTGTTCTGGTTGTTCATTTGTTTAATCAAACATCCCACTCTATTCATTTTTACATCTGTTCTGTACCTCCTTCTTTATTTTTCTCTTCCTCTCTCTGGATTAAGCGTTATACTTTCTTTCTGGTCATTTTTTTCTCTCTGCCCCTGTTATTTCTCTTTGTACTAGATAAAGCTTCTTCTACCACCATACCCTTTTTAAGTTTTTTTTCCAAGTTTACATCAACGAACAAACCAAAGCAAACCTGGTGGAAGGTCCAAACCACGACTACAAGAAGTAAGATAAAGCAACCATGGATACATCAACAGAGAGCATGCAACTCACTCCAAAAATACTGCCTGACATGCCAGACGCTGCGCAGTGTATGACCTCTTTTTTATGTAGTGGTACTCGCAGATTCAGAACACATAACTAGCAAAATAATTAAAGACAGAAAATTAGCCAATATGATGAAATGGAAGAATTCTCAAAAGAAATTCAAGGAAGAAAGGATAGACAAGAAATTGCTTAAAACAGATATAAACAATATATCAGAACGATAATTTAGAGTAATAGTCATAAGACCAATAGCTGAGATTGAAAAAAGCATAGAAGACACCAGAGAATCTATTGTTGCAAAGATCAAGGACCTAAGAAATAGTGATGACAAATTAAGAAATGCTGTAAATGAGATGCAAAATAAACTAGATTCAATGACAGCAAGGATGGAGGAAGCAGAGGGGAGAATAAGTGAAACAGAAAATAAAATTATGGAAAATGATGAAGTCAAGAAAAGGAGAGATAAGAAAATACTAGACCACAAGGAGAGAATTAGAGACCTAAGTGGTTCAATGAAACATAACAATATCTGTATCATAGGACTTCCTGAAGAAGAAGAGAGAGAGAAAGGGGAAGAAAGTTTATTTGAACATATTATAGATGAGAACTTCTGTAATCTGGGGAATGAAGCAGACATCCAAATCAAGGAGGCTCAGAGAACTCCCTTCAGAATCAAAAAGAACAGGTCAACATCAAGGCATATTATAGTGAAACTAGCAAAATATAAAGATAAAGAGAGAATTCTAAAAGCAGATAGGGACAGACAGGCCTTAACCTACAAAGGTAGACACATAAGGGTAGTAGCAGACCTCTCCACAGAAATTTGGCAGGCTAAAGGGAGTGGTGGGGTATATTCAATGTACTGAATAGGAAAAAATATGTGGCCAAGAATCCTTTATCGAGCAAGGCTCTCATTCAAAATAGAAAGAGTGATAAAGGGTTTCCCAAACAAATAAAAACTAAAGAAATTCATGACCACTAAACTAGCCCTGCAGGAGATCCTGAGGGGGGCTCTGTGAGTAGAAAGCAAGACTACAAAGGACCAGAGACATCACCACAAACATGAAACCTACAGATAACACAATGACACTAAATCCACATCTTTCAATAATCGCTCTGAATGTAAATGGACTGAATGCCCCAACCAAAAGATATAGGGTAAAAGAATGGATAAAAAAACCAAGATTTATCTATATGCTGTCTACAAAAGACACATTTTATCTTTTAAAAAAATTTTTTTGTTTTATTTATTTTTGAGAGAGAGACAGAGAATGAGCGGGGGAGGGGCAGGGATGCGGGGCTCAAACTCATGAACCACAAGATCATGACCTGAGCCAAAGTCGGACACTTATCTGACTGAGCCACCCAGGCACCCCAAGAGACACATTTTAGACCTGAGGACACCTGCGGATTGAAGGTGATGGGATGGAGAACCAACTATCATGCTACTGGAAGTCAAAAGAAAGTTATAGTAGCCATACTTATATCAGACAAACTAGACTTTAAACTAAAGCCTTTAACAAGAGATGAAGAAGGGAATTATATAATAAATAAGAGGTCTATACATCACGAAGTGCTAACAATTATATATGTTTATGCCTTCAACTTCAACACCCAAATATATAAATCAACAAATCACAAACATAAGCAAACTTATTGATATTAATACAATAACTGTAGGTGAATTTAATACTCCACTTACAGCAATGGACAGATCATCTAGGAAGAAAATTTGTAAACAAACAATGACTTTGAATGATACACTGAACCAGATAGACTTGACAGATATATTCGGAATGTTTCATCCAAAAGCAGCAGAATACACATTCTTCTCCAGTACACATGGAACATTCTCCAAAATAGATCACATACCAGGTCACAAAACAGCACTCAACAAATATAAAGTACTATGCATATTTTCAGAACATAATGCTATGAAACTTGAAATCAAATACAAGAAAAAATTTGGAAAGCCTCCAAATGCATGGAGGTTAAAAAACACCCTACTAAAGAATGAATGGGTCAACCAGGAAATTAAAGAAAAAAAATTTAAATATATGAAAGCAAATGAAAATGAAAACCGTATGGTCCAAACCCTTTGGGATGAAGCAAAGGCAGTCCTAAGAGGAAAATACATTGCAATTCAGGCTTACTAAGGAAGCCAGAAAACAATCCCAAATAAAGAACCTAACCTCACACCTAAAGAAAATAGAAGCAGAGCACAAAGAAATCCCAAAGCCATCAGAAAAAATAATAATAATAAAGATTACATCAGAAATAAACAATATAGGATAAAAAAACAAAACAAACAAACAAAAAACAGTAGAACAGATCAATGAATCTAAGAGCTGGTTCTTTTGAAAGAATAAACAAAACTGATAAACCCCTAGCAAAACTTCTCAAAAAGAAAAGAGAGAGAATCCAAAGAGATAAAAATCACAAATGATGATTATGGCTTTGTAGTACAGGCTAATGTCTAGGATTGTGATGCCTTCCACTTTTCTTTTTCAACATAACTTTGGCTATTTTAAGGTCTCTTGTGGCTTTATACAAATTTAATTTTGAGAAAGAGGGGGTGGGGTAGGAGGCGCACAGAAAGGAAGGCAGAGGATCTGACACAGGCTGTGTGCTGATAGTGCAGAGCTGGAACCCATGAACCATGAGATCATTACCCGAGCCTAAATCAGGAGTGGGGCATTAAACCGACTGAGCCACCCAGGTGCCACAGATGTCTTTCTGTTTAAGTAGGTCTTTGCTGATTTCTTTCAAATGCTTTGTAGTTTTCAGAATATAAGTTTTGCATTTTCCCAGTTAAATGTACTCATAAAGAATTTATTCTCTTTGATGCTACTGTAATTGAAATTGTCTTCCTAATTTCATTTTCAGATTGTTCTGTGATAATCCATAGAAATGCAATTTCTTTTGTATTTTGATATTGTATCCTGCAACATTGCTAAATTCACTTATAAACTCTAATAGATTTTCTGTTTGTGAAATAAAGGCAAACTTTTTCAACTAAATAAAGAATATCTAAAAAGAAAAAGTACCACTCGCTCACCTCATCCACAACATGAATGCTTTTCCTAGTACAGTTGTATCATAATTCTTGATTAAATTGAAGTTAATATTTCTATTGTTGTGACTGTATAAATACTATTTACAGGTGGCCTTTATAGTATAGTATACATATGTTCTTGAACTTATAAAGTGATTACATCCTAATAAACCCATTGTAAGGTGAAACTATCATAAGTCAAAAATGCATATAACACATCTAGCTTACTGAACATCATAGCTTAGCCCTGTTTACTTTAAATGTGTTCAGAACACTACCTTAGCCTACAGTTAGACAAAGTCATCTAACACAAAGTCTGTTTTATAATAAGTATTGAATATTTCATGTAATTTATTGAATACTGTATTGAAAGTGAAAAAACAGAATGGTTGTGTGGGTACAGAGTGGTTGTAATTGTGTTGATTGTTAACATTGTGATCGTGTGGCTGACTAGGAGCTATGGCTGGCTCACTGTTGCTGCCCAGTATCACAAGAAAGTACCAAACTGCATTCGATAGCCCAGGAAAAAAACAAAGTTCAGAATTCAAAGTATGGCTTCAACTGAATCTGTAGCACTTTCACACCATCATGAAGCTGACATTTTAAAGTCAAATCATTATAAGTTTGTACTTACATTTTCGTTCTTGCACATCTTGTTCTTCCAGAAGTTAACTGTCCTATTTGTTCATTTGCTCCATTTTCTATGCACTATTACTAATTTTTCCAAATGCGTTGGTAAGGCTGAAAAACCCCTCTACATGAGGCCAAAGTCATCAGGAAGTCTATCTATTTCATTTATTTTCCCCTTGGCTAAATCTTTCCCATAGCTTTCTATCCTCCTGCCCAATCTGACCTATCTGCTCTGCAGGACTATTGTACAAGTGCCCCATTAAGAATTCACTATGCTATTATTCTCTAAACTCTCTTCACCTCTCTCCTATGTTGGCTTCCTTGTTCCTCAGATCCCATATCTGTTTCTTAGGCTTTCACTCTCGTTTTCTTTTCTTTTTTTTTTTTTTTAATTTCTGAGAGAGAGAGAGAGAGAGAGACAGCATGAGCAAGGGAGGATCAGAGAGAGAGGGAGACACAGAATCTGAAAAAGCCTCCAGGCTCTGAGCTGGCTGTCAGCACAGATCCCGATGCGGGGCTTGAACCCATGAATCATGAGATCATGATCTGAGCTGAAGTCGGATGCTCAACTGACTGAGCCACCCAGGTGCCCCTTTCACTCTCATTTTCTTAATGTTAATGTTGCTTATCCTTCAGTAGCATCTTGAGAAATGTGGAAAAATTTGGAAACTTTGCATGTCTGAAAATGTCTTTATTTTACCCTCACTATTGATTAATAGTTTAGCTGGATATAGAATTCTGGCTTGGAAATCAACTTCCCTCAGCATAATGAATGCTTTGTTCAATTTTATTCTAGCTTACAGTGTTGCTGTTGACATTTCAATGCCATACTGACTTCTTATTCTTTGTATTCAATCTGTTATTTTCTGTCTGGAAACTTTATAGAATCTTGTACCCTTTGGGGTACTATCAAGAAAAAAGAAATCATTTTATGTATTCTGTATATAAAAATTTATTTATTTATTTATTTATTTATTTATTTATTTAATGTTTAGAGAGAGAGGGGAGGGGAGGGGCAGTGGGAGAAGGTCAAAGAGAATCTCAAGCAGGCTCCATGCTCTACATGGAGCCCAAGGAGAGGCTTGATCTCATGACCATGAGATCATGAGCTGAGCCAAAACTAAGAGTAAGTCACTTAACTGACTGAGCCACCCAGGCACCCCTGTATATAAAAAATTTAATACAGAATTAGGAATTGTCTTGACTGTTGGAAGAGCTGAAGTAGCATAGGTCATGGGAGCCATCACCAAAAATCAGAGGAACTCATGCTAAACATCTCAGCTTAAGAAATGAGGCACTGGTTCTCAAAAACTTATTGAAATTCTCAAAAATCTCTAGGAAGTGTCCACCAATTATGTCAGAATTCAGTAATGAAAAAGATAGTTCTCAAGGGTTTTCCAGAAAGCCACTGTAAATCTCTTCTTTACCCACACATTTGGCAAGTTTCTGTCACCAGCATACTCTAACCAAAAACTATATAGGAAAGAATTTTTGGAAAATGTAGCTCAGCCTTAAAGATGACTGGTATTAGTGTTGAGTTAACAGCAAACTATGGATGCATAGTCTACACCTTTGTCAGCTCAGCATCCAAAGATCCTCACTGTCAGCATTTAACTTCCACATGAAGATGTTAGCAACATTATACTTTCCTATTATATAATTTAACTATTCATCATACAACCAAACCCAAAAGAAGAAATCCAAAGTTCCACTTTTCCCTCTTTGAGAAAATGTTTTTTTATCCTTTGATTCACAATTCCCTTTTGCTATAGTGTAACCTAAAACTGAGATATAGAAGTAAGCATGATTTTTCATTAATACTCTTATGTGGCATGGGAATAGGAGAGGTGAAAGAATAAATTATGAGTATTTACACAAATGTCCAAATATAGGAACAATACAGGAAATATATTTAACTACCATAGTGCCTTTATTTTTGTAACTGGTAATATGGCCATAAGTGATATTTATAATTCCCTTCTCTTACCACCCATTCCTTTTTAAACTCTTCACCAGCAAGTGCCTCAGCCAGTTATTTATGTATGTACATATGTATGTATGCATGTATGTGTATGTATGTCTGGTAAAGTGACCTAAATCCTAGTCTTGAACTCTTTGCACCATAAAGGCTCTGTCTGTTCCAGTTGCTATAGTTTTCTATTAATTTTACTATATAACTTGAGAGTACTAAGAGGTTACCAAAAGAATCTCCTGGGCCCCAAGTATTCCTCCTTGCTCTCATTGTGTAGTAGCAAACCAATTTACTATTGATAATTAAGATTAACTGTCACATCCAGTACAATAACCACTTTATTTGTCTGACATGTGACCAGATGGCAAGTCTCCACCTCCTGTTTAATGAAACTATTGTCATGCTCCTGGTAGAAGCATTCCCTGCCCTGGGAACGAAGATATCGAAGACCAGCAGAGCTCAATACTGTGGAGATGGAAAACCAAAACTTTGCTACTACATCATTAGGTGTATCAGTTTTAAAAGCACCCATTTACACCTCTTGATTCCTGAAACTGCATATCTACTGTGAGTAAACTGTATTATAAATTAATTGCTGGTTCAGAGCATGTCCTGCATCTCAGGCCTTATGCCAGCTCGACAAAGTGATTTCACCCAGCTGGCATCATAACTGAATTCTCAGAGTCCATTCTATCAGGCCAAACAGTAGGATGATGGGATACATAGTAAGACGGTGAATTCCAAATAACAGTATTTACAATATCATGCTTTCAGAAGACAATTGCTACACTTCATTTGCTTTTAAATGAGTTCCTTGTCAGAAGTAATGCTAAGAATACCATGATCATAAATAACACACTCTCTAAGTCCAGGGATAATCATTATGGCAGAAGCATTATGGGCAGGGAAGGCAAAATCCATATCCATTGAGAAAAAAAAAATCATTGTTCTTGAAAGGACCGAAATGATCCAATGTACTTAAACTACCACCAGGTAGTTGGTTGGTTGTCCCAAACAATAGGGTCACATCTTGTGCTCAGTGTTGATCTTTTCTATTGACAGATTGCGCACCCCACAGGTCATAGTCCTGTTATTTCATGAAAGTTACATAAATGGAATCTTACAAGATGAATCCTTTTGAAATTGGATTTTCTAAATTCAGCATAATTTCATCCAAGCTGTTATATGTATCAATGAGTCATTCCTTCCTATTGTTGAGTACTATTCCCATGGTATAGATGTATGATAATTTCTTTGACTATTCATCCACTGAAGAATATTTGGATATTTTCAAGTTTGGAGCTATTACCAATAAAGCTGCTATGAACATTTGTATATCTATTTATCTTAGTTTTTGCTACATTATTAATTTCCAGAAGTTATTTCTTATCATTTGATCACTTCATTTTATAGCACCGTCTTTTTGCTTTATAGGTATATGATCTTCTCTTACATTTGCCAATATTAATTGGAATTTAAAACAAATGTTTTCTTCCATTTTTTGCATTATTATAGAGTTCCTTTGTTTCTTTGTGTAAGATCATTTTTCATGTGAACATTTTCCTCAAATATGTTCAATCTTGATTAAACATTTATATTTAAAAGTAAGGTACTGTAAAATTTATTGGGAGGGCTTCACTGGTGAGGAATTGGGAAGTTTACTAGTTAGAATAAATTAAGGTATGTTGTCCTAACAACCCCCCAGATCTCAGTAGCTTAGCACAATAAAGGTTTACTTCTCAGTAGTATCCCAGCCCAATGTGGCTTCCAAAGAACTGGAAGAAAGAACACCGGAGATTGTGTAGTCTGAGGAAGAGTTTATGTCATTGTGAAACCTCCACAGAGCCCCCAGGGTTCAAAACTAAAACAAAAGTGGAAGTAAGGCTGCGGGGGCAATGGCAATGATGTTGTCAGGATTAGCAATTGGGATTATGCCAATAATCTTTCTGTAAAGATGTTGAAGATTCGTAGAAGACAGGAAGTTTTTGTACCATGGCCTCAGGTACTTCAGAATGCACTTTGTAGTTTTATAGCAAGTAGGTATCATTTTCATGAATTTAAGCAAGAACAGTTTTGAGTAGCCTGGCTCTGGCTCCAAGTCATCTACTTATTAACTTATCCTTATATGTGAAAACATACAAAGGAAATCACCAGAAGGTCTTCAACATGAAAAAGAGACGTAGAGGGAGTTAGAGCATATTATGCTAAATGATGTCAGTCAGAGAAAGACAAATATATGATTCCACTCATGTGTGGAATTAGAGGAAACAAAATGGAAGAATATAGGAGGGGACAAAAAGAGAGAGGCAAACCATAAAACAGACTCTTAACTATGAGAACAAACTGAGAGTTGCTAGAGGGGAGGGGGGCAGGGATAGGTTAAATGGGTGATGGGGATTAAGAAGGGCGCTTGTTGTGATGAGCACTGAGTATTGTATATAAGTGAGAAATCACTAAATTCTACTCCTGAAACTAATATTACACTATATGTTAACTAACTGGAATTTAAATAAAAACTTGAAAGGAAAAAAAAGAATAATAATAATAAGACAAATTCTGATAGGAGATTAAAAAAATAAATCATGAAAGAGATACTATTGGCAAATAAGTAGAGGAAATTACCCTAGAGGAAATTGGCTAATGTTAAACACATAAAACTCATATATCAGGAGACTGGTGAAGATTATAGATATCACCAGTGGAATGTTAAGTAAAACTACAGTCAGAAGCTAATCAGAAGCTAAAAACAGCTTTTATAAGTTAAGAAAATATTATTTGAAGCAGGAAAATTGGAAGAAAATGTTAGGTAAATACCCAAGGAGGAAAAACAAATGTACAAAGAGGTAATATATGTACATTATATATGTATACATATGTACATTATATATGTATATATACACATATATATATGGAAAAGAGATAGGGTACTCAATCTAGGAGAGCCATTTCATTAAGAAGAATTAATATTAGTGTAAGAAAGAAATTATTTTATTGTTTCAAATTTTTATTTAAATTCTAGTTAGTTAACATATAGTGTAGTATTTCAGGAGTAGACTTTAGTGATTCATCACTTACATACAATACCCAGTGTTCACCTATCAAGTCCCCTCTTTAATACCGATCACCCATTTAGCCCATTTCTGTACCCATCTCCCCTCCAGCAACCTTCAGTTTGTTCTCTATAGTTAATAGTCTCTTATGGTTTACCTCCCTCTCTCTTTTTTTTTCTGCCTTCTCCCATGTTCATCTGGTTTTTTTTTTCTTAAATTCCACATATGAGTAAAATCATATGGTATTTCTTTCTCTGACTTATTTTGCTTAGCATAATACACTTAAGCTCCATTAATATCATTGCAAATGTAAAGGCATCATTCTTTTTTGATGGCTGAGTAATATTCCATTGTGTGGGTACATATATACCACACCTTCTTTGTCCATTCATCACTTAATGGACATTTGGCCTTCTCCCATAATTTGACTATTGTTGATAATGCTGCTATAAACATTGAGGCATATGTCTCCCTTTGAATCTGTATTTTTGTATCCTTTGACTAACTACCTAGGAGTGCAATTGCTGAGTCATAGGATAGTTCTATTTTTAAGTTTTTCAGGAATCTTTATACTGCTTTCCAGAGTGGCTGCAACAATTTGTATTCCCACCAATGATGTAAGAGGGTTCCCCTTTCTCCACATCCCCACCAACATCTGTTGTCACTTGCATTGTTAATTTTAGCCATTCCTACAGGTGTGTGGTAGTGTCTCATACTGGTTTTGATTTGTATTTCCCTGATGATGAGTGATGTTGAGCATCTTTTCATGTGCCTGTTAGCCATATGGATGTCTTCTTTGGGAAAATGTCTATTCATGTCTTCTGCCCATTTCTTACCTGGATTATTTGGGGGTTTTTTTTTGGTATTGAGTTTGATACATTCTTTATAGACTTTGGATACTAACCCTTTACCAGATAGTCATTCACAAATATCTTCTCCCATTCCATAGATTGTCTTTTAATTTGATTCTTTCCTTTTAAAAAAAATGATGTTTATTTACTTTTGAGAGAGAGAGAGAGATAAAAGACAGAGAGAGAGCAAGGGAATAGCAGAGAGAGAAAAGGAGACACAGAATCCAAAGCACACTCCAGGCTCTGAGCTGTCAGCACAGAGCCTGACGCAGGGCTCATGCTCACAAACTGCGAGATCATGACCTGAGCTAAAGTTGAACGCTTAACCTACTGAG
The DNA here is from genome assembly GCF_008692635.1 of Crocuta crocuta. Classification (NCBI taxonomy): domain Eukaryota; kingdom Metazoa; phylum Chordata; class Mammalia; order Carnivora; family Hyaenidae; genus Crocuta; species Crocuta crocuta. The sequence goes on from NW_027530974.1 coordinate 2,824,866, forward strand.
CCACCCAGGTGGCCCTATTGATTGTTTCCGTTGCTGTACAGAAGCTTTTTATCTTGATGAAGTCCCAATAGTTCATATTTGTTTTTGTTTATCTTGCCTCAGGAGACATATCTAGAAAGAAATAGCTAAGGTCACGGTCCGAGAGGTTGATGCCTGTGTTCTCCTCTAGGATTTTGATGGTTTATTGTCTTAGATATATATAGGTCTTTCATCCATTTTGAATTTATTTTTGTGTATGATGTAAGAAAGTGGTCTAGTTTCATTCTCTTGCATGTCGCTGTCCACTTTACCCAACACCATTTGTTGAAGAGACTTGTCTTCTTTCCGTTATATAGTCTTTCTTTCTTTGTCAAAGATTAGTTGACTATATTAGTTGTGGGTCCATTTCTGGGTTTTCTATTCTGTTCCATTAACCTATGTGTATTTTTTTGTGCTAGCAACATACTGTCCTGATGACTACAGCTTTGTAATATAGTTTGAAGTCCAGAATTGTGATGCCTCCAGCTTTGTTTCTCTTTTTCAAGATTGCTTTGGCTATTTGAGCTCTTTTGTGGTTCCATACAAATTTTTGGATTGTTTGTTCTAGCTCTGTGAAAAAAAAATTGCTGGTGATATTTTGATAGGGATTGCATTGAATGTGTACATTGCTTTGAGTAATTTAGACATTTTAACTGTATTTTTTCTTCCAATCCATGAACATGGAATATTTCTCCATTTCTTTGTGTCCTCTTCAATTTCTTTCATAAGTATTCTATGATTTTCAGAGTACAGATCTTTTACCTCTCAGATTAGGTTTATTCCTAGGTATCTCATAATTTTGGGTGCAGTTGTAAATGGGATCAATTCTTTGGTTTCTCTTTCTGCTGCTTCATGATTGGTGTATAGAAATGCAACAGATTTCTTTCATTGATTTTGTATCCTGTGACTTTATTGATTTCATGTATCACTTCTAGCAATTTTTTGATGGAATCTTTTGGGTTTTCTACTTTGACTATCATGTCATCTGCAAATGGTGAAAGTTTGACTACTTTCTTGCCAATTTGGATGCTTTTTATTTCTTTTTTTATCTTTGTGTATTTATTTTGAGAGAGAGAGAGAGAGCAAGAACAGAACAGGGGTGGAGAGAATTAAAGATAGAGAATCCCAAGCAGGCTCTGTGCAGTCAGAGCAGGGCCTAATGCAGGGCTAGATCTTACAAACCGTGAGATCATGAGCTGAGCCAAAATCCAGAGTTGAGCAGTTAACTGATTGAGCCACCCAGATGCCCCCCTTTTGTTTGTTTGTTTGTTTGTTTGGTCTGATTTCTGAGGCCAGGACTTCCAGTACTGTGTTAAATAACAATACTGAGAATGGACATCCATGTCTTGTTCCCGATTGTAGAGGAAAAGCTCTCGGTTTTCTCACTGAGGATCTGTTAGCTGTGGGTCTTTTGTATTTGGCCTTTATGATGTTGAGGTATAGTCCCTCTATCCCTACTTTGTTGAGGGTTTTAATTAAAAAGGGATGCTGCATTTTGTCAAATGCATTTTCTGCATTTAGTGACAGGATCATATCATTTATATCCTTTCTTTTATTAATGTATCACTTTGATTGATTTGTGAATATTGAACCGCACTTGCACCCCAGGAATAAATCCCATTTGATCATGGTGAAATAAAAATTTTAATATAATTTTGGACTCAATTTGCTAGTATCTTGTTGAGAATTTTTGCTCCATGATCATCAGGAATATTGGCCTGTAATTTTCCTTTATAGTGGGATGTTTGATTTTGAAACCAAGCTAATGCTGTCCTTGTAGAATGTATTTGGATGTTTTCCTTCCTCTTCTATTTTTTGGGTCAGTTTGAAAAGAATAGGTATTAACTCTTCTTTAAATGTATGGTAAATTCCCCTGGGAGTCAATCTGGCCCTGGACTTTTGTTTCTTGGAGGATTTTTGATTAATGACTCCATTTCTTTGCTGGTTATCAGTCTGTTCAGATTATCTATTTTTTTTCCTTTTTCAGCTTTGCTAGTTTATATATTTCTAGAAATTTATTCATTTTTTTTCCAGATTGCCCAATTGGTTGGCATATAGTTTGTTCATCATATTCTCTTATGATTGTATTTCTGTAGCGGTGGTTGTGATCTCTCCTCTTTCATTTGTTACTTTATTTGGATCCATTCTCTTTTCTTTTTGGTAAGTCTAGCCGGGGGGTTATCAACTTTTCTTAATTTTTTCAAAAACCAGTTCCTAGTTTCACTGATCTGTTCTACTGCTTTTTTTGTTTCTATATCATTTTTTTTCTGTTCTAATCTTAATTATTTCCCTTCTGTTGGCTTTAGGCTTTAGTTGTTCGTTTTCACATCTTTTAGGTATAGGGTTAGGTTATGTATTTGAGACTTTTCTTGCTTCTTGAGGTAGCCCTGTATTGCTGTATACTTCCTTCTTATAACAGCTTTGCTGCATTCCAAAAGTTTTGGACTGTTCTGTTTTCATTTTCATTTGTTTCCATTTATTTATTTACTTCTTCTTTAATTTCCTGGTTAACACATTCACTTTTTAGTAGGATGTTCCTTAGCCTTTATGTATTTGTGGTCTTTCCAATTTTTTTCTTGTGGTTGACTTCAAGTTTAATACCATTGTGATTGGAAAATATGCATGGTATGATCTCAATCTTTTTGTACTTGTTGAGGGCTGATTTGTGACCTAGTATGTGATATATTCTGGAGAATATTCCACGTGCACTTAAAAAGAATGTGTGTTCTGCTGCTTTAGGAGGAAATGTTCTGAATATACCTGTTAAGTTGATTTGGACCAGTGTGCATTCAAAGCCATTGTTTCTTTGTTGATTTTTTCCTTACATAATCTGTCCATTGCTATAAGTGGGTGTTAAAGTCCCCTACTATAATTGTATTGTTATCAATGAATTTCTTTATGATTGTAATTAATTGATTTACATATTTGGGTGCTACAAGTTATGGGAATAAATATTTATAATTATTATACCTTTTTGTTGGATAGACCCCTTTATTATGATATAGTCCCTTCTTCATCTCTTGTTACAGTCTTTGGTTTTAAATCTATTTTGTCTGATATAAGTCTGGCTAGGCCAGCTTTCTTTTGATATCTTTTAGCATGATAAATTGTTCTCCATCCCTCCACTTTCAATCTGTAGGTGTATTTAGGTCTAAAGTGAGTCTCTTGTAAGTAGCATATAGATGGGTCTTATATTTTTATCCATTCTGGTATCCTAAGTTTTTTGACTGAAGCATTTAGTCCATTTACATTCAGAGTGATTATTGAAAGATATGAATTTAATGTCATTGTATTACCTACAGAGTTATTGTTTCTGGAAATTTCCTTTGTTACTTTCTAGTCTTTGTTGCTTTTAGTCTTACTTTCACACTCAATTAGTGGTTACAAACTCCTTTAGTTTTTCTTTGAGAAACTCTTTCTCTCTCCTCCTGTTCTGAATGACAGTTTTTCTGGATAAAGTATTATTGGCTGCATATTTTTTCCAGTGAGCATGTTGACTATCTCATGCCACTCTACTCTGGCCTGCCAAATTTCTGTTGTTAAGTCTTCTGCTAACCTGATTTGTCTTTCCTTATAAATTAGGAATTTCTTTTCCCTTGCTGTTCTCAAGATGTTTTCCTTAACTCTGTATATTGTAAATTTTACTACAATATGTCTTGTTGTTGGCCTGTTTTTGTTGATTTTGATGGGAGTTCTCTGTGCCTCCTGGATTTGGATGTTTGTTTCCTTCTCCAGATTAGGGAAATTTTCAGCTAAATTTGCTCAAATAAACCTCCTCTTTTTTCTCCTCCCTTCTTATCCTGGGACTCCTATGATATGAATGTTGTTATGCGGAAAGAAATTTTTAAACAGATGATAAAAAATACAAATTCCCACAATTGAAATAATTAAATCTCCAGATTTAATGATTCCAAGGAGTGTTAGCACAGCAAATGAAAAAGACGTGCAATTAGGCACATAACTTTAAAATTTTAAACCCATGGATAAAGAAAAATCAGAGTACCTTCCAGAGAGGAGAAACCAACTCATCTAAAAAGCAACTAGCATAATTTTTTAAGGTAAAATATCTACCTTAAATTTCAGGGGGAAAAATACATTTTATAATAATAAAGTATGGCAAGATCACTAATGGTTTCAAGTTCCACATTGCAATTAACTTTTAAGAAACTATCATTTGTCAAGTATTGGTGTAGTATCAGAAAAGAATATCCTCCTTCTTTTCCAACTGTATATATGAGGGAAGCCATATTTTTTCATATATTTCAACCTAAAATTGAATTTTGCACCAAATTTAATGAAGAAGCACATATTAGAAGATAGATCTCTCTTATTAAAACAGACACTAAAGTTATTTGCAATAAGACAAGACAAAATTCTCATTTTTTTGTATTTTAAAAATAGTTACAATAAAAAAGTGTGATTTTTGACATGTAATGAGTTCTGTTTCTAAGTGAGTTAATGAATAACATTGTTACATTTCTCAGTTTGAACTTTCTGTTTTCAATTTATTTATCAAGGTACAACTGATATATAATATTATGTTAGTTTGGGATGTACAACATAATGTTTGATATTTGTATACATTGTAAAATGATCACCACAATAAGTCCAGTCATCATCCATCACCAAATATCATTACAATTTTTTCCTGTGATGAGAACTTTTAAGATCTACTCTCTTAGCAACCTTAGTGGTTTCCTTTCCTGTGCAGGGGGTTTTTAATTTGACGTACTCTCACTTGTTTATTTTTGCTTTTGTTGTCTTTGCTATTGGTGTCAATTCCAAAAAATCATTGACAAGACCAATGTTAAGGAGCTTACTACCTATGTTTTCATCAAAGAGTTTTATGGTTTCAGGTCTTACAATAAAGTCTTTATCCGTTTTGAATTAATTTTTTTACAGTGCAAGATATGGTCTAGTTTAATTCTTTTGCATGTGGCTGTCCAGTTTTCCCAACACCATTTATTGAAAAGATTATCCTTCCCCCATTGTATACTCTTGGCTCCTTTGTTATAAATAATTGGTCACATATACGGGTGTTATTTCTGGGTTCTCTATTCGGTTCCATTGACCCATGTCTGTTTTTATTCTAGTATCATACTGTTTCTATTACTATAGCTTTTTAATATACTTTGAAATCAGGGAAGATAAAGCCTCAAGCTATGTTTTTCTTTCTCCAGATTGCTTTGACTATTTGGGGTCTTTTGTGTTTCCATACAAATTTTCGAACTATTTATTCTATTTCTGTAAAAAAAAAAAATGGAATTTTGATTACAATTGCATTGAATCTATACATTGTTTTGGAACATTTTAACAATATGATTTCTTCTAATCCATGAACTGTGTTCCTCTCCAATACTGTGTTCTTTCCACTTATTTGTGTCATCCTCAATTACTTTCATCAATGGCTTATATATTTCAATGTACAAGTCTTTCAGCCCCTTGGTTCAATTTATTCCTAAATATTTTATTCTTTCTGATGTAATTGTAGATAGGATCATTTTCTTAATTTCTCTTTCTGCTGGTTTGTTATTACTGTATGGAAATGAAGATTTTTGTATACTGAGTGTGTACTCTGATACTTTACTGTTTTTTTAAAAATTTGTCCTAACAGTTTTTTGGCCAAGTTCAGGGTTTTCTTTGTTTTCTTTTTTTTTTTTAATTATTTTTTAAAAATGTTTATTTATTTGAGAGAGAAAGAGAGAGAGAGAGAGACAGCGTGAGCAGGGGGTTGGGGAGAGGGGTACAAAGAGAGAAACACAAAATCCGGAGCGGGTTCCAGGCTTCAAGCTGTCAGTACAGAGCCTGATGTGGGGCCAAACCCACGAACCATGAGATCGTGACCTGAGCTGAAGTCAGCTGCTCAACCGACTGAGCCATCCAGGCACTGCAAGTTTAGGGTTTTCTATATGTAATACCATCTCATTTGCAAATAGTGACAACTTAATTCTTCCTTTCCAATTTGGACTCTTTAATTTCTTTTTCTTGCCTAGTTTCTCTGGTTAAGACTTCCAATTCTATGTTGAATAAAAGTGGTAAGAGTGGGCATATGTATCTTGTCCTTAATCTTATAGGAAAAGTTTTAAGCTTTTACCATTGAAAACAATGTTAACTGAGAGCTTGCTGTATCTGGCCTTTGTTATGTTAAAATATGTTCCCTCTATCCCCACTTTGTTGAAAGTTTTTATCATAAACGAAGGTTGAATTTTGTATAATGTACACTTTACATCTATGAAATGATCGTGATTTTTATCTTTCATTTTGTTAATGTAGTATATCACAATGATTAGTGTACAGATATCAAACCATCCTTGAAATAAATCCTACTTGATCATGGTGTATGATTCTTTTAGTATACTGTTGAATTCAGTTTCCTAATATTTTGTTGAGGATTTTTGCATCTAAGTTTATTAGAAATATTGGTCTATAAAGTTCTTTTCTTGTGGAGTCCTTGTTTGGCTTTTATATCAGGATAATGCTGTCCTGGTAAATGACTTTGGAAATATTCCCTTTTCTATCTTTTGAAAGAGTGTGAGAAGAATTGGTATTAATTCTTTAAACGTTCATAGAATTCAATAGTAAAGCCATCTTCTCTTGGATTTTTGTTCGTTGGGAGGATTTTGACAAATGATTTAATCTCCTTACTAGTAATTGGTCTGTTCAGGATTTCCATTTCTTCCTGATTCAGTCTTGAATTTAAACACTTTTTTCTCTAGCTTGTCTAATTTGTTGGTGTACACTTATTCATAGTAATTTCTTATAATCTTTTGTTTTCTGTGGTATCTATCAGTCATTTCCCTCTACTAACTTTGGGCTTTCTTTGTCTTCTTTTTCTAGTTCCTTGAGGTGTAAAGTTAAGTTGTTTATTTGAGATTTTTCTCAAATAAAGTAAATATTTACTACTACAAACATCTTGCCTAGATTGCTTTTGCTACACCTTATACTATTTGATATATCGTATTTCCATTTTCTTTAATCTCAAGGTTTTTGTTTTTTTTTTTATCCTCAGATTTCTTCTTTGACTCATTGGTTGTCCAGGAGTATTTTGTTTAATTTCCAAATATTTGTGAATTTTTCAGTTTTCTTCTTGTAATTGATTTCTAATTTCATCCATTGTGGGCAGAACAGAAGCTTGATATAATGTCAATCTTCTTAAATTTATTAAGGCTTGTTTTGTGGCCTAACATATGATTTATCCTAGAGAATGAATGTTCCATTTGCACTTCACAAGATGTGTATTCTTTTGGCTTTGGATGGAATGTTCTATTTATGTTAAGTCCATCTGGTCTAATATGTCATCTAAGACTAATGTTTTCTTATTGATTTTCTATCTAGATAAACATTCATATAAATGAAGTATTAAGATCTCCTACTGTTGTTATATTTCTGTGTATTTGTACATTTAGGTCTGTTAATATTTATTTTATATATTTAGGTGCTCTTATGTTGTATGTCTAAATACTTATAAATGTTATATACTCTTACTAGATTGACTCCTTTATTATTGTGCAATGCCCTTCTTTGACCTTACTATAGTTTTTTATTTATTTATTTTTTTAATATTTTTATTTATTTCTAGGAGAGAGAGAGAGACAGCGCGAGCAGGGGAGGGTCAGAGAGAGAGGGAGACACAGACTCCGAAACAGGCTCCAGGCTCTGAGCTGGCAGCCAGCACAGAGCCCGATGCGGGGCCCGAACCCACGAACCGCGAGATCATGACCTAAGCGAAAGCCGGACACTCAACCGACTAAGCCACCCAGGCGCCCCTATAGTTTTTTATTTAAAATCTATTTGTCTGATTGAAGAATAGGCACCCTAGCTTTCTTTCTTTGGGCTCCATTTTCATGGAATATCGTTTTCCAATACTTCAATATTCAGTATGTGCGCACTTATGTCTGAAGTGAGTCTCTTGTAAGCAGCATTTGGCTATTGTATAGAATGCTGCTTTAAAATCAGGGTGCATGTATCCTTTTGAATTACTATTTTTTGTATTCTTTGGGTAAATACCTAGTAGTGCAATTGTTGGATTAAGGGTAGTTCTATTTTTAACATTTTGAGGAAACTCCATGCTGTTTTCCATAGTGACTGCACTGGTTTGCAGTCACACCAGTAGTCCAAATGTTTCCTCTTTCTCCACTTCTTCACTAACATTTGTTGTTTCTTGTGTTATTGATTTTAGTGGTTCTGACAACTCTGAGGTAATATCTCATTGCAGTTTTGATTTGCATTTCCTTGATGATCAGTAATGTTGAGCATCTTTTCTGTTGGTCATTTGTATGTCTTCTTTGGAAAAGTGTCGATTTATGTCTTCTGCCCATTTTTAATTGGATTATTCATTTTTGGGTTGTTGACATTTATAAGTTCTTTATAGATTTTGGATACTAACCCTTTATCAGATGTCACTTGCAAATATCTTCTCCCATTCTAAATTTTTTTAACATTTATTCATTTTTGAGAGGCAGAGAGAGACAGAGTGTGAGTGAGGGAGGGGCAGAGAGAGAGGGAAACACAGAATCTGATGTGTCAGCACAGAGCTCGACTCAGGACTCAAACCCATGAACCATGAGATTATGACCTGAGCTGGAGTCAGATGCCCAACTGACAGAGCCACCCAGGTGCCCCTCTTCTCCCATTCTATAGGTTGCCTTTTAGTTTTGTTGTTTCCTTTGAGGTGCAGAAGCTTTTAATCTTGATGTAGTACCAATAGTTTATTTTTGATTTTGTTTATCTTGCCTCAGGAGACATATCTAGAAAGAAGTTGCTATGGTCAATATCAAAGAGGTTGATATTGAACACTACCTATGTTCTCCTCTAGGATTTTGATTGTTTCTTGTCTGACGTTTAGGTCTTTAAGTCATTTTGATATATTTTTGTGTATGGTGTAAGAAAATGGTCCAGTTTCATTCTTTTGCATGTAGCTGTTGAGTTATCCCAACACCATCTGTCTGAAGAGGATGTCTTTTTTTCCCATTATATTCTTTCCTGTTTTGTTGAAAATTAATTGACCATATAGTTGCAGGTCCACTTCTGGCTTTTCTATTCTGTTCCGTTGACCTATGTGCCTATTTTTGTGCCAGTAGTATACTTTTTTGATCGCTACAGCTTTGTAATATAACTTGAAGTCCAGAATTGTGATGCCTCTAGCATCAAGATTGCTTTGGCTATTTGGGGTTTTCTGTGGTTCTATATAAAATTTAGAATTGTTTGTTCTAGTTCTGTGAAAAAAATATTTTTATAAGGATTGCTTGCAATGTGTACATTGATTTGGTAGTTAGACATGTTAATAATATTTGTTCTTCCAATCCATGAGCATGGAGTATATTTCCATTTTTTTGTGTGTGTCATCTTCAATTCTTTTCATAACTGTTCTATAGTTTTCAGCGTATAGTCCTTTCACCTCTTTAGTTTGGTTTATTTCTAAGAATCTTATGGCTTTCAGTGCAATTGTAAATGGGATCTATTCTTTAATTTCTGTTTCTTCTGCTTCATTATTGGTGTATAGAAAGCAAGAGATTTCTGTATGTCAGTTTGTATCCTGTGATTTATCAAATTTGTTTATCAGTTCTAGCATTTTTTAAAATAGAATCTTTGGAATTTTCCATATATAGTACCATGGCATCTACAAATAGTGAAAGTTTTACTTTACTGCTGATTTGGATGCCTTTTATTTAAAATATAAGAATATTACATTTATGTTTATATTTTCATCTTTAGCACTCCACCATTCTAATGTTCACTATGTGCTACTTAAATTTACATAATGTAGCTTAGATTCAGCACTACTGGGAAAAAGACAATGTTCCTAAGTAAATTCTACTACTGATAATAAAATATTATCTGCTACATATTATCTATGAGATTAGTCAGCAAGGTAAAAAAAACTTTTAAAAAAGATTATGAACACATATAACAACAGAACACCTTATAATCATTCAACAATCCTTAGAATAATGAGAATCTTTCTATGTAAAACATCATTTTATAATTCCCCTGCTGGAGCAGATTACATGTGAATTTATTCATCATATACAAAAACCTAGTCACTTATGTTACAGTCATACCACTTTCTTAAAATAATAATTTGGCATTATCCAGCTTAATCACTTACATTATAAACAGAATTAACTCTGACTTTTTGACTCTCTGCAAAAATCAAATCAATGTTGGCAGATGAAGATTTATCATCATTGAAATATTAGTAAAAATACACTTAAGTTTCTGAAAGCAATTTCTTTTTAAAAAGTACTAAATGTTTCAAAAGACTTCAGATTGTTAGAAAAAAATAGCTTTCAGCTGGCATTTTTGAGTATTAATATGTTGGCCAATGTCTTACTGAGGCAAATGGCTTATTCCAGATATAGAAATGTAATTTTATTCATTTAAAAACCAGACCCATAATTTTATGAAATGTGACTAAAAGGAAATTTAAAGGGCATACGTTACTCATCTTTTGATGAGTGAAGGGAAGTGAAAATGAATATAGATGCATAATTCAGCTTATACTTATTGTATAAGTATATTCTGGACATTGCCCAGAAGTGGACAAAGCATATAGGTCAGCAGAGTAGAATCATTTTGTACAACCCAAGGTCATCCATGAGTAAAGCATTAAATACTTACTCAATCCAAGCAGTTCTCCTTTTTCAAACTTCCCCTTGATTTTGTCCCTGCTATTGCTATGCTTTGTTGGGTTAAGTCTCCTGCATAGAGGTTCTTTCCTGAGAGTAAAACATACTATACGAGAACAAAATAACTGGATAGAAGAACTGGAGAAAGGAAACATGAATACAAAAGAAGAGCTTTTTATGCAGCTGACTTGTATGTCACTCACTGGATAACATCAGTTATGTAGATGTTAGTCATGAAACAAATATGTTTTCATTGCATATGGCTTAGAAACCTACATTATTTAATAACTTCCTCAGAAAATTATTGAACTCTAGTTAATAATAATTAGAACACATTATATACTTGGAATTCTTCCTAATGTACCAATAATCTAACCTTGAGACTTCAAGAAGCTGAATGATGCATTCTATTAGCCGATAAATTCATCTCTAGTGTCTTTATAAAAAAAGAAACCATATTTTCCCTCACTAATTGATTCAGATGAAGCGAGATTTATTTTCCTTAACTATAATGGTGCTAGTGTGCCTTTCAAAGAAACCTAATTAAAGATTTTTATATTCATGAAAGCAAAAATGTAACCAAAAAACCTACCATGTTGACATTATTGACATCATAGAAGATTAAACATGCCCAACTCGGTTTATAAACAGATCTTTTTGAAGCCCAATTTTCTACATGTAATTTCCTGACTAAATATCTATCCTATTTCTGATTCCAAGGATATAATTTCAGATTTTCTAAGAGAGAGTAATAAAGAGCTCACATGTGACATCTTTTAGGGTTTTAAAACAAGTATGTGCCCATGGGGTAGTTGCTACCTGTGTACATAGCACAAGACACACATAGATTCTTATTTATGCTCAAGTTTCTAGAATGTTGATTATAAGTGTTTGTGGCAGTACTGAGGAAAATTTATTTTATCTTGCAAAGTAAGTTCCCTTAGATAAAGAAGTGTACTAGTTTCCTATGCTGCCTAACAAAGGACCACAGACTAGGTGAATTAAAAAACAGAAATTTATTGTCTCACAGTCCCAGAGGCTAGAAATAAAAACTCAAGGTGTCATCAGGTTCCTCCTGAGGACTGTGAGGGAAAGATTTGTTCCAGGCCTCTTTCCTTGGCTTGTAGACCATTTTCCCATTATGTCTCTTCACATTTATACATATCTGTCTCATCTCTTATAAAAAGTTACCACTATGTAGGTTAGTCTCAAGAATTAACATGATTCCAAAAGTGCACAACACTCAATGTCAGTCAATTAAATGAGTACCATCCATCATAAACTCTTCTTGTTTGGGTCATTAGTGCACATATTGGAAAGCTAGAAAAGAGAGGGAATGTTAATGGAAAGCATAGCTTCATATCTGGAGAACTACAACACATTTACTTGAAGACTGGCCATTGGAGAGATTTAGGAATGGAACAGTGTGAGCTCCAGATCTACATCCACCCTTCCTACATCATCACTCTCTTCCACAACTCTTCACAGAATCTTACATTCCTGGCCCATTTTCACAGACTTTCAAAATAATTCCATGAAACTATGGAGCAAGCCAGGGGATTCTACTTTAACAGAACAATTACCGAATCTGATACATTTTTCCCTCTTCTTTTGTTGAATATAATTGTGAGACATGAGATAATTCTTTTTCAGAAATATCAAATAAAAGCTGTGCTGTCTATTAACCATAGGTTTGCAACCTATTGGAAATATGTATGAACAGCCATTGAGTCCCATATGACTCTTGCCATTGAGTCCCAAACACTTAGATGCTTCACTTCCGGGTTCTTCTTCCCATCTCCATTTAGTGGGCTTATTTTTCACAGGGTTTGCAATGAGCATTAGCCAAAGAACTGAAATTTGCATCACCTCAAGGAATGTACATTTGTTTTCATCAGACTACTTTTTGGCCTTACATGGGCATAGGTGACTTCTGGGTAAGGCTGTAACCTCTGTAGTACTCAGCCAATGAGGAATCAGAGGAGGAACTTCACGCTAGGAGATAAATTATTTGCTATAACTGCTTGAATGTGCCTGTCCATCAGACATCCGCTCTTGCAAGAACATTGATTAAAGCCTTACTTCACTGTGCTCCAGGCAGTGGACTTATTTCTCACAGTAATTATTCATCTCTTGCCTCAGCTTCATGGAAGTCATGGAAGCAAAAGCCAGCACTTCTGTCTTAGGGATAGTTGATTCAATATTACAAAAATGTACTTTGATTCCTTATTCAACTGAAAACTTCACAAGTGTAGCATACTTAGATCTCCTCCTTTACCCCTGTGGATCTTTGTCCATTGACTTGAGACAACAGTCTTTTCAAATGTGGCATTGATTCTTCACACGTGCATGTGATTACTGCCCAAACCTGCTATATGTAAATGGGCATTTATAAATATAAATCCAGCCTATCTCTTTTTCTTCCCAATGGTTGTCTGGGTCCTGTGTAGTGGCTGATTTCAGTGTTCTGAATTAAAAAGTGTCATTAGGATGCAAATAAGTGATGCCTTTTTCTTTGAAATTCAGAGAGGTATTTTTCTCTTAAAAGTTGGGTCAAAGTCCATCAGGTTAATCCTGGCGGTCAACTAGTTTAAAATCTAGGCCTCTCCACTTTTGATAATCTGCATTGTGAACATCTCATGGAGCACTCTATAATCAATTTGAAATATTACCATTATTTTTGATGAAATGGCCATGGCCAAAAAAATGGGATCATGTTAGCCTGCTGCGGCCTTTGTCCTTGAGAACAAATTGCTATAACAATGACAATTTCTGTATTTTTAAGAAATTAGTGCTATTTAAGCTGGTGCAAGTATGAGGCACATAACTGGAGTTGCAGCAAGTTTGCTTTGTGAAGAAAACTGAGTGGATGTTTATTTCTATGGAGAATTTCCACAAAGAAGAATGAGGAGGGGAGGAAGGGAAGGGGGAGAGGGAGAAGAGAGGTGTGATTCCTGCCCAAAGATGGGTAGGCTGACCTCTTTCAGGGCCATTCTGTCTTCTGGTCCCTTTAAATCCATGCAGAATTAAGGCCTTAAGTTCTAGTGTTTAGCTGGAAGGAAGGTGGAGGCTTGCTGCCCCCAATTGACTTATTAGTGGCTTGTCCTTGAATTCAACTTTGGTTAAACTTGATGCTAGTCATCATTCTCTCCTTGGACTACCACACCTTGCCTCCTCTCCTTTTGCCAGTCTTTCCCAACCCGTCTTCACTCTGGACAATGTGTGTAGAAAACCCTATGTTTGATGCTTATCTTTGCCTTCCTTCCACTGTTCTTTTCTGCTTTAGTCAAGTCAGGAGCCCAAATGGCCCCCTTAGAGATTTGTCCTTTTTCCTTCTGGCATATCAGATACTTTCCCAGTACCTTAGCTATAGAGTGCCAGCTTAATACTATAAAGTCTGGCAGAGAGATGAGAACCTGAAGCTGGGATTTTCCATAGGACAAGATAGACCAGAACACAAATATTAACTTCTTTTTTTTCTGGCTTTCTCATACTGGGTACCATTGATGATAGTCCAGCTACATAGCCCCTATCATTCATTGGGGCCCATTGGATACCCATACAAACACTTCTAAAAAAATATAAAAGTATTACAAAAAATAAACTGCTAAATATTTTTATAATGTTGGAGCAGGGAAGGGTTTCATAAGCACAGCAGGAAACCCAGGAGCTACAAGGGAATCTGATTACTTAAACAATTTGAAGCTTCCTTGTAGCACAACAAATACAAATCCTCCTTAAAGTTAAAAGATAAAAGACAATCTGGAAGGTAATGTCCTATCACAGCTTGTGGTTGTCAGGGAGACCTGTTTAGGCCAGCTCTGAAACTAACTGTGTAAAGTTGGGTAAATTCCTTAATCTCTCTGAACTCTAGTCTTCCTTGGGTGAAAAATGAGAATAATACCAAAATTCTACATGACTGATGTGAGACTTAAAAGGGATCATGTATGTAAAGTATTTAGCACAGGGCCTAGCACATAATAAGCATTCAATAAATTCAGGGGAGAAGATCTGTAATATTTGACAAAAGTAATAGTTACAAATCAATAAGAAAAAACAGCACATATTTTAAAAAGGACAAAGTATGTGAACAGTAAGCTTGAATAAGTAGATATAACATCAGTTAATAATCACATGAAAAAATGTAGAAGATACTAATAGAAATGCAAAGTAAGAGAACAATAAGACACATGATTATACTGTTCATGAAGGGAAATAAACTTTTCTTTGACCTTTCATCCTCTCTTGCTGGGTCTGAAAATTAAATTGGCAAAGACTGATTAACAGGAGAAAAAAACATGCACATTTATTTAATATAAATTCTATGTGACACAGGAGCCTCAAAAAGAAATGAAGACCTAAAGAAATGGTTAAACCCATGTGATTTTATGTTAGGTTTGATGAAAAGTAGAAAGTCATGGAAAGATGTGATAAGGCAGAGATTATAAGTATAGCAAACTGGGGACACTTAGCCAAGCCCATTTGTTCTTGGCATCCCCTTATCTTCAAGGTTGAGGGTGCTTCTTTCCTCCAGGTATAGGAAGGGCACTTCTCCCATGAGGGTTTTATAATTGCTTCCGGGGGACGCCAGAGTGATCTTCCTGCTGCTGCCATTTTCTCAAGCTCCTTCAGCTTAATCTATTTAATATGCCAAGGTAGTATGTCCTAAACCCCTTAAGTACCTAGCAGACTGGCAAAGATTGCAAAAAAAAAATTGATAATTCTCTGAGCTAGTAAGAGTATAATAAATCAAATCAAATCATTCTTTTACATTGTTTTGGGAGTATAAACAGGTATACTTTTCAAAGTAGTTTTTGGTGCTTATTCAAATCTATTTTTTTAACTTTTTTTTCTTTAATGTTTTAATTTATTTTTGAGAGAGAGAGAGACAGTGCAAGTGGGGGAGGGACGGAGAGAAAGGGAGACACAGAATCCAAAGCAGATTCCAGCTCCAAGCTGTCAGCCCAGAGCCTGATGCGGGGCTCAAACTCATGAACTATGAGATCATGACTTGAGCAGAAGTCGGCCACTTAACTGACTGATCCACCCAGGTGCCCCTTTGGTGTTTATTCAGTTTAAATGTTCATATCATTTAATAAAACCAGTCATGAGACCCTTCAGATGTATATTGGGGGACCATAAGCTTGGAGTATGATTGCTGACATATATCTTGGGGCAGTTAAGATAAAGAAAATAGACTTATAGGATCCTCAAGGTTGGGATAATGTTAAGCTAGATCCTCTTTTGCTCTAGCAAAGTGTTATCATCTAGACAGCTGAGCTCCTAGAGGAAAGCCACTCTGCCAGTTTCAAGGATTTGTCAATGGGCTGAAGGCAGTAAGGGAATTTAATTTTTCATTTGCCTTAATTTCCCATATTACCATGGCAAGCACTTAAAACCCTCTTCATTGTTTTTGGGTAGCTGGGAATATTACACAGGCCCCACTTGGGATGGGGTGGGGGTGGGATGTGCCAGTCTGTATTTTGCCCTCAGATTGCCCCCATGCTCCTTCATCAATCTCCTTTTGGTTAAATAAAAAAGAATTATAACATATATGCTAATATACTCATAAAAAAATATCTCTAGAGGTTAAGATTATAGAGTTTTCCTCCTTTTAGAGTTATTTTTATGTTTAAACTACAATCATTTGTAAATTAATAATAGTTATATATTAGCAATAATTTATAATTGAATTCAGATGGGGGAGGAGAGGAGATACCAAAGTATAAGGGGTAATCTCTCAGGAGGAAAAGAGATAGGCTCTAAAACTCAAGCAAAATGGAGACAGACACCAAGTTATAAAAGTCATTTTAAATACTTGAAAATAAACCTCGAGCCAAACTGTCTGCATCAATAGTTAATATTCAAATTAAAATTTTCATATACTCATAGAAAACTGTAGTATAAATTAATCACTACTTTAACTTTAAAAAAAGCTGCACAACTTTTTCACAATTTAAATTTGCTTTAATTTGAAGGAGGAAGTCTTTGTCTTCCTCCCTCATCTTACTTAAAAATGTATCATGCAGTGGGGTGCCTGGATGGCTCAGTCAGTTAAGCATCCAACTTCAGCTCAGGTCACGATCTCCTGGTTCACAGGTTTGAGCCCCTCCTCCGGCTCTGTGCTTACAGCTCAGAACCTGGAGCCTTCTTCACATTCTGTCTCCCTCTTTGTCCCTCCCCTGCTCATGCTCTGTCTCTCTATCTCTCTTTCGNCAAATGCTTTGCAAATGCTCTGAAAAGTGCTAGATTGTACAGCTATTAGACTAGGCTTGAGTGGAGTGGCAATAAGCATACAAATTGTTCCAGGAAAAGGGAGTTTCACTGCTCCATAGCAGTTAAAGTGCATATGTTTATTATAATACTTTGACTGAAGCTTTACATTCAAAAAACTGAACACTCTATTTGAACACAACATCTTTCCAAATGTGGCATTGATTCTTCACACATGCATATGATTACTGCCCAGACCTGCTATTTAGTCTTGCCCCTGACACAGTCTGTCCCTTCATCTACTGCACCTCCAAATTCATCTGCCATTGAGTTCAAGCCATTAACATAACATAGGCCATACCCTGTTTAATTTGCCAATCCAAGTCATTTATTCCTAATCTTAAAAGATGTTTCATTTTATAAATGCATTCAAGGGAATAAATGCACGGAAATGGAACTTGCCCAAGAGTTTCATATGCAGGCAGATACAAAAGACATCTGTGCAGTAATCCAGGAATCAGATTACTCTACTTGTCATCATTTTTTTTTTCAAGGATGGTAGAAGGAACGGGTGTAACCATGGAAATGTTCCTTCCAAAAACACAAATCTTAAACAAAACCCCAAAGCCTAGGAACATCAAGGAAACCAAGAGCCCTAGACTTTCAACAGAGAATTCAACATTACCATGACACAGAGTAGCTGAAAAGAAATGCTTTCCAAAACAGAACGAAAAGCGCTATAAAGACAAGGCCCTTTGCTTTTACTCCAGGCAAGATGCCTTTTCTTCTGTAAAACAAAGCACTTGTCAGCAACTACAGAAATAAAATACGTGTCTAAAATTTTCCTAAGAACTATTCTTCAGTAGCTAGATTCAGCCACTTTCCTTAGATAATTGTGGTGCAGCATCTTAATCCCAAAGTAAAGCAGACTCTTCCTCATATCCTGGTTAAACTGGGGGTAGTCTCTTGGGAGCCACGGATTCCTCATGGTCTAAACTTAATTAAAAACAACTGAAACCTATACAAATTCATATAAAGACGATAAAATACTCACTTGCCAAAGAGGCTGGAGTATAAACTAACAGCACTGAAATTAATTAATTCATTAAGCAAATATTTATTGATGTGGGAAACAAAGGCAGATGGAAATGGCAGATAAAATTGAAATTTCTTATAACCTGCAGCCCATTAACAAATACTTGAGGCAGGCAGAGTAAAACATTTCTCGAAGAACCCCCTACTGTCTTAACATTAATGCTTTGCTAGAAGGAAAACAACCTTATCTTGACAATAGCTAGGCCTCCAGTATCCTGTGAGTCTTCTTTGGCATATGAAAGTCTCTTTGGAAACTTCCCATAGACTTTACCTCCCCCAACTCTCAACCATATAACCAGTCTCTCCTCATGGTCCCAGAGCAGCTCTTTGGGTCCACGGGTCCTGTCCCCATGCTTTAATAAAATCACCTTTTTGTACCAAAGACGTCTTCAAGAATTCTTTCTTGGCCATAAGCTCAATCCCCACCACCACTCCAAACCTCATTTACCATAATCCTATCGTACAGTACGCACAAATGCTAGGTAAACAGTAGCCAATAAGAGTAGACAATATCTCTAAATTTATAGAATTTATATCTAAGTTAGTGAACAATCATTAATAAAGTAAAGGGGCAATTGTATATAGTCTTAAGCAGTGAGAAGAAAATCAAGCAGGGTAGTGTGATGAAGAGGGCTTCTTTTCTTTATGTTATTTATTTTTGAGAGGGAGAAACACAGAATCCAAAGCTGGGTCCAGTCTCCAAGCTGTCAGCACACAGCCTGACGCGGGGCTTTTACCCATGAACCTTGAGATCATGACCTGAGCCAAAGTCAGATGCTTAAGCGACTGAGCCACCCAGGTGCCCCATGAAGAGGGCTCCTGAGTCAGGGATAGAACGCTGCTTGATATTGAGAAGTTTTAGAAGGTGTGACCTTTGAGCTGAGACTCTAAAGTCGGGAAGACTGACCATGCATTGATGTAGAAAAGAGAGCTGTAAGTAGAGGAAGTTTGTGAGACAGGAATAAGCTTGGAGAATTATAATAAAAGAAAAGAGAGTGAGCCTGAAGCTTAAAGAGTACAAAAGAGAGGGGCGCCTGGGTGGCGTAGTCGGTTAAGCGTCCGACTTTCGCTTGGGTCATGATCTCGCGGTTCGTGGGTTCGNGGCCAGGTCCTTTAGAGCCTTATAGACCATGTGTAAGGAGGTTGGGTTTTGTTTGATGTATGGTGAGAAAACACTGGTGGATTTTTGGTCTCGTTAATGTTCTAAAACATCATTCTGCCACTTTGGGGGAAAAGGAATCAAAGTGGAGAGACTAGAGAAGACATTTGGATGGCTTAGACTAGAATGGTAGAAATGGAGATAAAGATAAGATGAAATCATGCAATAAGACATATTTTACGGTAAAATCAATAGGCAGGCACTTGCCTTCCTCTTGACGGGGTTTTGGGATGATGATGGGGTTCAGAGCTGATAGCCAAGAATTCTTGAAGATGTTTTTGGTGCAAAAAGGTGATTTTATTAAAGCACAGGGACAGGATCCAGGGACAGAAAGAAGTGCACTGGGGTTGTAACAGGTAACTGATTATATACCTTCAGATTGGGAGGGGATTAGGGATAGAGTAAGTCTCTAAGGTATTTTGGAAGCAAGGTTTCCAGACTTTGAGGGCCTGGTGTTTTTACGAAAATGCCATTTATTACCATTTAATAAAACCTCAATCATGAGACCCTTCAGATGTATATCAGGGGCCATAAGTTTGGAGTATGATTGCCAGCATATATCTTGGGGAAGTTGAGATAAAGGAAGTTTCCAAAGGAATTTTTATATGTTTAAGTAGACTTAAGTATCCTGAGAGGTCAGGATAATGTTAACCCAAGATTCCCTTTTGCCCCTAGCAAAGTGTCATCATTGAGCAGCTGCGCTCCTAGAGGGAGGTTACTCTGCCTGTTTCAAGGACTTGTCACTGGGCTGTAGGCAGTAAGGGAATTCAATTTTTCATTTGCCTTTGTTTCCCACATCACCATGACAGGCACTTAAACCCCCTTACATCTTGATGAGGGTGATATTAGGGCTCCAGAAAATGGAGTCTATAGGTTTCTGGAGATTAGGCTATGGATAAGATTGCCTTTTTTTCTTGCAGTTTACTAAGTTATCCATAAACTGAAGGAGACTCCTATCCTGCATGACTGTGATCTCTATCAGTCAATCATTTGCTTTTTTTCCCCCTTGGGCAGCCAGGAGTGTCCAAGAAATATCACACATATCCCACTTGATGGTGGGGATGATGGGGGGTGGAGGTGCATGCTGTTAGCCTGCACTTTGCCCTCAGCTTGCCCCATGCTCCCTCATCGCTCTCACCTAAATTAATCAACAGAGGGAAAGAACATCATTGTAGGAGTAGGAGTGGCTGGCCTAGACTTTATGGTTATTTTAAACTGTGGTAGCAACAGATCTCACCATGTAAGAATTAAAGAAAAATTACTCTCCTGGGCTAAAAAGACAAAACTTAGAAATGTGCAATAAAAAGTTCACAGCCATTTTATAAATACTCTAAAAGCAAACAAACAAACAAACAAGAAAACATTCTGAAGATCTGAGTAAATAAAAATGTGCAGCTTGCTTGCTTGCTTGCTTTCTTTCTTTCTTTCTTTCTTTCTTTTCTCTTTCTTTCATAAGCCTTAGAACAAAGCTGCTTATTTAAAACAGATGAAGGCTGGTAAGTAACTAGAATGAGGGGAAACATAGAAGATTGGATTACACAAAATTAACCATATAATGTGATATGAAATTCAAGTTGAGACTGGGAAAATATGAAAGACATATAAGAAAAAATACATATGGGTATATTAGGAAAAGATAAGGAAAGAAAATAAAGAAGTATAAGATAAAGCCATACTGGAGGATTATTACAAAAAATAATTATATTTAAAGAGAAATGCATTAAATGTCTGAATTTAAAGTGACATAAAAATAACAAATCCCACCTAAATGCCATGGTTTCTGCTCTACAGAGAGGGAACATTTTCTGTTCTGGTATAAGTTGGATCTTATATCTCCAAACCACTGCTCCAAAAAGTTATATATTATTATACTAATGGTGGTAATATTTCAGAGACCAATTTCCCATGAAAACACATGGATTCCTCAAGATATCTTAAAATTTCAAAGAACTCATAAAAGACCTTTAAACATATATGTTTAACAGAAAAATACTTTCCAATAAACAGATGAAATTTCGCCAAAAACATGGTAAAGTATGATCAATTCAGGGATGATCTCCAAAACCACCAGTGTGGGCACTGAGCACTCAGAAGGCTGGTTGGCCACGGTACTAGAGCAGGATCCAGGAGGCCCCTGACATACGCTGGCCAAGAACAGAAAGAGGAACCCTGAAGACATACGCTAAGTGAAACAAGCTAGATCCCAAAGGACACAGTTATGGAATTCCACTCACATGAAATAACTAAAATAGGCAAATTCACAAAGATAGAAAGTAGAATAGAGGTTACCAAGAGCAATGGGGAAGGGGAAATATAGAATTATTGTGGATATGGAGTTTCTGTGTGGGGTGAAAAAAAGTTCTGGAAATGAATAGTGGTGATGGTTGTACAACCTTGTGAATGTACAAAATACCACTGAATTGCACACTAAATTACCACTGAATTCAACTAAAAATGGTTGAAATGGTAAATTTTATGTTATGTGTATTTTACCAATTTTAAAGGGTATGGAGAAAGTGGAACCCTCATACACAGCTGGCAGGAATGTAAAATAGTACAGCCACTTTGGAAAATAATCTGGCAGTTCCTCAAAATATTAAATAAAGAGTTGCTATATGATCCAGAAATTCCACCACTAGGTACCCAAGAGACATGAAAACATAAGTCCACAAAAATACTTTTACAACGATGCTCATGACAGCATTATTCATAACAGCCATAAAGTGTAAAAGCATAAACAACTTAAATATTCATTAGCTGATGAACAAAATATAGGATGTCCATATAATGAACTTTATTCTGCAATAAAAAGGAAAGAAGTACTGTTCTGAATAACAGTAATTCATGATAGCAGCGCTTTCTGTTTCATGGAGGAAAGCTTTATTAATTGTATTAATATGGAATTAATTAGAGTAAACATAAAGAGGGAGAGAAGTATAGAGAAGAACAAGAAGGGTTAATACATCAAATCAGGTACTCAGAACAGCAGACCTTCTGACTGGGGAAACCCCACAGTGAACAGCCCAGTTGGAGTCCTGACTGAGGGCCTTAGGTGGAATGTCCTCCCTTGGGGTGAGACTTCCAACTAACTATTCCCACCAGGGCAATATATATACTACCCGTGTGTGGTTGATTTATGGTTAGTCATTAAGTTTGCCTAAGTGCAGTCCTGAGCAACCTGTGTTTCTTTCTCTGTTTTTCTTTTTTCTTTTAAATTTTTGTTTAATGTTTATTTTCGAGAAAGAGAGAGATAGAGTGCAAGCAGGGGAGGGGCAGAGAAGGAGGGAGACGCAGAATCCGAAGCAGTTTCCAGACTCTGACAGCACAGAGCCCAAAGCAGGGCTTGAACTCACGAACTGAGATCATGACCTGAACCGAAGCCAGATGCTTAACCAACTGAGTCATCCAGGCGCCCTCTCTGTTTTTCTTATCATATCTCACGATCTCAGGAGCCTGGGCATCTGGTTATTTCTCTTCCCTCCCTGGTCCATTCCAGGGGGCCAGCCTGGTCTGGTGCAAGAGGTGACATAAGTTAATCCCTCTTGGCGCCAGGAACAGAAGGGCCAGTTCTGATCCCAAGGACAATACAGAGTACAAGACAACTAAGCCCCCCAAGACTGTGTATGTGTAGCTCTGAGCAGAAATGCATGACAAGTCACACAAACAAGTTCTATACAGAATATGTGCCACAACACAGATAGACCTTGAAAATATCATGCTGAGTAAAGGAAGCCAGTCACAAATGATCACGTATTTCGTGATTCTATTTATATGAAATGTCTAGAGTAGACAAACATATAGACAGAAAGTAGATTAGTGGCTGGATGGGAGGGACGAGAAAGGGGGTACAAATAAGGGGTGACAGCTAAGGAGTCCAAAGTTTCTTTTAGGGGTGATAAAAAATATACTAAAATTGGTTGTGATAGTGGTTACACAATTCTGAATAGGCTAAAATCCACTGAATTGTACAGTTTAAGTGAATGGATCATAGAGTATATGAATATCCCAATAAAGCTGTTATCAAAAAATCTTCCCATAAAAAAGCAGTGATCACTGCTTCTGATCTGTAACATAATTTGGCTGGAAAAGAACAAGTAATAGATGTGATGGCAGTGATTAAAATTCCAGTTTTCTTACTTTTGAAAGTTATATTCTTTTTATAAAATGAAGCCTATTTTCTTTCTTTTTTTAAAATTTTTTAAAAATATTTTTATTTATTTCTAGGAGAGAGAGAGAGAGAGAGACAGCGTGAGGAGGGGAGGGTCAGAGAGAGAGGGAGATACAGACTCTGAAATAGGCTCCAGGCTCTGAGCTGGCAGTCAGCACAGAGCCTGACGCCGGCTTGAACCCACGAACCATGAGATCATGACCTAAGCGAAAGTTGGACGCTTAACCGACTAAGCCACCCAGGCACCCCAAAATGAAGCCTATTTTCTATGACAGTATCACTAATTTTCATCACTGTCAAACTTCACCTTGAAATACAATTTGAAATCTACTTAACAGATTAATTCCACTAAGAGGAATTTTTAAAAATGACCAAGTTGGATTTATCCAATGAATACAGAAATGGTTGAATATTAGAAAAATCTATACATTTGATTCATCATAATAGATGAAAAGAGAAAAATCATGATTATTCCAATCGGTGCAGAAAAAGGTTTCGATAAAATTCAACACTAAATTTATAATAAAAGGTCTTAGAAAGAAAGAATACAATGAATTTCCACAGAGAAAATCTCTGAGTAATCTGCAGGAAACATCCTAAATGAAAAGCCATTAAAAGCATTCCTTTAACAAATCAAAAAATAACACTAAATTGAAGCCCTTAATAGGACATAAAATAATAAAAATAATCTGAGGCTAAAATGTTTGCAAAGAAGTACATAAAACTATATTGGCAGATTATATGACCGTTTCTGTAAAAGAAATCTGTAGACAATTTACTAGAAATAACAAGAGAATTTAACAAAGTTAGTGGATATAAGATTGTTGTACAAAAGTCAGTTGTATTTCTTTACACTAATGACAAATATCTGGAAAATATTGAAGATAGCATTTTCAATAATACCAGAGAATACTGAGTACCTAGAAATAAATCTAATAAAAGGTATACAATATCTATGGGTTAAAACTATGACCCATAATTCTTTTTAAAATAAAACCAGAAACAAGTATTTAAAATAATATTTTAAGAAGCATAGAGATAAAATAAAGCCATGTAAAGCAAAGGGGGAAAGGAACAGAAAATAAAGGAATGATAGAGGGCCCAAATTCAGGTAGGCAAGGAATGAGAAGAAACAGCACATCTGGCTAGTCATGGGTTAATATCAAGATCCTGGGTGTTGAATTGGATAGCAATTTCATGGATGCTTAATGGGTATTAAAAAAGGTAAAAAAGAAAGGAAGGCCTTCCATGGACCAACAGTAAGAATGTCAAGAACCAGATATTAGTGATCTATTACTGTGTACCACTTGAGGTGAATCTTAAAAAGACACAAAAAACAAAAAGTAATAATAATCTCAAACTAAATTTTTAGATTATTTATCAAAATATAGGCATGTCACAAGGGGAGATCTAAAAAAAGAAATCAGGGTGCACCTGAGTGACTCAGTCAGTTGAGCCTCTGACTCTTGATCTCAGGTCAGGTCTTGATCCCACTATTGTGAGTTTGAGCCCTGTATTGGGCTCCATACTAGGCTTGGAGCCTACTTCAAAATATAAATAAATAAGTCTAACTGTCTTATTTGAGAATCAGAAGTTAAGATACTCAATAATTCCCCACATTGATAAAAAGATATGTGTCAAATATGGCTAGTAAAAATTTAAGTACAAGAGATCAAAAGAGAACCATACTTAATGAAGTTTCACAGGCAAAGGGGAACAATTAATCAAGAATGTTTAACAAATGAAAAACATGAAAAATGTCAGTAATAAGAAACATAGTTATCACAATAAATTTGTGAGAATTAAATCAGGATGAAACAAGCTCGTTTATTTTTCACTTAGAAAATAATTGGAGTAACCAAATTAAGATATGCTATTTGAGTTAGCCCAAGATCTTTTAAAATTCATTATTTTATTTTTAATTGAGGTATAGTTGACATACAATATTGTATTTGTTTCAGGTGTACAACACAGTAGTTCAACAATTACATGCATTATGCAGTGTTCACCACCATAAGTATAGTCACTATCTGTCACCACAGTTATAACAATATTACTATGTTCCCTATGCTGTACCTTTCATTGTCATGATTTCTTTTATAACTGGCAGTTGGTAAAAGATTAACTGTATTTAGTTGGCTTTAGAAATTATATGAATAAATAATCATTGGTACATAAATATACGCTAAATTAAAAATATACAAGTAAGTATGACTGAGTGGCTCAGTTGGTTAAGCATCTGACTTCAGCTCAGGTCATGATCTAATGGTTTGTGAGTTCGAGTCCTGCATTGGGTGAGCTCAGGCCCCACTTCTAGTGAGCCTTGCTTCTCTCTGTCTCCCTCTCTCTCTGCCCCTTGCTCATGTGCACCCTTTCTCTCTCTCAAAAAAAAAAAAAAAAAANAGGAGCTAACTTGGCAATGGCCTACACTTTCCTTCATCAGACTCTAAACAGGATTTTAAGTAAATAGTATACATCCAAGCCTGGTAGGCTATTGGGCTAGTTTTTTCTTTCTAGTCCCATCTTTTAATTGTTCTTAGCCTCTCCAGGATACAGAAATTCGACTCTGTTTATAAAAACCATGTGAATGTGAAGTAGGCACTGCTATTCTCTAACCCTCTTCCCTCTTTTTTTTAACAGATGAAGAAACTGAGGCTTAGAAAGGTTAAGTAGTCTTTCCAGGTTATGTAGCTGGTAAGTCATGTGGCAGGCATTCAAGCCCCAACAACTGACCCCATGACCAACATTCAATCACTAGATTGTTGCTGATACTACAGCCGTTGTGAGATAATCTACCATGTGGTACAAAAACCATATTATACCAGACAAAAGATAACCTAGAAACTAAGCAAAACTGTAACCATGCCCTCTGTTTTCCCTTTATTTTGCAAGATTTCCATTATTTAGGTTTTCTAAGTGAGCCAATCTTTGCTCACTGCCTGATAACAAAATCATGCTGGTCCTTTGCTGCCCTCTTATGGGAGATGTACACAGATACACAAAAGTCCTCGCCATTAACTAGTCTCACTTTGTCATAACTAGTTCACGTATACCTAGCTTAAGTGATATTGTTCAGCTTCTAGAACAAAGCGACAAATACACAACCTTTTGTGTACTCAATGAATGTTTGTAAAATTGAACTGAAAGTTTATCCACTGAATCTCTGATATGTAGGACCTTGATTTCACAGGAATCCTATAATAAATCACTTAAATGACTGAACACCTTCCAATTTAATCTTTGCGGTACACGGATTGACATGTATCATGCTTATTTAAAATTATAAAATTGCACCATGTACCAAACTTATGCACAATAATACATAAATAAAATCCTAAAATGTACAAAATAAATAAAAATCATAATCTAAAATTTTCAGTTCAATCACTTGTTTCAAGTACTTGTACTTTTTTTTAAAGTCCAAATAGTCAAAGTGAATGGTTCAAGTTTCTTCTCATGTCCTGCTCTTTGTTTAGTCTCTGTTGGTTGTGACCACAATCTATCTCAGAAGAAACCAACAGCTTTGAACTCTGCAATAGACAGGACTGATCCTTCCTCAACAAAATCTATGAAGAACAGCATTGCTTGAAGTCTTAATGTAGGTAAATAGTTATCTCCCTAGCTACTTCCTCAAATTGATCAGGCTTTTAATGATGACACTAAACATTAAAGCCCATAACTGTATGACTTCGAATGGTAAAGGTGATTGTTTCACTAATTCATAGATGAGTGGACTCCCAAAGTCATAGATGATCTCCTACATGGGAACTTCTCCAGGCTTTGCACTGGAATGGAGTGTTTAAATCCTTAGAATTGGACCTCACCTGGCTTTTGTCATCACACGTACTGGGAAAGGTTACACACATCACTGAGATGTGTGATGTAGATATCATTCTACATATTGGGCAGATACCATAAATATCATTCTTCCATGTTGGGTAGCTACAACAAATTAAAACACACACCACCACCACCATCTCCACCACCACCACCACCACCACCACCAACAACAACAATAGCTTCCAGTGTACTCACCAAAAATATTTCCTGGATCTCTTTGGTAGCTGTATTATAACTGCTCACTATGAGTTCATCAAGAGCTTTACTACTCATATTTTCCTTCCCATTCTCAATGATATCATTCTAGTATGGGTTCTTATCTTCTTACATCCATTCATCAAATACTGTATTTCTTGAGCACTATGTACAAGTATTGTGTTAGGATCTAGGTACACAATGAAAGTTAAACAAAAGATATGCTCTGCTGTCATGTAACTTACAAACAAGAGAGAGAAAACAGACACCAAACAAATAAACATACAAATAAATATATTGACAGTTTGATGGGGTGCCTGGATGACTCAGTCGGTTGAACATCCAACTTTGGCTCAGGTTATGATCTCGCGGTTCATGAGTTTGAGCCTGAGTCAGACTCTGTGCTGACAGCTCAGAGCCTAAAGCCTGCTTCAGATTCTGTGTCTCCCTCTCTCTCTGTCCTTCTTCCTCTTGTGCTGTATCTCTCTCTCTTTCTCTCTCAAAATAAACATTAAAAATTTTTTTAAAAATAAATATACTAACAGTTTGATACAGTTTGATTAGGAAAAATAACAGGATGCTTTAAGAAAGAGTTAAGAGAAAGATAGTTCCTGTTATATTGATATTATATTGATATTCAGACCAGAAGAAAGGCTGTCATTCAAAGAAAGGCAACTTTGTGGACAACACCTGAAGAATAGGTTGTAGTAATCAAGGTGAAGAGAGAAAAGAGGAATCTAGGCAGAATAAATAGCAAAAACCTTAGGCTTTATGATAAGAAAAAGCATGGCATGTTTTAGGATGAATATAAGGCCAGCATGGCTGAAAGAGGAGACTAAACAACAGAGCCTAAAGTATCGGGGTTTTGTAGGCCATGTTATGACGTTTGACTTCAAACTTCCATGATACCATTACATGGGTTTAAGCAGTAAAATGACATGATCTCATTCACACTTTTAAAAGCATACTTCAGTTTCTGGGTAGAGAATGGCTTGGAGCAAAGCAAAGGCAGAAGTAGAGAAATCATAAAAGAGGCAACTGCAGGCATTCCAACACGACAGAGGCTTGGGTTAACAATGGAATAGACAGAAAACAGTAACAATGGAATAGACAGAAAAACACTGAATTTAATATATGCTTTAAAGGTTGGGGTGCCTGCATCGCTAAGTCAGTTAAGCGTCCAACTCTTGATTTTGGACCCTGCTTAGAATTCTCTCTCTCCCTCTCTCTCTGCTCTCTGTCCCTCCCCTGCTCATGCTCTGTGTTTGTGTGTGTGTGTGTGTGTGTGTGTGTGTGTGTGTGTCACTCTGTCTCTATCTCTCTCAAAATAACTAAATAAACATTTTTTAAAAAAAATAAAGGTACAATTAAAAGAATATGATGATGGACTAGATATTGACTGGTTTGAGTAACTCAAGAACAGAGATATCTCATGTACTGTGATAAGACAAAAGGAGTCTAAATTTAGTGTGGAGGGGGAATGAGAATTCAGTTTTAGGCATGTTCACGTTCAGGTTTCTGTGATGTATCCAAGCAAATGTGTCAACTAGCTAGTACATAAATGACAAACAATGGCAATGGATGAGATCACTTAAAGAGATCACAGAGTGAGAATAAATGAGACACACAGCCAAGCTACAAAGGTAATATAAAGGAGTAAGAGCCCCAGAGACCCAGACAGGGGAAAAGTCAGGAGAGTATTATGCCATATAAATTTGTATTTAGTAATTAGAGCTGTTAAATAAACACATGAATAGCACGTTAGTCCATTTGACCAATTTCATATAGAGATCTTGTAAAATAATTAAATGCACAAAACTGGAATGTTTTAGTGATTGATCTCCTAGCATTATTATGATCTCACAGAATGGAATAAACTATTTAGTGGGAACACAAGCCTTCTTCCTGTCTTTTGAACACATCAAATTTATTCCCTTCTCAGGGCTTTTATACTTGCTGATGTTTGGAACATTCTTCTCCATAATGGCTCCCCACTTTGTATTATTCAAGGCTCAGTTCAAATGTCATTTCCTCAGAGAAGGTTTTGAGAGCCATCCTCTGAAATAGCTCTCTCCTACCCCATTGTTCTGCTTCATCTTTTCACAGCACTTACTATTGCATGTTTCCTACCAACTAGAATGTAAGCAAGGAGCTTATATATCTTGAGTTCACCATCATTTTCCCAATGCCAAAACAATGCTTAAAACAGAGTAGGTACTCCATAAATGTGTGAAGTAAATAAAGTATATAATAATTTTGATAAGTATAGGAGATTACTGTTATTTATGGTTCAGAAAATGTACTACTAAAGATAGACCACTTTATATAAACTATACATATTATAGAATTCTGAATCCGTTGTTGGAGTCTTCATCTTTCATCTGGTCATGAGGACTCGACTAAACAACCTTCATACTACACTCCTCCTTCTTGCTTCCCTGACATCACACTTGACAGTTAACTTCCTCTCCTGATGAGTATACCTAGAATTTCCTGGGGCCCATGTCTAACCTACATATGACCTCTAAACATGAAACTAAGCCTCTGCCTCTTTATCCGTATTTTATCTGCAGTACTATGCCAAGGAGCCTTGGATTCTTTCCAATCTTTCCTATGCCAAGGGCTGACTGAGGGCTAATTTTCATAAAAGAAATTCTATGATAGGTGATATACTAATAGAGATATCATTTAATTAGAGATAAACAACATGGTTTCCAAGGCAAATTGTACTAAAAGTGAAGTTAGTAACTATATAAATATTGTTATCAAAAACCACATAAACTTTATATTTCTAATTTTTAAAAATTGGTATGTTTTCATTCAGAAAATATTTCCTAAATACATCAGCCAACCAGTATTTTAAGAATGCAGAAGTGTACAGTGAGAAATAAAGTCATTTTCATTAAAAACTACAAATTATATTAATGTACAATGGGCTTATTGATATTTTAAATTACTTGATTAATAAGCATTTTAAAATTTCTCTATTTTAATATCTATTACAGCAAATATCAATAGGTAAAACCCACATAAGTAAAAGTTTCCCATTAATTTTTAAGGATTTAAGGGTTCCAAAGAACAAAATGTTTGAGATCTACTGTCATAGGTTCAGTAAGAGACTAAAAACAGAAAAGATCAGAAGAACTGTTTTATGAGTATAAATGCCTGATTTAGTATGACTATACAGAGAAAGGATCAAATCTGGGATAATATGGATTAAGAACATTAGCAGCCCTAAAATCCTAAAGGCTAATGGTGGTTCCCCCACCATATATTCAAAATAAAACAATATTAATATATAAAATGAATGTAAGGCAGTTAAACATATTTCTGATGTTTCCTTATATTTCTTTCACCCCCCCCCAGATTTACTTAGGTATGATTGGTAAATAAAAATGCTACATATTTCAGTTATACACTGACTTTTTAAAAAAGTATACAACATAATGAGTTAATACATGCAGATACTGTGAGATAATTATCTTAATCATGTTAATTGACACAGCCATCACCTTACATAATTAGCTCTCTTTTTTTGATGGTAAGAAAAATTAAGATCTACTGTCTTAGCAAATGTCGAGTGTACAATACAGTTAATTAACAATAATCACCCTGCTACACATTAGGTCCCCAGAACTTTAGGGATTCATCCCTTAATTGAAAGTTTGCATCCTTTGACCAACCTTCCCTACCCCTCAGCCCCTGGCAAACACTACTCTACTACCTGGTTCTATGATATGACTCTTTTATTCCACATATAAATGATCTCATATAGTATTTGTCTTTCAGAATTTGGTTTATTTCACTTAGCATAATATCCTCTAGGCTCATCTATGTTGTGACAAATGACAAGACTTCCTTCTTTTTATGACTAAATAATATTCCACTACACACACACACACACACACACACACACACACACACACACACACACCAGGTTTTCTTTATCCATCTATCTATTGATGGTGAAAGCTGAAAGCTTTTCCTTTAAGATAAGGAACAAAACAGGGTGCCCACTCTTATCACATAGTACTGTATTCCACTTAGTACTGGAAGTCTTAGCCAAAGCATTTAGGCAAGAAAAATAAATAAAAACCATTCAGAAAGACATCCATAGCCCATAAATAAAACATGCATAACAATCAACTAATCTTTGAGAAGGGCTCCATGAATACAGAATGTTGAAAAAATAGTCTCACCCATTATTACAATGATCTTTTAAAGTATCAAATAACAAAATCTTCTGTTCATCCTATAAATTGATACCCTTGTTTTAACATACTCTAAACATGTGCTTCCTCTATAATACTGGGAAAATGAACTCCTTGCTTCTCTAAGTGGGGTCTATGGATCCCATGGATGCTTTTAAGAATTGTAGAAAGTCAAGCCTCAGCCCATACTTACTAAACAGAATTTATATTTTAATAAGATTTTCCAGATTATTTTTACATACAGTAAACTTTAAGAAGCACTTGACTAACATAGAAGCTAAGGAGTCAGTGATTAATAAATGTTAGGTTCCTAGAAGGACAATGATGTTAAAGTTAAGAAATGATATTTAATATTGCATTCAACTATCTGGCATATGAATTTGATAATTTACTTGTGATATACATAAGAAAGTAAAACAAAGATATATTTTGCAATTACACAGAATTCATACAACAGAATGAATACATTTCAGGATCTATACAATAAATTTTTAGAATTCAAGGTTATGCTATTAACTATGTTGAAAATTTATTAGAGACTTTTAGTTCCTTCTAATTGAATGAGAACTAGGTTTATTCTCCTGCCTTAACCAAAAACTAGACAAAATAAAAAACCAGCTATTTTCAGATATTGGACAAGAGGTAGCACAGAACTATAGGCCCTGAGAGAAGAAAATCAAATGAAGAAAGCCCTAAAACTGCCACAGCTTTTGGCCTGTAGACTGCAGAAAAGGAGGGGCTCTCACATACATTGTAGTGGTCCTGCTAAGTTGAGTTATCAGAGGTTGATGTTCTGAGAGTCTGAAGCAGCTGGAAGTTGCAGGGCAGAGTCCTGAAGAGGAAGAATAAATGAAAGTAATACAAAACCTTTTACTTTTCTTCTTCTTAACTGATATAATAAATGTTTGTTCAAAGTAACAATGGCAATAATGTATTGGGTGATTGCAGGATATGAAAAATAAGTGAAATGAATGACAGCAATAGGGATAAGAGCAAGAAATTTGGAAGACTTCATTTTAAGGTGTATCCTATTGTGTTACTTAAAAGTAGATGTAGATTAGTTGTAAATGTATATTACAAATCTAAAGAAGCCATTCAAAAAAATGTAAGTATAATTGATGATTTTGAATAGAAAACAGAATCATAAATTACTCAACTAAAAGCAGACAAAGCAGGAAAGTGGGGAAACAAGATCAGAAAGAAAGTATAATAAATAGAATATAGCTAAAAACGTTGATATCAATCCAACCTCTAGCAAGGCTAAGAAAACAAGAGAGAAGCCATAAATACCAATATCATAAATGAAGGTATTTCATTTGGACATAAATGTCCATAATATCATTTATGGACATTAAACAAAGAATAAAAGAATACTGTAAATATTCATGGATATTGTAAATATCCATGCCCACAAATATGGTAACTTAGATGAAATGGACCAATTTCTTAAAAGACATAAACTACCCTATTTCTCACAAGGATGAATATATGAATATGTCTATAACTAATAAAGAAATTGAATCAGGTTCACCTGGATGGCTCAGTTGGTTAAGTGTCTGACTTTGTCTCAGGTCATGATCTCACGGTTCGTGAGTTTGAGCCCCGTGTTGGGCTCTGTGCTGACAGCTCAGAGCCTAGAGCAGGCTTCAGATTCTGTGCCTCCCTCTCTCGCTGCCCCTCCCCCACTTGCTCGCTCTCTCGCTCTCTCTGTCTCAAAAATAAACATTAAAAAAAAGAAATTGAATCAATAATTAATAACCTTCTAAAAAGAAAAGCTCCAGGTCCAGAGGGGTTCACCGTTGAATTCTACCAGATATTTAAGGAAGAAATGACATTAGTTTTTTATCATCTCTTCTAGAAAACAGTATCAGAGGGAGCAGTTCCTAACTCATTGAGTTATGCATTACTCTTATACCAACAGTGGTTATACACATTACAAAGAAGGTAAAACTGTAGACCAATATTACTTATGAATATAGACGTAAAGTTCCAAAATAAAATATTAGAAAATCTAACCCAATGTATAGAAAGAATTACAAACCATGACCATGTAGAATTTATACCAGTACAGTAAAGCTGGTTCAACATTTAAAAATCAGTTAATGTAATCCATCACATCAACAAGCTAAAGAAAAAATCATATCAAAAACTTATCAAAAGATCTGAATAGGCAGACACATAAGATATAGGGGGCAAATAATCACACAAAAAGATGCTTACTATCATATGTCATTAGATAATTGCCTATCGAAACAATGAAATATCACTACACATCTATTAAAATGGCCAAAATCCAAAAACTAACAATACCTAAACCTGTTGATATGGAGCAACAGGCACTTTCATTCATTGCTGGTAGAAATGCAAAATGGAACAGCCACTTTGAAAGGCAGTTTGGTAGTTTCTTACAAAGCCAAACATAGTTGTTGTTTTTTTATTTTCAGCTTTATAGAGATATGAGTGACATATAGCATTAATGTGTAAGTTAAAGGTGTACAATATAATGATTTGATATATATTGCAAAATGATTTCCACAATAAGGTTAGTTCATGCAGCTATTACCTCACATAGTTACAAATGTTTTATGTGTAGTGAGAAGTTTTAAAATCTACTCTATTAGGAACTTCAAATGTACAATACAGTACTGCTAACTATAGTCACCACACTGTACATTATGTCTCCCAAACTTATTCCTCTTGTGACTGTAAGTTTGTACTCATTGACCACCTTTGCCCATTTTCCCCACCTCCTACCCCTCATCCCAACAAAATCTTATGGTATGTTATAGACTGAAATGTGTCCCCCAAAAATTCTTATGTTGAAGTCTTATCCCCCAAGAAGACTGTATTTGGAAAGAAGTCCTTAAGGGGTAAATAAGTTTAATTGAGGTCAGAAGGGTAGGGCCTTAGTCTGATAGGATTGTCTTTATAAGAAGAGGAAGAGACACCAGAGCTCTCTCCTCTCTGGAAAAAGCAAGGACACATCAGGAAAACAAGCCAAACCTGAAGGAGAGGCCTCACCAAAAACTAAATTTTCCCACACCTTGATCTTGGACTTCTGGCCTCCCCCAAATCTGAGAAGACAAAATTTCCGCTCTTTAAGTCACTTAGTCTGTAATATCTTGCTGTGGCAGCAGAGTACATTAAGATCCAGGAATTGTTTTCCTCCATGTTTACCCAATTGAGTTGAAAAATTGTGACCATACAAAAACCTTCACATAGATATTTTATCGCACCTTTATTCAGAACTGACAGAAATGGAAAACTCAAGAGATGAATGGTTAAATTGTGGCACACCCAAGGAAATATTATTTAACAAAATTAAGAATGACCTATCAAGACTCTCACACACATACAAAAAGATGTGTAAAACACTTAAAACTGTTTTTGCTCAATAAAAGCAGCAAATGTGCAAAGATTATATACTGTAGGATTCTAAGTGTATGATATTCTAGAAAACAGAAAACTATGGAGATAGTAAAAAGATCAATGGTTGCCAAGGGTTCAGTAGAAGGAAAGAAGGGATAAATAGAAGGAGTACAGGAAATTTTTAGAGCAAGTAAACTACTGTGAATGATACTGTAATAATGGGTACATGACATTAAACATTTGTCAAAATCCATAGAACTGTAGCTGCAAAGACTGAACCTTAATGTAAACTATGTACTTCAGTTAATAATAATGTATCAATATTGATTGATATAGGTGTATCAGGTGTACCACATTGATACAAGATGTTAATAGCAGAAATTGTGCAGATAGGGAAAGAATATGGGAACTCTTTGTACTGTCTGCTCAATTTTTCTGTAAATTTAAAACTGTCATAAGCAATAGCATTTATTATTTTGAAAAATCATGTGATTTGGAGGGAGGGGCCAACATGGCAGAGAGTAGGAGGATTCGAAGTTTCCTCATCTCTCAAGCAAAGCATTGTTGAAGCCAAAGGACTTTGAACTCCAAGAGTCTGGGAGGCAAAGAGACAGAGTCAATTCCAGGGAACCACCAGAACAACATGACGGGCCATAGGTGTGTGACTGTGAACTGGGAGAGATGAAATGAAGGGAAGGGAAGGATCCCCTTCTGCAAAGAGAAAGAGAGGCTGAGGAAGCATAGGGCTATATCTGGACAAGAGAAAAACCTCGGACCAGGACAGAGAAAGACCCAATCTCTAACTGAGGGTCATTCTCTCACTGGGGCTGGCTGCCCTGATCGGGCACCTGGAAAGGAGGGGAGCCAGCCCTGGGCTGGGTGGCTAGATCAGGGGTGCAGTAGGAGAAAGCAGTCCCTTCCTGGAGTGCTGTGAGAAAAAGGGTTATATCCACTCAAAAGACCAAGACCGCCTGCGCCTGCCAGCCAGAGACCATCTATCAGGTGGTATGGAGCTGTGCTCCTTCAGTACTGGGGTGCACAGAGCAGGAGTTTGAATCCCAGCCAAGCGCCAGGGCACAGGATTTGGCAAAGCAGGACAAATTGCCTCATATGTGCCCACAACACAGTGAGGATGGCTTGAACAGAGTGGTTTAGGAAACCTGGCTTGAACAAAGTGTTGCCATTTTTCTCCCCATCACCACCAAGGTGGGGCTTCAGGGAACCGACAGTGGCACCCACAGTGGAGGCGGGACCCACCTACACCTCTCCACGCCAGGTAACTGCATATCTACTGGAACAGGATAGACACTAACAAACCAGACAGCCCCTCCTCCAGATCAGCACTGTTGCATTGTCTGGTTTAATTCTCACACAATTCTTATTATATAGATATATTCTTCCTTCCTTTTCTCCTCATTATCTCTTTTCTCCTCCATTGGGTTACTCTGGTTGTTGGTTTGTTTAAGCAGACATATTTAATCCATTTTCTTGATATATGTTCTACACCTCCTTCTTTATTTTCCTTTCTCTCTCTCTGGATTAAGCCGTATAGTTTCTCTGTTGGGACAACTTTATTTTCTTTCCTTTTTCCCCACCTCCTTCTTTATTTTCCTTTCTTATCTCTGGATTAAGTTGTATAGTTTCTCTGTCTAGTCATTTTTCTTTTCTTTTTTCCCACTCCTGTCATTTCTCCCTTTGTATGGGATAAGGCCTATTCCATCAGCATCGCCTCCAGCCTGTTGTTAACTTGTAGCTGGTGTTTCTGGGTTTTAGTTTTTGTTTTTTGTTTGTGTGTTTGCATGTTTTTGTTTTCTGTGTGTTTGTTTTCCTCTACAGGGCTACTTCAATGAACAAATCAAAGCAAAGATAAAGTAACCAAAGTCACAACGACAGAGAACAAGTAACAATCTCCTCCTGAAGGGCTAGGTCCCGCACAGTGTATGACCCTCTTTAATATAGTAGTGCTTGCAGGTGCAGGGCACATACTAAGCATTTAAAACACATAAGGGAATAAAACTAGCCAAAATAATGAAACAGAAGAAATCACGTCAAAAGAATTTCCAGGAAGAAATGACAGCTAAAGAATTGATCAAAACTGATATAAACAATATAACTGAACAAGAATTTAGGATATTAGTTATAACAATCGCTGGGCTTGAAAAAAAGCAGAGAAGATAGCAGAGAATCTATTGCTGCAGAGATCAAGGAACTAAAAAATAGTCATGATGAATTTTAAAATGCTGTAAATGAAGTGCAAATTAAAATAGAGGCAGTGACAGGGAGAATTGAAGAGGCAGAGGGGAGAATAGGTGAAGTAGGAGATAAAATTATGGAAGAAGATGAAACTTAGAAAAAGATTAAAAAATTCTGGATCATGAGGGGAGAATTAGAGAACTAAATGAATCAGTGAAACAGAGCAATATCCATATCATAGGAGTTCTAGAAGAAGAAGAGAGAGAAAGAGGCCAAAGGTGTACTTGAACAAATCATAGCTGAGAACTTCCCTAATCTGGGGAAGGAAGCAGACATTGAAATCCAGAAGGTACAGAGAACTTCCTTTAGATATAATTTGAATCAATCCTCTGCACGACATATCATAGTGAAACTGGCAAAATACAAAGATAAAGAGAGATTTCTGAAAGCAGCGGGGTATAAACAGACCTTAACCTACAAGGGTAGACATATAAAAGTAGTAGCATACTTATCTATTGAAACCTGGCAGGCCAGAAAGGAGTGGTAGGAAATTTTCAATGTGATGAATAGGAAAAATATGCAGCCAAGAATCCTTTATCTAGCAAGCTTGTCATTCAGAGTAGAAGGAGACATAAAGGTTTTCCCAAACAAACAAAAACTGAAGAAATTCATCACCACTAAACCAGCCCTACAAGAGATCCTAAGGGGGATTCTGTGAGTGGAATGTTGCAAAGACCACAAAGGACTGGATCCATCACTACAAGCATGAAACCTACAGATAGCACAATGACCTAAACCCATTTCTTTCAATAATAACATTGAATGTAAATGGACCAAATGCTCCAAAGAAAAGACATAGGGTTTCAGAATGGATATAAAAACAAGACCTATCTACTTGCTATCTACTAGAGACCCATTTTAGACCCGAAGACACCTTCAGATTGAGAGTGAGGGGATGGAGAACCATCTATCATGCTACTGGAAGTCAAAAGAAATCTGAAGTAGTCATACTTACATCAGACAAACTAGATTTTAAACTAAAAGGTGTAACAAGAGATGAAAAAGGACAATATATAATAATTATGGGGTCTATCCATCAAGAAGAGCTAAAAATTATAAATGTCTATGCACCAAATTTGAAAGCACTCAAATATATAAAACATTTAATCACAAACATAAGCAATCTTACTGGTAAGAATGTGGTAATTGCAGGGGACATTAATATTCCACTTAGCAATGGACCGATTATCTAGACAGAAAATCAATAAGGAAACAATGACGCTGAATGTTACACTGGACCATATAGACTTCACAGATATATTTAGAACTTTTCATCCTAAGCAGCAGAATACACATTTTTCTCAACTGTACATGGAACATTCTCCAAGATAGATCACATTCTGGGTTACAAAACAGCCCTCAATAAATATAAAAGAATTGAGATCATACCATGCACACTTTCAGATCACAGTGCTATGAAACATGATATCAACCACATGAAAAAATTTGGAAAACCTCCAAATGAATGAAGGCTAAAGAGTATCCTACTAAAGAACGAATGGGTCAACCAGGTGATTAACGAAGAAATTAAAAAAATATATGGAAACAAATGAAAATGAAAACAATTTAAACCCTTTAGGATGAAGCAAAGGCAGTCCTATGAGGAAAATACATTGCAATCCACGCCTATCTCAAGAAACAAGAAAAATCCCAAAATACAAAATCTAATAGTACACCTAGAGGAATTAGAAGCAGAAAAACAAAGAAACTCCAAACCCAGCAGCAGAAGAGAAACAATAAAGATCAGAGCAGAAATAAATAATATAGAATTTTTAAAAAGTAGAACAAATCAGTGAAACTAAGATTTGGTTTTTTGAAAAAATAGACAAAATTGATAAATCCCTAGCCAGACTTTTCAAAAAGAAGAGAGGACCCAAATAGAAAAAATCATGAATGAAAATGGATTTATCACAAGCAATCCTTCAGAAATACAACAATTATCTGAGAATACTATGAAAAATTATATGCCAACAAACTGCACAATCTGGAAGAAATGGAAAAATTCCTAGACACCCACACACAACTAAAACTCAAATGGGAAGAAATAGAAAATTTGAACAGACCCATAACCAGTGAAGAAATTGAATTAATTATAAAAAATCTCCCAACAAATAAGAGTCCTGGATCAAATGGCTACCCTGGGGAATTCTACCAGACTTTTAAAGCAGAATTGATACCTATTCTTCTCAAGCTGTTCCAAAATATAGAAATGGAAGGAAAACTTCCAGACTTATTCTATGAATCCAGCATTACCTTGATTCCCAAACTGCTGGCCAATATCACTGATTAACATGGATGCAAAAATTCTCAAGATACTAGCAAATCGAATTCAACAGCATATAAAAAGAATTATTCACCATGATCAAGTGGGAATTATTCCTGGGCTGCAGGGCGGGTTCAATATTCACAAATCAATCAATGTGGTACATCACAATTAAAGAAAGGATAAGAAACATATGATCCTGTCAATAGATGCAGAAAAAGCATTTGACAAAATACAACATCCTTTCTTAGTAAAAACCCTCAAGAAAGCTGAGATAGGGGCGCCCGGGTGGCTTAGTCGGTTAAGCGTCCGACTTTCACTCAGGTCACGATCTCGCGGTTCGTGGGTTCGAGCCCCGCATCGGGCTCTGTGCTGACTGCCAGCTCAGAGCCTGGAGCCTGTTTCAGAGTCTGTGTCTCCCTCTCTCTCTGACCCTCCCCTGTTCATGCTGTCTCTCTCTATCCTAGAAATAAAATAAAAATATTAAAAAATAAAAAAAAATAAAAAAAATAAAAAAAAAAAAGAAAGCTGAGATAGAAGGAACATACTTAAACATCATAAAAGCCATATATGAAAAGCCCACAGCTAATATCATCCTCAATGGGGATAAAAAAGGTCTTTCTCCCTGAGATCAGGAATACTCTCACCACTGTTGTTTAACATGGTGTTGGAAGTTCTAGCATCAGCAGTCAGACAACAAAAGGAAATAAAAGGCAACTGAATTGGCAAAGAAGAAGTCAAACTTTCACTTTGCACAGACAACGTGATTCTCTACATGGAAACCTTGAAAGACTCCACCAAAAGACTCCTAGAACTAATATATGAATTCAGCAAAGTCACAGGATACAAAATAAATGTACAGAAATCAGTTGCATTTTTATACACCAATAATGAAGCAAGAGAAATAAAGGAACTGATTCCACTTACAAATGCACCAACCACCATGAAATACCTAGGAATAAACCTAATCAAAGATGTAAAAGATCTGTATGCTTAAAACTGTAGAAAGCTTATGAAGGAAATTGAAGACACAAAGAAGTGGGAAAAACATTCCATGCTCATGGATTAGAAGAAAAAATATTGTTAAAATGTCAATACTACCCAAAGCAATCTACACATTCAATACAATCCCAATCAAAATTACACCAGTATTCTTCTCAAAACTAGAACAAACAATCCTAAAATTTGTATGGAACCACAAAAGACCCCGAATAGCCGAAGTAATATTGAAGAAAAAAAACAAAATGGGAGGCATCACAATCCCAGACCTTAGCGTCTACTACAAAGCTGTAATCATCAAGACGGTATGGTATTGGCACAAAAACAGACACAAAGACCAATGGAATAGAATAGAGAACCCAGAATTGGACCCACAAATGTCCGACTAATCTTTGACAAAGCAGGAAAGAGCTTCCAATGGATAAAAGCCAGTCTCTTTAGCAAATGGTGCTGGAAGAACTGGACAGCAACATGCAGAAGAATGAAACTAGATCACTTTCTTACACTATACATAAAAATAAACTCAAAATGGATGAAAGTCCTAAATGTGAGTCAGGAAACCATCAAAATCCTAGAGAAGAAAGCAGGCACAAACCTCTTTTACCTTAGTGGCAGCAATTTCTTACTTGAAACATCTCCAAAGGCAAGGAAATTAAAAGCAAAAATGAACTATTGGGACCTCATCAAGATAAGAAGCTTCTGCATGGCAGAGGAAACAATCAACAAAACTAATAGACAACTGATGGAATGAGAAAAGATAGTAGTAAATGGCCTATCAGATAAAGGGCTAGTATCCAAAATCTATAAGGAACTCACCGAACTCCACACCTGGAAAACAAATAATCCAGTGAAAAAATGGCCAGAAGACATGAATAGACACCTTTCCAAAGAAGACATCCAGATGGCCAACAGACACATGAAAAGAATCTCAATGTCACTCATCAGGGAAATACAAATCAAAGCCACGCTGAGATACCGCCTCACACCAGTCAGAGTGGCTGAAATGAACACATCAGGAAACTACAGATGCTGGTGAGGATCTGGAGAAATCAGAACTCTTGCACTGTTGGTGGGAAAGCAAACTGGTGCAGCTGCTCTGGAAAACAGCGTGGAGGTTCCTCAAAAAATTAAAAATAGAATTACACTATGACCCAGCAATAGCACTACTAGGAATTTACCCAAGGGATACAGGAGTGCTGATGCATAGGGGCACATGTACCCCAGTGTTTGTAGCAGCGTTTTCAATAATAGTCAAATTATGGAAAGAGCCTAAATGTCTATCAACTGATGAATGGATAAAGAAGGTGTGGTTCATATATACAGTGGAATACTACTTGGCAATGAGAAAGAATGAAATTATGCCATTTGCAACAATGTGGATAGAACTGGAAGGTATTATGCTGATTCAAATAATTCAGTCAGAGATGGACAGGTATCATATGTTTCACTCATATGTGGATCTTGAGAAACTTAACAGAAGACTCTGGGGGAAGAGAAAGGGAAAAAATAATTACAAACAGAGAGGGAGGGAGGCAAACCACAAGAGACTCTTAAATACAGAGAACAAACTGAGGGTGGAATGGGGGTTTGGGAGAGAGGGGAAGATGGGTCATGGGCATTGAGGAGGGCACTTATGATGAGCACTGGGTGTTGTACGTAAGCCAATTTGACAATAAATTATATTTAAAAAATCATATGACTTGAAAAG
This sequence comes from Crocuta crocuta, assembly GCF_008692635.1. NCBI lineage: Eukaryota > Metazoa > Chordata > Mammalia > Carnivora > Hyaenidae > Crocuta > Crocuta crocuta. The sequence goes on from NW_027530974.1 coordinate 2,866,985, forward strand.
GAAAAAGTAAAAGTTTTTATTTGGAAAACAAGATGATTATATATAGAAAATCCAAGAAGTCTAAAGTAAAACTACTAGAAATAATGAGTTTAATAAAGTTGCAAAATATAGTCAACATACGAATATCATTTATATTCTATGTAGAGCAGTAAACAATTAAAAATAATATTTAACAAATACCACGGCACTAGTAAATGTGAAACATATAAGAATAAACTTAACAAAGTGTGTATAAGACTTGTATACTGGAAACTAGAAAATATTGGTCAGAGAAATTTTAAAAGACCTAAGAAAATAGAAACCTATATAATGTTCACAGATTAAAAGACTCAGTATTATTAGCATGTCAATTCTTTCCAAACTGAACTATATATTCACCACAGTTCCAATATAAATCACAGCAAGATCTTTTGAAAAATCAACAGGTGCACTTCTGGAGTCTGGTCAGACATATAAAGTGCTTTGAAGTAGTCACTCCCATCCTCGTAAGAGAAAAGCTAAACTAAAAATCAATAACTCTTCTTTGATACATCAGAAAATTGAGATCACAGGGTAAACTGCTGCCCCCACAACTGGAGAACCAGACAGACAGATAAAAAGACTCACAGCTTGAGCGAAATAAGTCAGGTAGAAAAGGACAAATATCATATGTTTGCACGTATAGGAGGATTAGGAGGAACTTAACCGAGGACCGCGGGGGAGAAGAAGGGGAGAAACGGTGGGGGAAAGGGAGACAGGCAAACCATGAGAGACTCTTTAATGCTGAGAACAAATTGAGGACTCATGGGTGGGGAGGGAGGAGGGGGGAGATGGGCATGGAGGAGGGCACTTGTGGGGATGAGCACTGGGTGTTATATGGAAACCAACTTGACAATAAACTATTTGTAAAAAAAAAAAAAAAAGACTCAACAGCTTACTAGACAAGGAGGAGGAGAAGCTGGCAGCTGGAGCCAACATTAGAAGATTCACTTTAAACTCTAACTGATGAATTGCTGGAGGCTTAGTGTGGAGAAATTTGAAGGTTAAAATACCAAAAAGGGCCTATTCTTTGGCGGAGAATTCCACATTTACATGAGTTTTACCTACAGGAGTCCTATCAATATGAAGGTCAGGGAAAGATTCCCTCATGTTTACAGCAGTGGTCCTGAAATAGGAACCATATAAAAACAGCCCAATATACTTTGTTCTTATTAATAAGTTCTGCCCTCAAGGGAAACCATTTTATCAGAGCCTAGGACTGGGAAAGGAGGCGTGGGGGACCTTAGCTTAAATGGCCTAAGGGAAAGAAAATAATTCCATTCTCCTGAAGCTTTTGATGTGGGAGAAGGGAAATACCCAAATCAGGATTACTAAAAGACTGAGACCTAATCATAAGCCTATAGAATGCCTTCCCGCATACCTTACCACAGATCAATAGAGCTCCTGCATAATCACAGGAAATTACAGCTAAAATAACTGCAAGTCTCAGGACTTATTTAAGGAATCTTTAAGGACACCCAAAAACAACAGGGAACACAGAAACAAAAACACTAAAGGAGATTTTAACCTCTGACACCACCACTACAGCAAACAGTAAACAAAACCTAACTCTTAGCCAGATAAACATAAAACCTCATAATAAAGGCCAATCGATCTCATTTCAGCACATATGACTTTCAACAAAAACTTCAAGGCACCTATAGGTCTAAAAGTATTTCTACCAGCTGCAATTTGAGTTTCCAAGTCTTCTTCTAGGGAAAAAAAAAAAGGGTTGAGCATTACTCTTTCCTCTGATAAATGTCAGGATTACATGAAATGTACTAGAATTTAAATTTGAATTCATTAATTTAACAATGCAGACCTACAAATAGGAGAAAAAAACAGAAAAGAATGTACGAAAAGGCATTTTAGAAGACTGGTGTTAAATCCTTTTTGTTCTCCCAGTTTTATTGAGATATAATTGACATACAAAAGGACTAAAGTTCAATCTTTACTACAAGGCATAAAAATTTTAAAACAATCTATTGTGAATGTGGAGGGAATAATGTTGCAGAAATGAATGACATCTAGTTATCTGTGACTCCACCCACAAACACCACACTCTACCCATGCACTTATAACATACTGAGGTCTACCTCACAAATTTGCTAGTGGAGTTTTTTTAAATAGATTTATTTATTTATTTATTTTAAAATTTTATATATTTATTTTTAAATATATTTATTTCTTCTTGAGAGAGAAAGCACAAGCAGAGGAGGGGCAGAGAGAGGGAGACACAAAATCTGAAGCAGGCTCCAGACTCTGAGCTGTCAGCACAAAGACAGATGCAGAGCTCANGATATAGATTTTGGACTCATGAACCTTGAGATCATGACCTGAGCCAAGATCAAGAATCAGACACTCAACCAACTAAGCTAACCAGGCACCCCTAGATTTATTTTTTAGAGCATTTTAGAGTTACAGAAAAACTGAGCAGAGTGTCACCATATACAGTAGTCCCTCCTTACCTGCAGAGAATATGTTCCAAGGCCAACAGTGGATGCCTGTAACCTCAGATAGTACTGAACACTATATATATATGTTTGTGTGTATATACGGATATATATATATATGTTTTTCCTATACATCCATATCTATAATAAAATTTAATTCATAAATTAGACACAGCAAGAGATTAACAATAATAAAATAGAACAAGTATGACAATATACTGTAATAAAGTTATGTGAAGGCGGTCTCTGTCAAAATATCTTATTATACACCACCCTTCTTGTGGTGATGTTTGATGATAAAATAATTATGGGATGAGATGAAGTGTGGAGATGGCATAGGCATTGTAATGTAGTGTTAGGCTACCATTGACTATCTGATAATACATCAGAAGGAGGATCATCTGTTTCTGATTCATGGTTGACCCTAGGAAACTGAAACCTGTAGAAAGTGAAACCAGGGATAAAGGGGCAAGGGACTACTGTATTTCCTCTCCCCCACCCTCTATTTCCCCTATTATTAACATCTTGCATTGGGGTGGTATTGTTGTTACAATTAAGGAACCAATGTGATGATGGGGCGCCTGGGTGGCTTAGTCGGTTAAGCGTCCGACTTTCGCTTAGGTCACGATCTCGTGGTTCGTGGGTTCGAGCCCCGCGTCGGGCTCTGTGCTGACTGCCAGCTCAGAGCCTGGAGCCTGTTTCAGTCTTTGACTCCCTCTCTCTCTGACCCTCCCCTGCTCGCGCTGTCTCTCTCTCTCTCTCTCCTAGAAATAAATAAAACATTAAAAAAAAAAAAGGAACCAATGTGATGAATTATTGTTAACTAAAGTCTAATTTACACTAGGCTTCACTCTTAGTATTGTACATTCTATAGGTATGAACAAATGTATAATGATGTGTATCCATCATTACAGTATCATACTATGCTATGATTTCTTTCATATACTAAGATTTCTTTCACTTAGCAATGTGCACTTAATATTTTCCCATGTCTTTTCATGGCTTGATAGCTCATTTCTTTCTATCACTGAATACGTATTACATTGTATGGATGTACCACAGTATGCTTATCCATTTACCTACTTAAGAACATAACCTAATGAAGCAAAAATAAGATAAAACCAGAGAGGGATACAAACCATAGGAGACTCTTAAACACAAAGAACAAACTGAAGGTTGCTGGCGGGGTGTTGGGTGGGGGGATGGGCTAAATGGGTGATGGGCATTAAGGAGGGCACTTGTTGGGATGAGCACTGGGTGTTATATGTAAGTGATGAATCACTAAATTCTATGCCTGAAATAAAAAAAGTTAATAAAATAAAATCTTTTTTAAAAAGGTCAAAGTTAATATAACAAAAGCTACAAATATGTATATGTATAAATATGTTGTTCTTTCAGCTTTAAAAGATATAACGTAATCATAAAAACAATGTCTTAATTGAGTTTGTAGCATTTATATATATGTATAGTAATTACACCACAAAAATCAGAGACATGGAATAAAATTATACTGGAATAAGGTTTTTAATCTCATTAGAATTAAGTTAGCATAAATCTAAAGCCAGTAACCCAGCAATTGCACTACTAGGTATTTATCTGAGGGATACACGTATGCTGTTTCAAAGGGGCACATGCATCCCAATGTTTATATCAGCACTATCAACAGCAGCCAAAGTATGGAAAGAGCCCAAATGTCCATCGAAGGATGAATGGATAAAGAAGATATGGTGTATATAAACAATAGAGTGTTACTCGGCAATCAAAAAGAATGAAATCTTGCCATTTGCAACTGTGTGGATGGAACTAGAGGGTATTGTGCTAAGCGAAATTAGTCAGAGAAAGACAAATATCCTATGACTTCACTCAAATGAGGACTTTAAGACACAGAACAGATGAACATAAGGGAAGGGAAGCAAAAATAATATAAAAACAGGGAGGGGAACAAAAACATAGGAGACTCTTAAATATGGAGAACAGACAGGGTTACTGGAGGGGTTGTGGGAGGGGGGTGGGCTAAATGGGTGAGGGGCATTAAGGAATCTCTCCTGAAATTATTGTTGCACTATATGCTAACTAACTTGGATGTAAATTTAAAAAATAAATTAAAAAATAAATCCAAAAGGCAAAAAATTATCTGAAGTTGAGTTTACTAAATTAAGATATATATGGTAAGCCCACTAAAAACAACAACAACAGCAACAACAAAAACCTTTTAAAAATTGGTGGAAAAAATACATAGGAATAAATTTAACCAAGGAAGTGAAAGATTGTACTCTGAAAACTATAAAACATTGATTAAAGAAATTAAAGATGACACAAATATAAAGGTATTCCATGCTCATGGATTGGAAGAACAAATATTGTTTAAATGTCCATACCCAAAGCAATCTACAGATGTAATGCAATTCCTGTCAAAATACCAACAGCATTTTTCATGGAACTAGAACAAACTGGAATAAATAATACTAAACTTATGTGGACACACAAACAATCTCAAGTAGCCAGAGCAGCCTTGAGAAAGAGCAAAGCTGGGGGCATGATAATTCCAGTTGTCAAGTTATACTGCAAAGCTGTAGTGATCAAAAGTAGACACACAGATCCATTGAACAAAATAGAGAGCCTCGGAAAAACCTCACATATATGGTAAGTTAATCTATGACAAAAGAGATAAGAAAATACAGTGGGGAAAAGACACTCTATTCAACAAATGGTATTGGGAAAACTGGTCAAGCTACATGCAAAAGAATGAAATGGGAACACTACATTATATGATACACAAAAATAAGCTCAAAATTGATTAAAGACCTAAATGTGAGACATGAACCCATAAAACTCCTAGAAGAAAACATAGACAGTAATTTCTTTGACGTTAGCCATCACACAATTTGTCTAGGTATCTCTCTTTAGGCAACAGGACATAAAGCAAAATTAGACTACTGAGACTATACAAAAAGAAACAGCTTTTGCACAGCAAAGGAAACCATCAACAAAACGACAAGGCAACCTAATGAATGGGAGAAGATATTTGTGAATGATACATCTGATAAGGAGCTAATATCCAAAATACATAAAGAAACCATACAACTCAACACCAAAAAACAAAATCAAAACCAAGTATAACCTAATTTCAAATAGGCCTAAAGCACCTGAATACACATTTTTCAAAAAAAGACATACAGATGACCAACAGACACATGAAAAGATACTCAAGATCAGTAATCAACAGTGAAATGCACATCAGAACCACATGAAATATCATCTTACATCTGTTATAATGACTAGAATTAAAAAGAAAAGAAAATAACAAGTGTTGGCAAAGATGTGTAAAAAAAGAAACCTTTGTACACTGCTGGTAAGAATAAGTTGGTCCAGTCACTGTAAAAACCATTACAGAGATTCTTCAAAAGATTAAAAATTACAAAGAGAATGATCCAGTAATTCCACTACTGAGTGTTTACCCAAAGAAACTTAAAATACTAATTGAAAAAGATATACGCACCCCAATGTTTACTGCACCATTATTACAATAGCCAAGATATGGAAGCAACCCAAGTGCCCATCCATAGATGAATGGATAAAGACAATGTGATACATATGTACAATGGAATATTATTCAGTCATATAAAAGGATGTTATTTGCAACAACATGAATGGACCTAAAGAGTATAATGCTAAGTGAAATAAGCCAGACAAACACAAATACCATATGATTTCATTCACATATGAAAATTTAAGAAACAAAACAAAGAAAAAAGACAAACAAACAACAACAAAAACCAGACTCTTAAACAAGGAGAACAAATTGGTGATTGCCAGAAGGAAGGTGGGTGGATGGATGAACTAGATCAAAGAGATTAAGAGTATACTGACTATCATGAGCATGGAGTAATGCATAAAATTGATGGATCATTATATTGTACACTTGAAACAAATATCACACTGTATGTTAGTTATATGTCAATTTTTTTATAAGGAGGATTAAAGTGAGAGAAAAATCACTAAAGAAAGTAAACTGCTCTATTAGGAGATATTCACCTGATGCAAAATAAAGTAGTAAAAAAGGGACAGAGGAACAAAACCACATTAGACACATTAGGAAACAAAGTAAAATGGCAGACATATATTCAACTGTACCAATACATTGAATGCAAATAAATTAAGCATTGTAATCAAAAGGCTGAGATCATTAGACAAGACTAAAGAAATAAGATCCACCTATGTGCTGTTTATAGGAGACACACAACTATGGTATACCATGCAAGCAGCAAACAGTGAAAAGCTGAAATTGCTATACTAACATAAGACAAAATAAACTTTAAAATTTTTAAAAAGTTACTAAAGGGACATTAAGTGTCAATCCAAACAGAAAATATTTACAAGCACGAATGCACCTAATTACAGAAATGAAAGGAGAAACAAACAACTCAACAGTAATTGAAGTCATTAAGACCCCACTTTCATTTAAACATCTAACAGAGTCTGAAGCATATGACTAAATCAGAACCCTTAATTTCCCTCCACTTAAAATCTTCTCTTCATTCAGTCTATCTCTGTAAGCAGCAACCTTATCCATCTAACTGCTCAAGCCACAAAACTTTAAGTTGCTGTTTCTCATACACCACTTCCAAAAAATCAATGAATTCTATAGCTTGTCCTTTCAAATTGTATCCAAAATCCAGTCACTTTTTCCATTTCCACCCTGGTTGAAACACCACCATCGCTCACGAAGGATTACTGAATTAGCACCCCCTAACTGGATTCCATCTTTCATTCTCTGGTGCCCTGCTATCTCCATACAGCAGCCAAGTGAACCTTCTAAAATTAATTAAATTAGGTCATTCCTCAGCCCTGAACTCACTCTGTAAATCTGAAATGAAATCTAAATTCTACCACCTTTTTTTTCAGCTTTCCCCCTACTTATTCCTTTAATCACTGCACTCTCTTTGCACTGAATCCTTTGTTTATAATGCAATTCTTAAAAATAACAACATATGTGTGTATGTATAAAAAGTGAGAAAGAATAGGACCTACTAAAAATGTGAATAATAATTACCTATAGGTGAATTATAGACAAGTATAGTTTTTTATTGCAAAAAGTATTTCTAACTTTTGTTTTTATGAATGTTATGTAGTAAAATATATAAAGAGCTGTGTATAAAACCTCTTACACCCAATGTGGTGATAGTATTTAACCATATACAAAATCTGGAAATACACCATGCACATCACAAAAAAATTAGAACATTTTTTAAATAAAAAAAACGAAAAAAACTTTACGTGTATAAGTAGTAGCATTTACCAATAGATGATCCAAGCACTTTCATGCATGATTTCAATTAATTCTCCTAATAACCTTTGTCATGAGAACTATTATCCTCATGTTACTGATGTGTAAAATGGGGCTCAGAAAGGTTAAATAAGTTGCCGGAAGTGGCAGAGTGGTGAAGCCTAGGTCTACCTGCCTTGAATGGTCACGTTCCAAACACTATTGTAAATTCGGCTTCATCATAGGTATATACAATAGTGCAAAACTGAAATTACATAGACATCCAGTAAGTGACAAAAAAAAAAGACATCAGGTAAAAAAATTTGCCGACACTAGAATTATGTAGGATATATGGGTATGTTACATGAAAAAGACAACCATCACATTCTACACGAGTACAAAAAATTTAATATTTCATATGGAAACAGGTCAAAATAAGACAATACATTAATGTTGCTTCAGTTTGGGCAATAGAACTCGGGCAGTTTTGTTTTCTTTTGCTATTTGTATTTCCCAGATTTTCCTGAATGCATCAGAATTGCTTTTAAAACAACAGAATTGCTTTTAAAACAACAAAACCCCTAAATTTCACGGAACAAAAGTTTTTGTTTGTAATAAGAGAAAAATATCAGCCTCCAGTATCTTCCCAGCTACAGATTCCAAGTCTAGATCTAAACCAGGTAAACTATATTATCTAAAAAGTGATCTACATTCTTAGAATTGACATCTGGGAACTTCCACGTATGAGTTTTCTTCAAAGGATCATGATACTCTTTGTAGCCTACGTTAAAATGAGCCTATTTAGAGCTTATCGGAATTGAAGCCCATTTGGTTTAAATGGTCCAAACATAATAATCTCTATCCACAGGTATAACGTAATTCAAAAGCACTTCCAGACTATCTCTGGAGTGTGTATTTTGCAAGAAAGTAGTAATACTTAAAAGGAAGGAAAGATGGTTGGGGGAAAAAAGTAAAAAACGCAGGCTTGTTCTCAAAACCTTCTCAGGGCTGATAAACTTTCTAGGTAGCAGGGCGCCAAGCGCTGTGGGTTTTAAGCTCTCTGTTGGCAAAACAAAATCGACCTCCGCTTTTTTGAATTCGGCCTCCAATAGCGTCAACAAAGTGTCGTCAGGTACACGGCGATGCCAGGTCTCCAGGGCCGCAGGCCGCGGCTTAGCACAAGTAGGGCCAGCCGGGCGACTCCGGAAAACCGCCTTGTCGGTAAAAGCCGCAAGAGCGGCGAGGCGGACAGGGGCCAAAGAGCGCAGGCTCGCGGCCGGAGGGAGGAGACACAGCAGCTGGGCGGCGCGGCCAGGCACGGCGCGAAGATACCGACCAGAAGTCTGCAGCTCGCACCCTACATCCGCAGCTACAGGGCAGGATCAGCCTGGTACG
>NW_027530974.1:2876155-2899951 GCF_008692635.1 Crocuta crocuta
CGGGCGGGTTCGATGGTTAAGCGGTCCCTCCCTCGCCGGCTAGGTCTAAGAGCTGCTTGTGGTTTTAAGGTGCAGAGGTTCTCGAATTCTGGGAGGAAAAGCGGCAAGAGTGAAAATTGGCTTTAAGTATCTCTTACTAAAGGTTTACTGAATTATTAAAGTAATAAGTGATGTTTGCTTTAATTTTAACTCTCCCTTCCCTAAACTTAATTTGTCCAAAACTGCAACACAGCTTTGGGGGAGTCCTTGACAAATGGCTCCTAGTGCGATCCGAACTGATAGTAACCGTGCAAGCGAATTGGTGAGAAAATCTTAATGGAAATTTGCCAGTATCATTTTCTGAAGCTTTTTTCCCTCTTCTTTTTACTATGCTTTAAAAACCAAAACAAAACCGTGAAGGGTTTGTCCAAGTGTAAACTTGAGCCAGTCATAATGTGGCTTCCAACCTGAACAATTTAGCGTCTGTTCTATTACCCACAAGTCCTAAAGTATGGCTAGCACAGGTAATGTATATTAAATTGCCAAATTACTACATTTTACGCTAGAAACTAATGTAACATTGCATGTCAACTATACTTAAATTAAGAAATTTTTTAGAATCGTAGAACAGAGGGGACCAGGGAGGTAATATGGTTGAGGAAACTGGAACTGGCTTGCGAACTCCCTTCTACTCAGCAACAAGGAAGAGACTACTGCCTCGGGTCCCAGAGAAAATAAGATGTATCTGGATGGTAATCCAGAGCTCTTTCCGTTACCTTTATTTTTTTTCTTTTTTAAAGGGACCGCCTCCTTAAATTTTTTTCACCAATACCTTTAACTCTAAACATATTTGAATATCAAAGAGCTGTGTCGGTGGCTACTCCATAAATAGATACTAAAATGACACTTCTGTGGGAAGCAGCAGAGTAAGAAGGAAAGAACACAAACTTGCCACTTAGATTTCATTTCATACCCTGGCTTGGCACTTAGGAACTGAGTCATCATAAGCAAGTTACCTTACCTTCTAGTGCCAGTGTGCTAGGCTTCTTCTGCCTTAAAGTATATCCTACTTTATATCCAAGAAGAGATCTCTTACAGGTTTGCACTTCTTTCCAAAAAGAAATTTAATAGGTTTACACATACATACACTTATGTTCATTCATTTTAATTTAAAAGTTATTTTAAAATTGTTTTTGTTATTTTAATAACATTTGAGCCAATCTGGATACAATGACCCATGGCCTAGCCTTCAAGAGGAATGGGGCAGAGAATAAACCATAATATAAGGCTCTATTCATACTAGTATTAAAAAGAATTCTGAAATCCCATATATAGATACATGGTTTAAGATACAAACCGTCCTTAACATATTTCTGAAACCTTTTCCTCTGAAAGCCTTCCAAGTTATCAACCTGAATGTCATTATTAAGAACGAGAAAAAAATCCTTCACAAAGAACACAGTAAAATTAAGGACCATATGAAAAAATACTACAGTGGAGTTTGGGAGGAAAGGGAATCCACAAAAATCAGTAATTATCCAAGAATTAATGTTCCATATTAATAGAGTCCACGAAGGTAAAACACGGAACATTTTAAACACGTTTAGGAGTCAACCAACGAAGGGCTCATTTTGTACGAATGTTTGTAAACCTTCCCCTCCGAAAACCAAGATATATATCAAGCCAGATAGTAAGCGCTCAAATTTCTATGGTTAAACCAAACTCAGTAAAAATGAAAACGGTCATCACCTGGTTTCAGGTATCAGAGCATAAAGATATTTTTGAGAGAAAATGTAAAAACCTACGTGGTATTAAAAGCTCTCCAAGAGCCAGTACATATTTTCTCATAAAACATCTCATTTAATCCCATTTAATCTCATTTAATTAATTTAATGAATTACTGTAGAATTCATTATTACAGAAAAACAAAATGACGTTAAGTGATTTGGACCAAAAATATTACCGAACCAGCAAACCTAACGACTCTTGAAACTTAGCAAAAGCTGAAAGGAATTCAAACGTTTCAAATAAATCTAACAATTAGTAATTCCATATTAAAAGACATTTACGTTCTAAACACAGCCCTAACTTCCCACTATTCTCAAAATGTCTTTCTACGAACTTTCCCTTAATGCCACTTCAGACTGGGTTATCTAAAGTAAAAAGGTATTTATTGTATCTTCAACGCAGCCCCGCAGGCAAATCATATTGTTTGCCCTCGCTTGAGAATTAACTCAATTTGTGGGCCCCACCGTGAAACCAGTTCTGGGAAGCGCACACAAAATACCGATATTCCACCCACTCTGGCCCCTTCTCTAGCAAGTTTCCAGAGCCAAACGCTCGGTGCTAACACTAACTACCAGGCAAACCCCAGCCACCGGTCACTGAACCCCTAGCAGGTGCTGCCTATACTTCCACACGCCCAACCCCCGTTCCGGAAGTTGCGTCATGGCGCTCGTGCGCCCTGTCCCCGGATGCACTTTTATATCCGGATTCTTAGAGCGGACTCAGAGCTCCACGGTTCTCTACGCGGTTAGCACATGCGCGACGGCTCTGCTCCCTCTTCCTCCACTTCCACTAGCTTCCACGGTCCGGGAAGCCGCCGCCACCGCCGCCGAGGAGTCAGGAAGTTCAAGATGGCCGCCGCGGAGACTCTGTCGCTGCGGGAACAGCCCGAGTGAGTAGTCTCTTGTGAGCGGTGCGGAAGGCCGGAGCCCAGGACACTGCTGAGTGGGAAGCGGCGCAGACCTGCACGGGCTGGCGGGAAAGTTCAGGCCTAACGGCGAAAGCCAAACTTTGCCTTTCCCCGCGCGATACGTTGTTGGGCGGGAGACGGGGGGGGGCGGGCGAGCGGCCTTCGAGCTTCGCTTTCCCGGAGGCCGCGGCTGTTGGGTCGGAGGCGGCCGCGGCCTGCCGCGCGTCGTTACCCTGGGAGGCGTACGCGCGAGCGGCCTCTACAGGTCCCGTGCGCGAGGGCGACTGTGCGGTCGCGCCTTCGTATTCCTCCCGCGGGGACTCCAGCGGAGCTCCCTGGCTGCAGCATTGAGTGGCATCGGTGTTGGCACCCGCGCAGCAGTGGCAGGAGAGAGGCAAGCCGTAAGACTTGTCCTCTGCATGCAGTAACCTGCCGTCGTCCTGCTGCTGGTGTCAGTTTTAGGACCTGAAAGCAGGGAAGAGGGGATGCTAGCACCACCTTGTTTGACTATCCCAGATCTATATAATACAGGGTCTCCTCAGCCCTGTGCTCTTAATCCAGCATCACTCGATATACACACATAATATATGTATATGTGTTTTTTCCTTCTGCCTAGTGGCAGCTTATTTGCCAACTTGCAAACTTGAGGCAAAGTAAGATCAAGTCCTTGGTTTTGAGGCCTGACGTTTTTGGCCTGAGTTTATAGGGCTTCTTTGGAAGAAATAGTAGCCCCTTCCAAACCCAAGCGCTTTATGTCTGTAATTAAGGTAATGTAAGAATCGATGCGGCCGGGTGAAAATGTAACTTGTATGTGCTGCAAAGTCTGATCGTTGCTTAAAAGCGGTTATTCTGTTCCCTGTTCATGTTAGGAAAACTCAAACAAGAACCTAAAAGAAAATGGATTTTTAAAACAGTATTTATATAGCGGCCGTTTTGTGCATCAGCATTGTCTGATCTTTTTTTTCTTTCTTTTTTTTTTTTTTAAATCCATCCTAGGAAAGAGGTAGATACAGTCTCCCAGCAACTAGAGACTGAGAGGAGAAATTTTTTTACTACCAGCCAGCCCAACACGTCATTGCTGTGCATCCAGTTCTGGACTCCTCAGTAATTTGCTTTACTTAGAATTATACTGAGTTTTTCATTAAGGGCTTTTGAAAGCTGCTTTATTATTTTCACAATTTTGACTTAGAGCAAGCGGGTTCTAAGTTTTAACTAGACTGTCCCTCTGTTTCTCACTGAGTTCACAGTGGCACATTTGCAGTATTTATGCCCTTATATTACAAATGTTATATAGCTGTTTTTTCTAGCAGTCTCTTTAAAGTTCTTTAATATTCTGCCCATTTATTTGATTTCAGGGACCATATTCAGATTCATTTTGACGAGGGCTTGAGCCATATTTTTTATGTATATTCGGATACTCATCTTAATAATTAACATTTATTTAGGGCCCTGCAATATGACTGCCACTGAAATAATCCTTAATTCTACATCCCCTCCACACAGAACTCTTGGTATAAATGGAGTGTGTGCTCTGAAAGTGTCCCACGTATTTTTAAATGTTTGACAAAATAAATTTGGTATGAAAGCAAGCACTGTGTATGCTGTTCATCGTGAATGCTGAGATATAATGTCTACATGGTTCTTTAGAGGATACTGAGTAGTTTACAATTGTATGGACTCCATTCAGAGTGGAACATTTGTGAAGAAATATAAAAAAGTTTTTAAGTTCTCTGAAGGCTTTTTAATGACTTACATTTGTCCATCTCTTTAGCTCAGCCTCTTTGATGGTTTTAAACATTTAAATTTTTATCTGCATTCACTTATTTGCACTTACCAAGCACCAGGTACTGTTCAAAGCACTGAACAAATAATTTATCGTAATAGCCCTTTGGAAGTAGATACTGTTTTCCTATATTTCACAGATAATGAAACTAAAACACCGAGAAATTAAGTTCACTTAGCCAGGGTCACACTAAGTGATAGACCCAGGAAGTCTGATTCTAGAACCGTGCTCCTGACCATTGTACTGTCTGGTCCCCTGCTATACTTTGTGGTTCCTTTTAAAAATATCCTTCAGGGTTTGAAATCATTTTTTATTTACTTCTGTTGCCCCCAAAAGGTCCATTTTTTGATGTGACAGTTCTAATTCTTTGAAGCTTAATTTTCCACACTCGATTTGGAAAGGGAGAGGTGGAGGAGTTCATTTTAAGACTACTTGGTCTTTTGAATCCATTCTTACTTTTTACGTCTACATTAATACTGTGTTAAAGTAGTTTAACTTATCAGAGAAGCAGGCTTAAATTACTTTTTTTTGTAAAGAAGTAATGGCATTCACTTTACTCTCCATTCTGTTTCCAAAGCATTAATTGAATGCCTCCCAAATAAGATATCATTAAGAGCATTCTTGTTAAAAAATTTGAAAGAAGAAATTGAAATAACACTAGTGGTTTGTAATTAGTCTTTATTTTAAACTTTATTTTAAAGTTGATTCATTGCTGTTTTCTTTGTGCCAAATGCCTAGAGACCCTTGTTTGAAGGATTAAACTTGTACATTGTATTTAACAAAATAAATGAATACTGTTAAACAATAGTCTTCACCTCAAATTCAGCTTTGTTTCTAAATAATGTGATTTGAAGGATGTTAATTCTGAATGAGCATGAGAAATAATTATAGATCATGTTGGTTTAAACATACACCTGCTAAATGTGTAGTGTTAAACTGCAAAATGTAAATTAACGTGGGAGCTCTATACCTGTATTTATTATAAATATAAACTATGCAAAAAGACTATCAGATTTCTTATCAAGGTACTTTTCTCTAAAGTTTTAGAAGTTGATGATGAATCTAAATTAGCTGTCTTAGCACAAGCTTGTTATATGTAATATGCCTTTGACTCCTTGAGCTCAGGTTTTCCTGATTTACCTAATCAGACTTCAGTTGGTATTTTCTATGGAATTTGCATTGAGAGAGCAACTGAGGAGAGCGTAAAGGTCTGCTAACCCTACTGTAAGGGAGAACTCTAGAATTATTAAGGTAAATTAATAGTTCCTAAGGTGCTTATAGCATTTTGATCAGTAAAGTAGTCATTATTTCTTGAGGTAACAGTCATTAAGTTACATTAGAAACAAGGATCACTCATGAGAGTAACTCATTAAGAGACATTGGGCATCATAATGTAGCTTCTGATTCTCAGAAGCTCTAGAAGCTAGGTTTTCTTTTGAAGGAAATTACTTCCTTTGTGGGTAAACTCTTGAGAATTTTGACTTGAAACTCCTTAGAGACTTGTAAACTTGTAGAAAGCATTAGAAAAGTGTTCAAAGAGTTTTTCCTGGGGAGGGAAATGATTAAATTTAAATCACTTTAAGTTATTGCATTCACCAGATAGGTGTGTGCACTCTGTGAGGCACTGGAGATCTAACTGAGCAAAACCAAACTGGATCCTGTTAAGAGGTAAGAGTGTAGTTTAGCCACTATAAACCCAGTTGTAGTCTATGAATACAATTGTGTTATTCTATATAAACCATTTCATTGACACAACAAATTACTTACTGAATACCTGCTTACTGTAGGTTAGATGGTTTACTAGGCCCTAGGGATAGTGTGGTGAACTAAACAGATTAAAATTCTGCTCTCATAAGACTTGTGTTCTGGTAGGCAGAGACAAAAACTTGGTGGCAGTTACTTTAGAGAAAAAAATAAGAGGGAGAGACTATGTATGTGGTAGAGCGAGGGTTGTGATTAAAATGAGTTGGTGAGGAAAACTTGACTGAGAAAGGAATTTGAGCAAAGACCTGAGGTAGGCAAAAACCCCAGCAATGTATGCATCTGAGGAAAGCATTCCAGTTGGAGAAACAGCAAGTAGAAGTACCAAGGCCCTGAGGTAGGGGTGTTCCTATTCAAGGAGAGCAGTGTGGGTGAAGCACAGTGAGTGTGGGAGGAAAGTGGGATCAAAGTTTGGGGGAGGTTGGGCAGACAGTATGAGTATGGCGCATTATAAACAATTTTGGTTTTTACTCTGAATAAGATAGGAAGTGGTAATAAAGTTTCACACAGAGTAGGGATATGATCTGACATTTTAAAACCATCTTCAATCAATTGGAAAAGCTCTTGACTGATTTGGAATGTAATACCAGCCTTCTCACTAGCTTGATATATATGTGACTGAAGGCAAGACCATTAAATTTCCATGAAACTTAAAATTTCCTCTGTCATGGAGACCAAGACAGTATTTCTTCAGTGCTTTGTGTGGTGGCCTTTTATATACAAACTCAACATTCTTAGTATCAGCCTTGGCAGCTCCCCAGTGTTATCGTGATTACATAGATTTATCGAGTCTCTAAAGAATAATAATCTCTTTACTAGGTTTGTTCTAGGCACTGTGATGAGCCTTGATAACATCTGTTAACCCGTGCAGTCCTCACAGCTTGCTTTGAATGTTTTCTCCATTTTGTAGATGAGGTGCCTACAGGCCAGAGAGAACTTAAAGTTTGCCTAATGCTGCACAACTAGTAAGCATTCAGACCAGGATTTGAACCCAGAGTGTCGGGCTCTGGCTCCCAAAGACACATTAGGGGATCCATAGATAGTTTTAAGTTTTGGCTTCTTGACTAGAATTTTGTACTTTGGGCACTGAAATTTTATAGACCTGAAAATCATTTGCAACCATTAAACGGGTTCTCCATACCTGTCTCCATATCTTGAATTAGTCTAATTCAGTTTTTCTCCAAATTTGCCTCCTGTAAGTCAAGTTTCAGGAAAAAAAGGCCTATACCCCTACTTTCTAGGTTGTGCGATAGGAGATTTCAGGGGAAGGGATGTGGTTACTTATATGAGGCTATAGTCTGTACCAGTAACAAAGTTGAAATTCTTTGTATATTCTACTTAAGTTTGTGATTTCCCCCACCCATAATAGAATATTGTTTTTTTTTTTAAATGTTTTATTTATTTCTAGGAGAGAGAGACAGCGTGAGCAGGGGAGGGTCAGAGAGAGAGGGAGTCACAGACTGAAACAGGTTCCAGGCTCTGAGCTGGCAGTTAGCACAGAGCCCGACGCGGGGCTCGGACCCACGAACCGCGAGATCATGACCTAAGCGAAAGTCGGAAAGTCGGACGCTTAACCGACTAAGCCACCCAGGCGCCCCATATTGTTGTTTTTTAATGTAAAGATGGTATACTTTCTTTTTCCAACTCTCTGAGAAAATTTGATGATCCAGAGAACACTGCTGTATTTATTGTTTGCTCATACCCCATTAGAGAGAAGTCAATCCAAACTAAAACCTCTCAACTAGAAGATCCAGCTTTCTCTGCAGCTCTCTTCAGCACTTTCTTCTTTCTCACATTCCACAGTACCAAAATGGAGATTGGCAACCTGACAAAAATGTAAAGTTCTTGCCATGTGGTAGTTACATGTTCTTCATGTTCTCCACATCCCCTCATTGTTGTCAACTAGTAACTTTCCAAGCATACTGCTGGTGTATTCCCTCTTTCCTCTAGCCTTTTCAGGTTCACTGAAGACTGAGACCTGGCTGGAGGACCAAACTTGCCTCCCGCCCCCTCTGTAATGGCAGTGTCCTTACCACCTATCCGGCAACTCATCTTGCAGTTCCTGGGCCTCTGACCCCAGTTAGCCTCGAACTATGTCTTAGCCACTCATTCCCGAAATCTTGTGTAGTATCTCTTCATCTCCTGCAGTTGGTCTCTTGAGATCTTAGCCACTAGACCAGTTTCTTCACAAGTTTTGATACCCTGGCAACACTGATCTGCATTTGGTTTGCTATTTATAACTGTGCCTTTTGTCACCTTTTTTTTCTATCTAAAATACTCTTTTCCCTTCTTGTTAATTTTTTACTCATTAATTAGGATTATGTTACTCAGCTTTTATAATTCATGTAACTTCTCAATAAACATTCCTTCTCTCCTTTCAGAGTCCTTGCTTAACACATAGCTTGGGTTTTCCTGTGATCTCCTTGACCATTTTCAAAGTGGTTTTAGGTGATCCTTCAGCATTCCCATAATGCCCTTATTTATTGTCTTTATCTTTTGTCTTTATTTTTGCCTTCTTTCAGTGTTTCATGTGACTTTTCCACTGGACTGTAATTTCCTTGAGAAAGGATACTGGTCTTGTACATCTTTGTTTTCCTGCTACCTTTCTTAATGCCTACATTAAGTGTAGTGATTTTATTTTTTTATTTTTTTAAATTTTTTAATGTTTTATTTATTTTCGAGAGAGAGAGAGAGACAGTGTGAGCAGGGGAGGATCAGAGAGGGAAATACAGAATCCGAAGACAGGTTCCAGGCTCTGAGCTAGCTGTTAGCGCAGAGCCCAACGCAAGGCTCGAACCCACGAACTGTGAGATCATGATATGAGCTGAAGTCGGATGCTTAGCCGACTGAGCCACCCAGGCACCCCTACGTGTAGTGATTTTAAAATATTAAAAAGAAATTGAATTCCTTAGTTCTTTGGCATGATAATTTTGCTAAAAGTACAGCAGTACATAATTTGAAGGATTTGTACAAAATAATTTGTATCTTCCTACAAAAATAATATGATCTAAATCCAGATGGCTTAGTCTTTTGGTGTTTGTCTGATATTCTGGGGCGTGATGTTTTAGTGTGGAGTGACTTTTTAAAGGGGAAAGGTAAATAATGCTATTGTGTTTAACCTGGGATCAACAACAGCAAGAATTTAGCAAAATAATTTAGTGTCATAAATTAAGCATAGCCCAAGCATTTAAATACAAATCTACCCCCTTGATGTAATTATTTGTTTTTTCCATGGTACCTATCAATATGAGCATATTTTGGGAAACTAATCTTTCATTTGAAATGTAAGGAGAATAAATAGCCCAGTGAACAAATATTGGTTAAACCATAGGCTGTTGCTGATATTGGACTGTTGTTTACCTGCGAAGACCCTTCGATGTGTTTCAGTCTAATACCACATAGTTGCTCATTCACTACCACAGACTGAAAGTATAGTTCTCAATTTAAAGAAAGAGACTAGGGGCGCCTGGGTGGCTTAGTCGGTTAAGCGTCCGACTTTCGCTTAGGTCATGATCTCGCGGTTCATGGTTCGAGCCCCGCGTCGGGCTCTTTGCTGACTGCCAGCTCAGAGCCTGGAGCCTGTTTCAGTCTGTGACTCCCTCTCTCTCTGACCCTCCCCTGCTCACACTGTCTCTCTCTCTCCTAGAAATAAATAAAACATTAAAAAATAAATAAATAAAGAGACTAGTCTCCCAATGTATGTCAGTGTTTTATGGAAAAAGAAAATGGGAGGGGTGCCTTTGGTGTTAAGTCTGTGTGGAGAATTCTCGTTTAAAAACAAGTTACCAAGTGACTGTTTAAAGCAATATTAACATTTTACTGTACCTGTTTTGGATTTTCTTTTTCTATTCAGTGTAATCGTTTATCCTCCCTCATTGTGTATTTCTTTTATGTATTTGAGTTCAGCCATTAGAAATAAAGCTAAACCACTATTGGAGTCAGTTTTGCCATTTATTTTGAAATGTCTGAAGCTGTTCTGAAAATATTTCATTGACTAACTTCATGTATTAAACTGAGATGTATTATCATTATTTTGTTGTGACCAAATCTTGATAAATGATAGAATTTTGAAATGTGTTTGATACATTTATAGGATGGAAGATGCTGATAATTCTGAGAAGAGTGTAAATGAAGAAAATGGGGAAGTATCAGAAGACCAATCTCAAAATAAGCACAGTCGTCACAAAAAAAAGAAGCATAAACACAGAAGTAAACATAAGAAACATAAACATTCCTCAGAAGAAGATAAGGATAAGAAACATAAACATAAGCATAAACATAAGAAACACAAAAGAAAAGAGGTCATTGATGCCTCTGACAAAGAAGGTATGTCTCCAGCAAAAAGAACTAAACTTGATGATTTAGCTCTGCTGGAAGACTTGGAAAAACAGAGAGCCTTGATTAAAGCTGAACTTGATAATGAGTTAATGGAAGGAAAGGTCCAGTCTGGGATGGGGCTCATATTACAAGGTTATGAGTCTGGCTCTGAAGAAGAGGGGGAGATTCATGAAAAGGCAAGAAATGGAAATAGGTCTAGTACCAGATCGTCAAGTACAAAGGGGAAACTCGAGCTTATGGACAATAAAAATAGTACAAAAAAACGAAGTAAAAGCAGATCCAAAGAACGGACTAGACATAGGTCTGATAAAAAGAAAAGTAAGGGAGGTGTTGAAATAGTTAAAGAGAAGACAACTAGGAGTAAATCAAAGGAGAGGAAAAAGTCCAAAAGTCCATCCAAAAGAAGTAAGTCTCAAGATCAAGCAAGGAAATCAAAATCCCCAACCCTTAGAAGGCGATCTCAAGAGAAAATTGGGAAGGCCAGATCCCCTACTGATGACAAGATTAAGACTGAAGATAAAAGTAGGTCAAAAGATAGGAAAAAATCCCCAATTATAAATGAAAGTAGAAGTCGTGATCGAGGCAAAAAATCCAGATCCCCAGTTGATTTAAGAGGTAAATCCAAAGACAGAAGATCACGATCCAAAGAGAGAAAATCAAAACGGTCTGAAACAGAAAAAGAAAAGAAGCCAGTTAAATCTCCCTCTAAAGATGCTTCTTCTGGGAAAGAGAACCGGTCACCGAGTAGAAGACCTGGTCGAAGTCCTAAAAGAAGAAGTTTGTCTCCAAAACCACGTGATAAATCAAGGAGAAGTAGATCTCCACTAGTAAATGATAGGAGGTCTAAACAGAGCAAATCTCCTTCCCGAACTCTGTCTCCTGGTAGAAGAGCCAAGAGCCGATCCTTGGAAAGAAAACGAAGAGAACCAGAAAGGAGACGACTTTCTTCTCCAAGGTAACTTGTTTTCAAAATGTTAAAGCCTTTTACCAATGCATCAGATTTTAAAAAGGAGAAACTAGAGCTTGTGAACAATAAAAAATGAGGTAGTGTTAATATGGTTAGTATAGTTTTATATAGATCTTGTCCACTAATTACATTAATATTTGTACTTTGGTTAGCAAATATCTTGACTGTGGGATTTTAAAATACTGAAGTATTGAATTATAATATATATTAAAAATATTGAAATATTAGCAATCAATTTTTTTTAAGTTCTTAATTTAGTATCTAATTTACAGAACCACTCCTTTAAACCCAAGTAATTTGGCTGATAAATCTGTGTGTACTCACAGGAAGTGAAGGGAATTTCTAGAGTACGGATTATTACTTCATTGGACAGTATCGGCTTCACATTTTAACTTTAAAAAAGGAGGTATCTGTTTAAGCATTGTGATGTATCCATTCTCTTGAGTTGACGTGATTTCAAATTCTGACAGGATAGATTGGAATTAACAAATTTTTTGGCCCCCCAAATAAAGTTAAATTGAAAGTGGACATTTTTTTCTTTCTTAAATAATAGTGCCTTTTAGTTTAAGGAAGAATAGTGTAAGAAATGATTTTTTTTCTTGTCAGTAATAATGAAAATAATTCATATTTGTATAATACTTTCGGCCCATCAGATTTTTTCTCATAAATCCTCATGATTATCTCTTCTCATAAAGAGGAGTAACTCTCATACTCCATTTATAAATGAGAATATAGATTGTGAGATTATTTAATTTACCTTGGATCATAGACCTAGCAGGTAATGTAGGCACATGAAAGATTTTGGCAGAGTGGGTGGGGGTTGTTTAGACTAATCTAAACTACTGCAGAAACTTTTTTAGTATCTTTAATAATCAGGTTAAGTTATCAGTCAAGTTTAGCTTAAAAGAATGTTGGCTTATACAATGTAAAGATCTTAATTCCTAGCCATTTACTTTGTGTGAGTATAAATACAAGCTGACCTTGAAGTTTAAATGGTTCTCTGAACAATTTTAAGAATGTTGTTTTCAAAGTGCTGTATCTTAGGAAATACTCTTGATTTTTCTAAGTGACATTGTAATTAAAGGCCAGCTTCTTCCTTTAGCTTTCTAAATTGAGACGGTTGTTAGTGTTGCTGATTATGTCTTCTAAAGCGTTTCCAAATGATCCTTGTCTCTTTCCATTTTTTCCATTGAAAAATAAATTCTGAGCAGTTTATTAAGGACTAGAGTTGAATATTTGAAACAAAATTTTCTTTTAGTTACAGAAAAGATACTAATTCAAGACAGATTTAGATAAGGCAGAGCCTGTAAATTCTCCCTTTCCATCCCTCCTCCAGTACCAGTCACAAGAATGTCCTTCTAGCCCCTTTTTTTTTATGTACATAGAATTCTGTGAATGTTCTTTCTTACAAAAATGGAGTCCTCCATTCATGTGAGCGGTGATTTTTTTTAATGACACATTATTGTGATAATAAAGATCTCTTTTAAGTCTTTATATAACAGTACCATATTTCACGGTATAGATCTGCCATAATACAGTTGACCCTGGATCAACACAGGGGTTAGGGGTGTCAGTCCCACACACAGTTAGAACTGCGTGTATAACTTTTGACTCTGACAAACTTATTACTAATAGCTTACTGCTAACTGGAAGCCTTACCAATAACTTAAGTCAATTGACATATATTTTGTATGTTCTATGTATTGTATACTGTATTCTTTAAGTTAAAGATAAAATCATAAGGGTGAGGAAATACATTGATAGTACTGTACTGTAAAAAAATCTATGCATAAGTGGACCTGTGGAGTTCAAACCCATGGTTCAAGAGTCACCTCCCCTTACTGCAACAGATGAAAATTTGGTTGGTTTCGGTTTTTCACGATTGTATACAACAATGTTCGTTGTTTATGTGTAAAGGTTCTTTGTAAAATAGATTCATAGAAATGGAATTGCAAAGTCTAAGGTAACGTACATTTACATTTTAGAAAGTAACTGTCAAATGCTTTCCGAGGAAAGTTAAACCAATATGTATTTCCATGAGTAGATGGACTCTCACTTTTTCTATACCCTTATTTATATCCTCTGTTTGAAAGTTAACATTGATTGTGAGATGCTATTATATGTAGTATATTTTTAAAAAGACTCTATATTGGAAAAATGTCAAAATTTAGAAACTGTCTTCAAACTAAGGAAATGGAATACTGTTAGGCAAGTTATATTTGAGTTTATCTGGAATTAGAATCAGTGACTAATAACGTGAATAACCATTATAATTCTGTAAATTGTGAGACCACAGGAAGTAGACCGTTTTTACTGTGTGCCTACCATAACACCAAAATGTCACTGTGATTTTCTGAATTTAAGTTTTTGTTACCAAAACCTATTAATCTTTATTTACTTCATGTTTAGTGCACCCATTCTTAAGATGTTATTTATGTGCAAAACAAATTAATTTGATTTTTTTGTAACTTGGATTTGGTCCCCTTAAGAACACGACCTCGAGATGATCTCCTCAGTAGACGTGAAAGATCAAAAGATGCCAGCCCGATCAATAGGTGGTCTCCAACCCGAAGAAGAACAAGTAGATCTCCCATTAGGAGGCGGTCCCGTTCCCCACTCAGACGCAGTAGGTCACCCAGGAGAAGAAGCAGGTCTCCTCGGAGAAGGTAAAATATGTTACATATGTTGTCTTTTTGATTCATTAAACTGTATGCTTCTGCAGTTTCATATTAGCTCAGTTGGTGGGTATTCTTAGAGACCATTTTTCTCAGTGAAAAATTGTAGCTGTGATCCATAGTTTCTTTTTTCTCAATGTGATATTTCACACACACAGATTTTTCTTTAATATAGCTTTTTTTTTTTAATTTAAGTAAATCAGTGTTCATTAAAAACTCAATCTTTTAAAAGGGAAAGCTTTTTTTCCCTATTTCTTAAGATAAATACAATATGAGCTGTGCTTACTGGGTTTGTTTTGTTTACAGGATCATAAGGCAATAAGTAGCCCAGTTTCTGGTCATTATATAATTGCATTCCTCTATTTTTCTATTAACTTGTGTTTGGTCCCCTTAGAACATGACTTAAAGATGATAACCTCAGGAGATGTGAAAGACAATCTGGGCAAATACTTGTTTAATTCACAGTAGTAGAAACCGTCTTATGTGTGAAGCACATGTAGTGAGTTGGTTAATCAAAATGTTGGTTTATAAAGCAGGAATCATTTTTAAAATATATGCATTAAGTATTTTAAATCAAACATAAGTAGACTTTGATTTTTCCAATTTTTTAACATTTTTAAAAGACAGCACACCAAAGACTTATATTGCAACCGGTGGATATATCTTTACATTATCTCTGAGTATTTTTTTATACTGGATTCCTGAAAAGTAGAAGTGCTTTGTTCAAGGTTGTTGTGTATGTTAAAATTTTTAGAAGAAGTTATTACCATATTATCTATTGATTTCTTATTTTGGACAATTACTGTTTTTTAATTCCCCCCTACCCCCACTTTTCTACCTGATTGTATTATGTTTCTCTGTGCTTCCAGTTACAATCATTATGTTCTTGTGCCTATTGCACATTGCTGAGCAGACAGGGGAAAGGGGCAAGAAAAGACCTTCCTTTTAATGCTTCTAGGCTTTGAACTCCAAACTAATAGGCCTGCTTAAATAGTTATCATTATAGGAATTGTTTTCCCTTTTCTGTCGTCTTGGCAGTCCCTCACTTCTCTCTTATTTTGTGATTTCCTGTATCCAGCATCTTCATGTTTTACTTCCTTGCTTTCCTAATGCTTTTACAATAGCTTCCTAAGCAAAGTACATGGAAAGGACATTTAGGGAGACCGTTGTCTCTTTAAAAAAAGAAAAGGCTTTTGTCTTCACTGCTGATTTGTTAAGGAATAGAATTCCAAGTTGAAATCGTTTTTTCCGCAAGAATTTTGAAATTGTTATTCCACTGATTTCTAGTTTCCAGTATTGAGAAGTTGAGAAGTCCTATTTTGATGACCTGGGCATTTCTTCTAGGACTTGCTTTTACCCTCTCCCTCTCTTTTTATAATGTCCTGTTTCCTGAAATCCCATTATAATGTACCTTGGTACATGGCTTTTTTTTCTTTTAGTTGTCTGGGCACTAAATAGGCCCTCTTTACTTTTTTAAGTTTATTTTTTGAGAGAAAGTTGGGGGGGGGGGGCAGAGAAAGAGGGTAAGAGAATCCCTAGCAGACTCCATGCTATCTGTGTGGAGCCCAATTGGGGGCTCAAACCAAATGGTGAGACTGGAGCTGAAATCTGATGCTTAACCCACTGAGGCACCCAGGTGCTCCCTAATAGGCCCTTTAAAGCAGGAAGATTATGGCTACCTACTCTGGGAAATTTTCTTTTTTGTTTTTGTTTGCTTTCTTGCCCATTGTTTTCTTCCACCCCCACATTGGATCTTCTGTATTGTTCCACTGATTTCCCTCTCTACACACACTCATGTGTGTCCTTTTGTTCTACTTTTAGCCTAGGAGATTTTCTTGTTCTACCTTCTTTCTATATTTTTTCCTGTGCTAATATATATTTATTTTTATTTCCAAGACTTGTTGGCTGTTTTATTCTATCATTTTACTCATTTTATAGAAATAGCATCTCTTACATCAAAGATGATAATGAGTTTATTTTGTGGAGTTTGTGTTCTTGGTGGTTTTCTTTTCTTACCTATACTTTGTTCTCAGAATCCTTTTGCTGCTCATTTATCTTTTTCATTTGAGGACGTAACTCAAACAGCTGGATCCTTCTTTTGCCTATTTTCATTTAAAACTTAGCCCTGAGAAAGCTAAATGGAACCTTTCTTCCATTCTGAAAATGTAGAATTTGTGAATTAGTGGGTATCACTTCATTGTGATCTCTTTAGCATATCATTGACTATAGCTCTTTTGGGCTAGCAGTTTTCCAGAATCCTCTCTCATCTGCTGGAAAATGTAGGCATGGCTACGAGTAGAATTCTTGTTCTTTATAATGTAGACTTCCCCCTAATCCTTCCATTTTCACTACTGTGCCTCCCTGCTACCTTGGGTCAGCTTTGATGACAACCAACACCTCTGTAAAATTTAAGTATTCTGCCAGAATGTGAAGGGGAATGGTTGGCATTTTCTACTGAGTTAGGAAAGAGGCGGAATATACAGAGCCCAGCTCTTCCTAAAGGCTTTCAACCAGTTTTTAGCTTTTAGCTCATACCACATCCAACAGGGTATTGTGTTGCCAATTCTTGAGGCTTTCCGGAGTTTTGTGGCATGCATTTACTTGTTTCTAATTTATCTTGTCTGTTCTTGTTAGACTTATGTTTAGATTTGATCTGTTATTACTCTTTTGTCTAATGTACACATCAAGATTTTTGATATCTGTTGTCCTAATAGCTCTTCGCATTCTTTAATTGTTCCTTTCATGTCATTTTTAGTAAGATTTCTTAAGAAATATGATATAAGCATGGTAGTCAGATGTGCCATTAATGGGGAGTCTACCAATTCTTTGTAGACTTAGCAGCTTTTTCTGTTTGGAGTTAGTTCTACAGCACCTTTCTAACATAAACTTCAGCTTTAATGCTCGAACCACAATATCAGTTTTTGTTTAACATGAGGCAAGACCTTTAGGCACTTACAAAGACATATGAGGGCCATTTAATTAGACTTAGAATTTTTGTCATTTGTATTTTCTGTGCCTTATTTACAGTGATCTCTTTTTAAATCTCGTTTACTGAAACATATATACATAAAGTAAATTCACCTTTGTTGGTGTAAGGTTATGAGTTTTGACAAACACATAGTCACTTAACTACCTTTTATATCACCCCCAACGTTCTTTTTGTATCCTTTTGCAGTCCAGTAAGAACAATAACTGTGTTTTAGTTATTTTCAATTAAACTGATTAACCCAGTCTTTCTGGTGTGTTATTTTACTCTAAATTTTTAATTAACCCCTTTTTAAAATATTTTATTTTTAGAACACTTTTAGGTTCACAGCAAAATTAAACTTTTGAAAAGTACAGAAAATTCCCATATACTCCTGCCCAAAGCACCCACAGCTTCCCCACCTTTAGTTGACCTTTAAAGTGTGTGTGTGTGTGTATATGTATGTTTTTATTTATTTATCCCCCCAACCCACCAAAATAGGGACAGAGGTCGAAGGAGCAGGTCACGCTTGAGAAGGCGGTCTCGATCACGGGGTGGTCGTAGACGTAGGAGCAGAAGCAAAGTAAAAGAAGATAAATTTAAAGGAAGTCTTTCTGAAGGAATGAAAGTTGAACAAGAATCTTCATCTGATGATAAGTAAGAATGGAATTTCCCATAATTTTCCTTTTTTTCAGTTTAGACAAGTACTATTTGACCTGGAAATCTTTACTTTCCACCTGGATATTGCAAGCAAATCCATTCATTAGGTCTTGAATTTAAAATTTAATCTTTAAAAAAAAATTTTTTTTTAACATTGATTTTTGAGATACAGAGCATGAACAGGGGAGGGCAGAGAGAGAGGGAGACACAGAATCTGAAGCAGGCTCCAGGCTCCAAGCTGTCAGCCCAGAGCCCGACATGGGGCTCGAACTCACAAACCATGAGATCATGACCTGAGCTGAAGTTGAATGCTTAACCGACTGAACCACCCAGGCACCCCGAGTAAACTTAATCTTTTGTGCATATTTTATATAGGTTATGTGGCAGAGGTCATGATTTTCTGAATTTAGAGGCTTCTGTTTTGGCTGAAATGAATATTGGGCCATCACTTTATCATGAGCCTTCCCTGCATTTTTATTAGAGACAACAGATACATTAGATAGTTCTGATGATCTTGATTACCAGTTTTGCAGTGGTGTGGGGGTGGGGGGGTGAATACTAGTATTTAAACTTTTCAGTTTGTGTAAAATGATACCTATTTTTGCAGTTGAGGCTATCTGATATATATGCCTATTACCATGTGGAAAATGCAAAAACATTTCAGTGTCTAATGGAGAAATTTTTTTAATGAGAATTTAGTTGTGTAATGGAACATCTCAAAAAAATGAGACTAATTTATAGCAGTAGTTCTCATTCAGGGGTAATTTGCCTCTTTGGGGACATTTTGGGAATATCTAAAGGTATTTTTGATTGTCAACTTGTGGCTAGAAACCAGAGATACTGTTTAGCATCTCCCAGTGCATAGAACAATGCCTCTTATATAACAAAGAATTGTCAAAATGTCAGTAGTGCTAAGGTCAGGAAAGCCCAATTAGAGCTAGGTGATATGAAGGTTAAGTGAACATCCTGATACCTTGAGAATGCATTTTGCTTACTCGTCTGCAGTGAGCATTCAGCAGATCATAGAAAAGGCTGTGCTGGGAGGGATTGTAAAGACTGTGGAGTTCTTGGGGTGGAAATTGGGAATAGTCAGGGCAGTGTTGGGGTAGAGCCACATTCCCCTTCAGCCTGTATGTGGATATTTACATGTGCATTTTTGTTAGGAAAGGATCCATAGCTTTCTGTGACCCAGAAAAGGTATTAGTTTGCTTATGTGTCTCACCCTCTTGTTCTGTAAAGGTTAAAACAGGCTAGGTAGGTGGAATAACTTTAGTAATACCAAGGTCATGATGGAGCCAGGGGTGACTTTTTTTTAACTCCAGGATCTTTCATTTGTTTCCTGGTTTGGTGCCATGAAACAAGTGAGGAGAAAAATGAAACACAGAATGTTAAATTACTTGCTACGATTCCAAACCAGGCAACTAAGAGTTTCGACATAATAAAGAGAGCAAGATGGCTTAAGACTTTGGTGGAATTAGCTGATTACTTACGTTTTCCAGCTTTTAATTTTAATTTGTATCACAGTTACCATTTGTGAATCAAAGGATTTTTGAAGTTAGTTGTATGTATATATGTGTAATTTTCTTTTTTTTTAAGCCTTGAAGACTTCGATGTAGAGGAAGAAGATGAAGAAGCTCTAATAGAACAGAGAAGAATACAGAGGCAGGCAATTGTTCAGGTATGTGATTATTAGTAAAATTTTGAGCAGTCCTGAAATAATTACTCTTTTAGTAAAACAGCTATTTCTAAAGAAGTGATGGTAACAGCAATTGAGTAAATCTTAAAGAAGAGTATCTGTGAAATCATCTTCGAGAGATTTGGAAAGATGATAGTTTTTTAATAAAATTGAAATGATTGCCCTGTTTTATTATAGATAGGATTCTGATATAAACCTTGTATAAGACAAAATGTGAAATTTGCTTTTTATTAAAAAAATATTTTTAAAGTGTATTTATTTTGAGAGAGAGAGAGAGAGCATGAGCAGGGAAGGGACAAAGAGAATCACAATATGGGGCTCAAACTCACAAACTGTGAGATCGTGACCTGAGCCAAAATCAAGAGTCAGATGCTTAACCAGCTGAGCCACCCAGGCACCATTCTTTTTTGTTTGTTTGTTTTTAAGAAAACCCTCATAAATGAGTATAGAATAAATTGGAGGAATCTTACTTAGTAAAAATTATGCCTTTTGTTCTACGGTTTTATGTCTTAAAAAAAAATAGCATGTTTCTAATGCAAATGTGATTGTTTACATGGAACATTTCAAAAATTTAAGAGTAGTTTAGAGCTAGGTGATGTAAGAAAGTGGGGTCTTATAGTCATTTACTGATACGGTTCTCTGCCTTGGAGTTATGCCTCGGCCATCCTGACTTAAAGCGACAGCCATTAGATCCTTTGTGGATGGCAGTCCCTATAAAGTGTAGTTTTCTCCTAATAATGGGAAGATGAGCAATGAAGTTGAAAATACATTCTGGAGGAAGTGAAAAAATGTTTAGATGCTATAAGGAGAGCAAGCAAAAGGAAAGGACAGTTGTGCCAGCTCACTTACGTATACGTAGCAAATCATAAATCATGCTCTATGTCGGAGCAAAGGAGAGAGCTTGAATCACCAGAGGACATAGGGCAAAACTGGAATTCCAGAGAAACTTATTTTCTGGGGCACTGATGAAATTGTTGTTATTAAACTGATATCCCTAAAGACTTGGTTGAATCTTTTTTTGTTCTTGCCCAGGTCCACAATCCCTTATCTCCAGCCCTTGGGGCCAGATGTGCTTCAGAACTCAGAACTATTTGAATTTTAGAAAGGTAATATGGTGCATCTATGTGTATTACTTAGCCCATCAGTGGGCTTTAGGAACAGCACCCCATCATAAAACACAGTATTTTCTGCAGTGAGACATATTCTTTTCACACTGGGGGAGATAAAAATAAGACTGCACATAGCATCACATCTGTTCATGTCAGGTTTTGTCACCTAATGAGTGTGCACCAAACATAGAAAACCTTTTTCAGAGTTTTGTGGATTTTGGAATTATATGTAAGGGATTGTGGATCTGATTCAATCAAGACATCAATGCCCTTTAAAAAATTTTAACATTATTTAACACTCTTTTCAGTGCAATACCTCTTTAGCAAATATGCATCAGATTTTATGAAAATAATATGTTGTATTGTTGTTACAGAAATATAAATATCTTGCTGAAGATAGCAATATGTCTGTGCCATCTGAACCCAGCAGCCCCCAGAGCAGTACCTGTACGCGGTCACCTTCACCAGATGACATTCTAGAAAGGGTAGCTGCTGATGTTAAAGAGTATGAACGGGAAAATGTTGATACCTTTGAGGCCTCTGTAAAAGCCAAGCATAATCTAATGACAGTTGAACAGAATAATGGTAAGTTAGATTTTTGACCATGTTTTCCTCTGAATTCTTAGCTTGTAAATAATGAGATTGTTTTGGAATGGGGAAAAGTGAAAGGGATTAGAAATGTTAACCCATTAACCTTTGTTAAATCTTATGGTAATCTAGTATTAAATGTGTCCCAGTGAATGTTCTTGATAAATGTTTTTTATTAGTGCACATAACCTAAACGGTATACCTAAACGGTATACAATGTTACCTTCTGTTTGGGGCGCCTGGCTGGCTCAGTTGGTAGAGCATGCAACTCTTATCTCAGGGTCATGTGTTCAGGCCCCATGTTGGGCCTGGAGCTTACTTAAAATACATACATACATGCGTACATATATTTTTAAAATATTGTCATCTTCTGTTTTGCTTGCTAGAGTATTCTAAAGCAAATCCCAGCCAAAATTTCATTTCATCTGTAAATACTTCATTTCTCATCTCTGCTAGATAAGGACCTTTTTTTAAAAAACATTATATTTTAAAATTGATTGTTTTTAAATATCTAATGTCTAATTACAGTTGGCTGGTTTGAATTAGAATCCAAATAAAATGCNGCCATGTGTCCTTCTATACTTTTCTTCCCACTCTGATTTTGCCACATTCTTGTGTCTTTTATTTTCCCCTATCCTTAGTGTTTCTTGAAAACTAATGTGTTGGAGACTTGAGTAGATTTACTAGTTAATTTTTTTTGGCAAGAATACTTCATAACTAGTGGTGTGCACTTGCATACCATCAGGTGGTGTGTAGTGTATGCTTGTCCTGTTTGTATTGACCTGGAGTTTTGTGTTTAGCTGGAGTGATCCACAGCTGTCCAGTAGGGAGTTTCCCTTCAGCCATTCACCTAGCACTCTCGGTAGCCATTGGTGATCATTACTTGGATCCATTCTTTCATGAGGGTTAAGAGTGGGTTGGCATGGACACACCCAAAGCTGTCATTCTTAAATTATGATTCCTTCTGAATCCTTAGCCTTAATTCCATAAAAGAGGCTTCCATTCTTTGGTTACCCTGAAACACAGTTTGTACAGGAGAGTTGGGATAAATGCTTATTTTCTTTTATTGACTAATTTTTAGTGTGGAATAGAGTTCAGTGCATTAGCAACCTCCAGAGATAACCAGTGTAACTTTGGTTGTTTTTGTGGTGTTTTTATGATTTTGTATCATTTTGTACTTAAATTCTCTCCAACTGAGATGGGGAGGAGCCCTTTTAAGTTGGTTTCTAATGTCTTTTTGACCCAAGCCCTACAGGATTGATTGCTATTAATTTATTAATATGTTTCTTTCTGGGATAGGGGTTTGCAAACTGTAAAAGATCAGATGGTAAATATTTTAGGCTTTGGTCATTTAGACTTTTTTTTCTCTGTTCTAACTACCGAACTCTGCTGTTGTAGTGCAGAAGAAGCTTCCTTGCCTCCAAAAAAACCTGTGTGGACACCAAAATTTAAATTTCACATGTTTTAAATTTCAAAATATTCTCCTGTTTTTCCCCCCCAATCTCTAAAAATGTAAAAATGGATCATATGAAAACAAGGGGCCAAAATTGCTTCACTCTAGTTTGCAAAATTAGTTCTACCACAGTGTGAGATCTCACAGGCTTACCTTGTGTGTGTCTTGTCCCAGAACAGAAGCAGCTGTTGCTGTAAGGAACCCTGGTGCCATTTAATAGGAAATGCTGTTCAGAGATCACAGGGCACATAAGGGTGCCTGTTATACATAGGACTTCCCAGTGGACAAAGCTAGAACATACATACCTTTTTGGGAAGGGGAGGTTCATACTGAAAAAGTGCCAATTGAAATTCAAACTTATATAAGGTTTTCAATAACTTGTTTGATTTTTATATTTCTATTTTAGTGAGAAACTTGACTCCTAATATGATTAGGTTATTTTGAAGCTTTTATTTACATAGTTATCAGTATGATCAATAGTCTTTCATACGTGTTTGTATCCTATCTATACAAGGACACACAAAAATATACACACTCCTTGATTTGAAAAGATCTTTATTCCTTTTTATAGATGTGTACCATTCCAATATAATGAACGTGCCAAAGTGTATTCCTTCTGTCTTTAAATGGTAGATGTTTGGGTTATTTCCAGCTGTTGGCTATTCATTGGACCATGAATTATAATAGCATTGTGCATTCTCATTTTTTTAATGCTTACCACTCTTTGAGATGATTTTGTAGAAGTGGAGTTGCTGGGTCTAAAGAGTACAGTTGTGCTGTGTTTCCAAATTTTATTCTGTAAGGTTTGTACAGTTTTGCCCTCCCCAAGTAATGTCTGAGTTCTTGTTTATCAGGGCCTTGTTTTTTTTTGGAGGGTTTTTTTTGGGGGGGGGGGTTATTTTGAGAGAGTGTGCACACGAATGCAAGCAGGAGAGGGGCGGAGAGAGAATGAGAGAGAATTCCAAGCAGGCTCCACACCAGCAATGCAGAGCCAAACACAGGGCTCAAACTCTCAAAACTGTGAGATCATGACCTGACCTGAAATCAGGAGTCAGTTGCTCAACTGACTGAGCTACCCAGGTGCCCCTAGAATTTTTTTTTTTTTTTTTTTGTTTGAGAGAGGGGGA
>NW_027530974.1:2900035-2903863 GCF_008692635.1 Crocuta crocuta
TTTTTAAGTTTGAGAGAGGGGGAAAAGTACATTGTGAGGGTGGGGGCAGAGAGAGAGCGTGAGACCGAGGATCTGAAGCTAACTGACAGGAGTGAGCCCAGTACGGAGCTAGAATTCAAAAACTGCGAGATCATAACCTGAACTGAAGTTGGAAGCTTAACTGACTGTGCTACCCACACATCCCTAGAAATAGAATTTTTTGAAGAGGAACCTTGATTCTAATAATCATTATTGAGGTATTAGCATATTAATTTAATATTGGAGAAACTACTGATACTAGGTCTTTCAACTTTCTGAAATGAATCCTTTTAGTAAAGAATGGGTAGCTTTATATATCTTAAGCGTTAACAAAGTGACTTTAAGATGGTATTAATGAAAAACTGATACACAAGAGGAAAGAAAGTTTGAATTGCTAGTGATTTTACATTGATGACTTATTTGTGTTTTAATTTATATCCGTTCATTTTTCAAACATTACTGTTCAATTTCCATTTAGGTTCATCTCAGAAGAAGCTCTTGGCACCTGATATGTTTACAGAATCTGATGATATGTTTGCTGCCTATTTTGATGTAAGTAATTTTACTTACATAACTTTAAATGAAATGTATGTAAATAATATACAAAACATAAAGTAAAAAATATATGTAACAAATGTGTTTGTATTATATGTAAAGAGAGAAAAAGATAAAGCAATAATATCCTAACATTTGGACAGTTTGAGTGAAGGTTATCTGGAAATTCTTGGTACTAGTGTTGCAACATTTCTCTAAGTTGGAAATTAGGTCAAAATTTTAAAAAACAAGTACAGCAGAACAATTTGAGAACTTCAGAAAAGTTAAATACCAAATGACTTAAAAATGTGTAGTTATTTTTCTGAAGCAACTTTTTCTTGGATTTAAAAACGTGCGTGGTTGGGCATAGCTGAAACAAGGTGATCTCAATTTTGGCTTTTTTAGCCATTTTATCTGTTTTCTTGAAGAAGTCTTAAAAACATTCAAAAGTATGAGACTATTTTCATTATAAGTTCAAGAAAATATGAGAAATAGGCTTTGGCAAGAAAGAGTAGGAGGATAAACAAGAAATAGGGAAATTAAAAATGGAGTAGGTCCTGTGTCCAGGACCCTGAAGACATTGATCATTGGCTCAAGTGTCTGTATCTGTTTAGCACAGAAATCTAAACAATACTAGATTAAGGGAAAATGAAATGATGATTGAGCCAGTGAAAATATCAGCGCCCATCATTTACTTGGGTGATAGTGAGGGGTCTTTTGGGTATCATGGAGAGTGATGTATAATATTCTTAATTTCCCACACAAACTATTAGTGCAGCCAGTGACCTTTCATGCATATATGGGAAGAGGAGCCAGTGGGTGGTAAGTGGACAAGGCAGTAAAATGTCAAATGGGCAGAAGAGATTGTTAGAGTGTTGGGTACCTATTATTAACTGAGTGCCCATCTAATTTTTGTCCCCCTTTGTCTCTTAATAGCTATCAAAAACCAGACCTGGTTTTGAGTCTTTATTTTCATTTATAATGCCCTATTGTTTATTTATCATTTATAATGCCCTATTTATTCATATTCCTAAGGGTTTTTTTGAGAATACTTTAGCATTTTTTCCTGAGCATTATTGTGATACAAGAGACTTTGGTAATCATGTTTCTAGGTGATGGTAAGAGTTTACTTAATTTGGCATAAAATGTTTTTTGAATTATAGCTGATTTTGCCTTTTTTTTTTGTTTTAAGTGAAGTGTTTTAAATGTCTGCCTGATTAGTAGGTAAATGGCTCTCTTGTTGCCTCCTTCGTTTCAGAGTGCTCGTCTTCGGGCTGCTGGCATTGGGAAAGATTTCAAAGAGAATCCCAACCTCAGGGATAACTGGACGGATGCAGAAGGCTATTATCGTAAGTTCACAGTTCTGATTAATTTTAGAGTTCCTTGCAGTATTTCGTAGAATTCTATTGCTTGATGCAGTCACAGGTTGGAGAACTCTGAAAGTCCCATCACAGTGCCAGCACTTACAGAGTATGGCACATCGATAGCTGCATGAACCATGTTGTATTCTAATACTCAGCCCACGAGCTTCATGAATAGAAGTGAGGTAAAGACTTGATGTGCAACTTAAATCTATTCAAAGTTGTTTTCAGCCATGAGATAAGCCTCCAGGAGGAAGGGGGAACGTCACTTGCTCGTCTTGATCTGAAACCAAGAAAAACGACATACAAGGAACTTGGGATGCCAGTCATGCAGTGTTTGTCATGCAGGACTACAGTTGGAAACACTTCAGTGAGCACATTTCTTCCCTACTCAATGTTGAAATCCTCAGCAGTGGATAGGAAGTGGGCATGCAGCTTGAACCACATATGAAAGAGTGACCAATGGAGGCTTGGCTTTGATTCTCCCTGCTGCCTAGGACACCAAGCACACAATAGAGATTTGACACATTTTTTTAAGTGACTGCACTGTGTTTCTTTTTGATTTATTATGTGTATCTCAGAGTTTTCTTAAGTAATTATTTATTGTGGTCAGAATTCCATTTCTTAATTTGCTTTTCTAGGGGTGAACATAGGTGAAGTCCTAGATAAGCGTTACAATGTGTATGGCTACACTGGCCAAGGTGTATTCAGTAATGTTGTACGAGCCAGAGATAATGCAAGAGCAAATCAAGAAGTGGCTGTAAAAATCATCAGAAACAATGAGCTCATGTAAGTTCAGAAGACATATGTAATGAAACCTAAAAATTAAAAAAAAAAAATGTAACGGTCTGTAAAAGTATTAGTTATAAAATGACAGAATGATGGTATTGAATCTGTTGCCTTTTTTCTTTTATATAATAGAGACGATTGCCGTACCCATATGTTTTAATAAGCATAGTTCATACCACACAGTTGATGCTAAAGTCAGCTTGCCACTATTTTTATTATTTTTAAATTTATATC
Source organism: Crocuta crocuta (assembly GCF_008692635.1). Lineage (NCBI taxonomy): Eukaryota > Metazoa > Chordata > Mammalia > Carnivora > Hyaenidae > Crocuta > Crocuta crocuta. Next base: position 2,902,972 of record NW_027530974.1, read on the forward strand.
CAAGTTAGTTAGCATGTAGCACAGTAATGGTTTCAGGAGTAGAATCCAGTGATTCATCCCCTACATGTAACACCCAGTGGTCATCCCAACAAATGTCTGTCATTCTTAATGCCCATCACCTGTTTAACCCCTCCCCCCCACCCACAACACCTCCAGCAACCCTCAGTTTGTTCTCTATATTTAGGTCTCTTCTATTTTGTCACCTCTCCCTATTTTTATATTTTTGCTTCCCTTCCCTTATGTTTATCTGTTTTGTATTTTAAATTCCACATATGAGTGAAGTCATACTTGTTTTTCTCTGACTGGCTAATTTTGCTTAGCATAATACACTCTAGTTCTGTTTATGTTGTTGCAGATGGCAAGATTTCATTCTTTTTGTTTGTTGAGTAATACTTCATTAAATTATAACTAGAATTTTATTTTTAATGTTTTATTTATTTCTGAGAGAGAGCGTGAGCAGGCGAGGGTAAGAGAGAGAGAGGGAGAAACAGAATCTGAAGCAGGCTCCAGGCTCTGAGCTAGCTGTCAGCACAGAGCGCAACATGGAGCTCGGACCCATGAACCGTGAGATCATGACCTGAGCTGAAGTCAGATGCTTAACCGACTGAGCCACTCAGGCGACCCTATAACTAGAATTTTAGAGGAAAACCAAATATTAATACTTGGTAAGACAGCCGTTATTAGACTCTTAACACCATAGCTTGTAAGTGTGGTTCTGTTTTTGTTAAAATAACATTTACATCAAGATGTTTTTGAGATAGGGGCGCCTGGGTGGCTTAGTCGGTTAAGCGTCCGACTTTCACTTAGGTCATGATCTCGCGGTTCGTGGGTTCGAGCCCCGCGTCGGGCTCTGTGCTGACTGCCAGCTCAGAGCCTGGAGCCTGTTTCAGTC
>NW_027530974.1:2903909-2929245 GCF_008692635.1 Crocuta crocuta
TCTCTCTCTCTCTCTCTCTCTCTCTCTCCTAGAAATAAATAAAAAATATTTAAAAAAAAAAAAAAAAGATGTTTTTGAGATAAAATCTGTGCAGGATTGAATTCCCTATAAGCAATGTGGGTTTGTTCCTCACGGTTTCTTTCTGTTGATTATTGTGGAAATTAACTACATGGGAATAGTATTTGGCTCAGTATAAATTATTGCATGAGTGACATACAGACTTCTCATTCCTCAATAGACTTATTAGTATTTAAAAAAAATTCCAAACTAATCACCTATAATACATCAGATTGGAACTAGTAAATAGTTTTATTTTTTTTTAAATGTCTTGTATTCATTTTTTATTTTCTTTTTTCAGGCAAAAAACTGGCTTAAAAGAACTAGAATTCTTGAAAAAACTTAATGATGCTGATCCTGATGACAAATTTCATTGTTTGCGACTCTTTAGACACTTTTATCACAAGCAGCATCTCTGTCTCGTATTTGAACCTCTAAGGTACACTGTCAAATCTATACGTTTCGAAACACTTAGATAAGTACAATGACAAAGTTTCTGCCTGTTTTATTTTTTCCAGTTAGCTCTGGTTTTGTCTTTTACTTTTGGTTAAGAACTAGCTTCTTGACAGTCGTTAATGTATAAATATTAATTGCACACCATGGGCCAAACTCTGCAGCAAGACTCTCCAAAAGTTAAATACTTTCACATCATGATAAAAAGAAATGGAAGTAGTGGAATAGAAATACAGTTTTGATTGTCAAAAGTATGGGTTTAGTTTTGGGCTTTCAGATGTAAACCCATTCTAAAATCAATAGGAATTTTACCATTGTGTGTCTTCCCTTCTGTTTATTTTGAAAATTGAGTTTTATTGGAAAATTGTGTTATATGCACACAGATTCATGTACTCTTTCAGTGTAGAACAATTAAACATCTGGGGGGTTCTTGAACAGATACTATCATTATAATCTAGATTACAGATTTGATTATACTTAATGCTTGGACATGATTTTGCCATTTTTATTTCCATTTTGCATTTTAACTCCTAATTTTGTGGTGGTGTTGTTTTTCTCTCCTAAAAGTATGAATTTACGAGAGGTGTTAAAAAAATATGGTAAGGATGTTGGTCTTCATATTAAAGCCGTGAGATCCTATAGTCAGCAGCTGTTCTTGGCATTAAAACTCCTTAAAAGATGCAATATCCTACATGCAGATATCAAGCCAGACAATATCCTGGTAAGTTCAACAGGTTGCCTTGTACAGCCATATAGCTTCTTACCAGTATGTGATTACCACTGTATTAATCTAGAAAGATGTCTTAGAAGAACAACTCCATATATTAATTACCCATTACAAAGGACTTAATCAGTGTTTACTTTTATGGAAATTGGTCCATGAAATTTCATAGTAAAGTGTAAGGAAAGAAGAAACAAGCTATTGTCCCCAGTTTTTTTCCATTTGATTGATGGATTTAGAGTACACATAAATCCCAGGAGTGCTTTAGTGGAATAATGATGGGTTTCCTCTGGTATCTAAAAATAAAAAGAAATAAAAAATGCTCACATGTTGCTGTTTTGAAATTAGGAATCTTCACAGCTCTTTGTTCTCTAATTTGTTGTCTGATAGGGTTAGAGACACTTAAAGGTAATTATCTCTTAAGTCTACTGAGTAGACTTCTTTGTCTCTAGGTGCCCAGGAGGGGGTCCAAACACAGTAACTCAGTTGTGATTAGGTATTACATTGAAAGACCTCCCTTTCACAGTCTTCGCTTCCTAACTAAGGACTTCTGGTATCGTAATATGCAGCTTTAACAGTGTTTATGTTTTTGAAATTGAGAGGTAATAATATCCTTATAGGGGAGTGATGAATGCACACTTATTTCTTCCCTCCCTGGCCCCATTTCTTCACCGTCTTCTGAGGTGTTCAGAGTTGGGGGTATTTTCACAATTTGAGGAATTTTTAACTTGTCTGCTATTAACGTGTTTTTAAAAGATTATAATCCCATTAAAGTTTGTTAAGGACCCCTTGTCAATAACTTAGCTGTTAGTTCAGATTCTTCTTTTTCATCTTTTTTAATATCTTAAAGTACTTCCTTCCAGACTAGCACATAAATAATGAGACCTTCCATCAAAGCATGTTTTGTCTGACTTTACAATGTATTGCATATCTAATTTAACTTGGGGTTAGAAGAGCTGAGTGATTACAGTGAAATCATTGAATTGTAGACTTGCCTAGTCAGCTTCATAGTTTTTACCTAAGTTTTCTCTTTTTTAAATTGTGAAATATACCATTCATATCAAAGAATGTGTAAGATCTGTAAAACTTAAAGGTAACTATTGCAGTGAACATCTGTTTAACGACCATTTAAGTTAAAGAATAAGACCTTTGCCAGTATTTAGGAACTCTTATTTTTCAAACTTCATTTTGAGTTAATGCTACTCTAACAAGGTTTTCACATGGACTTCAGACATTGAATGTTGTCTCTCCTTCCCAAGAAAGGAGGAAGTAGACCTCAGAGACCACAGGGAGCTGTTTGTGAATGAAAATCCAAAACTTCTAGCCCAGGATTTCAACCATCAATGTGGTAGGAATACCACAATCCTCATGGGAGGGTAGAGATTGTGTAGCCAAAGTGAAGTACACACAAGTGTGGCTCCCCTGCTATCATTTAAGGCATTTTAGCCAGGCCAGGAGTGGAACTCTATCTGTGGAACTGGTAGATTCTAATTTTAAAATTGTCCTGGGGTTTCTCTGCATTTTAAACTGCATCGTTAAAAAGCTGAATGCAGTTTATACTTTTTTAAAAGCTTCACAAGGACTTTTCCATTTAAGATCCGTATTTTTCCAGAAACCCAAGATGAAGAGAATGGTTATGGATATGGCAGTTAAAAATAAGCATTTTCATTAGCTTAATTCTGTGGATATCTGTAATGGGCCAATCTGTAACACTGACCAGACTTTGATATCCCAGTAGGAAGTGCCTAGGGGTATTTATTTAAAAGTGTTATGTTCTTTGGGGCGGGAACTGTAGGCCAAGTTCAAGTCCCAACTCGGAATTTGTGTGTGTCTCTTTTGAAGGGGGGAAGGGACTCTGGAATATGAATTATCTTCACTTGTTAATCCTGAACATGCTTCTGACTCATGAGTGGCAGCAGCCATGGGAGCAGCTCCAGCCTTTCTCAGCAGATGTCACTGTTACTGTGTATGTTGAAGTATTTACAAAGGAAAAAAGAAACAAATGACTAATATAGAGTTCATATTTATCAGTTGTGCCAAATATATTTAACATTTTCTTGACTAATACTTTTTTTATATTTAAGGGATTTAGTATTTTAGACTTGAAGTGATTGCTAAATTTGGGATGGTCTAGCAGCTTCCGGTGAAGAATGTTTTTATTCTGTTTTTGTCCAGATTTAATCTGAATCATCCTCTGCTTTCATTGCTATCCTAACTTTCTGGCAACTGAAAGTTAACCTCAGTCAATTGAAAGTTAGAATCTAAGTGTGGTTCCTTCTTAGTGAACGTCTTCATGTTCCTTTAAATAGTAACTTGACTTTATTCAGGTATTCTGGGGATTTTTAGAAGACACTTTGCTTCAAAGAGATTTTTCTGTTACCCCTCTCTTTTTTAAGTAGCATAGGTTAAAATTAAATGTACTTGGTATTATTCCGTATTTCCTCACTGAAAAAAATTCTTTTAAGTAATTGTAATCAAATATTTGATAGCTCTTAATTTTTTATAATTAGGAAATTGAGTTCTAAGATAATTAGAAAAGGAATTTTTAAATGGGTAACTTTGTTTTCAGTATTGGAAATAACTTCTCAAAGCCAATTGTTTTTATCTGATTATTTGTCTTAATTATTTCTGGCATGAATTAAACTTCCATGATAAAATGTTTTGCAGGTTAATGAATCAAAAACAATTTTAAAGCTCTGCGATTTTGGGTCGGCTTCACATGTTGCGGATAATGACATAACACCTTATCTTGTCAGTAGATTTTATCGTGCTCCTGAAATCAGTAAGTCTCTTCAGCTATTCTTTGACCTGGGCCATCATATGCAGTGGAAACAGCGTATTTAATGTCTAAGTACTGTTTTCCATCGCACTTCAGCAGCTGCTCGAGGTCATTCATGAGGAAGGGAACCGTAGCAAGTTCATCCTCCTCAGGTGGAATGGTGGTAGTTGTGACAGGAGTCTTGATCATGTCTGGCAAGAGTAGCAAAACAGTTCTGGAAAATCCTCGGCTTTAGAAGACTGCTCTTGATTACGCAAGGTCTGATTATCAAATTTATGGATTATATGGGACCTTTGTTTTTTCTCCTCCTGTTGCTTTGGTTGAGGCTGATTAGCACCTCCACCAAAGATGAAATGAGAAAAGAAATACATGCGTTCTTATGCACCACCCCCTTCAGTTCCTTCCACATTTTCTCATGTTTTAAGGTTTTTAAGAGTCTATTAGGAATTACTGGGAAAAACATGAAGCTAATACCAGAATAAGACATTAAGATTTCAGTTATGGAGGCCAAGCTAAATTAATCCCTTACTAATGAAAATAAATTGTAGTTGATTGTTTTTATCTGCATGTATTAAAACTCCCATTTTTATTTCAGTTATAGGTAAAAGCTATGACTATGGTATAGACATGTGGTCTGTAGGTTGTACCTTATATGAACTCTACACTGGAAAAATTTTGTTTCCCGGCAAAACCAATAACCATATGTTGAAGCTCGCCATGGATCTCAAAGGAAAGATGCCCAATAAGGTAGGATGTTAGCGTGAGCTGTGTTTTTGTTTTCAGGGTCTTAGCAGTAGTTTATTGCAGACCAGTGGATTACTGATGCTTATTCATAGTGGCTATAAAACAATCTCAGAAAGGCAGGTATATGGCTACTGTGATTCCTTAGCTCTTTTTCATTTCTGCTGTTTAAGTTAGTGGTTCTAATCAACCAAGAGCTGTCAAAATAAGAGGATTTGTTTTTCCTCTTTCCTCTTCCCTTCTGATGTCTCTCTTTGCTTTTTTTACTCTTTAAATTAAGCAGGAGTGGCCTAGAGTTTGAAGTAGAATTAGAATTGAGGAAAAGAGATTGATGAGCATAAATTTGTTCAGCACCGTACATGTGTAAATAAATGACTGTTTCATATCTTTGTTCTTCCCTTGTTCGTTTATTGTCCTTTAATGATGGGCAGAGAAGCAGCCTTGGGAACACACCGTTTATTGATAACAGCACCAAACATGTTTGAGAGGTGGAATGAAAAAAGATGCAGGTCAGGTTAGTTCAGATGTGAAGAAGGGCTCAGTTGTCAGAGAATGACGGGGGACTGTTGGAAAAGGAACTTGATGACCTTCATTTTATTCACACTGGAAGTTATTTGGGAAAGGAAGTTACCAAGAAAACTCCCTTGAAATTGACATCTTTATAACCTAAAATTCACCCTTAATGCTCAGCCACAATAATTGTTTCAGAAATGAAACAGAAACTTGAGGTATTTATAAACCTGAGGGCCATATCTTACACTTTGATTTCAGCTTAAATTTGCTGAACTTCTGAGAGATTACAGATTTTTCCACATATAGGTCAGAAGCCACTGTGTTTTTCAGGTACTGTCCAAATTCTATTTTGTTGGACTTGGTTAGAAGTTGTTACACAGAAATTCGCTATGTTGGTATTTATTTTAATGAGGTCTTACTTGTATCCTCTGGGGGCCGTTGGAACATAATTTGTGAAATGTCATTGGGTTTCTTCAACTGCCAAGAGAAAGGGGCCCAAATGTGTGATATTTTTCCTTTCTAAGCACAAATTATTTTGTCTTTGTTTGATCCTCAGTTTTGAACATTGAAAGCACAATGTGATACTATAATTGATTGGTTTAAGTCACTACCTGGGAAAATAGAATTTCATGGTATAGTAGTTTTAGGCACAGCATTTCTGTTACTCTTTTTCAAAGATGTTAAACTCTCCAGAGCAAGGAATCTAAGAGATTTCCTAAACGAGGAGACAAACCTAGAGAGACTAAATTAATACATATTACATATGTTATGTATTAAATTGTTAGTAGGCCAGACTGTTCATAATAGTTCAAAATCCAAGTTTTGTTTTGCTTTATTGCCAGATGATTCGGAAAGGCGTATTCAAAGACCAACATTTTGATCAAAACCTCAACTTCATGTATATAGAAGTTGATAAAGTAACAGAGAGGGTAAGTCTTCTTTCAGCTGTGTTACGTTAAATGATAATCTTACTGTGAACAACTGAATGCTGGGTGGTACTAGGAGCTGTGAATATTTAAATCGCCAAAAATAATTCCTTTTGCTCTTGGCCAATTCCTGAATAAAACACAATCGGGTTATGAAAAAGATGAGGTATTTAAAAATGTTTGTCTAGTATAATGAGTCTATTTTTATTATAGCTCATATTTAGGCCCTCTTCCTTTGTTCTTTGGATCATTTTCTTTCTCTGGCCTCCCATCCAGTTTCTGTCCTGCTTGCCAGAGTGATCTTGAAAACAAACCTGATCATGTTATTCTCCCTGCTTAAAATCCCTTCTTTGGGTTCCTCCCTGATGAACTCTGCCATCTTCAGCAGTTCCCACCTCCTCGCAGGACTCTGTAAACCCCACCATGCCACATTTGGCAGCTAGCCAGAGGGCCTGCTGTGTCGCACCTCCGTGCCTCTGTTCACAGACTGTTCTGACCTTATCTGCCTCCTGCACGCCCTCATCCTCAAAACAATTTATCCAACTTCAAGCCTTAGGGGAAATACACATTCTATATGAGCCCTTCTAAAACCTCCAGATTAAAGTAAGGGCTTCTTTATTTTTGCCCCATCGTATCTGTTCTAACTTTGTCAGAGCACTTAGCCACAAACACTTTTTGGATGGGCTTGTTTCCATGTCTGTCTGTTACCACTTCAGGGTAGGGAAAAGTTTAGTTCTAACTACAGTGTTTACTGTTAATTGTTATTAAACAGTTTTTAGCTTTTCACAGACTTCCTTTCTTTTGACATTTTCTATCTTTTTACAAAATTAAATTATATTTTTAAAAAGCTGTCATTGCTAACTGGGGTTGATTTTTTTTTTTTTTCTTCCCATTCAAGTTTTTTGGTTGCTTCTTAAAAAGATGTAGAGAATAGAGGAAGCGACGTCAAAGGTTTCTATGAGTAGATGACAATACATATATTAGAAGTTTTGATAGACCAGGGAGTCTAATTTAAGTTACATATGTTTAGTAACTCATTTAGACATACACATTTTAAAAATTATTTTTAGGAGAAGGTTACTGTCATGAGCACCATTAATCCAACCAAGGACCTGTTGGCTGACTTGATTGGGTGCCAGCGACTTCCTGAAGACCAGCGTAAAAAAGTACACCAGCTAAAGGACTTGTTGGACCAGATCCTGATGTTGGACCCAGCTAAACGAATTAGCATCAATCAGGCCCTACAGCATGCCTTCATCCAGGAAAAAATTTAAACGAGATGAAGAAGCTCCAAGGGTTTGAGTAATTAAATACAAAGACTGAAGAAATTTCACAGCAGTTTATTAATGTATATAAACTTATAAATATTTCTCCAGCAAATTTGAGGAAGCATGATATATTTGAATTAACACCAAGGGTGATATTTCTTTTAGAAATGTTAGTTAATCTGTTTTGTGTCTTATGTGAAATTTCACTGTAGAACTGTTTTAATTGCCAAGACTGCACAGAATTACAGTGCAAATGTATATGGTTGCAGTTCACATAAAAGACAAAAGCATCTGTTATCAAATGAGTAGTAATATTGGGTGGTTGATTTATTTTTAGCAAACTTGGCTTCATATTGGTCTTCAGATAAAATGGCCAGCATAAATGCTGTTTATATTCACATTTTCCTAGGTGTGTGTGTGCAGGCCACAGCAGCATGCCCTTGGTGTAGTCAGTGCCGAAGGGGGTCTGTTCCTTCTTGAGCCTGCCTGCAGGGATGGTCTCCTCTTTTAAAGCAGGTTGTGTACAACATTCAGTACACTGAAGGTAAGCTAACCCATCAACATCACTGGTGTTTTAAGATGTTATTTTATTGGAACAGTTGACAAATGAGGGATATTAGCTTTGTGGCAGAATTCCCTGCATGTGTGCTAACTGATCTCGTTTTCTTTTTTGGCATCACGACTGTGGCATAGTTACAATTTCTGTTCTGTTCATCACATTTAAAATTTGAAGAGTGTGCGCTTGATGGATAGAGCGCCTTCAGTGTACTGTTTCTTATTAACTTTAATTTTTTAAATCAACTTGCTATAGACTTTATATACATTTTGTTAAATACAGTTCGTAGTGACAAAAAAACAATGCGTAGTTTTCATTTACTAATTACAAATGTTGAGGCCTAATTCTGAGTCCTCATATTTAAAAGTTAGCATAATGAAATTTTTAACTATTTGTATGTCATTTTGAAAGTGTACTGCTTTATGGTAAAAGTGTTTTTTCATTTGTTCATTGTTTTCATTATTTGTGATCATGTTGTCTTTCAATACAGGCATAAACCTTCCACTCTTGAACAAAGCAGCTGCTTTTTAAAAGCGGTAATTGCTTCTTTACCTTTTATTTCTTTTGTAAATGAAGCTTTTCTTTAAGAATGTGACTTTAAAGTGTTGTCTATTGCATAAAACAGTTGACACTCACTTATTGTAAAGTGAAGATTGTTCTACTGCATGTGAAGTGGACCATGCAGATTTCTGTATGTTCTCAGTATGCATCACTAGATAATAAAGTCTTTTGTGAACAAGGCATTTGTAGCCATTTCTAAAAGTTTTTGTCTTCAGTGCTGGTAAGTCAGGTAAACCATAAATAGTTAAAAGCAACCTTTCATTTCTTCCTTTAAGTCTTTGAAAGAATTATTTGTTAAAGTTGTAAAGCCTAGCCACAAGCTTATCATTTTATTAATAATCAGGATCCTAATTATTTCATCAGAAAAATCCTGCAGATATTGTCAGCTTTCAGTGTAGTGAGATAATTCCTGTAGGTTATGGGGTATAATTCAGGATTTAACTAATATTTCTGCTATTTTCTCACTTTTCCTTCTGATGGTGCGGAAAGAGAAAAAAGGAAAACGGGGCACAGGCCATTCAACGCCTTCTCCAAGGGGTCTGATTTGCTGAGACACCAGCTTCACCTTCTTAACAAGGTTATTTCTGACAGCATGTGTAGATAAACATTTAGCCACAATTTAAAACAAAATCATGTAAATCAGCTTGGTTTTGCAACACAAAGGAATTCCGTATTTTTAAACATGGCAGGGGAGCTTTTTCAGAAATGCATAGGAGTCTTTTTTCTGTTTGGGTGGTAAAATTAATGCTTGTCTTCCTGAGCAGTGTGGAAAATAATCAGATTTTTGGGGTTAAAATAATATTTTTAAATTGTAAATGGGATTTTTTTATTCACCCAGGCACCTAATAACAACAAGCATGCACGTTTTGGTGCATTCAAGAATGGAAAATCAGAATAGCAGCATTCTTCTGGTGGGTTTTGCTCCATTTAAAGACATGAAATGAACTACAGCCAGGAAGGTGATAGATGATATAATAAGCCAACTTTGAATCTACACCCCGTCTCTTCATGGTTTAGACTTTACTAAAATAAATACAAGGTAGTTTCCATTTTCAGGTAGAGGGAAGCCTTTTACAGAAGGCTTCACAGGTGCAGCTTTTCCACCTTAACAAAATGGGTAGTGATTTTCCCACCATGATTTACTGTATTTTGGTGATAATATGCTGCATATTCGAGTCTTTTATAGTTATTTTCACTCAAAATAGTAACATTTTGATGCTTCTGTTGATTTTCATGGCTTCATTTTGTAGAATTATTTAAGTAAGTTAACTTCCACTAGAAACAGTTCATCTTATGCCTTCAAAACTATTACGTATTCTTTAAAAAACAAAGTTGCTTGTTACTTGTTCTTTGTGTTTTAGGTGCAGTTCAGTGGAAGATGATGACAGCCAGAAGACATGAGCTAAGGTTTCTGTCCTATAAAAGATTAAAACAAACAAAAAAGAATACTCCATTTAATTTTTGTCTAATTTTTAGTTTTCAGCCTTATGATTTGGGTTTCGTTAATGTTTGGCACTTAGAGTAGTAGTGCTATTGTGGTGTTCATCTGTACATGCTTGTTTTATTGTGCTTCCTGCCTCTCTCCTCTCTTCCCTCCCCTACGATAAAAACAGTGGTCATTGAGGGGTAGGAAAGACTCCTGAATGGTGAGATTCCACATAAACACATGGCCATCAGAATTGGTCCCTATGGGTTATTAGGAAACTAGAAACCACCAAAACCACGTGCAAAAGAATAGCAAGTGGTATTTTAAGAACACTACTATTCAACTCCCTTAATCCTCCAGTCCCCAGCTTTCCTTTTAGTCCCTTTGTTTTTCCAAGTGCTCCAGTCATGGTCTTGAAGTAGACACAATGTTTAGAACCACTGTCAGTTTTTCTTCTTAAGGGAAATGAGAGAAGTCGACTTTTGTTCCCCAATTTAGCATTCCTAAATTTGTCTATTTGAAGGGAACGTTGTAAACATTCTTTATATACATACACATGATTTGATTAGAATTGGTAATTTTGCTGATGCAGAAATTTGGAGCTTTGTAAGACCTCTCTTTGATTCTGGTCAGTTAGTGAATTTAACATACATTCATATTTCATAATAACTTGTAACTGTAGTTTTCAAATAAGTTGCTCTCTGATATAAAGCTTTTTGTTTTATTACACTTCACAGCAAAAATACCCCATGTATGTGTCAGACTTCAGGGTTCTTAAGTCTTAGGACACAACCCTCAAAGAGGTCCTACTTCTTTCTGTAGTGAGGGGGTAGTTGAGATCCAGAAAGCATAAACATTGTAGAGCTTGTTCTCTACGTAGACCTTCTCAAAGGTCTCAGAAATCAGGTTAGAATATCCAGGTTTTGAAGGAAGGGAGCATCTTGTCATAAATTTTAAAGATCTTTCCAGTATTCGCATTCACCCTTAAGTCTTTATTAATAGCATCCTGTTTATTCAGTCTCAGTGTATAACTCATTTCCACTTTACTAGTTCAAAAATAATTTTGTATTTTTAAAATACTGTAACTTTTTCCCCCCATTATGATAACCACCTCTTTTCTCTAAAACAAATACTCAGGGCATTTCTATAGTACAAAAAAATGTATGTGTTTTATGGTACGTGGTAGAGCAGAGAAGTGTAATGTTCTCACATTTGTTTCATATTTGCATCCTTCCTACTGTGCTTTACTTGTACTTGATGATCATTTGGTAACTGGAGCTGGATAGGTAGAAATAAAATCTCTGCAATGAAACAGAGGATTCACATATCTTCAAACTTAGGCCAGGCAGTTAAGGAATGCCCTTTTTAAATGGTGGAGCTAGGAAGGAAGTAGATTCTCAAATAAGTAATTTCCTTTCTTTAGTTATAATGATGTCATTAGAAATTGGGCCTCATCAAGTGTTTCTTTGTATCCTAGTTCAAGCATATATTACTCAGCACAAGTTTTATCATTCTAGATGGAATGTCTTCCTTATGGAAATGTTCACTACAGATTCATTTGTGTTTTTTTACATGTCAATAATGTACACTAAATTGACTTAAAATGTTTTCCAGTTATTTGATAGGTATCATCATGGCATCTTTAATTTTTTTTTTCTCCTTCTGTATGTAGGGTAAGGGACTGTTCTTCTGAAGAATCTTTCCATTTAGTGATCAAGATATGGAAGCTGGTCTCTGAAAATACTCAATGTATCTCAATTACTCATGGTATCACTTGAATTGTAACTTGGCAGTTTAAATAGAAGCAATGTTTACAATTATTGGGAAAACTGAATAAACTATGTCTCTTGTTACCATATTGTCTCCTGATTTTTCCTTTGCTCAAACTTGGTATTTTGTGCTTAGTTTTAAATTAAAACACCTATTTCCTACCTAAAGTTTCTTAGAAACTGTTTCACTGTTGTTCATAGATGTGCCTGAAAGGTATTCTGTGCTCATATCTGATTGGCAACTGCCAGATTAAAGTTTGATTTAATTTAATTACAGCCTGATTTATTTATAGGCTCACAGACTTCTGATGTGCATCGTAAATCCCAGTGAAGGGGAAGGGCGTAGAGAGAAGTTTACCCAAACCACTTGGCAGAATCTGCCTTTCACAGAAACTGCCATTTGGAAATGGCCGAGTTAGTATGATCTTCCTTACAGACATCAGAATACTTCTAGCAACCAAGTGCACAACACACACCAAAGGATGTTGGAAGCCTGTCCTTGTTACATATATTTCTGATTTGGTTTTCCTAATAGAAATATCATAAGTAATGAGAGAACTTCTGTATTGATTTAATTCAGTTTGTTCATTGCAGATGGGGAAGGCTGGCAAATATACTGGACTCTATTCTTAGTCCATCCACTCATTTTCATTTAAGGAAATGTCTTCAGCTTTAAAACAAAAACACATAAAATGCTTAGAGGGACAGGGAGATTGAGTGGCTCTTTAATACAGAGCAGGACTGGAGGATGGAAGACTGGCCATGTGTGTGGCTGTGTGAATACACCTGACCTGGCCAACAGAGGGTTAATGACCACATGCTATTCCTCTCAAGTGACTGATGAGAGTCAGGAGATCCTGTTTTTTATCAGAGAAGGTAGTATGCAGAGTGTGTTGGGCTTGAGAGGAGGTTACTGCAAACTCTTAAGAGAAAGATGTGCTTTCTCTCATTGGGGAGATCCAAAGATTCAAGAAGGAGCTAAGAAAAGGTATCCATATATTAGCTAAACATGGGGAATTTATGAGCAACCCCACGAAGCTGAATTCAACCAAAATTTCCTGGACAGAATTGTCAATTTAAATGTGTCTGTTACAAACTGCCAGATGTCTCTTCAAAATTGGTGGTAGAAGTTGGCTTTCAAAGGGGTTGGAAAATAGCCAAGTCTTTTGACTTTGTTGGTAACTACAGTGCCCCCACCCCTCAGTGGTGAATCTTCCTCTTAGGGATAAAATAGATAATGTTTGGCTATCATTCTGCAAGATGAACTTAAGACGGCTACATCTTCCTATGTACATTACACCCCTTAAAGGCTCATTTTAGGGACCCCATTGAAACAAAATATTTCAGCAACTATTTTTACTAATGATCATGACATGTTAAAATTAGTACTTTTGCCTCATACTTGAAACCTGCACTGCTGCGAATGTGTTTTTTACATGGTTACATTAAAAGCAATTAGGGACGGGAGCACGTGGGTGGCTTGGTCAGTTGAGCAATCAAATTCGGCTCAGGTTATGATCTTAGGGTTCATGAGATCAAGCCTAAGACCCACTTCGGTCTCCACTGCTGTCAGCACAGAGCCTGCTTTGGATCCTCTGTCCCCCCCTCTGCCCCCCTCCCCCTCTGCTGGTTCTCTCTCTCAAAATAAATAAACTTAAAAAAAAAATAAAGCAATTTGGGACTAATTGAAAACGGATCCGTGTTTCAGTAGCTAGCTCTTTTTTATTTTTATTTATTTTTTTTTAGGCCTAATGGCATCCTAAAGAAATGGCCTGCAGCTCAGAGCCTGGAGCCTGTTTCAGTCTGTGACTCCCTCTCTCTCTGACCCTCCCCTGTTCACGCTCTCTCTCTCTCTCTCTCCTAGAAATAAATAAAACATTAAAAAAAAAAATGGCCTGGTTATGTTTGCAGTAAGAAATTTGCCCTACCTCTAAGACAAGAAAGCTGAGAAAATGTCTTCTCCCACCCCCCAAATCTATTTTCTGGAACTACTGACCATGATCTTTTATCACCTCTCCCTCAAAAATACCCCCAACCTCCTGTTGCCCATGTCCCAGTCTCACTCCCACTCCTGGTCTTAACAACCAGTCTGCGTCCCTCCATACCATGTCCCTGATGCCTGGCACATGCCTTGCAAGATGCAGGACATTAATAATCTGAGTTGTTACTCCAGTGACAGTTGATTCAGTGCTGAGGCAGCTCATTCCATTCAGTGTGCCCTCCTGTGTCTGAGGAGCCTGAAATGAAGTCCTCCATTAGAAACAACCTCAGGCTGCACGTAGTCCCAGTTCCAGGAAAAGCCTCAGCTGAAGCCACCCTGGGACCGCCCTCGGGTGCGCCAATCAAAAGCAATGTGTAACATTCCTGTGGTCTTGGAGATGAGTCAGGGCTGGGAACTGCAGGTAGTTACTTTGTACAAAATAGCCAATCATTCACCGCTTGCATAAGCCCCACATAGATCCTCTGAGCCCACCTCATAATTGGTCATTTTCAAAAGATTCTCAAAGGTCATGATTGGGTCCCGCCAAAAGTAACAGACGCCTCGCAGATACTGACTGGTCAAAACTGTTACTACGGGTATTGTACAATTATGATTGGTGCTTATGTAATGATGCAAAATGTACAACGTGTGCACGGTAACACCCCGCCCTTACCCCATAAAAACCCTGCTTGCCACTGTTCGGGGCTCCACGAGACGGGTGAGCCCCTGCTCGAGCTTGTAATAAAGACCCTTTTGTACTTGCATCAGTGCTGGCTCCTTGGAGGTCTCTGGGGACTCCCAATTCGGACATAACATGTCATTCCTGTTTTCCCTCATCTATTTTGTAACTTGCCAGGCACTTTACTCAATCCTCACATGATCATATGAAATAAAAGAACTCTATCCACCTTACCAATTAGGAAAGTGAAGAATCGAAGTTAAGGAAACTGCCTGAGGTGTATGGCTGTTAAATGGCAGAGCCGGGTTCAAACTCAGTCTGGCCATGGAGCGCCTGTAACTGCCATGTCACCTAACAGTTCTCAAGGGTGGGCAAAGTCCTTTCCATAAATACTTTGGAGGGTATCTACATGCCAGGCAATGATTGTTCGGGACACAGTGGCGAACAGAACACGCGTGTCCCTTTCCTAAAGCTTTCACAGATAAAAATTACATTATTACAACCCTAATGGTAAAGGGATAAAATCCAAGCAGGTAAAGAAAGTAGAAATGAGAATGGGTACAAGGGCTGGCAAATAAGGCCAGACTTAAGACTTAAGTCAGAATTGTAAATATGAGTATGGGTGGGGCTCCTGGACTGTTCAGTCGTCGGTTGAGCATCTGACTCCAGCTCAGGTCATGATCTCATGCTTTGTGGGTTGAAGCCCCGCATTGGGCTCTGTACTGACAGCTCAGAGCCTGGGGCCTGCTTCGGATTCTGTTTCTCTCTCTGCCCCTCCCCTTCTCATGCTCTGTCTCTCTTTTACAAATAAACATTAAAAAATAATTTTTTTAAGTAATGAGAGTAAGGGTGATTGAGAGGGGAAACGAGACCATTGCAAGCTGGAACAGAGTGAAAGCAGGAGTCCATTTTTGTATTCTATCAAAGGCAGGTTCTACCACGTTGGATAATGACACCAACTATGTGGGATTTAGGCAAAATTCTGTATATGACCAGGGATCCTGAACAGTTAATTTTCTATTGCTGTGTTGATACAGTTTCAGAAAATTCTTGGAAATTAATCTAAAAGCCAAGCATACTCTCTGTGACCTCTGCTTCTAAGCAAACTCCTTGAGCCTTATTCTTTGACTACAAATAGCACAGAGGAAACTGAAGCTGCAGTTGCTGTCTTCTGCGCATATTTGAATCGTCCTGAAAATCCACCTCCCTGTCTGGATCTCAGATGTTATTTCATCTTACTGTGAGGAGATGCCTCACCGAAAAGTAACATCAACTGCCTTGGCAGGGAGTTGGGAGCAGGGACAGGCCTTTAACTTCTTGTTTCCCTTTGGGTAACTTTCAAAGTTTTAATCCTGTGTTACCTTTTTAAATGTTTAAGAAAAACTCATTTGAATTCACCAGCCATCAACCGAAAACCAAAGCACATGATCCTCCCCCCGCCCCCGCAAACCAACCAACCCTGAGCTATGCACTTTGCATCAATTTTTTCCTTTACAACGTTTTTCAAACTGGGGTGCAAGAGAACCACCTGCATTAAAATCACCTGGGAAGTTTATCAGGCAGGTCCCTGCCCCCACTCTCAAAGAGTCTGTGTCTGTGTGCCTGAGATAGAACCCAGGACCCAGCACTTTTGTTTCCCTGATTCTTAGGTTCAGTAAGGTGTGTTGATCACATAGTCCCCCCACCTCCAATCCCCCTCACACACACTATTTATAAGAAACTTTAGGGGCGCTGGGTGGCTCAGTTGGTTAAGTGTCCGACTTCGGCTCAGGTCATGATCTCACGGTTCATGGGTTCAAGCCCCGCGTCAGGCTCTGTGCTGACTGCCAGCTCAGAGCCTGGAGCCTATTTCAGAGTCTGTATCTCCCTCTCTCTCTGACCCTCCCCTGCTCACGCTGCCTCTCTCTCTCTCGCTCAGAAGTAAATAAAACATTAAAAAAAAAAAGAAAAAAGAAACTTTAGCTGTTTGAGTTTCAAGTAACCAGGGTTAAGACTTCCAGCAACAAAGAACTTTGAGGAAAAGTTCCACTAACATGAGATTTTGAATGCTCTTCTAGACGGTAACCTTTTCTCATTTTTCCTTTGACATTTTAAAACTACTTGGTCTGAGAGGAAGAGGGTTGTTTCATGCTTACAATTGTACTTAGGTTCCAAAGGAACTGATCTTGCTTTCATGTGTATGACAAAGGACCTGGGAAAGGAACATTTTTTAAGATTCACAGGAGGACCCAGGGGCTCTCACATATTAACTAAATCACAAGTATTTTAGCTTTTAATGGTCAAGCAAATACTCAAAAGATTGGCCAAAATGATAGACAAAGAAGATTTGTAGAAATGGTAAAGGAAAGAAAACAGGAACCAGAGCGGGAAGAACTAAAAAGAAGTAACTACACTCTTCAGATTATAATAGAACACAAAATATACCAGCAATAAGTCGATTATAGCATTTATTGATGATGGAATTACACTGGGAAACAATCACAGCAAAAGAGAATATTCTTTTGAATAGAATAGTTTACTAGGTGAAACATCCCTTTGAAACATAACATGCAAAAGATTGTCAAATGTGTCAGTATGGAAGCCCTTGGATTTATATTTACACATCTCAGCAGTGATTTTTACAAATTGCACTCCACATCATATCAAGTTACTCGTGCATGTGTGTAATACCCGTATCTTGGAATGATGAGCCACATTTTAGCCAAGCTTCTTGGAAACAAATTTGCTCACATTGAGAAGTATGAAAGAAAAGTTATTTTTGGTCTATGGGTGAACACTTATCCTTAGCTGTAAAGGAAGGCGATAAACAGTTTAGCTTCTGAATATAGAATGGTCTGTTCAGTGCTATGGTTTTTTGATAAAGTTTCTTTTTGGTCCTTGGTGCCTTAATTTCTTCTCTCTGATTTTCGGGAAAAGACAGAGGTATACATGAGACTGGTATTGGAGACTTTGGTGGCAGACATCTTGCTGAGACCGTTTTAACCAATGATTGAGTTGTTTGGGAAGTAGTAGGCTTGGTTGAGAGTTCTTGGCATGGATTTAAAATGGAGCTTTTGAAATTCCTAAAGTCATCACAAGTTGGAATCAGCTGTTTGGTGGTAGATGAACTTTTTAGAGATGTTGGTCTAGGATTCCATTTATATTTGCCAGCATCACTCCAATTCCATTTTGAAGCATTTTGTTCCAGCTTACAAGATCCAGAATTGCTTTTTCTTCTTTCACGACTTTTATCTACACAAGTTGTCTGAAGACTCAAAGGGTCCGAAAGTCTGGGCTGTCTCACTTTGGGTATAGCTTTGGAGGAAGAGGGTCGTTCAGCAGCTGCCGGAGTACCGAAGGTAGTTTGTAGTCTGGGCCTCTCTTTTTGGATAGTCATGTGTTGTAATCTTTCCATTTCAAGTAAACGAGTTATCAAACGTTCAACAGAGCTTTCTGGAGGTTCCACTGTTGTTTTCCAATTTTCAGATTTTGAGAGGGCTAATTTGTGCAAGTCCAGAGTATTGAAAGGAGAAGGGAGAAAATCAGGATATGGAAATACTTCACTTGGTTCCTCTGTGAAAGATTCCTCGACATTTACTATTGTTTCTGGCTTTAAGTTCAGGTCCATCTTTTTAAAATAGCTGAGCAAACTATCACTTGCTTTTTCATTTTCTGATAAATCACTTTCATCTGTTAAGTTTTCTTCCACACTGCTGTTTCCATATTTCAAGTTCCAATTTGGAGCAGGTAAAGTTTCACCACTGTTGTTTTCTGTAGTTGAACATAAACTAACATAAGGCTCATTACTGTCCTTAAAAAAGTCTCCATCAGCATAGGGCCAGCAGAGACCCGATGGTATCTGCAGTCCAGGGTAAGAACCAACTTGCTTCTCAACTGAAACACTTGTTACAAGTGAGTGGTTCAGAGTGAAGAGCCTTATGGGATTACTGGTTACATTAAAGCCAGTTTCCACTGAAGATTTTTTGAAATCCCTTTAAAAAATGATTCGGTTAATGAATGGTTTGTTGACTAGAATTAAAATGCTATTAAAATGATAATCAAGAAGTAAAATTATCAAAGTCTGGTTAATGTTTAGTTTCCAATGGCCTATCTGTACCTATCTGTAATTGATAGATGTTAATTTCCAAATATGCTCAATTACATAAAACTCTATACATGTTTAAAAAGTATAGATTAGAATATTAACTGGACATCCCTTTGTGCACACACATGCAACCAGATCATTATACCCACAAATGGCTGTGTCTATGAATGGCCACTGGATTGAAAGTGGTTAATTATATCTATTTGTCTATGAATATATTGTATTTGCACTGATGATGTCTGAGAAGGGGGCTATCCAACTCAAACTGAAACTGCACTGAAATGTTTATGACCCGGGATGAAATAAAAAGAAGCTCAAAGAATGTAATTAGGTTACTCAATAAAGCCTTCTACATTAGCCATTGTGGTTTTAAAAAAATTATGCACATATAAGGGGCACCTGGGTGGCTTAGTCGGTTAAGCGTCCGACTTTCGCTTAGGTCATGATCTCGCGGTTCGTGGGTTCGAGCCCCGCATCGGGCTCTGTGCTGACTGCCAGCTCAGAGCCTGGAGCCTATTTCGGAGTCTGTGACTCCCTCTCTCTCTGACCCTCCCCTGCTCACGCTGTCTCTCTTTCTCCTAGAAATAAATAAAAACATTTAAAAAAAATTATGCACATATAAAAGGAAACAAAACAATGTTTATCAAAAATTATCCTGGGGCGCCTGGGTGGTTCTGTCAGTTGAGCGTCCAACTTCGGCTCAGGTCATGATCTCACAGCTTGTGAGTTCGAGCCCCACATGGGGCTCTGTGCTGACAGCTCAGAGCTTGGAGTCTGCTTTGGATTCTGTGTTCTCCTTCCCTCTCTGCCCCTCCCCTGCTCACACTCTGTCTCTCAAAAATGAATAAACATAAAAAAAATTTTTAAATTATCCCATAGTTAAAAAAAAAAAAAGAAGGAAACCATACAGTTTTTAAAAAATTATCCCATAGTAATTTTCACCTGGAAGTGCTCTTTTATTTTATGACTAATTCTTCTAGGTATTATATTAGAATAAGAACTGCAAAAGAGCCAGGCCATACAACACTAAGTTTATAACAGTTTTTTTTTTTTTTAAAGCTTATTGGAAGTACTGACTTTGAAAGAGTTGAAGCATAAATTGACATATATAGTCTCATTATCTTCTTGCTTCTTTTAATGTCAGTTTATATTAAAGACAGCAAAGTACTCTTGAAAGATTTTGAAAAATACTTTCATTTCTATGGAGAATAGTAAAAAGTTATTCCTTTACCTAAATATTAGTTATACCGACTTGCCTTCGTAAAATCACAGGAAAGTCACCTGAGATCTACGATTCACGACAGACATGTTGTTTAGTGAAGAGCATGGAATCTGGGAGTGAGAACCTAGGTCTGAATCCCTTTGCCACCAGTGAGCAGAATGCTAAGGACAATACTGACCTTGAGGTGGTCTGAGAAGCTAATTACATAAACGTACTTTGCAAAATGTTAAACCCTAAATAAAAGATATTCCTTTATTCTCTTCTTGATGGCATATCGAGGAGAAAAATCTCAGTAATAAACTATTTCACTGATCCTGGGCTTCCAACTCTGCAACATCTTAGACTTTCCCAGTATTCATAGCAAATATCAAACACATTGTTCTGGTTAGTCCCCAGGAGATAGGCACTTTTATTGTCTACCTTTTATGGGTAAGGAAGCCAAGGCAGAGTGGTTAAGGTTACACATGTGGTAAGTGATAGAGCTGGGATTTAAATCTGAGTGGTGGGACCCGAGGTCTGTAATCCTTTCTGTTTCCTAATAGGTGTCATCAAGCTGTTAATAGTTTGATAAGAGAACACACTGCATGCTTCTCAAAAATGCTGGCAGTGTCCTCATAGGAGAGACATTGGGTCAAGAAACTTTGTGCTTTTTGTCAGACTTTATCCACAGACATGAAAAATTACGTATTTGAGCTTGTATTAAAGTGTTCTTAATATTAAGTTTATCCTAAAACAAATATTGTTTTAGAACTTGTCTGTAATCCTACTCACCACCGCCCTCTACTGACTCAGTTTATATTTGCTCTGTGTTAGTATGATCCAATTCATTTCATTTCATTTGACCTCTTCTTACCTTGAAATCTTTGTTGACAGCTGAGCTCTTTCTAGTAAAAGTAGCCTTTCTGTCCCACTCAGTACCGACATTGCCTTAGGGCATTAGTCACTAGGGTCCCTTTAGCACTTCTTGGATTCACACCTCAAATTTCAGTTTAGGTGGAGTTTTATCCTGAGCCTCACAGAGGTAAAGTCCTCTGACTGGGAGACGGCTATCAAGTGAGCCATCCCACTGTCAAAACTGGGCAAAAACTGAGGAACAGAACTCAGGATCTTCATGAAACAGCACACTATATGTAAAAGTGATCCAGCGCTCAATAAACGTAATCTCCACATAACAGTAACCTGTGTTTGTAAGAAGTGTTCTAGCTGGTTCTGATGCACGCTAAAGTTTAAGAACCAAAAAATAAGTAAGGTCTGAGAAGTTATATACTGTAGTGCTTATGAGCATGAACCAAGATCTTCTTACAACCTATTTCTACCATTCCATTCATTGTATGACTTTGGGCAAGTTACACACCGTGTCACCCTGACTCAATGTTCTCATCTGTAAAATAGGGATGCTGACAAAGTACTTTATACATAAGGGATGGAAATCATTCCTGCTCCATGGGCTATTATTTTCCTATTACAGTTCTTTTTCCCTTCATTGAGAAGCCCAAACTGTATCCATATAAACTCTCATTTAAGGGCACAGAAATTCTTAATTGTCCATACATTGATGATCCCTGGGTGTAAGCCAGCCACTTCCTCGTTTAGGGTGCATTTCTATAACTCCCCCGTATTTGCACACAACACTTTTTCTTCAGGTTGTTTTTCTTCTTAAATATATTTTGCTAATTAAGGAGTTTACAAAAATAAATATTTTCTCACCTGTTCTCCATGGTACTTCCTTCGTTAAGAGGATAACTCCATAACTGAAATATCCCTTGCTTGCTATTCTAATAACAGAAAAACCATGGACAACATTTTAGTAACTGCATGCATTAAAAAAATGCTTTATGAGTATGATGAATAAAATCCCACCTGTATTATTGTATTGAAAAAATATATTATAAAATATTAACTTAATGACCAGTTTGCAGCCCTGAAGAACAGAAAAGGCTGACTTGTTTGAAGAACTCTACAGAAATGAAATTTGTATTTTTAAAGAAAGAAATTTTTTAATGAGCATACATATAATTTTAAAATAATGCTTTGTGAATTATTTAAAACCAAACATCCTTACCTTGTTAACCGAACCTGAAAGAATGTGTATGGGAAAAAATGACAGTTAATAGTTACATAAAACTGGTTGATTTAAAAACAAACCCCCTTTAATATGTGTTTATTTGTATTATAAGTAGGAACATAAATTTTCAATGTTTATAAGTATAAATACACACATATAGGATTTCTTACCACCAGCTGCACTATCCTTTCCAGGTGGGAGATTTTTATTTTCAGGAACAGGTACTTCTGAATCCAAATTCCAGTGAGACAAGTTCTAAAACAATATTTGTTTTAGGATAAACTCAATGTTAAGAACACTTTAATACAAGCTCAAATACGTAATTTTTCATGTCTGTGGATAAAGTCTGACAAAAAGCACAAAGTTTCTTGACCCAATGTCTCTCCTATGAGGACACTGCCAGCATTTTTGAGAAACATGCAGTGTGTTCTCTTATCAAACTATTAACAGCTTGATGACACCTATTAGGAAACAGAAAGGCTTTTACAATAATTTATGGCTTCATTCCCATTTTGTTAAAAATAATGACACACAGGTTTTCAAAATTGACTTTAAAAATATCCAGTTCTGTGTGTCCCTGGTACACAATGGCACACTGGCCAAATTTTCTGTATCTGAACATCAGATCTGATATCCTATAAAATCTTTCCGTCAACCAAAGAAAATTCTCTAATCCTCACATTGTGCTCAACACTGACCAGCCCACCAATCATTCTAGACTCCAGATATTGAAAAAACACTCAGGAAATATATTCAAAAGCAAACCAAGAAATGAATAGGGAAAGATACTGATATGTACTGAGTATTTATGTTTCAGAAACTTTGCTATGCCATGGGGGTGGGGAAGAATGTGGGGTGTGTGTAGGAGAGGATTGTACAAGTTATCTTGGAATAGGAAACATCAGGAGGTGAGGAATTTATTTTAAAAAAGTAATCTTTTACGAGTGAACGCAGTTGTTTCCTATCTCAAAATGAGAAAACCCTTTGTAAATTAAACTCTAAGCAATACACAAATAAAACGTTAGGTGTCATCCCCAAACTAAAAGAGGAACAGGGAGAATAAGCTTAAATACAGTCTGAAGGTTTAACTGGCCCACAAGAAAATTATCTCCTGACAGGAAGGGTAGTTGAACATTGGGAAGGTAGCCTGCAGATTATCTTTCTTTGGAGGTTAATTCCCTCCTCCCTGAGATAGCATGTAATTAGGTCTAGTATTTACCTGAGTCTCATCTGAGGACCTTTTAAAAAATAATACTTGAAAAAAAATTACCACAAGTTGTGACTCAGTAGGATAAAGGTAAGCCTCAGTTGTTTGTATTTTTAAAACCTCCCTGACAGATTCTCAGGCTTCTTTCTGCTCTGTGATTCTGGTCCACTAATGCACAAGAGAACGTGTGAGAGAAATATCCTTACAGTGACACCTTAAACGGAAGCTGTTAATTGTGATTGAAGTCATCCAATAAGATTAATATAGGAGCGCCTACGCGTGGCTCAGTAGCTTAAGTGTGGGACTCTTGATTTCGGCTCAGATCATGATCTCAGGAGTAGTTAGAGCCCTGCGATGGTGAGTTAGAGCCCTGTGATGTGTTCTGTGCTGACAATGTGGAGCCTGGTTTGGATCCTCTGTCTCCCCATCCCCCTCTTTCTGTCCCTCCCCCGCTCACACCTGCACTCTCTCTCTCTCAAAAATAAATAAACTTTATATATTAAAAAAGATTAACATAACTCAATTTGTCAACTGATAAGGAATGCTATTAACACCGCACGATGTCAACAGGATTGCAAACTCCTTACAGGTTGGGAACTGATTACCCTTTTTGATACCCTACCTGCCTTACCAACACTTTTCACAAAATTATGTGTGAGAAGATTTTACAAGGTGAGCACAGCCTGATCGATCAAGGTGGCATCTTTCACGAAGCCCAATTGCAACAGGAGGCGTGTTGAGATTTGGAGGGAAGCTGGCGAATTTCTCCTTCACTGAGAGAAATAACAATTTTTTCCTTTGCTATTATTGCAAGTTCCCAAGAGCAACACCCCGCACAAACCGCTCACAATGAGAAAGCAGCAGGAGTCTCAGCAGGAAGCATCAGCGGAAGCTCGGTCTTAGCAAAGGGAGCTGCCCCAACGCTCAGGTCACCGCCACAGGCCGTACCTCGTGCGAGATGCTGGATGCACACGGGATGGTGCCACTGTTCTCTCCATTTCTTCTCCCCATTCTGCATCTCTGTTTCCTTAAAATCCTACGCAGGTCGTGGGACAGGCACAACAGATGGGTAAGGTCAACAGTGATTTTTTTTTTGTTTTAAGCTTGTGTTTTGGCTCCTCATCTAAAGGATGTTACAAAAATCTTTAGAATGCAGAGCAAAGGCACTATGAGGACAGGGGAGAGGTAACAATAGGAAATCAACCAGAAATAAGGGGAAGCCAGACCCCTCCCCCTTAAAAAAGGCACAGACAAAGCAAATTCTAAGATCTGACAAAAGTTTAGGAAATTAAGATCTTAGGTGAGACAAGAAACATATCAGATAGAAAGATAAAATACAAATTAGAGGGGTGCCGGGGTGGCTCAGCCGTTCAAGCATCTGACTCTTGATTTCAGCTCAGTCATGATCTCACCGTTAGTGGGATCGAGCCCAGTGTCAAGCTCAGCACTGACAGTTCAGACTCTGCTTGAGTCTCTCTCTCCTTGTCTCTGCCCCTCTCTCATTTGCACTTTCTCTCTCACTCTCTCAAAAGAAATAAATACACTTAAAAAATACAAATTAGAAAAAATACGATCAATTATCTGGAACTCATAAAACAGGACCAGGAACTCCTTGGCTCTTCGTTAGGCAAAACGTGCCACGTTTGAAAGGATATATCTTATTACAGACACCCTCCTGCTCCACGGCCATGCATGTTTCGGGAACACTATAAGGCCCACAGGACGAAACACTATTTTCCATACCCAACTATTATGATATCTAAGCCCGCTGCTGTCTAAGGTAGAAATATCAGAGAACCAGAAGATAACAGATAAACAATCACTGGGTTAAAGTATGACTATGTTGGAAAGAATCACAAATTAAAGCCACCGCACTAATCAGTATATTTGCTAATCGTTTACAATTTATTGTCTCCTAGAAGAAGAGGCTATCCTGAAGATATAGACACTACAGTTCAGGTCAGCAGCGACCCATGTGCTCTAGGCCGGGTCCTGGGATGCAACAACGAAGGAAGAGGAAGGAGTCTGCTGAATAGGTGGCGCAGCCTGGGGACACCCAAGTTTGTGCCACGGAGGGGGGCCTGGGGCGCCTGGAAAACGCGGCCGCACCTGGAGAGAGACTAGGGGGCCTCTGTGACCCAGGGTCGGGTAAAGGAGCCTCGGGACAGGAGAGCGGGGAGAGAGGTGCAGGTGGGAGACACAAGGCCTGCCAGTGAGCTACCCTTCCTGACCCTTGCTTTCCAAGGTGGGGGGCGGCTCGGTCGCGGGCGCGGAGCAGGGGGGCCACAGGCGGGGGCTCTCGGGGGCGTCCGGGGCCGCGGCTCCTCC
>NW_027530974.1:2929268-2941104 GCF_008692635.1 Crocuta crocuta
CGGGCGGAGGTCACGGCCGCCGGGACTTGACCCGCCTTCCCCGGCCCCGCCCTGACCCTGACCCTGACCCCGAGCTGAGAGCTCGAATAAAGCCCGGGGGCCGGTCGTGTTGTGCGCCAGACCAAGCTAAATATATATGTTATGTGCATGGATCTATGTACAGTTCTACGGATGCTTATAATACGTAAATTTAAATAATTAAAATGGAAAAAGGAAGGAATCCCAGCTGAGAGCAAGCCCACCTCTGCGGTTCCAGATCAATCATTGGTCTTAAAACAGGAAGAACAGAAGCTGATTTTTTTTTCTATCTAAGATACATTTAGACGATAGGAGGCCAGTTTGGCTGTCCAAATTCATATCTCTTACTTGAGTTCCGTGAAATCGATGTGTGGTGTAGGGGAGAAAGGAATATATATGCATATATATGATATGGATATATTATTATACATGCATTATTATGTATATACACATATAACATGTAAATATGTAAGTGAATATTTACATATTTATGGCTGATATATGTGTATAATTAAATGAATATTTAAGGATATATGTATAAGTTAATGTATAAGAATATATAAAGATATATGTGTATAAGTAAAGGATATTTAAAGAAATCAGAGACATTCTTTATAAGAAAGCATTGACATTTGAAGAAGACATTTTTGCAATCCTTTGCTAATGATACTATTGCGTTCGGTTGGGTTGAACATCCAACTATAGATTCAGACATCAAAATGTCTTTAAGCATCTAAATGCACTGGTTCTTAACATTTGGTGGGAAGAGAATGCATGCTCTTTTGGGAGTCTTCCCAGAAAATGCACATATAAACCAGATGTCCAACAGAATTTCAAGGGTTTGTCGGCCCTTGGACCTCCCACCTTCACCCTCTGCCCAGAGGTGTCTGTCTACTTCTTCTGCATGTCCATTTTCCTCTCAGAAAAGCCTTCCCTGACTCAGCTTTAAGGAAGCCTTCCCACCCACGTTACTCTTTCATAACACCCTATTTTTATTTTTTTTCGCTGGACGCCTCACAGTCTTCTTCATCTTGTGTGTTTTTCTGTTGCCTGTCTCTTCCCAGTAGTGTACAAAACTCTGTGAGGACAGAGGCCTTGCCTGTCTAGTTCATTGATATACTCTGTCACTTTAAAATTGTGCCTAGCACATAGTAGAAGGACAATAAGTATAAGAGAATGAATATAAGATTTGCATAGGCCTCCTTGGAAGTCTCCCTCTTCGGCTCTCTCCTCCTTCAGACTGTTTTCCTTCCTGCTGATATAAAACATAGACCTGCTCTTATGCCCTCCTAATCCCAAAGAATGAGGTCCAAATTCTGTAGCCAGGCTTTAAGTATCTGCTTATCACTCCCGATGGCTGCATGTCCAACACCTCAGACATTTTGCATTTTCTGAAACACTCTCTCTCCTCCAGGACATAGATCATTTTTCTCTTCCTTTAATAGTTCCTCCTTTTTTTCCCCTCCCCCCCTTTCCTGCCTAGTTAAGTCCTATCCATATAAATCTGGCTCCCAAATAATTTTCCCTGACCCCTCAGGAAGACTAAATTGCTACCTCTTCCAAGATCCCTCATTTGGGTTATTCTGATTCGCTTACAATTCCCTACTCACTGTTACATTATAATTATTCATTTCATTCATATCTCACTCACTATCTTTTCAATGCCTTAAAGGCAAGGCCTGGCCTTATTCTATCTGGCCTTGTCCCTGGCATATAGTAGGCACTCAATAAATATTGGAATCAATTTAATTACTCCACAAATAACATTTGCTAGAAATAACACTTGCTAGGATATGGTACCCATGTGGCAGGCATAATGCTGAACATTTTATATAGATTAACTAATTTAATACTTTTAGCAACATGATGGGAATAGTCACTCCTATTTTATAAATGAGTAATCTGAACTTTAAATATATTGCTTTCCCAACTTACAATTACTTGAAAAGTAGTGAATTGGGTAAATATTGGGGTCCAGGTACTCCCAGCTAATACTTTCTACAAATATATCTAGCTGGGAAATGTTTTTTTTTCTGCTGTTTGGATAGGAGACAAAAATGATGTGTGTATATGTGCATGTGTGCATGCCTGTCACTTTTCTAGCTCACACACCTCCTGTTTTCCTTGTTTCTGCTTGTTTCTGTGCTTTCCTTTGGTTTCAGAACATGAATTGCTTCCAGATCCCTTCAGCTCCCTCTGAGATTTGTCATCCTTAAATACCTCCTCTAAGATTCTATTTTTTTTCCTTGACAGAACATATTCCTAAAAACCTTCATATCAATTTGACTCTTCCTCCTTTCTCTGGAGACTTTTTGAATGCTTCCATATCAGCATAAAAGTCATGCCCCCTCCCTATAACTTGTGGAATTGATAAAGTTTTTTTTTTTTATTTTTTTTTTAATGTTTTATTTATTTCTAGGAGAGAGAGAGAGAGACAGCATGAGCAGGGGAGGGTCAGAGAGAGAGGGAGTCACAGATTGAAACAGGCTCCAGGCTCTGAGCCGGCAGTCAGCACAGAGCCCGACACGGGGCTCGAACCCACGAACCGCGAGATCATGACCTAAGCGAAAGTCGGACACTCAACCGACTAAGCCACTCTGGCGCCCCAATAAAGTTTTTAGTACTACAGGTTTATAACTATAGTGACGGCAGAGTCCCTGGACACTATCTATGGGGGAGGCCCCAGTCTAGGTGGTGAGGAGACACGAGAAAGAGAAAAAGTAAGGATGAAATGACATGGTAGTGTGAAATCTAAGGGAAACAGCTAAGTGAATCAGACCCTCTCCAAACCCTTGAGTCTGATTTGGCTCAAGTCCAGCCTTGGGAGCGAGGGGATTAGTTGGACAATAGACTGTTCTCCATAGTGGGTCGGGCACAGCTCTGACATCAATCTTTAAACCAACAGAATGCATTTTCCGTATAGGCCTTGGGATCAAGGCCCCTCCGGGAATTCAGATTTTAGTGGTAGCATCAGACTTGCCTTACTTTAACACTTGTTTCGCTAATCCAGTGAAGGAAGGTAAGGGAGATGTTCTCTGTCTCATGGCACTTAACAAGCTCTTACATTCATTACAATGGAGGTGGTCTGAATTGGTAGAAAGAAGGGACGCCTTGGGCCAATCACTTTGCAGCTAAGCATGAATTGCTGATCACCTCAGTTTCCCCTACTATGACAAAAGTGACAATTTCACCAACAGAAAACTATTTTGGAAAACACTTTGATCTACATTCCTTTTTGTCATCCAGGGTTATGCAAAGAAATGCCAGTGACACCACTGCTTAGCTTCTAATTATTCTGCAGGGAATGCCCTCTATTTCCATTCACCTCTTTCAAGACCGTTCATATTTTTCCATTACCTGTGCATTTGCCTCCACTTCCCTTTATTCTTCCCTGCTGTATGGTCAATGTCGTGGCTGGTTATTTATTGTAGTGGAATCTTGTTCAGGGTAATTATGTAAATATTTTCAGAAAGTCAAGGCCATATTTTCTAATTAATAATATGCATTTTCATTCCCAAGAAAAGAAGGTGCTATTTAGTGGGAAACATTTCAATTCAATTATGAGCAATTTGTATTTAGTGTGTGATTTAGATAACGAGTCCTTTGCCTCCCCTTCTTACCAGCTCCTACTTTCTCTTTCAGCCATGGCCAATTACATTCATCCCCAACTTAGGACTCCATTTCTGTGAGCACTTACCTTCCATGTCCTAACTTTCTTGGATTTGTCTAATTCCTTTATAGGAAATAATGTATAAAAATATTTTTTTGCTTAGAAGTTGTATTTTTCTTTTAAAAATTAACCTTGAATGCTTTGCTCCCTTCTTTGGGAGATCACCATTTTGTTGCAAAAACATAACAAATCTTGTTTAAAACCTATTTATTCTAAGAATGAATGTGATAATGGTGCCTAGGAATATATCTCTAAAAGCTAAGCATGTATCTTAGCAAATTCTACACCTGCATATATCGCATCCTTACCATTGAATAGATACATTCTCAATCATATATGTCAACCTATATTTAGATTTTCCTGAAATACTTGATTTCTGCAGTTTGCACAGCTTTATGGCTTCCTGTCCTTCAGATGCCTGTGCTCTGCAATGTGTTTTCTTAGCCTTGTATCCCAAATGTACTTCGAATTTTTAAGTTTCCAGAGCAGGACTTACTTTCTGGCGCCAGGAAAGCTGTCGCTTGGGTCCTCATTCTGGTAGTTGGAGCCCTCCCACCTCATTTGCTTTGAACGGAACACTCTCTTTAGAACGCTTTCTTTAAGAAACTTGGAGATGATCTTTTCCCTTTGAACATTACTGAATACTTTGCCTTCTGGAAGCCAGCTGATCTTGTCACATCCACCATGGCAGAGGGGAAGGGGAAGATGTTCGGGAGACACAACAGCCCTCTTTGGAACAAAAAAAGGAATTGCCGTTTACCTAAAAGTCATGAATAAGAAATCAGCCTAACTAGAAAAACAACCCAGAGTCCTGCAGGTGCTGTGCTGTGGGATCAATTTAGTTAATAATACAGTGCTACTACCTGAGCGGCACGCCTGGCCCTTCATAGCAACTCACCATCACAATAAGAAAGAAAGGGAGCACTGGCTTAGGAGGATTCTTTCTCAAATTTTCTTTGAGAAGATAATCATATAATACAACTGTGGTTTTGGAAATGTAGATGTATGGACCATGGAAGAACAGAATTGGAAATAAGTCGAATTCAAAACAAGATACAAAAAATAGAAGGATGTTTCATCAGAGGACATTAGTTCTGTAGGGTGGGACCTGGCTGGCTGAGATCAAGATCACACAGCTAGTCAGCAGCAGGAGGGCACCAGCCTCCAACTGCTGACCCTGGTCCTGAACGGTATTCTTTCCATTGCATCACAAACAGAGAAAGTGAATGAGATGGATTCCTTGAAGAAGTCTTATCCATTGCAGAAGACATTTATCCATCAGAGAGTTTATTTAAAAATAAAATATAATCATGTGGTGTACTTCTGATGTCAGCGAAGGTCAATAAGCCAAACAACTGGAAACATTCCATCAGTTGCTATTTAGAGCAATGATTAAGAACATATGGTGGGATGAGGAGTACAGTACAAGGAATATAGTCACTGGTATTATAATATCATAATATATATATGGTACTATAATACCATATTTACATGCAATATATCACCTCCTTGGCCTGTTAAATAACTTAAAACATGGTTTGTTCTTTTCAATTTACGTAAATAAATACTTAGTGTAATATATTCAAGTTTGCTTGGAAGAAAGAAGTCACCTATTGAAATGTCCTACCCCCCTCACTTCCACAAGCTCCCTTCTGTCCCCAAAACCATCCATGAAATCATGAGAATCACATTGTATTCGAGTGATTCTGATTCTCTAACATATTTTAAATATATTTGAATTATACCCTTTTGTTTATGTTTAAAAGCCTTACTTTTTAAGTTTGCAAACTTAAAATTAATTTGAAAGTTCAGAAATAAAATTCTGTATCTTCTGCTCTGGGCACTAATGTATGATATGATATAACCATGACACTTCTGTGGTCCTGGCCAAAGGCTTTGAAGTTTGGTAAGAAGCTAGCAAACACTGCCAGCTGTCTTGCAGCATGCTTGGCTCATATGGACCTCCTTGTTTCTGATCACTTTACAGTGCGCTTACCAGCCAGTTCATGGGATACAGCAAAATGGTGACTCTGGCTCAGATGGCTAAGCATGCTGAGATTAAGGAGTAGCTAGAACAACCCTTATTATTTGCATTTTGGCCTCAAATCTGGCAGAGGAGTTCTTGACACCTACCTTGCTCAGGGCTATGCTATCAAGTGTGGTGGGTTAAGATCATTTAGTACTTCTGCTCTGGGCCCACAGTGAGGACTGGCTTCTGCCAGTACAGCTAGAACGGAGCATTTTGTTGACTCTGTTACTTTGGATAAGAGAATAAGAAGCAGGTTGGCCTCTTACCTGGGTTAATCTGGACATTTCCTCAGTTGTGGGCAATGAAGCTCTTCGCTCAGTTCAGCTCGAGGACTGTGTTGAGGTAATCACGCTCCCTCGGGGCCTAGTAGGTCTGCAGAGTCTCAATTATGTACACACAGAGTTCATGCATGGCCTCCATGAAGGGCCAGATAGAAAAACAACACTGGATGTGTGCACACTGGCTTCCCCTCTTCCCTTTAGGAAAGCACTCTGTTTGCCTCAGCTGTTGTCCGTGTTCAGACGGGAAACAAGTTTCTGCCTGAAATCCCTGTAAGACTTGGCAAGATATTTTCAACAGGCTGATTTCCTAGTTTGAAGACAAGATGAGCACTCAGGGTTCCAGGCTAGATCTGAGCCATTGTGACTCTCAGAATGCCAAGCGATCGGAGACCAGAAAATAGATTCCATGATACCTTCTCCGAGATGGAGGAAGGTGTGGAGAAAGACCAGCTGTGGGGCACTCCACCCTTCCAACTCCTTATTTGTTCTTTGTAACTCAGTGGGTCATCATGGGGACAGCTGAGAACAACCACATTGTACTGAAACTTCCACTCCTTGACAAACCCAAGACACAGAAGAACTATGCCCAACCTGAGGTTCTGAATCACACCTTTGAGACTCTGTCTAACCTTCACAAACTGCTGCCAAATCATATGATGGAGACACTCTATTCCTACAAGAGAGAAGCGGACAAACAAAATTGTATGTGGGCAAAGGGGGAGCATGAACCTGTTTTAGTAAGCATACACGTTGTCTTGGTGCAAACCGCTTCTGCTTTTATTTATTTATTAAATATTTTTATTTGTTTTAAGAGAGAGTAGGCAAGCAGGGGAGGTGTACAGAGAGAGAGGGAGAGAGGGAATCCCAAGTAGGCTCTGTAAGTCAGCACAGATCCTGATGAGGGGCTCAGACTCACAAACTGTGAGATCATGACCTGAGCCTAAATCAAGAGTTGGTCTCATAACTGACTGAGCCACCCAAGTACCTCCTGGGTAAGAATTGACTTTACATGACAGGTGTGGCCAGTCCTTGAGAGCCATGGCCCCATGCATGCCGATTATGCTGTGGGGGCCCATGCTCTCTGAGCTCACTTCCCTTTCCTTTTATTGGACTGGTCTTTTATGAACCAAGAGAGGTCTGTCACTCTTCTTCAGACAAAGTCTACCTGTGGGATGATGGAACTAAGTGGGAAATCATCACTAAATTTTCAGGTTCAGATGTGATTTGAAGATGAGTAAGAAAATGTCCAAGTTGAAGGTCAGGCTTTGAAGCTTAATCCCTTTGCTATATTTCCTGCTATTCCTTCCTCCCACTGTTCTTGTTATTCCCCTTCTCTCCCCACCAAGGATTACAAATGCCCCTCCCTTTCTGAAGTTTGGAGTGGCCCCCACTCCTGGAATTCTGTCGCGGCAGTTGATAACTGGACTGGTTTGAAGAATTGGGTGGGGCCTGCCTCCTGAAGTGTTTGTTCATGCTTCAGTGAAAGACAAAGGTAGCTGGTACCACTTGTGCCAATGAACTTTGAAAGCAAAATAGTAGCTGCCACAGTGGTTAGGATACAAGTCCTGGGGAGGAAGGTTTAATGGAAAATTCATCCACTTATATGCCGGTTAGTCCCAAGTCCCTGAATGCACAGTATCGTGAATTGATCCCAGTATCTAGATTACACTAAAAATTACATAAAAATGATCAAGGAAAATAAAAGCAACCTCCTAGAGTAGATAAATATTAAGACAGGCAATTCACCAGATGAAATATAAATTATCAGTAAGCATGAACACTGTTCAAACACGCTGGTAATCAAGGAAGTAAAAGATAAATCAAGGCAATATTTTTTAGGCCATCAGACTAGTCAGGTTTTAAAAGATCAATACTGGTGAACATGTGGGGAAGTTAATTCCCTCATAATTATTAGCACGCTAACTGAGTCAGGCTTTTTCGAAGATAATTTGAAAGTCTTTGCCAAAATTTAAAATGTATGTTACTGTCTTATTAAATGAGTTGAACTTGGCAAAGAGTAAGTAGAAAATAATTTTCTTTTTTGTCATAGCTTCCCCTTTGACCATTCTGTTGCTCTTTTGCTCTTCAGTCATCACCTTTGGGTGAAATTACAAGCAGATCTCATAGGTTTCCTAGTCATACAGATTACACTCGAAGTAAAGAATGCACTCTAATATCCAAATTGAAAACTTCATCTAGAATAAAACTTCTCTGCCCCCCACCACTCTGGCCTGACATGGACTCAGACACTGGGGGTGGTCCTGGTAGTACAGTGGGTTTCCTTTTCATTGTTCCATTCCCCCCCCCCGCCTCACTGGCTGGTGTTGGGTTGACAAGGGTGAGGGTAGGAAGAATTGAAAAGCTTTTTTTCCTTGACTGTGAAATATCAGACTGGCACCTGTCATTCATACCTTCTAGAGGTGGCAGCTTTCCAAAGCTGGCCTCTTCTTTTCCAGGGGATTTGGTGGGTTCCCTAGCTGGAGGTCTCCCATTCCCTCCCATTGATGTTTCCTCTCATCCATCCCCACCCTTTCCCCAGCTTCTCTATGGTGAGTTCCCAACCCATATCAGCAGAGATCACCTTACTGTTTGACAGAGGCCCTTTTGAGATCCTATTCAAGATGACTCAGAACCAACCCCCTTCCAGGATCTTCACAGATGGGTTGTGGTAAATTCAACCTTCATACCTTTGCCCTGTTGGTAAAAGTACAACAGGTTCCCAACAGTGACCTCTTGTCTCTGTGGCCACAGGCACCTGCGGTCCTAGTCGATTATCTTACACATTCTGAGGTGTCAGGGCTGAGTTGTGTCCCCCAAAATGGTATATTGAAGTCTTAACTCTGAAGTATCCCAGGATGTGAATTAATTTGGAAATAGGGTCTTTATAGAGATGCAGGCATAATTAAAATGAAGTCATATTGGGGCGCCTGGGTGGCTTAGTCGGTTAAGTGTCCGACTTTCACTTAGGTCATGATCTCGTGGTTCATGGGTTCGGGCCCCACATCGGGCTCTGCGCTGACTGCCAGCTCAGAGCCTGGAGCCTGTTTCGGAGTCTGTATCTCCCTCTCTCTCTGACCCTCCCCTGCTCACGCTGTCTCTCTCTTTCCTAGAAATAAATAAAAATTTTTAAAAAAATGAAGTCATATTGGAGTGGGGTGGGTTCCTAATCCAATATGTCTGGTTCTTGGACACAGAAGGGGATGATGGCCATCTGACAACAGAGGCTAAGATTGGACTGATGTATCTATAAGTCAGGGCAACACCAGGGATTGCAGCAAATACAAAAACCTAAGAAGAGGCAAGGAAGAATTCTCTCCTAGAGGTTTCGGTGGGAGCAAAGCCTTGGGCTCCAGTCCACGAACTGGAAGAACATGACCTGAGCCAAAGTCAGATGCTTAGCTGACTAAGCCACCCAGGCACCCTTAAAACACAATTTTGCCACTGAAAATGCATCCAGTGTTTATGTGAGGTTGGAGAAGTGGATTTTGATTTTCTAGTGATATTCCAATTATATGTTGATTTCAACTTTGTTCCCTTGGCTTCCCAGTGTACACACTAATAGATACTGATAAACCTTTAGCAACGTGTAGTGTTCTTGCCATGTAAGAGTGCTGCTTGTGACCACTGACGTGCCTTGTTTCTGAGGTGTTTGGCTGCAGGGATTCTTCACTGGGGTTGGGAGCAATTTGAAAGAAGTAGCAGGTGCAGCTGAGGGGGACAGCATTCAGTGGAAGTAGTGCTTCCTCAGAGTCCTGAGTCTGTGCCTTGCAGGACATGCGTCCAAGGCAGAATCCAGTCACTGAAGGGACATTAGCCTCCAAGACCCTGAATTCTGTCTCATTTCCAGAATGCCATTTCTGGTGATTGCCTCAAAGGTACTTCTGGAGATGACCCTATTTCTCACGCTTTCATCTGTCAGATTATGAATTCAATAATGGATACCAGTGTCTCACCGTTACATGTCTAAAGCCATCTGTCTAGTAGAAATTTTCACCTGAGGCTTTGCCTGCACTAGACTATATGTGTTACCCAGAGCCATCAGAAGAAGGAAAGGAAAAAAAAAGGAACAAAAATTTGCAGTTAGAAACACGGGTTTTTCCCCCCTGACTTTTAAATAATAGTTAAATCATGTGAACAACATAAAAGTGAGAAATGAGGATCCAGCATACTGTAGGCATTTGGATCTACTGTGCCCAGGTAACTGTCCCCCAAACATCACAAGCCTGGGCAAGGGGCCTTCTTCCTCCTCCCACCCCACATCCCAGAACAGCAATGTAAAGGGCTATCCTGAGATTGGTAGGTACCGGTTTTATGCTGTTTAATACATTCTCCAGACAAGTTCTCTCAATGGCACCAAACGGAAAAGTAGGAAGTGGGAGGAATTTTAAAGCTTTTGTATATTGTTTTTAATGCTTTAGAAGCTACCTCTCTTGGTTAATTCATGGCTTTCCCCCCCAGATGCTTGGGAAGGTTGCTTCATTGGATGCAGGGAGGGGCAGGGCAAACAGAAGAGTGGTTTTCACAGAGTGAGTGGGCTCAGGGAGGAGATGAGCAGAGCAGCTCTAGAAGGGGCTTGTGTGTGTGTGTGTGTGTGTGTGTGTGTGTGTGCGTGCACGCGCACTGTTCACTTGTGGGCTGGAGACTTTTGTGTGTGCATTAAAGACAATTTTGAGATGTAAAAGAAACAAAGAATTTTAAAGCTTCAAGTTTTAAATTACTTATTTTTTACTGTCTCTGGCACACACACACACACACACACACACACACACACACTGGCTTGTGTACTGGTTTATATACATTATCTATGCTGATTTGTTGATTACTAACTCATCCATCCATTTTTCTACTATCCACCCATCTAACATGTATTGCAGCATTCCACACACCAAAATTAGAAATTGGGGCACCTGTGTGGCTCAGTCAGTTAAGTGTCTGATTCTCGATTTTGGCTCAGGTCTTGATCTCACAGTTGCAGGATCGAGCCCTGCACTGGGCTCTTTGCTGGACATGGAGCCTGCTTGAGATTCTCTCCCTCTCCCTCTGCCCCCCCCCCCCCNTCATAATCCAATATATCTAAAATTTCATCTATAAATTTATAATCAATATTATTTTATTTCCAATAATTTCTGGAGGCATCCCTACACTTTTTGTACTTTCTTTCAAAAGCAGAAAACTTTTTATAATTTCGGATAAGGCTGGCAGTAAGACTTAATTAAATACTCAAAGTGAGTTATCTGAATTTTTATCTTATTTTGGTGTGCAGTGCTAAATATAATTTTTATATTGGAGAATATGAGAATTTGTTATATTTGTTATATTTCTTATCCTTTATAATTCATCCCTGATTACTTGCATAAAGGATTTGAGGCAGTTTAGAATACCAAAGTATGTGTACACAACGAGAAAATAAAAAACAAGTCATTTGAGGCCCCTCAAAAATTATTTTTAGCTGAATGTCATCAAATACCTGAATTGGGTTAATTATTTCAGTCAAGAATTAAATTTTGCTTCCAGGGGTGCCTACGTGGCTCAGTCAGTTGAGCTCCCGACTTTGGCTCAGGTCATGATCTCATGTCTTGAGTTCCAGCCTCGCATCAGGCTTTGTGCTAACAACTCTCAGCCTAGGACCTGCTTTGGATTCTGTCTCCTTCTCTCTCTGCTCCTCCTCCACTCACTCTCTGTCTCTCTCTCAAACATGAACAAACATTAAAAAAATAAGAAAATTTAGCTTCCAAACTGACAACCAAAGCAAACCATGCTATTCCTATCATGTCTGTAAGGGCTTCTGAGTGCAGTGCTACCTCCCTCCCCTCTGCCCTATCCCCCCCCCCCCCCCGC
>NW_027530974.1:2941112-3212437 GCF_008692635.1 Crocuta crocuta
TAGGAGCAGTATGTGGATGCTGTCTGAGCCAGGCCTGAGGCCACTGGGCAGGAGCCCCAGATTCCAGCCGTTTTTTACTCACTTGGAATGATTTGCAGGCCTCTAAAGATCAATCTGTTAATCATTACCTCATTTAGTCAGATTGCCAAGCAGTGGCCCCTTGGGCCGATTCTTGGTTCTTTGGGGTCTGTGCCAACTACCCTGTCTGGGACGGACCATCAGTAGTTCAGTCTGAGAAACAACGGAGGCTAGCTGAGTTCTGAACTAATTTCTATGTAGGGCCGCCCTGGATCACTGGGGATCAGCTTCTCTTCCTGCATTAGGATGATCACGGGACTCTTATTTTCTAATATCCCCCAGCTGTGCTGCAAAGCCATTCACAGTGTAATGGGAAAACTGGCTTTTGGTTCTCAAAGTGCTAACAGTTGGCAAAGAGAGAAGCTTACACTACAGTGTAAGTCACCTCTGTCACCAAATCCACCATGTAGTTCTACTGACTTCCTTTCCTTCCCTCCCTCCCTCCCTCCTTCCCTCTCTTCCGTTCTTTTGGTAGCAGGGCTGTTTTGATTAAGGAAGCAGTATACTGTATTACATTCTGGCACAAACTCTTTGTCCCACCGCAGATGAGTGATTTGGTCAGGGGCCAAACAAGGTCAATGTGAAGCAGTGGATGTGATGTAAATGCAGAGTATGGTTAATCTCTCTGAAGATCAAAATGATGGTGCAGTAAATTGCCATTAATTTTAGAATCATGCACAAATTACTTAAACAAATTTCAATATTTGTGGTGGGTATTAACACACTGGAGTTCATCCATTCATTCATTTATTAGCTGTGCATCTATTAGATGCCTAGGACTAGGCTAAGGTCTGAATGTCACTCAGTAATATTTTTGCAGTGAAGGAATGGCAGAGTTCAAGAGCAATTAGGGGTGCCTGGGTGGCTCAGTGGGTCAAGCGTCTGACTTCCGCTCAGGTCATGATCTTATGGTTTGTGTCGGGCTCTGTTCTGACAGCTCAGAGCCTGGAGCCTGCTTCAGATTCTGTCTTCCTCTCTCTCTGCCCCTCCCCCAGTCATGCTGTGTTCCTCTCTGTCTCAATAAGAAATAAACATAAATTTTTAAAAAAAATAGCAATTATTAAGTGGTATAAATATTCATTCTCAAGCTAATGCCATGTTACTCTTGCTATGCAAAGATGGAAAGGAACACTGAATTGTATGAATGTTTATTTTGTTACTAGCTCAGAATTCTGAATTCTCTGGCTTAGAAAGGATCTTAGCAAGACATCAGTTTCCAAAAGAGATTAATCGGACCCCCAATCCAAGTAGCATGCCCCTGTGGAGAAGAAAATCCATCAACAATGCAAATCGTGGGTGGAGTAAATGTCAATTGTGGAATAAAAGCCCTGAGGAGCCTCTGATGTCAACCATAGTTGTCAGGTAGGTATCTACTTTTTGTGTGATGCAGGCATATTTAGAGATAATATAGGGTGAACACAAACTCTTGCCTTAGCCAAAAAATGTCTTAATGTGGTCTTTGAGATATATGGTTAGCATGAAAACATTGCTATGTATAATAGCACATTAGCCCCATTTTCACACACCTTCATTGAGAGAAAACTCACGAAGACAGGAGGCATGTGGGTCTCCCACGGGCCATTGCATTTCACATTAGTGAGCATAGATCTAGCAGGGCTGGGCTGGGATTCTTGGAGAGGGACCCAACTGTGGAGCTATGGGGCTTTTATGCTGCATGTGTCAGGAAGCACCAGTCCACCCCTAGCATGACCAGGGCCTAAGATACAATATTATAAATGGTGGAACCTTAGCTTTATCTGTAGTCTGCTAGATTTTACACTGATGGAAATGGGAGCCATTTCAGGGTCTTAAAAATAAGGGCGATAAGGATCTCATATCCCTGGCCTCCGAGGCCAGGGAGGAAGCAGGAGAGGGGTGGTGGGTGTCAGACTGTGTGGGAACAGTGGGGATGTGGAATTGGTTGGGATTCTGGCACTTAAAGTTGCTTTGGTTTCCTTGGAAAATTATGTTAGTACACTTCCTTCCCTAATAATGCCAGACAGATGATGTTTCCAGATTTGTTTCTTCAGTATTGCTGCATGTATTGCTATACAATACCTAATAAGTGATTTCTACATTTAGCAGCTAGTAAGTATTCAAAAGTGTTGTTGCCAGCCTGACAGAAGAATATATAATTTGCTATAAAGACGGAGTTCTCTCTGCTTTGAAGGTAACACACAGGGAGAGGTTTCCAGCTCATAAATTTTGCCTGTACTGGAAACTCCCACTGAAATCATTGTCCTATGGAAAAAATTTTCTCATCTACCTCCCCACCCCCCCTCCCCAGTGTCCTCAGTGGCATAACTTGACAATTAGATTTAAAAATCCATTATCAATGAAGGCAAAAAAATGTTATAAAAGAATTAGAATGATGGTATTTCCTCCTTGGACAATACAAGGCACTAAACTTGTGTTCAGAATAAGGATAGAAGTTTTTTTAAGTGATGATTCCTGATTACTCAAGATTATTTGACCATACTTTGCAGCCTTGTAAAGAAAGAAAACAATAGTTTATACACCTCAATTTCAGGCCACAATGTCTTGACATGAACTAATATATTTTACTTTACATCCTAGTTTGTTTGGTTTCTGAAAATACAGATTGTTAGAACATAAGAAATGACATATTTATTCACATTTTCTTCTAAAAGCATTTATTTGTTTTCCTTAAAAGGTAGGACTGGTAAAAGCAGGCATCTTTTCATTGTTCTTAATGTAAGGGGAAAATAATTTCAGCATTTTGTTGGCTATTGGCTTTTGCAGGTTACTTTTATCGGTTTGAAGAAGTACACTACTGTTGTTGGTTTGCTTAGTTTCTATCTTAATGGATATTGAATTTTGTCAAATGCTTACACTGTATCTATCAAGTTGATCATATTTCTTTTCTATTAGTATGGTGAATTGCATTGCTTTTTGAAAATATTTTTATCATGGTGGAATGTACATAAAACTTCCTATTTTTCCCAATTTTTAAAGTGTACAGTTCAGGGGTTTTAAGTACTTTTACACCGCAGTGCAACCATCACACCACCCGTATTTCCAGAACCTTCTCATCTTCCTAGACTGAAACTCTGGACCCATTAAACACTAATTCTCTATCCCTGGTCCTTCTAGTTCCTGGCAAGCACTATTTTACTTTTTGCCTCTATGGCTTTGCCTAATCTAGATACCTCCAATCAGCAAAGCCATACAATATTTGACCTGTGTATAGCTTATTTCACTGAGCAGAAGTCCTCAAGATTCATCCACATTGTAATGTGTGTCAGAAGTTCCTTGCTTCTAAAAGGCCAAATAATATTCCATTGTAGGTATATGCTATATTTTGTTTTATCCAAACAAAACCCCCACCATTTGTGGAAAAGATCTTTTCCCTATTGAATGGTCTTGGCACCTTTGTCAAAAATCATTTGTTCATTAAAAATAAAATCGTGATCATATATGCAAAAGTTTATTCTGAGTTTTCTATGTTATTCCATTGGTTTATAATGGAATCATATGATTATATATTGGAGTTCTAATATTTGGTGTGTAAATGTTTATAACTGTTATATCTTCTTGCCTTATTGACCTTTTTACCATTATGTCTTTATCTCTTGTAAGAGTTTTCCAGTGTCTCTTTTTTCATTAGCATAGCCATCCCTGTTCTCTTTTGCTTACTATTTGCATGGAATATTTTTTTTCATCCTTTCATTTCTAACCCAAGCATGTCCCTAGATCTAAAGTGAGACTCTTGTAGGCAGTATATACTTGAATCCTGACTGGCTTTATTATGCATTCTATCAGTCCATGTTTTTTGGAGCATTTAACCCATTTATATTTGAAGTAATTACTAATAGGGAAGTACTTACTTTTGCCATATATACCTCATTTTCTCCATGACTGCTTTCTTTTGTGTTTAGTTGATTTCTTGTACCAACACATTTTGATTCTCTTTTCATTTCTTTTTGTGTATCTTCTATGGACATTTTCTTTGTGGTTTACATATAACATTCTAAAGTTGTGACAATCTATCTTAAATTGTTACCAACTCAACTTCAATTGTCTAAGAAAACTCCTTTAGAACTCTGCCCGTTATTGATGTCACAAACTAAATCTTTACATATTGCACACCCATTAACATAGATTTATAATTCCATTGTATGCATTTGTCTTTTTAATCCTATAGAAAATATGGGTGCCTGGGTGGCTCAGTCAGTTAAGCATCTGATTCTTGATTTCGACTCAGATCATGATCCCAGGATTGTGGGATCTAGCCCCATGTCAGGCTCTGCACTGAGTGTGGAGCCTGCTTGAGACTCTCTCTCTCTCTCTCTCTCTCTTTCTCTCCCTCCTTCCCTCTGCCCCTCTCCCCTACTCACACACTCTCTCTCTTAAATAAACAAATCCTATTAAAAATAAAAAGTGGAGTTTCAAACCCAAATTACCATAATTCAATTTTTATATTTGTGCATGTATTTACCTTTACTGGAGAATTTTATATTTTTATGTGGCTTTGAATTACTATCTAGCTCCCTTTCAACTTGGATGCTGTTAAGTATTTCTTGTAGGGCAGATCTAGTGGTAATGAACAACCCCAGGTTTTGCATTGGAAGGTCTTCAATTTCTCCCTCATCTTTGAAGGGCAGTTTTGTCAAAGTAGAGTTATTAGTTGATTTTTTTTTTCTTTCAGTGCTCTAAATATATCCCACTGCCTTCGGGACTGCAAGGTTTCTGCTGAGAAATCTGATTATCTTATCAGTGATCACTTTCTATGATGAGCTGCTTTCCTCTTGACGATTTTACTAATCTTTGTCTTTGCCGGGTGTGATTACAATGTGGCTCATTGTAGGTCTCTTTCTGTTTATCCTGCTTCTAGTTCATTCATTGAGCTTCTTGGATTTGTATATCCACATCTTTCCTCAAATTTAGTCATTCTTTTTTTCAAATAATCCCTCTGTCCCTTTCTCTCCTCCTCTTCCACCTGGGACTCCCATCATGTGTATAGAAGTTGGCTAGATGGAGTCTGTCCCCTAAGCCTTTCAGGCTCTATTCACTTAACATTCGTACTTGTTTTTGCCCCTCAAACTCGATCCTTTCAAATGAACTCTCTTTAAGTTTGCTGATTTTTTTTTGTCTACTTGTTCAAGTCTGCTGTTGAGCTGCTCTAGTGAATTTTTCCAGTTATTGTAATTTTCAGCCCCAGAATTTGTTTTAAAAAAAAAGTCCACCTCTTTGTCAATACACTCTTATTAGTTTCTTCACATGCTGTTTTCCTGATGTCCTTTTGCTCTCTATCCATGTTAGCCATTAGCTCTTTTGAGGTATTTGACATTTGTTTTAAAATCCTTGTCTAGTAATCAGGTGCCTTTTTAAAAAAAATCATTTCTGGAATTTTTGCTCCTTTTGGCCATGTTTTTCTGTTTCTTTGCATGCCTTATGACCTTTTGTTGAAAAGTGGGCATTTGCAAAAACAGGCCCCTCTTACACTGATGGGTAAGACCATTCTTATTAATGGGCTCATGAGTCTTCAGATCAGCTCAGGCCTTCTCAGGTCTTTTCTGGGCATGCTTCTTGTCTAGGCTTGTATGTTTTACTTTACAATTTTCCCTCAGCTTTTAAATGTCTTAATTTCCTGAAGAATCTCCAGCTTGTTCTTAGGGACTTAAGTGTTCTATTGTATTCCACTGTTTTGTAATCTTTCTCATCCATGGGTCTGTAGTCAGCTTGTACTTTCTGTGTGTTCCATGGCCCACATCTAATGTGGTTTCTTGTTTCACACCCAAACTATGGTAGTATTTCCCTTCTCAACTTTGACTCTGGCAAGACAGCAAACAGTCCCTCAGGCAGACCACAGATAGGTCAGAATGTTGCAAAGAAGTTCCACTCTGCTCCTTCCATCCCAAGGGAGGGAGCCAGGAATCAGGTTAATTCCTTCCAACCACACCTTGCAGGGGAGTGGGTGAGGCAAAGGCAAGTAAAAATGCCACACAATTTCTTATGAGTTTCATGTGAATTTTCTTTGTTGGACATTCATTTGTTTGCTGTAGGTATTCAGTTTCTGTAGTTGTTTATTTGATGTTTCTATGAAGAAATGAGGGCCCAAATCTTCCTAGTTCACCATCTTGCTGATGCCACTATTTATTCATCTTTTCCCAGTATTTTCTTTTGTTTTTCACATTGTTTAATTTCTGTAGATCTACCTTCCAAGTTTATTGACTCCTTTATCACTGAGTCTGTTAGCAAGGCTCTTCAGATCATTTTTCGTAAATTTCAGATTTTCAGTTCTAAAGTTTATGTTTGCTTCTCCTTTTGTAGG
Source organism: Crocuta crocuta (assembly GCF_008692635.1). Lineage (NCBI taxonomy): Eukaryota > Metazoa > Chordata > Mammalia > Carnivora > Hyaenidae > Crocuta > Crocuta crocuta. The sequence goes on from NW_027530974.1 coordinate 2,947,486, forward strand.
TTGTGTTTCTGTGCTGAGAAGCCACATTGTTTTAATTATTCAAGTGTGCTTTACTTTATGGAACATCATAAAAACTGGTTTAAAGCCTTCATAGGACAATGCCATCTAGGTCATCTCAGGATTGACATGTGGTTTTCCTTCACCTGAGTGTTCACATTTGCATGGTCTTCTGCATGTCATTTGGTGTTGTACCATGGACAGTAAATATTATGTTGCTTGGATCCTGGGTCCTATTGACATTATCTGGAGAATGTTGTTTTTGTGGGTCCTGTTAAAATCGTTTGGAGAATGTTGTGATTTTTGTTTTAGCAAGTAATCAACCTGCTTAGAGACTACACCACTCTGTCCTGATTTTGTATGGGTAATGATGAAAAATCCCAGTGCAGTTTCCAAAGCCTTTACTGTGTTGGCTTTAGTCTGTCCACTCATGAACCTGAGACTTGTGTGTGTTCATACACAGAGTTAGGGGAACATCTCTCTCTCTCTCTCTCTCTCTGTTTGGAGATTGTCCTCACGCTTACCCTCTTCCCCCCAGGGAATCCTTTCCCTGATTAGAAAGGGGTTTTCCTTTACTTCAGACTTTATTTGGCCAGCTGTACCTTGGCCACCACTGCACAGTTTAACAGGGTCTGCCTTTGCATGGAAGTCACATGCTCAGGTGGGCCCAGCAAACTGATTCCTCGTTTCCCACCATCTGAGAAACTCATCCTTGTGCAGTTGCTTCTTTATATTTCGATGCCCCAACACAATCCATCTGCTTTCAATTTCAGCATCTGCAAGTAATTGTTTTGCATATTTTGTCCAGAGATTTTAGTTGAAATTAGTGGGAGGGTAGGCAGTAGTTGGCTCATAGTAACACAGTATACCTGGAACTCCCTGCAACACTTCATGAGTTTGCCTCTGGAAGAGCTACTTAAATCCCTGTGCCTCTACATCCCCGCTTGTTAAATGTTTGCAGCAACAGTACCCACCTCATTTTTAACTTGTGGCATTGCCTTTTGAGGGTAAAATGTGATGATGGGCCATCGAATACTTTCAACAAACAGTAGGTGCTCAGTAAACAATGGCTATTACTATTCATATATTTTCTTTTTTTTTTTTTTAAATATTTTTATTTATTTCTAGGAGAGAGAGAGACAGCATGAGCAGGGGAGGGTCAGAGAGAGAGGGAGATACAGACTCAGAAACAGGCTCCAGGCTCTGAGCTGGCAGTCAGCACAGAGCCCGACGCGGGGCTCGAACCCACGAACCGTGAGATCATGACCTAAGCGAAAGTCGGACGCTTAACCGACTAAGCCACCCAGGCGCCCCACTATTCATATATTTTCAATAAGACTGAACATTTTGGATTATGATTATTGGAATAAAAAAAATGAAGTCCTCAAAAGTTACAGGTTCAGTGGGTTGGCTACCTGGATGTTGTTACTTGAAGGAAAGATTGAAAAGGAAAGGGGGTATTTAGAAAAGCAAAATATTCCATGTTGGTTTTGTAGCTGGTGGAATGATACCCTCATCCTTGTCAACTAATAGATATGGCGCTAATCAAAGCAGAGTTGCAAGGGCAGTTAAGGTAGCTTGCAGATATGCCTTTCATAACATACCACATTAAATAAGAATGTATGTAACTATGTAATAATTAAGTATATAATTACTGATCCAGAACACTGCTTTTATTTCCAGTAAAATATCCCAATTCTCCCTTCATGCCTTTCTAATTAAATTATGGGGAAAATGGAAATAAGATTCTTGTTTATCTTCTAATAGTACTACTGCCCCATTTGCTCCCTTGCTAGATGGTTGAAAAAGAACATGCAACCTACCGAAGACCTCCAGTCGGTAATCCAGAGGTTGTCAGTGTTTGGGCCAATTAAGTCAGTTACCTTCTTTGGACGGCAAAGTGCTACTGTGGTGTTCCAAGACATGACTTCAGCTTGTAATGCTGTGAATGCTTTTCAAAGTAGGACCCCAGGCACAATGTTTCAGTGTTCCTGGCAACAGCGCTTCATGTCAAAAGATGTAAGACTCATTATGACCAAAAACCTATGTAGATTCATGCTTGTTTTACGTATAATTTGTTTTTCATCAGGGCTCTGGTGAAATATAATCATAAGTGATATTTCAGCACTGAAAAAAGGCAATGTTTATTCAGTTTAAGTATTGGAAATCACAAATGAGAGCACATCCCTTCCTCTGAAGTGCTTAATGTTTCTGTGATAGGCATCACAGTTTGGCTTTTCGGGTTAAAAAGTTCATGATCGCGTTCATGCATTCATCTGACAGCCATCTTTCCTGGAGGATTCTGCTTTCTTCAGCATTAATAGCATGTAGCTTTTCTTTCTCCTCATTCCTGATGACCTGTTTTGAAATTCTCATGGCCTGAAAACACAAAAGTAACCATAAGGTTAAGAGGCATTGTAATAGGGTACCCAATAGTTCTGACTTTTGTTTCTCCATTGTTCACTTAATCCTGTCACACTTTCAGATATATGTGTAATGTAGGACAGTGCTTTTCAAACTTTAATGTGCATACGAATGACCTTGATGGGTGTGGGAGAGGGCCTGGGATTCCACATCTGTAAAAAGCTCAAGACAGATACTAAAGCTTTTGGTTCCAGGACCACATTTTGGGCAGAAAGACTGGCAAAGCGATCAGTCACCAGTTAACTGCATATAAAAATGAAAGTGCAAGGAGCCAGGTGGCTCAGTTGGTTAAGTGTCCAACTCTTGGTTTCGGCTCAGGTCATGATCACATCATGGGCTGGTGGGTTTGAGTCCCGTGTCCGGCCCCACGCTGTCAGCACAGAGCCCTCTTGGGATTTTCTCTCTTTCTCTCTCTCCCTCTCTCTCTGCCCCTCCCCTGTGAGTGCTCCCTCTCTCAAAATAAATAAATATGCTTATAAAAAAAATGAAACTCCATCCTCCCCAGAAAGTGCTACATGGTAAGAATCTCCTCAAGGTCAACCTATCTCTGGCTTCTCACCTGGATTCAAGAATAAGAGTGTTCAGCAAATACTGCCTATCATCCCCAGAGAGAAGTGCTCCTCTGCCTTCCTATACATATCAGAGAAATGAAATGCCTATTGAGAAGTTTCATAAAACTCAGTGCTTCTAGCATTATTATGGTTATTTTTAACCTCAAATTTAGATGTGCTTAAAGCTAACCAAGGTAGGCCTTGTGTTTTAAATTCCTTATTTTCTTAAGGCAGATACATTATTTCCATGGTTTCTATTATTAAAAAGAAAGAAAAAAAAGGACACTAACATTTGGGGGCAACTTTGAATATGCTTTCAGCCTGGTCCAAACTTCCTTCTGAAAAGTGCTATCAGGAAACACTTCTGTAACAAGTCCTTGAGCGCATGCCTCTGCAGCGGTTAACTTCTTTCCAAAAATTAGCATCTCTGCTGCCTGAAATGAAAAGCAGGATTAAGGCATTAACTTAATGAAACAAAGGTCAGTGAACCTCAGAACAGCAGATAAAGGGAGAGTCCCTTGTGGTCTTTGGAGGCTGCCAGGATTTCTTGTTCAGGGAGAAACTGAAGACCTCACAGGCAATGCTCTTGCAAACTGTGCTGAGGCCATCTTAGGTTCTCTTGAAGGTGTGCAGGCATTTTTGCTTCTGGATGTATCTATGGAGCAGGGAGCCCAGGACAGAAATGACCTGAAGCGGATGCTGACTTGATAACCCACAAAGGGTATATTTTATTTTATACACCGTAACAATTATAAAAAACAAAAAACAAAAAACAACAACAAAAAAAAAAACAAAGAAAGGAAAATCATGGTCACAGCGAATACCAACCAAACTTTAAACACCCTAAGTCTCTAACTTCCCTTCCCTGGAGATTTTACCAGTGGTCTAGCTCTGACTGGTTTCCTTACCTGCACAGGTACTAGTACTTAACTCTACTCGACTAAATGAAAGTGAGGACGAATTAATATTCAGTTTCTAACAAAACTGAGGTCCCTAAGCAGATATCCTTCTCTGTATTTCCAATTTTGCTTCTGGAAAAGTAGTATTTTCATAGTCGGATACTCTAAGCCTTAGGGTTGATTCTGCCCAGCCTTTCAAAGTTAAAATCTGTAGAGCCACTCAGGGTATGTGACAGAATAATGAGATTTAAAAAGTATGTATTTACAACAAAAACCTAGCAGTCAATGAAAATAGGCCCAACTCCAACCCCACCCCTTTCAGGCCTCAGAGTATGGGCAAGCCTCCCCTACCCCCCAGCTCTCCAGGCCCCCATCTTGTTGTGATCACCCCGCAGTCATGCACACTGCGCCTGGGCAACCAGGTTTCCACAGACACGGTGACAGACCTGAGCAGACCCCGACCACTCCAGGAGGCTGAATGCATGACTACAACTACTGACGAAGAGGCTGCTGTGACCAGAAGCGGCTCTGGAAGGGCGCCTCCCGTGGCTCTCCAAGTAAAGGTGTCATCTTACGGCTTCCAGGGGTTGCCGCTCATCTGTACAGAAATTGGGTGGGGCTCTGAGCTGGCACAGCCCTGGTCCTTTAATGCTTAACGCCACAGTGGACAATGAGCGGGGCACCCAGCTGCAAGAGCAGATCTGAGTCTGGGGAGTTCTGGAGGGTTTCTGATTCTCCCTCATACCAGAAGACCATTTCCGATAGCCCAGCTCCTCTATATTGGAAACTTTTACAGTTGGAGAGCAAATGCCTCATTTTTCTCCTGTCTGTACTACTGAGGAAAAGAAGAGAGAGTACAGAGCTACTTTTGGAACAGAAGTCACTTATTACAATTTATTCTTTGGGCTCCCAAAAGTTACCTTGGATGGGCCCATTATCTTCGGAAAAGTGTAAGAAGAACATCCTTCTGGACTTTGGCCTAGGTGACTGAAAGGAGTGTGAAATGTTGCCTATTTGGAGAAAAAAGAAAAGAAAGAAAATTATTTTTTGTATGTGATTTAAAATAAATTTCATTATTGTCTACATCCTCCCAATACTTAATTGAGTAACTTGTTTTAGAATTAGGTTTATTGTAGAATAATATACACAGAAAGTTCACTCTCAGATACGCAGCTGGTAAGTTTTAACACATGTGTACAGTTATGAGCCACTACCATGTCAAGGTGTAGATAATCTCCATCACCCCAAAGAGTTCCTTTGTGCCCTCCATTCCTGTCATCCCCAAACGACCACTGATCTGTTTTCTGTCTCTCTATTCGCCTCCTCTAGAATGTAATATAATGGAATCACTGTAGCCTTTGATCCTTAGCCTAAGACTTCTGAGAGTTACCATGCTGTAGCATGTATTAATAGCTTGCTTCTTCTCATTACTGAATACAAGAATCCCATTGTATGGATGTTATAATTCGTGTATCCATTTACCAGCGGAAGCCACTGGTATTATTTCCAGCATTTTGGCTATTATGAATAAGACTATTAATGATAATTTTATGCAGGTCTCTACATGAACGTGTTTTCAATTCTCTTGCGTAAATACCTAGGGGTGGAACTGTTGGGTTGTGTGGTAAGTGGTGGTTTAAAACTTTGTAAGAAGTTGCCAAAAGATTTGCCACCGTGGTATACCATTTAACATGCCCACCAGCAGTAAGTGAGTTTCAATTGCTCCATATCCTTGCTAAACCTTATTATTATCAGTTGTTTTACCTTGAACCATCCTGGTAGGTGTGTAGTAGTGCCTTGCAGTTTTAATTTCCATTTCCCTAAAGACTAATGATGTTGAGCATCTTTTCAAGTACTTATCAGCTCTTTTTATATTTTCTTTGATGAAGTAACCATTCTAATACTTCACCCATGATTTTTAAGTTAGATTGGTTGTCTTTTTATTATCAAATCATAGCTCTTTACATATTCTGGTTGCAAGTGATTTTCCTAATAGTCTCTTTCTCCTATGTTTTTAAAGAGCCATTTATACTGCATTTTCTGCAGGCTATATATTCCTCTCTGTTGCCCATTTTTACATTAAGTTGTTGATCTATCACTTTATAAATGTATTTAAAAATATATTAGGGAGATTAGCCTTTATTATGCCAATTGAAAAATTGTTTCCTCAGTCTGTCATCTGTCTTGATTTTACCTCAGAGAGGTTTTTAAATTGGCTTTAAACTTAAGAAATCTACTTCAATACTGGTTATTTAGACTATAGAGCCATCTTTAATTTTTTAATTATTTAAGAAATATTTTGTGTATATCTTGATGAATGAGAAGTCTTTATAAAAGGAAATTAATTCATAATTGACAATATGTACAAAGAACATTTATACTCCATTTCCCCTAATCAGATACGGTGCTATTTCTTAATGAATATTGTGAGAGGACATAAATAAATAAGGTATACAGCATATAAACAAAAATAAAAATCTAAAATACTAATGTTACCTATCATCCCCTTCCCTCCAAAAGAAAACTTTTTCAAGAAGCTATACTGCAAAGTCACAGCCTAAGGACTATAAGCAAGAAATTAAAAGAAAACACCAACCACAGCTTAAGGGACACAAACAGGTATGTGTGGAGCTGACAGTAGGCACCATTTAACTTATTTATAATCATTATTATACGTAAGCATCTAGCCTATTTTCAGAAATAAAGCAGTAGATATAATTAAGGGTCGGGCTCTAGCATCAGACTGCTTGGTGATGCTGGTAGCTTCTTAGCCTCTTTGTGCCACAGTTTCCCTGTCTGTGAAATGGGAACAAAAGCATCTGTCTCACAGGGCTGTTGTGAGTGGTAAGTAGGTATAGTGTGCATCAACAGAATGCCCAGTATGTGGTGAGTACTCAAATATGATTTTTAGGATTTCTATCTTTTTATTACCTCATAGGGGAAATATACTACTTGCTGACAAAGAAGCTAATAGACAATGTTAACTACTGCCCATAATAAAGAAGCATTTGATTATATGAGTAAATGTGGACCCACATCTAGTATGGTACTTGTTTATGAAGCCAATAAAGATAAATCCTATAAAATGAATTCCTCTCTGCAGGTTCTTTCTTCTGTGTCTTTTTCTGATTTGAAATTGAACCTTGGTTTAGTTCAGTTGGGTGAACTCTTAGCAGTGGTTGCTATTTCTCAAATATTTTACTTTGGGGCAAATCTTTTAGCATTTAACTTATATACCTGTGTTTTCTTTGATTTCAATTACTATTACTATACTATTCAATTACTATAAGATGGAAGTCCTAGAAACCTATAAAACGATGATGGATAGGATAGTCATTTTGAGTTCTGAGAAAGAATCAGGGAAATATTCAAAGAGGATGATATATTTGCTCTCTAAGTACTGAAGAATGAGACCCCCAAGTTAATGTCAGGAACTACTGACCCCACCCCCTTCTGGACTGGTGATTAATCAGTCCTCTAACACACAATGTGACCAGATGCTATTGATTTCTGCCTTTGGGCAGAAACTTCCACCTATAGAGGTTAAGCAGCCTAGCACCTAGAATCTCATTTGCTATTTTCATGGGAAATTATTAATAAAAATTAGGTCTGCCAACATGCCAAATCTGATCAAACTGAATTTGGTAAAAAATGAACCCAAGAGGTTAGGATCTTAAAATGTGGTCTTGTCTATCAGTAGGGAAAACACCTCTAAACTAAACTAGAAATCTCTTCAGTGATAAAAACTAATTGTTCCCCATGAGGTGTTGATCAGGAAATCTTACCACTGCAGAAGCAAAAATTACTCTAAGAATCTGGTAACCCTACCAGGGGTTATTAGCTATACAGTAAAAGTTCTAGGGTAAAAGTTCTAAGATAAATGGTCACCACATCTTTGTTCATAATGACAGAACTGAGAGAGCCCAGGGTCCCAGCAGCCAGGGTCTGGTTATCTCTGAGTGGTAAGACAAGGAGGGATTTTTTTTAACTGAACCCTTTCCTTTGTGCTTTCCCAGATTTTTCAAAATTTTATGTTCTACTATGAAGTATAGCACCACTGTAGTAAGAACAGAAAGTGAAATCAATACAATTCAATGGTGAACACAAAGCTGAACTGTTTTGGCAAGTAACTTCACTGAGCTTCAGTTTATTTATCTGCAAAGAAGCGAGTGAGGGTAGATAGTACTTGAAAGTCCCTTCTTATCCAAAAATTCTATTCTAAAATTCTAAACTCCAGAATTTGTTTTCTTGGGAAAAAAGTATTAAATGGTCCACTTGTGTAACATGCAAAAATGCCATTCCTATTTTAGATTAATTGGAAAATCAAAAGGTGAGTGACTGTTACATAATTAAGACTAAAGAACCAAAAGAGTGGGGACAAACGTTCACAACAATCCTGGTGTTTAGGAAAACCTAAGTTAATAATGAAGGATAAATAACACAAGTTGAATTACATTAGGGTAATTCTTTAGGAAAAATGTAAATTTAGTCCATTCTCCCATAAACCATGTACTACTAGCAACAATCAAAGAGAGTTCAATGGACCTCGTTTTTTCCCTCCTGACTTTGTACATTTCTGGGGGCTAACTTACCCTGTCGGACGCATACACAATATCAAATAGCCCGAGAATGGTGACAGGGATTCCCACAGCTGGACCGTTTACCAGTGCAATCAGAGGCTTAGGAAAATCTATAAAGCAGCCTACAAAATTCCTACAGAAATGGAAATAAAAAAGCACATTTAAATGTTCCAAAGCAGCATTACTGAAGTATAGGCAAGACAGCATGAGTCTGAAAAAAACTTTCTGGCCAGGCTGGACACACATTTGAATGGCACTTGATGGATGCTCATGGAGTGAGTCCCATAAGCTTGACTTTGGTTCACCATGTATTCTGGGCAGCCAGGTCAGGGCCGTATGCCAGCTGCAGACTTAAGAGACTAGGATGGCTGGTGGAGCATATGCTGCAATGTTATAGCTCAGTGGGAATTAGAAATTTAGGAGGGAAATGAGTTAGGAAGACAGAAGCCTTCCTGTCCTCTACGCTGACACTACTTCACATGTCCCATTACTAGCAATCATGGAAACTATGCATTCCTCTGGTCAAACAAGAATTTGTTTGTAGCTCTCTGCTTCAATACTAGAGAACGTTTATTTATTCTTCACATATTTAGTTTACTTTTATGCTTTCTAATCTAATCTCATATAGAGTAGCAGGACGAACAGGTAACAGAAGTGACAGACTAAATACCCACATATTGACAGAGGCTGTTTGGAGAAATATGCTTGTCCAGGGCCACATTAATTACACTGACACAAAGAAGTATTTTCTTACTTCTGCTCGACTAAATACCACTTTCATGAACAAGAATGAACCCTCTGGGATCAGACAAATATCACTCTTACCTCAGTAAAATGGCGCCGTTTTTAGCTTTCTCCTCTAATCCACCAGGAACAGTGTCAGTGAAATTAGTCAGGTCATTCCCACTGGAGTAATAGTCACCATTTCCTATAAATAAAATCAGCAGATTCACCATTCATTCTGTGATTACTGAGCATCTACTCTATTAGCAAGCACCAGAAGTGCACTGGTAAACCAGCTATGGCTCCTGTCCTAATTTCACAGACTGGTGAGTAAGCTGAACACTGATTTGAAAACACATAAGCAAATGTAGGTAATGTAATTCTGATACAAGGAGAGGTACTTGACAATGACATGAGAGTATGTAACAAGGGATCTGTTCCAATCAGGAGGCTTGAGGAGGGACATTCCTAAAGAAGGAATAGCTGAACTGGGATCTGAAGGAAGAGCAAGTTTAGCTAGAAAATGAAGGATAAGGCAGAATTCATACAGAGGGAACAGCATGTGCCAAGGTTCTGTGAAGGGGGTAACCCTGGTGTACGTGATAGGCTGAAAGAAACACCACTGTGCCAGAGCAGAAAATGTCAGAGGGGGAGCTGATGTATGTAGGATGAGGGCAGGCAGTATGGACCATGCAATGCTTTGCTGATCCATTAAGAAGTTCTGCCTTGGGGCGCCCGGGTGGCTTAGTCGGTTAAGCGTCCAACTTTCGCTTAGGTCATGATCTCGCGGTTCGTGGGTTCGAGCCCCGCGTCGGGCTCTGTACTGACTGCCAGCTCAGAGCCTGGAGCCTGTTTCAGTCTGTGACTCCCTCTCTCTCTGACCCTCCCCTGCTCACGCTGTCTCTCTCTCTCTCCTAGANCCTCACAGAAAAAAAACAATAAAAAAAAAAAAAAAAAAAGAAGTTCTGCCTTTTATTCTAAGACACATTGGTGGTGCTTGGTTTTAAAGTATAATTTACACACAATAATACCAGTTTTAAACTCTTCGTTCAATGATTTTTATTAACTGCAAATACCTGTGTGATAGCCATTTGAAACAGATACACTTATTTCTACCATCCCAGAAAGTTCCCTTAAGCTCCTTTCCAGCCATCTCACCCTACCCCACCCTGCCCCAACGCAACCGCTTTCTGACTTCAATCACCACAGAACACTTTTGCCTATTTTAGAACTTTTATAAATGGAATCACATAATGTGTACACTTTTGTGTCTGTGTGCTCTTTGTTGAACTGTCTTAAAGATTCACCTATATTGTCGTATCAGTTCTTCATTCCTTTATATTGCTGTGTAGTATTCCATTGTGTGACTAGTCAACAATTTGTTTATTCATCTGCTGATGCACATTTGTGCTGTTTTTAGCTACTGCAAATTGGATTACAAATTGTTCTGTGGATATACGCTTCATTTATCTTGAGTAATTGCCTAGGAGTAGATTGGTGTGCCACTGAATTGGTGTGTTTTTAACTCCATAAAAGTTGCCAGTCTTCTGAACTGTTCTCATATCAGATGTGTAAGAGTTCCAGTTGCTTCACGTCATCACCAATATTTTGTACAGTCTGTTCTTTGGATTTTAGCCATTCTCGTGTATGAAAGTCCCATTGTGATTCTAATTTGCATTTCTTTGACGGCTACTGTTATTGAGCACCTTTTCATGTACGGGCAATCTGTATTTGTTCTTTGATGAAGTGTCCAAGTCTTTATCTATTTTTTATTTTATTATTATTTTCTTTCATAGTTTATTGTCAGGTTGGTTTTATTTTTTTATTATTTTAAGTTTATTTATTTATTTTGAGAGAGAGCTCATTTGTGAGTGTAGGAGGGGCAGAGAAAGAGGGAGAGAGACTCTAAGCAGACTCCATGCTCAGTGCAGAGCCTGATGACGGGCTCAATCTCACAAACTGTGGAACTCAAGTGTCAGATGCTTAATGGACTTAGCCACCCTGGAACCCCTATCTAGTTTATAAATCTGGCTGCTGTTCTTGTTAATTTCTAGAAGTTCTTTATATATTCTGGATATTAATCCTTTATCAGATTTATGTATACATGAATTTGTATATGCAAATATGCCCCCCCAGCCTGTGGTACTTGTATATTCATTTTTTTTTTTTAATGTTTTATTTATTTCTAGGAGAGAGAGAGAGAGACAGCGTGAGCAGGGGAGGGTCAGAGAGAGAGGGAGTCACAGACTGAAACAGGCTCCAGGCTCTGAGCTGGCAGTCAGTACAGAGCCCGACGCGGGGCTCGAACCCACGAACCGCGAGATCATGACCTAAGCGAAAGTCGGATGCTTAACCGACTAAGCCACCCAGGCGCCCCTGTATATTCATTTTCTTACTACTGACTTTGATAAACATATATTTTAAATTTTGATGAGGCTAAGTTGTAAATAGTTTATGGTTAACACTTTTCATGTTCTAAGAAATCTCTGCTTACCCCATGGCTACAAGGATACTGTTTTCTTCTAGAAGCTTTATGTTTGTGAGTTTTATGCTTACATAACTTTTAATTAATTTTTGTATAGGGTAGAAGATGGGGTTGAAGTTCATTTCCCCACATATGGATATCTAGTTGATCTGATACCATTTGTCAGGAGATTTTTCTTCCTCCACTGAATTATCTTGGTGCCATTGAAGAAGTTTTAAATGGGGGAGGAATAAGATTTTTGTTTGGAACAGGAATTTTTAATGGATGCGGTAAGATTGGACACGGCATGGGAAAGAGGTGGACAAAAGGGGATCAGAGAGATTAGATGGGGCTTATTTCAGTTCAGACAAGAGTCCATGGTGGCTTGGACTAGGTCAGAGGAGACAGAAAGGAAAAAGGATGGACTCCAGAGACACTGATGAAGTAAAATTGGGTTAGACTGGACACAGGAGGTAAGAGAGGGACAAGATCCAATGATGAATGTTAGGATTCTACAAAGGGTAGAAGTGAAACCACTCACTGTAATTTGGGACACTAAAAGAGCTCCAGAGAGAGAGATATAAGAGGTGACACCTCTGAAGAAGTGCCAGGTGGGTACACCAGTTGGGAGCCCCATGGAACATCCTAAGTAAAGATACCAATGAGGGAAATCACCAGCATATAGATTTCTGCTGGAGAGTGGGTATGGATGTGGGGTCCAGGGAGAGCAAGAAGCAGGAAGCGAACAGTGCCTAGAGGTAAACCTTCAGGAACCCTCTCATTTGATGGCCACACAGAGTACGAACCTACAAAGGAGATCAGAGCCAGCAGCTAGGGGCAGGCCGTGCCCCTGAAGCCTAGGGTAAGGAGGAGGGAAAGTCAGATGAGGCCTGAAAAATGTCCCTGGATTTAATGATACAAAGGTCACAGTGGGGATCTAAGCAAAAGGTAGGGACCACTCTGGACTGGGCTCAAAGACATGTTTCCCAAGGAAAAATCAGAAGATATGTTTGTTTTATAGTAGGGCTTTAGACAGTTACATTTGGGGAGCTGAGAAACAAAGAGCTATATCTGATTTCAGTAGTAGTTTTACATAATAAATTTGTTATTTTTTTCTCACATTTCCATTAGGAGCAAAGAGTGTCATAAGTAGTGTTTTCAACAATTCTGAGTAGTAAAACTTATTTTCCAAACACTGTTAGCTGGTCCTCATTGTATATATAAATTAATAGCTGAGTTTTCCTACAGACTCAAAATGTAAGTGATGGACAAGAGAAAGAAATGAAAATTACCTAAGAGTGTTCAGGAAAAAAGCAAAAGAGAAAACCATAACCACTAAAGAAGTGATACCATTAGAAGCTGTAAAAAAGAGGACAGGAATTGCTAAAAATGCAACCAGGGAACTGAAGATAGAGATTACCGAGCAAAGTAAGAGGAGACAAGAATTAAGAATTCAGAGAAAATAAAAGACAACAGTCCCAGCAGACCAGATATTTCCACAGCCAGAATTTCTTTCAAAAAAGAATAGATCGAATGAAACAAAAGTATTCAGAGATATTATCAAAGAAAACTTAAAACAAGGCCTTAATAATCAGTTTAACAGGATATGTTAAACAGTCCTAGGAAAAAGTGATAAGCAATGGGAAAGTATCCCATGGCCTTCTAGGGGGAAAAAAGATCTCATAAAGGGCTAATAACAAAATTAACAGTAGTCTCAACATTCCCTGGGGCAACATTCTATGCTAGAAGATAACGGAGCACTATTTAACAGACCGTACAGGAAGAGAGGTTTGCGGGAATGCATGCTATCTTCCTCGCCTTTCACAGGGACAACCAACAGATACTGTCCAAAGGGAATAATACAAGATAGAGATTAGATGGGTATCAGACAAAGCTATAAAAGCAATTACTAAAATCCATAAAAATAAAACATTCAAACTATGAGAAATAAAACACATATCAAGGAAAAGACCATGAAGTAAAAAATAACATTCAAAGGAAGCATTATAAACACCAGGCATGTAAGATGCCAGATCTAAAATATAACATATCAGCCATATACATAAATCTAAACAGGTAAATGGACCTCTACCAAAAAAAAAAAACTACACACACACACACACACACACACACACACACACAAACTGGATCAAAGGGGGAAATCCAACAATGTGCTGCATGGGACACAGACCATAAAAAATAATTCAGAAAGATATATAGTTAAAAGGATGGGTAAAGGTTTGTTAGGCAAGTGCAAACAGTACTGAAGCAGTTGTTACGGCATTAATATTTGAAAAGATTGACTTTAAGGCAAAACCCATTAAATGAGACAAAGATGACCATTTTATAATAATGGATAACTATTCACAAGTCTCCTAGTGCCAATAAAAGAAAAATTTGTTTTATTTATTTTTCTTATTTTAGAGAGAGAGTGCAAGCAGGGGAGAGGGAGAGGGAAGGGTGAGGAGAGGGAACCCCAAGTAGGTTCCATGCTCAGTGCAGAGCCTAATGCAAGGTTCAGTCCCATGACCCTGGGATTATGATCTGAGCAGAAATCAAGAGCTGGATGCTCATCTGACTGAGCCACCTGGGTGCCCTGATAAAAACTTGTTTTAAAGCAAAAAATTTTTTGATATTAAGGAGAAACTAAAAAAACATAGTAGTCAACAGATGCCTTTAATTGTCTTTTTTCAGTCTAAGATTCATTAGAAGAAAAGAAAGAACTGGGGAAATCTAACATAAATTAGAAAGGTAAGTCTAACTAATACATTTTAAGCTCTACACCTTAAAAGAATAAGCTTAGTTTTGAATAGTTTCTGGATTTAAAAAATTGGCCATTTCCCAATTCTTTATCTTCAAGGTAGAGAGTTCAATATATAGTAATGTACACAAAATTTAACAAATTTTTAAAAGTTAAGCTAATAATTTCTGATTATAATTCAGTGAAGCTAGGAAATAATAAAGGTAATGGAAAACCACAAAGCAACTAACCAATGAAACAAACAAAAAAAACTTTCTGGAAATTTAAGGAACTATTGTTATTATATAACAATTGGATAAAAAGTAAACAGAAACCTAATATGAAGCATATATAAAAGATAAATATAGCAAAAGCACTATTTATCAAAACTTAACCTTTCAGTTTTCTCAGCTCTAAAAGCTGAGTAATTACAGGACCTAACTTCACTGGGTTTGTTGGAAGAAAGCTTAGAAAAGGTTAAAATTTTAAAAAGCTTTAAAAAGAATCCAAGTGCTTAGAAGAGCACCTGGTAAACAGAACAGAAAGTGTATATATATATACATATGTCACCTATTATTATCATTATTATTAAATCAGCAATTTGGAATAGAGCCTGTAGATATATTTGCATGTTAGCTGAAAATCGTACATCTAAGGATATTCACTGCAACATCACTTTAATAGCAAAAGACTAAGTACAATCTACATATTCATCAACAGAGGAATAGTGAAATAAGTTATGGAATCCAAAAAAATGTTAATAGTTTGTGGTTTCGAAAGGAAACACTCAGATGTGTAGGTTGCTGACAGAACAGTTTTTCAGGATGTGTTGTTAAGAAAGGTAGGTGGGTATAGTATGTGTGTATTCTGTGTTTCTGGTTCTGTTTTTAAAAAATGAAAACACACACACACACACACACACACACACACATTTGTATATATGTACAGTTTCTAGAAGGCATCAAGACAAACCAAAATTTTCTAGGGAATAGGGCTGGGGTTCCAAAGAGTGAGATTTAGTTTTGTTATGTGTTTTCATACTCTCTGGATTAAAAACAAAAACAAAAACATGTGCTTATGTTAAACTTTTATAAAAAAAGTTAATTTGAAAATATATAAAACAAAACAAAAATAAATATACGTAAAACATCCTTCTCCTGCATCAAACCAATGTCACTTCTAGTCTACTGTTTTTGTTCCATTCTCCGAAATCACCTAGGTACATGTGTGACCTGCCAGGACAATCTTTAGTTCTTCCCTTCTCACCTCCTCTAATCAGATATCAGATTTCTCTCTCCCCACCTCTTTTCTTATGAAGAGCTGTGTGGTATCTCTATATTATTTATTCTACAAACTTCAATGAATAAAGAAAGCAAAATCACTCCTGCTTCTGCCAGTGCCTACAGTAACAGCTCCCACCTACCACGTGCCTGCTGAGTGCCATGCCCTTACCTGCATGATCTCATGTCATCATCTCAACCATTCAACAGGGCTAGTAAAACACAGTCTTCTCCATTCCAGAAGCAGAGGTCGCCCATAAGTAGCGGGGAATGAAGCCAGGATTTGAACTCAAGTAGACCTGAGTCCTGAGCCTAAGCCCCCTACATGCACATGGTGCCCCTTCCAACTCATCAGTCCAGGTTTGTGGGCATTCATGATATTTTCCAGTGATTATCACAGAACTGATATAATTTTTACTGTTTTTTTATTATGTCTTAAATATTTTCTATATTGTTGGTCTTTACAATTATAATTGTTAGTGCTTATGCAACTTATGCAATAAACAGTCTAGTGGATATTCTAGAATTTACTTTGTTATTCTATTATGGTAACATACTTAGAATGCTTTAACATTTCTCAATTGCAAGTAATGCTGTGAAGATTATCTTTCTTGCCTCAAACCTTTACCTTTTCTTGGATAATTTCCTTAAAATAAACTTCCACAAAGTGGGATACGAACATTTTATATATTGCCAAAATGCCCTTTTCCTTAGCTATTTACACTTTTTACAGCCATTTACACTGCTGCCAGCAAGACATTAAAGTCATTTATTCTACCATAACCTTGTCAAAGTGGGGTATAATTGAAAATTTTGCTAATTAAGGAAGTACAAAATGGAATCTCATCTTTTGATATGTATTTGTGATTATTAATGAGGCTGCATTTTTCCTCGGTATTTACTACCTGGTCTTTGTCATACAAATTATCTATTCATTCTAGTCACCAATTTCTCTAGAAGGCCTTAGTACTTCTCTTACCAGTCTGTATGTCCTTTTTACATGATAAAGATCCCAATCTTGTGCCTATCATGTTTTTTCTATATTAAAGAATTAACAGTATCTCAGTACTGAAAAAGACCTTAGAGCTATCTACTCAGTTTCCTATCTGGTCGGAAATCCCCCCCAAACAGAAATTTAATTATTAAGAAATCCAAGAAAATGTCTTACCTGTTAGAACAGTTATGGCAGAGTCATCCTTGCTGGCACTTTTAAGTGCAAGTATCATTTCATCATACATCTATGTGAAAGGGGGAGACGAGGAAAAGAAAGGAGCTCTGAAAATGACAACCATCGCCTGGTGGATTGACTAAAGTCAGTCTGCAAGCCTGCTCTCTGCAAAGTGCCACCTGTTTATGTTGGTTGTAGTTACGTAACCAAAAAGGCAGTCCAATACACTTGAACGGATGCTCACTCTTTTAACAATTACTCGGTGTGTATAATGGTACCATGTGCTATGATGGACATGGGGGGATTTATCCAGTTTTTCCCAAAGTGAGCAAGTAAGACACGGTCCTTGAGCTTTTGGAATTAATGGTGTGGTGTGTGGGGGGTTGGGGAAGGGAGGACTACGATGGGTGAAGAGTACAAGGAAGCACTGATGCATCTGGCATGGGCGGGAGGGTAGGTGGCCAGAGAGAGTTTCATGAAGCAGTTTTTCAGCTGGGACCTCAAAAAAGAGCCCAAGTGTCCCAGGCGGTCTGGAAAGCATTAATGAGTGTTAAAGGCTGGGATTTCAGGACACTAAAATGGCAGCCAAAGATAATGGAACAGAATTTCAAATCAGCAACGTCTCTGAAAATCTTGGATATGTAGTTGTTATAGCTTTTAGTGCACTGGTGCCATTTCTACCTTAGATGAGACATCAATGTGGGTGGGAGAGAATGATGAAGAGGGCTGATATTTATGCATACGCAGACACTGGTAAAAAAGATAGACTTTACATAATGTATGAGTAAAGGTGAAATCATATTCACTGAGGGAGGAAATGAGGAAGTAATGCCAATATTATTACAGTTATGATGACACAGCATGGTGGGGTAACTGGTAAAAGCCAGGATTATAAGACAGATCTATGAGGGTTTCAATTCAGGTTTCCTGGCTTATTTGAGCAAGTTACAACTTAAGCTAATTATTTTATTGTTAGATAATAATAGCAGTAGGCTCTGTATGGGAATTAAAGAAACCTCTGTGTGGAAAGTGCTGACACACGTCAGGCACTCTGTGAAGAGTACCTGCTATTTACTATTATCATCACCATCACCAGGATTATACAGAATTGAGTCAAGGGCAAGGGAAATAAAGTTTTGAGAATAAAATGTTTTACTAACTGAATGGCACATATCCAACTTCATGGATTTTTAAGATTATTTTAAATTAAAAAAAAATTTTAACATTTATTTATTATTGACAGACTGAGAGACAGAGCACGAGCAGGGGAGGGGCAGAGAGAGAGGGAGACACAGAATTTGAAGCAGGCTCCAGGCTCTGAGCTGTCAGCACAGAGCCTGATACAGGGCTTGAACTCACAAACCGTGAGATAATGACCTGAGCTGAAGTCGGACGCTTAACCGACTGAGCCACCCAGGCATCCCTATTTAAGACTATTTTAAAGTTAGTGTGCCCTTTCTGCTATAATGCAGATGATAAGGCCAATGAAGAAGGTTACAGAGAGCCCTCGCAAATTTTACTTGCAGTTCAGCACAAAGCATCTAATTAACTCCCTATAACTTTTTCAAGTGGAAGGGGTGGGAGTGGTTATTTTTATTATCATTCTAGTTCAATCAAAGATTCAACGATCAAAGTTGCTCTTATAAAGCAGCTCATTTCAAGCAGAGCTGGGTTATGCTGTATTTAAGAGGAAGGCCTTCTTTCCTTTCTCCCTCTGCTTGTACAAAATAAAGCCCCATGCAACTAGAATAGTACTCCCTCTCAAGTCTAAGTGACAGGAACAAAGTCTGGGGACAGTCTATACTGACCGCTACGCACATTCACTTATATCAATGTATATTTCATTTATATTAATTTATTTGTGCTTCCATCATTAGGAAAGTAGCAGTGCTTGTGGGCCATGGAGAACCTACTCAAAGCCAACTAATTCGAAATAACAATTGCCCAAACTGGTCGTGTGAAGAAGTAGCCACCATGACTCATCTTCCTACACCAAATCAAACAAGAGATCACAAAAAGAGGAATGATGCTGAAACACTATAATTTTTGAGTGAAACTGACAGGGGAAGAACAGAAAGGCAGGATAAATTCCTAGGGCAGGTGATGTTACCTTAATGGTGATTGCATTCTTTTTGTCGGGCCGGTTCATCATGATCTTTGTGATGCCGTCTTCAGAGGTTACCACCAGGGTTTCATATTCTGGTTGTTTCCTGTCTGCTTCAGGCTTCACTTGGCTGGAGTCAGAGGAAGAACTCAAACCTGACACCAGATCCACATAGCTCTGCCTCGCAATTTCCTGAAGAGAAGATGACAAATAACTTCAGCCCATGGTCAATGAGTAAATATTTTGAGAACCTTATGCTGCTAAGAAACAGCACCTTGCAATGAAGCAAGAATAAAGGTTCTGATGCAACAGAACCCATCAAGATCTCATACCTTCCATCTGCAATGGCTTAATAATGAGAAGCACCCAACTTCCTTCAGGAGGATAGCAAGTTAAATAAAAGCAAAGTAGCAAGTAAATTTACCTTGGGCAGACTGCCAAGGGCATTCCATGCATCCCATTTGGCCTTACTGATCAAGTCGAACACACCTGGTTTGGGTGTATTACAAGGTCCTTCAGTGGCCTGTGAAAAGGAGAGAAGCAATTATCAGTCAAATGTCCACGCAAACTGGAGCATCAAATATTTAAGATCCATAGAATGCACAACTAGCATGAATGTGCCTTTCTTTCCCAAATACTTTCAGAAGATACATAAATTCATCTGACTTTCTCCTTGCCCTCCCTTTGATGCTATTGCTAAAAATACACAACAGAAAAAAAAGACTGGAGAGACAAGATATGCCATCAGCTATTAGTCCCTAAAATAGGTTATATTTTAAAATAGGTTATAAATGCCTGCATGTGAAAATAATGGAAGGTAAGGGTTCTGGGAAAGTACTTTTTTAAAAATTCCAGTAGTCCATTAGTTTTATACTGATGACCACATTTTTTCACACTCATTCAGAGGCATAAAAAAAAATACCACTCATTCAGTGGTGGATTTCTGCTAACTGAACAGGGCTGTACCTGGGGTAGCAAGGATGGGAGTTGTCAGAGCCACTCGCCCTTTGGAAGCTTAACTAAAGGCCATACAAGTAGGAAGCATAAAAACAACTAAATTTTACTTATTTGAGAGTAGGTGGACTGAGGGTTTTGAGATGAATAAAATATCCCATGCAACTTCTTTGCACTTAAATAGCCACATGTAAAAACTTTAAATTCCCATAATAAGCCGAAAGAGGAAAGAGGAGGCTTTGAAAAACAAAGGCAGGGGCACCTGGGTGGCTCAGTCCGTTGGGCGTCAGACTTTGGCTCAGGTCATGATCTCACATTTCATGGGTTCAAGCCTTGTGTCAGCTCTGTGCTGACAGCTCAGAGCCTGGAGCCAGCTTTGGATTCTGTGTCTCCCTCTCTCTCTGCCCCCACTAAATAACCAGAAGCCCCCACTCTAAATCACATCGTTTGAGTCTCCAGGCAAAGATACTCCTTACCAGGCATGTTATCTCGAGGGCTTAGGGATTAAATCCCAGAAGTCAAGGGCAAAGGCCACACTTCTTTCTGAACTAAGTCAAATTCTTCACTATACACAGTCATATGAAAGTAAGGGAGACTCAAACCAATCACAGGAAGAGGGAAATAGATCACACCCAGGAGTCCAGAAGAGCTGACTTCTCAAGCAGTCTTTAGACATCACAACTTAAAAACTGAACTTAAAATTTTTGTTATAGAAATTTTCAAACAGGGGCACCTGGGTGGCTTAGTCAGTTAGGCAGTGGACTCTTGGCTACGGCTCAGGTCATAAACTCAGGCTCGTGAGTTTGAGCCCCACATCACGCTCTGCACTCAACAATGTGGAGCCTGCTTCAGATCATTTGTCTCCCTCTCTCTACCCCCCACACCCACCCTGCACATACACATGTGCTCTTTCTCTCTCTCTCAAAATAAACAAACATTAAAAAAAATTTTTGAGGTGCCTGGGTGGCTTAGTCAGTTAAGCATCCGACTTCAGCTCAGGTCATGATCTCACACTCTGTGAATGCCAGTTCGAACCCTGTGTCGGGCTCTGTGCTGACAGCTCAGAGCCCAGAGCCTGCTTCAGATTCTGTGCCTCCCTCTCTCTCTGACTCTTCCTTGCTAACACTCTGTCTCTGATTTTCTCTCTCAAATATAAGTAAACATTAAAAACATTTTTAAAATATTTTTAAAAATTAAAAAATATTAAAACATACACTAAAGTAGAATATTCTAAGAAATTCCCATTAATACTACATGGCAATGAGAAACAATGAAATCTGGCCATGTGTAGCAACATGGATGGACCTTGAGGGTGTTATGCTGAGCGAAATAAGTCAGGCAGAGAAGGACAAATATCATATGTTTGCACGTATAGGAGGATTAGGAGGAACTTGACGGAGGAACAAGGGGGAGAAGAAGGGCGGAAATGGTGGGGGAAAGGGAGAGAAGCAAACCATGAGAGACTCTTGAATGCTGACAAAAACTGAGGACTGATGGATGTGGGGGGGAGGGGGGATGGGCATGGAGGAGGACACTTGTGGGGATGAGCACTGAGTGTTATGTGGAAACTAATTTGACAATAAACTATTAAAAAAAAAAAAAGAAAAAAAAAAAAAAGAAATTCCCATTATTCAACCTAACTCGATAACTAGCATTTTTTGGCCATACTTGCTTTGTCCATCCTTTTCTTTCCTTTTTTTTTTTTTTTGTGCCCATTTTAGTGACCCCTGAACGCATACTATTTCACTATATAGTTAGTCTGCACTCCTAAAAAACATTAGCATTTTCTTATATAACCATGATGCCCTTAAGTAATAACTCCCAGGTATCACCCAATACTCCATCCATATTCAAATTTCCTCAGTGGTCTCAAAAAAAACCATCTTTCCAGTTGATTTTTTTCTAATCAGCAGACAGATAAGGTCCACCTCTTTGGTTGTTATCTCTTGTATGTCTCTCTTACTCTGGAGTGATCCTGAGGGTTACATTTTGGCTTAACAGTACTGCAAAGAGTAATATACAAAAACTCTTAGGTATACACGCTGTAGAGGCAAGGCAGCAACCTTAAAAACATGAGAAATGTATTTTAGTAAAACATACAGCATATCTATTAGAGAAGCCATCTGCTCAAAATGTCTTTAAATGATAAAAGACCTCAGGCATTTTACCTGCTTATAAAGTGCATAGAGTTTTAGCTTCACTTCATTTCCTGGATCCTTCAACTGTTTCACCTGATTCATCGCATGCTCAAAGTCTTTCTGACTGGCTCTCATTGCTGTTTCACTCATGTGCAGCTGAAATGCTGGGACCTGCAGGGAACTATAAACAGGCACACTGGTTTCTAATGGTTTCCAACCTTTACACACCAAAATGCTAAGTTTTTCCTTAAACATGTTCCCTATACCTGCCCCTTTACAAGCTGGCTGCAAATGGTTAGTGGTATAGGGGCCATGGGCAGGCAGTTCCAAGATGGGCCACTTTGGCCTGAATAATATTTTGAGTTAAAAGCAAGCAAAATCCAGCAGATTCAGGAAAAGCTCTCCACCTCCCCACCAAGTGCCTAAGTTTACATTGGAAGGAAGAGCCTGTGGCAATAAGAGAGCCACAGAGATTCCTCTTTATCTAAGAAACTTTGCCTAACAGGACCACCTTTGTTTGGACAATATCTCCTCTCACCTTCCTGCTATGGGTCTTCTCCATTGTATCCTCATAACCCTTACCCCTTCTCCTTAGCTCAGAATGGAAGCTTCAAAATACAAGTCATATAAGCCTCATGCTGCCTATCTTTGGAAATTCATGTCAGTGTGTATTCCCCATATGTATGAAGCTAAATTTGGTTTTCTGTTAATCTGTCTCATGTCCATTTGATTCTTGGTCCAGCTAGAAGGATCTTGAAAGGCAAAACAAATTTCTTCTTCCCCAATCTTTCAAAATGATCCCTGAAAATCAATACAGAGACTAACTGTAGTCATCTTAAAGGAAAAGGAAGCTACAATACAGCACAGTATTTGTAGCAATTCAAATTAAATACTGGTAAGTACAGCCAGAACCTGAATGGCCACAAAATTTTTTGACGGGCAGGCAAGATGGAAGTAATTGGGAGACTGAGCTGGAACAGGTCAAGGGAACAGAATCTGGTCTTTGTGCCCTGTGGGCCAGAAACCTTGTCTGCCCTTATTGATTAACAATTAACTACTCTAGGGTCATTTCTTTCTGTTCGGCAAAATATGTGTCTTAACACATAGGTGGAAGGAGGCGAGATGAGCTAAAATACAAGAAATGTTCAAAAAGACAAATGAGCTATTGCTGGCATCCAAAGAGCCATCCACTTCTTAGTGAGGTAGGGGAACTACCTAGGGGAAATCTAACTGCTGTGGATGCTAGTCTGTGAAACTGGGCTGAACAGACTTAACTAAATACTCACCCCAGGAAGTTTAAGGAGCCAGCTAGAAGCAGAGCAGAAACAGCAAGCACAACCAGGTAAGTTTTTAGCAGGCAGAGGGGAGGAGAAAATTTCAGTGCACAATAGTGAGCCCACACGCAAAAAATGGGTATTCACAATGATGACCCTGGCATATAAAGTTAAGGTTAATTGGATCAGAGATGATTAAAACATACAGTTGTTAGTGAAGCCCAAACCTCATTATCACTTCTGCAATATTACAACTTTCAAAGAGTATAAACCCTATGTTCAAACCCTGAAATATCAGTAATTCAATAAGTCTTCACTAATTTTTATATTAAATAACTGAGTTAGTTTCTTTCCAAAATGGAGAGGAAAACTGCATCCTACATCTGGCACCTGTCAAGTTCCAAACAGAAAATGAAAAGAAAACAAAATGTCCATTAGAAGGCCTAAATAAATGTGCAAGTTCACTTATTTAAAGTAAAGTGAATTGTTTAAAAATTCCTTACAGCTTAGCTTCGCGTGTGTGTGTGTGTTCTTTTTAAGATTTTAAGTGAACTCTCCACTCAAGATGGGGCTCAAATCCAAGACCAGTGATCAAGACTGACATGCCCTACCAACTGAAACAGCTGGGCGCCCCCCACCTTTTTGGTTTTTACAAGTTTGTGTATCCCGCCCTCAAACATAAGAAGTATTCTCCAAGAAGCGAACAGTTGATAGCGGTTTGCATTTCTACAGCTTTCAGCAGAAAAGCCAAGAGTGCTTAGTTAGATGTTCGACCTCATTTTAGCAAACTACCTCTGCAACCCGGAAGCAACCAGGGTGGGAGCGTGTAGATCTCAGGCTTCGTGGGACGCACTCCGGTCGGGAATGTGGCCCGAGGCACACGCTGAGCGCGGACACGAGTCGCAGCTCAGGCCTCGCGGGTTCCATCCCGACCATTTAGGGCGCAGCTGAGGAAGACGGCGTACGTTTCAGGACACTTGATACCACTGTGTCCTTGGAAAACCATAAAAGCATAGCCCTGTTGCTCTCAGAACAAGTTAAGAGAGAAGGCAGCTCCCACGGGCGGCGACCCCCTCGGGACGTAGGCGTCACAAGGGCGACTTTGGACCCCGGCTCAGCACTTACCTGCTCAGTGCTTTCGGGTACCAGCGCCGGACCACTCGGCCCACAGGGCCGGCCATGGCTAACTCGAGGGTGTGGCGACGAACTGAAGGCCAGGACTAGTAGCGGACCGGGCGCGGGGCCTGCGCGCCGGGCTAGGAGGCAGTGCGTGGGGGCGGGCCCGGGGCGGGGAAGAGCCGGGACCCAATAGGTCAGAGCGAGCGGCGAGGTGTGGGGCGGGGCCGACGCGCGGGGGCGGGGCCGGGAGTGAGGGGCCGCGGCTACGGACGCTCGATGCCTCTGCAGTGACTTGGGGAGATGCAGGGAGGCGGGTTGAGGCGGAAGAGGGAGAGGGGAGTTGGGGCGCGAGGGCAAAGGCTGCGGAGAAGCCGACAAACTGATCAGGGGACACAGGCTCTCCGAGCTCCTGGAGGTGCTTTAGGAGATGCGAAGGTGTAACGGGAGCACTGAAACTCTGCCAACGTTTGGGCTGCCTATGAGAGGGCCCAGAGGAGGGGTGGTCGCTTCCCCTCCCCCAGCTCCCCCTACTGCCCAGCTACCTGGGATGGGCTGTGCATTAAGGTAAGAAAACGATGAGGGTGTGTTTAAAACATAACAAAACACGCCGTATTTAATGCAAAAGTTGAAAGGTTTACAGACCTGGTAGAACACCTGGGCATCAGGAATTGCTGACTACTCTAAACCCATCTTTTCATGTCAGTAACTCTGTGGATAATTTTTAGTTTGCCAAAGCATTTAACAAAATATTTTCTTTGGGAAAGAATTCTTCTTCTTTTTTTAAATGTTTGTTTATTTTGAGAGAGAGCACACAGGGAGGGGCAGAGAGGGAGAGAGAGAATCCTAAGCAGACTCTGCACTCAGCAGAGAGCGTTATTCGGGGCTTGAACCCACTAATCATGAGATCATGACCTGAGCCAAAGTCAAGAGTCAGGGGATTGACTGACTGTGCCACCCTTTGGGAAAGAATTCTTAAGAATTAGAAGGGCCTTTGGCAGTCAGCTCCTCCAGTCATAGGAGAACAACAAAACCCACTGCTTTAAAGGGGATTAGAAAGAAAACCATAGGTCCAAAATGTAGTCACTTATGTTAAGGGCCCAGAGTCAGCAAACTAAGACTTAATATAACCTAACTGCAGTTTCATACCCTGCCTGCTCCTCTTCCCTTGTAACAGTCAACAGGGACTCTCCTGATCAACAGTAGGAAATTTACTGATGACCCCCTCTGTTCCTATTAGGAGGTTGACCTTGCCTAAAACAAATGCATTATTTGCTCATAATTTCCTTCTTTCTGCCGCCTCTTTGCCTTTTCTACAGCCCAACAGCATGCCTAATTCATGAATTATTTCATAAAGCCAGTTGGCTCTTCAAATTTACTGTTTAAAGTTTTGTTAATTTATAGTGCTCAAGGTGCAACATCCAAGTAGGCCTGGATTACCCATAAATAGTGAGCCAGGGTAATTGTAATTCTTTCTGCAATCCCACAGGAAAAAAACGGTGTTGCTCCATTTTGCTGTTGTGGAATTTGAGGTCAAGAAAGATTAATTAGGTAGCTTGCCCAAAGGCCTGTGACTTGGAAGTGGTTAGAATGTTTCAACTCAAAGCCCAGAGGCAAAGTCCCAAGTGATTTTATTATTCCATGCTGATGGCCCATTAGTATTTGTGCCTCATCAGGGTACTATTACTATTATGGGTAATAGTGTAGGTGGGAGCAAGATTGAAGGCCAGGTAGAACAATTTGGACTTAACCTAAAACTTCAGACAGAATGAGGTGATGGTTAGGCTGAGCTGTCTCTCAAAAGCACTGGCCCCTGTCACAGGCTAAGTTAGGTGACCCTCATAGGCAATGGAATTACACTAGTCAGAAATTGCAAAAATACTGGGAGATTCTCTGGACTCCAGAAGATGAAACACTTCTCAGAAATATTAGTATTTTGAAAAAGTCCTTTAGTGGTAAGGCTATTTGGATTATGCCTCCTATATTTCAACAGAAAAGTGGGATTTAGGAAATTAGCTGTCTTTGCCGAAGTGTAACTTTAAAAATGTAGAAGAAGCATTTGTGAAAGATTTACTTAGCTCATTAATTGGGAACTAACAGGATGGTGAAGAGGAATTTGAGAGGTTGGTTTATATCAATACTATAAAAAAAGAATGCTAGAGTAGACTGCCAAGTTATATATAAAATTGGTTAATGTCTTATAGAGTAATAAAACCATAAACTCTAGGGTGTATATTTTTACTGTTGGACAAATCATTTGCATCTCCACTAATTGTATTTACTAAAAGCCACTATTTGCCAGTGAATGAGTGAGGGGAGATAATTGGGAAGATAGACACTCCTGACAGAGTTCATCTTGGGTCTACTTTTGGTCTGTTAAATTGTTACCAGAAGTCCAGGCCATGCCATTTAAACATGGTTATGATGGCCTTGTGGGTAAAGAGACCAGTTCCCAGCTAAAGGGAACCATTGTGTGTTGGTTAGAAGCTCTACCTGAGGGTGAGGACCATTGTATGCACGCTAAGCTGTTTGGATTTTGTGTTGAGACCTGTGGAGAGCAACAGAAGGTATCCCTTGTATGTCTGATTATCCAGTTCTTAGTATAATAATACACTCCCTCTATATCCTCAGGGTGTAATGCTTCTAGATAAGAGTAAGCAATTCAGAAGCCCAATCAAGACCTCACAAAGTTCTAATCTCTAGTATATGATCAGTTTCCTTTGGTGCTTCTGAAGACCTTGGAAGGAGATTGTCCTATCTGATTGGATCCTATTTTAGAGTATAGTTTTCAGGGGAGGGGTCCACCTAGAAGGGAATTTGATGCTGTTCTGTGTGCTTTTGTGCTCAGTGGTGGGACATTTTTATCTTAAAAATGCTTATTTTCTAGGATCACAAAGTGACATCTACCATTTGTGAGTCTTCTGTCACTCATAATGATTATTTTTATTTCTGATTTTCAAGCCATCAGATACTGTTATGACATACAAGAAGTCTGTCCCATTCAGTCATGACAAGCTATTTTGGAACCATTAACAATGCATCTAACAGTGCCTGCTAGGAGCCTGGAAGCATCCTGGAATCCCTCTGTCTCATGGACACCTCACTTTTATCAGTTGCCACGTTCTTGTGACTCTGACTTATAAATATTCCTCACCTCGTTCCCTCTCCCCTCTACCACTGTCTGAATGCAGACCCTCATGGTGTGTGGATTACTGGGTTTTGGATTATCATTAGTTAGGTTACCCTCACAGCCACTTACCAGTTTTGCTGACTTCAGCCCCACATCTACAGCCCATGGTCTACCTGCTTCCTAACCGGTCTCCCTAAATTGTAAATTTGACACACTCATAATTCTCCCCAGTCTGTCCCCATAATTAAACATCTTCTGGTGGGTCCCCATTGTCTTCTGAAAAAATTCAAACTTCTTAATCTGACCTAAAGGCCCTCAAGAATTGGTCCTTGCCTACTAGTTTATCTCTCACTGACCCTATACTTGAATCTTCCATTGCAGATGAACTTGGGATGCTCTGTTTATCTGAATCTTCGTATTCTCATCTTACCGGAAAGTATCCTCTGACCCCCCCATCAGGTATATTTGCTCCTTATGAGTTCCTATAATGCTCCTGATTTCTCTTTCTCATGGCATCTGTGTCACTGTATATGTCTGGTAGGTGATCTGTCTCTTCACTCACCCACAGGCATACAATTCCACACTTACAGTCACCCCAGGTCCCACCTCCTAACACACAGCTTGACACAGAATAGTCTGTAAATGTATGTTGAATGAAGGACTATTGAAAATGTCTATCTAGGCCATATTTTTCCATGTTTGATAATAAGCTATGAATAAATTGCTATGTTTTTATGAAGTTGTCAGAAGGAACTAACATCAGTGTTTTTGTACTTGGAACTATTTCTTTTTCAGTGAGTGGTAGCTCAAGGGGAGGTAAGTTAACTATTGCCAGTTTCCTGCATTAAAACAAACTAGGGATGCCTCGGTGGCTCTGTCATTTGAGTGTCCAACTCTTTTTTTTTTCTTTTACAGTTTATTGTCAAGTGGTTTCCATAAAACACCCAGTGCTCATCCCAACAAGTGCCCTCCTTCATGCCCATCACCTCCCTTCCCCTGTCCCCCATCCCCATCAGCCCTCAGTTTGTTCTCAGTATTCCAGAGTCTCTCATGGTTTGCCTCCTTCCCTCTCCCCTACTATTTTTTCCCCTTCCTCTTCCCTATGATCTTCTGTTAAGTTTCTCCTGTTCCGCTTATAAGTGAAAACATATAGTATCTGTCCTTCTCTGCCTGCCTTATTTCACTTAGCATAACACCCTGGAGTTCCATCCACGTTGCTACAAATGGCCAGATTTCATTCTTTCTCATTGCCAAGTAGTATTCCATTGTATATATAAACTACATCTTCTTGATCCACTCATCAGTTGATGGATATTTAGGCTCTTTCCATGATTTGGCTATTGTTGAAAGTACTGCTGTGACTATTGGGGTCCATGTGCCCCTATGCATCAGCACTCCTGTATCTCCTGGGAAAATTCCTAGCAGTGCTATTGCAGGGTCATAGGGGAGTTCTATTGTTAATTTTTTGAAGACCCTCCACACTGTTTTCCAGAGGAGCTGTACCAGTTTACATTCCCACCAACGGTGTAGGAGGGTGCCCATTTCTCCACATCCTAAGTAGCATCTAGAGTCTCCTGATTTGTTCATTTTCGTCACTCTGACCGGTGTGAAGTGATATCTCAGTGTGGTTTTGATTTCTATTTCCCTGATGCTGAGTGACGCTGAGCATCATTTCATGTGTCTGTGGGCTATCTGAATGTTCTCTTTGGAGAAGTGTCTGTTCATGTCTTCTGCCCATTTCTTCACTGGATTATTTGTTTTTCAGGTGTGGAGTTCCTTATAGATTTTGGATACTAGCCCTCTATCCGATATGTCATTTGCAACTATCTTCTATTCTGTCTGTTGTCTATTCGTTTTGTTGATTGTTTCCTTTGTCATGCAGAAGCCTTTTATCTTGATGAGGTCCCAGTAGTTCATTTTTGCTCTTGATTCCCTTGCCTTTGGGGATGTGTTGAGTAAGAATTGCTGCAGTTGAGGTCAAGGAGGTTGTTTCCTGCTTTCTCCTCTAGGGTTTTGATAGTTTTCCATCTCACATTCAGGTCCTTCATCCATTTTGAGTTTATTTTTGTGTATGGTGTCAGAAAGTGGTCTAGTTTAATTCTTTTGCATGTTGCTCTCCACTTCTCCCAGCACCATCTGTTAAAGAGGCTGCCTTTTTCCCATTGAATACTCTTTCCTGTTTTGTCAAAGATTAATTGGCCATACATTTGTGGGTCCAATTCTGAGTTCTCTATTCTATTCCATTGGTCATTGTGTCTGCTTTTGTACCAATACCACACTGTCTTGATGATTACAGCTTTGTAGTAGAGGTTAAAGTCTGGCATGGTGAAGCCTCCTATTTTGGTTTTCTTCTTCAATATTACTTTGGCTATTTGGGGTCTTTTGTGGTTCCATACAAATTTTAGGATAGTTTGTTCTAGTTTTGAGAAGAATGTTGGTGCAGTTTTGATTGGAATTGCATTGAATGTGTAGGTTGCTTTGAGTAGTAATGACATTTTAACTATATTTATTCTTCCAATCCATGAGCATGGAATGTTTCCATTTCTTTGTGTCTTCTTCAATTTCCTTCATAAGTTTTCTATAGTTTTCATCATACTGATCTCTTGTATACTTGGTTAGGTTTATTCCTAGGAATTTTATGTTTTTTTGTGCAATTGTAAATGGGATCAGTTTCTTGATTTCTCTTTTTGTTGCTTCATTGTTGGTGTATAAAAATGCAACCGATTTCTGTACATTGATTTTGTTCCCTGCAAAATTCCCTTCAATATTCCTTTGCTAAATTCATGGATCAGTTCTAGTAGGCTTCTGGTGGAGTCTGTCAGGTTTTCTATGTAGAGTATCATGTCATCTGTGAAAAGTGAAAGTTTGACTTCTTCTTTGCCTATTCTGATGCCTTTATTTCCTTTTGTTGTCTGATTGCTGATGCTAGGACTTCCAGCACTATGTTAAACAACAGTGGTGAGAGTGGACATCCCTGTCATGTTCCTGATCTCAGGGGGAAAGTTCTCAGTTTTTCCCCAGTGAGGATGGATGTTAGTTGAGAGCTTCTCATAAATGATTTTTATGATATTTAAGTAAGTTCCTTCTATCCAGACTTTCCTGAGGGTCTTTATTAAGAAGTGATGCTGTATCTTGTCACATGCTTTTCCTGCATCTATCGACAGGATCATATGGTTTTTATCTCTTCTTTTGTTAATGTAATGTATCACATTGATTGATTTGTGAATATTGAAACAGCCCTGTAATCCAGGAATGAATGCCACTTGATCATGGTGGATAATTCTTTTTATGTGCTGTTGGATTTGATTTGCAAGTATCTTTTTGAGGATTTTTGCATCCATATTCATCAAGGATATTGGCCTGTAGTTCTCTTTTTTTGCTGGGTCTCTGTCTGGCTTGGGAATCAAGTGATGCTGGCTTCGTAGACTGAGTCTGGAAGTTTTCTTTCTGTTTCTATTTTTTGGAATAGCTTGAGAAGAATGGGTATTAACTCTGACTTAAATGTCTGGTAGAATTCCCCAGGGAAGCCATCTGGCCCAGGGCTCTTATTTGTTGGGAGATTTTTGATAACTGATTCAGTTTCTTCACTAGTTATGGGTCTGTTCAGATTTTCCATTTCTTCCTGTGTGAATTTTGGTAGTGTGTGCATGTGTGTTTAGAAATTTGTCCATTTCTTTTAAGTTGTCCAGTTTGTTGGCATATAATTTTGCATAGTATTCCCTGATGATTGCTTGTATTTCTGAGGGGTTGGTTGTAATAAGTCCATTTTCATTCATGATTTTGTCTATTTGAGTGCTCTCTCTGTTCTTTTTGAGAAGCCTGGCTAGAGGTTTGTCAATTTTGTTTCGTTTTTCAAAAACCCAACTCTAGGTTTCAATGATCTGTTCAACTGTTTTTTTCGGGGGGGAGGGGGGAGGAATTCTATATTGTTTATTTCTGCCCTGATTTTAATAATTTCTCTTCTCCTACTGAGTTTGGGGTGCTCTTGTTGCTCTCCCTCTAGTTCCTTTAAGTGTGCTGTTAGATTTTGTACTTGTGCGTTTTCTAATTTCTTGAAATAGGTCTGGAGTACAATGCACTTTCCTCTTAGGACTGCCTTTGCTGCATCCCATAGAGTTTGGGTTGTTGTATTTTCATTTTCATTTGTTTCCATATATTTTTAAATTTCCTCTCGAATTGCCTGATTGGCCCATTCATTCTTTAGTAGGGTGTTCTTTAACCTCCATGTTTTTGGAAATTTTCCAAACTCTTTCCTGTGATTGATTTCAAGTTTCATAGCATTGTAATCTGAAAGTGTGCATGGTATGATCTAAATTCTTTAATATTTATTGAGGGCTGCTTTATGACACAGTATGTGATCTATCTTGGAGAATGTACCATATGCACTTGAGAAGAAAGTGAATTCCATAGCCTCAGGATGTAGAGTTCTAAATATATCTGTGAAATCTATCTTGTCCAATGTGTCATTCAAGTCCATTGTTTCTTTAGTGATTCTCTGTCTAGTTGATCTATCCATTGCTGTAAGTGGAGAATTAAAGTCCCCTGCTATTAGCACATTGTTATCCATAAGATTGTTTCTGTTTGTAATTAATTGTTTTATGTATTTAGGTGCTTCAGTATTCAGTGCATTGACATTTATAATTGTTAGCTCTTCCTGATGGATAGACCCTATAATTATTATATAATGTCCTTTTTCATCCCTTATTACTGCTTTTACTTTAAAGTCCAGTTTTTCTAATATAAGTATAGCTACTCCAGCTTTCTTTTGACTTCCACTAGCATGATAGATATTTCTCCATCCCCTTACATTCAATCTGAAGGTTTCCTCAAGTATAAAATGAGTCTCTTGTAGACAGCAAATAGATGGATTTTGTTTTTTTCCATTCTGCTCCCCTATGTCTTTTGATTGAAGCATTTAACCATTTATATTCAGTGTTATTATTGAAAAATATGGGTTTAGAGTCACTGTGTTCTCTGTAGGATTCATGCTTGTAGTGGTGTCTCTGATACCTTATGTTCCTTGCAACATTTTCCTCATAGATTTCCCCTTAGGATTTTTTATAGGGGTGGTTTAGTGGTGACAAATTCTTTCAATTTCTGTTTATTTGGGAAGACTTTTATCTCTCCTTCTATTCTGAATGACAGACTTGCTGGATAGAGGATTCTTGGCTGCATTTTTTTTTTCTGTTCATCACATTGAAGATTTCCTGCCATTCCTTTCTGGCCTGCCAAGTTTCAGTAGATAGATCTGTTACCACTCTGATAGGTTTCCCTTTGTATGTTAGGGCCCTTTTCTCCCTAGCTGCTTTCAGAATTTTCTCTTTGTCCTTATATTTTGCCAGTTTCACTATGATATGTTGTGCAGAAGATCGATTCAAGTTACGTCTGAGGGGAATTCTCTGTGCCTCTTGGATTTCAATGTCTGTTTCCTCCCCCAGATTGGGGAAGTTCTCAGCTATAATTTGTTCATGTACTCCTTCAGCGCCTTTCCCTCTCACTTCCTCTTCTGGAATTCCTATGATACGGATATTGTTCCATTTGATTGCATCACTCAATTTTCGGACTCTCTTTTCCTGCTCCTGGGTCAGTTTATCTCTTTTTCTCAGCTTCCTCTTTTTCTATAACTGTGTCTTCTAATTCACCTATTCTCCTCTCTGCCTCCTCAGTCCGTGCATTGGATGCCTCCATTTTATTATGCACCTCATTTTTAGCATTTTTTAATTCAACACAACTATTTTTAAGCTCCATAGTCTTTGTAGCAATAGTTTCTCTGATGTCTTCCATGCCTTTTTCAAGCCCAGCGATTAATTTTATGACTATTGTTCTAAATTCTTGTTCAGTTATGTTGCTTATATCTGTTTTGAGCAGTTCTTTAGCCATCATTTCTTCCTGGAATTTCTCTGGAGGAGAGTTCTTCCATTTCATCATTTTGGTTAGCTTTCTATCTCTTGTTGGTTTTAAAAGCTTGTTATGCACTCTGCCCCTGCGAGTGCTGCTGTATTACAGAGGGCTCTTTGACTATCTAAGCCCTGTCCATTCAAGGAGTGTTCTTTGAATGGTGTCTCTTGATTTCTCTTGTTGAGACTTTGTTTATTTTATTTCCCTACTCGTAGTAATACTTGGGACTCTCCACCATGTGTACTTTGACTTGCTTCTTGAGGTGGCCCTGGAAAGGAAAACAGACAGACAACCAAACAGGGAACAAAAGCACGCAAATGCACAGACAAATCAAATAAATAAGCAAACCTAAAGGAAAACAACAACAATACCAAAAGACAAAAGGCAGTCTAAAAGCATAACACCAGAAATCCCAGCTACAAATAAAGAGCAGGGTAGAGGCAATGCTGATGCAAGAACATATACAAAGAGAGAAATGATGGGTGAGGAGAAGGAGAAATTGAACACTGACCAGACAGAGAGACTAAAAGGCTTAATTCAGAGAGAGAAAAAGGAGAATATGGTAGGAGGTGAGAAGAAATGAAGATAATGTTACCCAGAGAAACTATATAGTCTGATAACTCCAGGGAGAGAGAGAAAGGAAGGTAAATGATGGAGGTGTAGAATATGCATCAAGAAAATGGATTAAATATGACTGTTTAAGCAAACATATAACCAAAGTGCCCAGTCCAGCAGAGGGGAGAGATAAGAATGAGATAAGGGAGAATATATCTGAGTAGGAAGAATTGATCTAGAGGTTTTGTTTTGTTTTGTTTTTAATTTTTTTAATGTTTTTATTTATTTTTAAGAGAAGGAGAGAGACAACGTGAGCAGGGGAGGGTCAGAGAGAAAGGGAGACACAGAATCCGAAGACAGGCTCCATGCTCTGAGCTGTCAGCACAGAGCCTTATGTGGAGCTCGAACCCATGAACCGTGAGATCATGACCTGAGCCGATGTCGGAAGCTCAACCGACTGAGCCACCCAGGTGCCCCAGAATTGATCTAGAGTTAATCACGGCAATGCATCAATGCTGATCTTGCCCAGGCTCCTGTAAAAAAAAAAAAAAAAAAAAAAAAAGCAGCTACCANGGTTTTGTGTAGGCAGGTCTCGCCTCCACTGTCTCCTGACTAGCCACTCCCTGAGGCCTGGCCTTGGTGGTTGGGGGGAGAAAAATGGCGGCCCCCCAGTCACTTCTTGAACCAAGCATTGCAAATCACTCTTTCAGGTTCAATCTCCCTGTGCCATGGGCATAGCCAAGGAGGACCATGTTCTATGTTCCAAGCCCAGCCTCATTTCCGAATCTTAGTCCACATGTTTAATGATACCTCCCAAAATGTAATCCCACAGGCTGGGGCGCTTCCTAGCCAAGATCAAGTAGGGGGAGTAGGAGAGCGGTTCCTCCTGATGCCAATTGGGACCGATTGGGACTGGGGCACCCAGCCCAAAAAAAGCTCCACAGTTAGAGATAGGATCCCTCTCTGTCCTGGGCCAAATTTTTCTCTTCTCCAGGAACAAGTCTATGAGCAATTTCAGCTGCTCTTTCTCTTCCCCTAGCCAAGTGTCCAACTCTTGTTTTCAGCTCAGTGTATGATCACAGGTTTGAGGGATCAACCCCTACATGGGGCTCTGAGCTAAGCATGGAGGCTGCTTAAGATTCTCTCTCTTACTCTCTTTGCCTCTCTCCCCTGCTCTCTCTCTCTCTCAAATAAATAAAAATAAACAAAACTAGAAAAAGTGGGATTAAAGAAAACTATGGTATTATTTAAATCTATAAAGTTCTGGGGTGGGGGTAATATATTGTCTTCACCTAGTCACTATATTAGCCCATGTTCTGTACTCCATATCATAGCTATTTCTTGCTTGAGTTCTAGTTCTAATACATTGCTGGTATTATGTTTTCCTTACTAAATTAATATTTTTTCTATGTAGGTTTTGTATCTTTTTAAAGTATCTTATATGTGATTAAAATAGAGGATAACTATATTAAAATATATTAATAACAATATTCTGGAATCATGTGTTTCTGCATGTTATTTCTATTTTTATTTTTAATTATTATAATTTAGAGAAGAAACACATTTTGGAAGTGAACACTTGGCTCACTGTGTCACCTCTGCCTGAGTTCCTTATACTTGAATGATTCATTCATTCATTCATCCAAGGCTATTTTATCCACATTGTGTGGGTATGGGTCTGGATCTGGGTCTGGGTGTTGCACAAACACAAACCCAACCTTGTGCTTGAGGATTAGCTTTCAATTCTTTTTCTCTAGGAAAGAAATCTCCCTCAGGTATCCTGTTCTGAGAATGATTGGAACTGATACATATTACTGTGTAAGAAATGGCTATTGTTTCAGAGTAATCCATTTTTTCTTGTTCACATCAAAGCTTAACTTACAACCTGTCCAAATGCATAGAAAAGAACATGAACAATTGCTATGATAAAAAATGAGTCAAGGAGAGTCACAAAAAGAATCATAAGCTATGTATTCAGCACTGCATTAAATAATTTACATTGATTCCAGGGCTGAGAAAGAGGTCAAAAAATGACACCCATGGTTGGGGAAGCAGATGACATCCTTGTTGACTAGCAAAGGTGATCTGGCCTCTCCTTTCTGTATAATAAAGAAGTAAGTTAAGAGTTCTATCCATAAGTCACCGAATTAAGAGTTTAAAAAGATACATTATTCTCAGATTCTGTATTTAAGAACTCATTCACTTGTTAAAATATATTTGTAACCTCAAAATCCGTACTCCTGAGGCTTTCATAGTTATAGGTTTATTTCATAGACATGTGTAGAGAGAACATCAAAACATTTGCGTTTCCCTACATGCATGTTCCCAGCTGAGAGTAAACAAGGTAATGATCTGCCTTCTTCTTCCAGCTGTCATGCGGCAAATAAGTATCCTTTTCATGGTCTATTTTGTATCATGTTTTCCACATTTGTGTATGGGCTTATCGTTTTCTTTATCGTTGTTGTTGGTGGAGATTTGCTGTTTAAAATGGCTTCCAAGTATAGTGTTCAAGAGCCGTCTAGTGTACCTAAGTGTAAGAAAGCTGTGATGTGTCTTATGGAGAAAATATATATCCTCAATAAGCTTCACTTAGATATGAGTTAATAGTGCTATTTGCGTGGGTTCAATCTTCTTTAAAATTTTATTTATTTATTTTGAGAGACAGAGAGAGAGAGACAGAGAGAGAGAGACAGAGAGAAGAGGAGGGGCAGAGAGACAGGGAGAGAGAATCCCAAGCAGGCTTTGTGCTGTCAGCACAGAGCCCAACTCGGGGTCTATCCCACAAACCATGAGATCATGACATGAGCCAAAACCAAGAGATGCTTAATCAACCCTGGCATGAATTCAATCTTAATGAAATTTTCAGTGAAAATTGAATATACATAAAACAAGGTTATGTACTGATTCGTTGATGACAATGTGACCAGAGGCGGACGGGAACCTGACTGTATTTTCCCTTGGAACAACATGGTTCAGTATTCGCTAATTCAGTGTTTGCATTGACTTTAGAAAATCTCACTTCCACAAATAATTAGAATTAATTGTACATGCAGCTGGGTTAGCTTTGGCTTCATGAAGCAGACACCAAGAAAAGAGTTTATTTTGAAATCATCTCAGGAAACACTGTGTGAGAGTAGTGAAGCAAGACAGGAAAGCAAAGGAGCCAATAAAAGGGGAATTAATCAAGAAAATGTCTCAACTAAGGCAACTTTGAGAGCCAATAAAGAGCATGTACGAGGGTATTTGGATGGCTCAGTTGGTTAAGCATCCAACCCTTGACTTCAGCTCAGGTCATGATTTCATGATTCATGAATTTGAGCTCCTCCTAGGGCTTGGCACTGAGAGTGCACAGCCTCCTTGAAATTCTTTCTCTCCCTCTCTCTATCCCTCCTGTGTGCACTCTCTCTCAAAATAAAAAATAAACCTAAAAAAAAAGAGAACATGTACCATGGAGTTTCATTTAATTATGGTCCAAGAGCAAACTGTGTACTAATTCAGTGTTTTTAAATTTGTTTTAAAGAAGTTTGTTTTGCACCCCAGCATATGGTCTATCTTGCTGAATGTTCCACATGTCTTAAAAAAGAGTATGCATTATATTGTTGTCAGATAGATACTATTTTTTTAAAATCTTTATTCATTTTTGAGAGTGAGAGAGCATGAGTCAGAGAAGGACAGAGAGAGGGTTATAGAGGATTTGAAGCTACCTCAGTGCAGGCACCAGCAAGCCTGGTGAGGGGCTGGAACTCATGAACTGTGAGATCGTGACCTGAACTAAAGTCAGACACTCAACTGACTAAGCCACCCAGGAGCCCCATGAGATAGATATTCTTTAAATGACACTTACTGATTTACTGTCTACTTGTCTGTAAATTAAAGAAGAATGTTGATGTAACAAAGTATATTTGTGACCTTGTCTCTTTCTCTATTTGGTGAAGAGATGAAGAGTTTTTGCTTCATCCTCTGTTGTTGGTTGCATACAAATTGGTGATTGTATGTTTCCTTGATGAATAGAACTTTTTATCATTATATATTGTCTTTTTATCCCTAGTAAATAATTTTCCTTGATCTGAAACCTAATTTATTTGATACCAATAGAGACAATACAGCTTTCTTTTGATTGGAGTTTATGTGGTTTATTTTCATGTATTTTAATGTATCATCATAGTTAAATCATCATAGTTAAAGTAGGTTTCTTGTAGGTAGAATATAATTATTTTTTTATTTAAAGCCAATCTGACAATCTTTGTTTTCTTAATGGTGTATTTAAATCATTTATAGTTAATATGATAACCAATATGGTTGAATTAGGCCTACTCTTTTGTTATTTTTCTATTTGCAAAGATTTTGCTCCATGGCCATTATAATTTGTCACCTATTTGTCTCCTGGGTTTTTTGTTCTTCTGTTACCTCTTCCTGCCTGCCTTTGCATATTTTTTTGATATTCCATTTTAAATTATATGCTAGCTTTTTGGCTATATCTGCTTATATTATTTTCCAGTGGTTGCTGTAAGGATTATGGTATACATGACTAAGTTTTCAGTCTACTTAGAGATAATGTTTTATAGCTTCAGATAAAATAGAGGGCTTGTAACCATATATGTCACTTTACCCTGTCCCCTTTATCTTACAGTTGTCATATATATCACATTTATACCTTCCTGGACAATGTTGAATTTTTGCTTTCAACCCTTATACATACTTAGAGAACTTAAAAAAGAAAAAATATCATTTAACCAGACACTTATCATTACTATTGTTTTTGTTTTTTCATTCCTAAAGTTCCAAGTTTTCCTCTGGGAACATTTTACTTCAGCCTTAATTCCTTTAGCGATTTCTCTTACAGTGAATCTATTGGCAATGAAATCTCTATTTTTCTTCATCAAGAATAACCTTATGTTACTTTCATTCCTGGAGGGTATGATCCCTGATTATAGAATTTTGCATTGACATTTCTTTTAGCACTTTAAAGATTTTGCTCCATGGCCTTTAAATTTCTGATGAGGAAGCTTAGTATTCTCTAGTAACTGTAGTATTCAAGTTGTTGTTCCCCTTTATGTAATGTATCATTTTGTTATGGCTGCTTTTAAGACTTTTCTTCATCTTTGTTCCTCAGAAGTTTGGTTTTGATGTGTATAAGCATGGTTTTTTTTGTTTGGGGCTAACTAGACATTTTGGATTTATAAATACATGTCTTTATTTTTAATCCTTATTTTCTTCAAATATTTTGTCTATCACAGTATCTTTCTCCTCTTCTTTAGGGACTCCAGTGAGATTGATATTGTCTCATAGGTCTCTGTTACTATTTATGTTTTCATCCTTTTCCTGTCCATTCTTCAGGTTGGATCATTTCTATTGATTTTCAGATTTGCCGATTCTTCTCTCTGTCATCTCCACAACCATTGAGTCTACATAGTAGATTTTTTTTTCTTTCAGACATTCTATGTTTCTCTTTCTCAAATTTCTATTTGACTTGTTTTATGAGCTTCTCTTTCTCTACAGACAATACTTTATTTTCATTCCAAAAGTCCTCACTTTTATCTTATGGAGGAATATTATAATGACAGCTTTAAGTTATTGATTCCAATGGGTCTTATTTCACACTGCCTCATGGGTTTGTTCTGTTGCATTTGACCACCTGAATTTTCTGTCCCTGACATCTTGGCCCTTCAGCTTGTCTGATGGGCACCCGCACTCTCATTGCCCAGAGTCCTGCATTGGGCAGTCCTGGCTTTGGCGGTGCCAGTGTCAAAGGTATGTCTTGGGCCGTCAGCTAGGCTATTTTAGGTCTTTCATAATCAGATCAGGACCATTAATTCCTTTACTCTCCCCTCCTCCAACAGTGTCTTCAATCTTGCTTGTCAATTTGAATTAAGTTGAGGTAAGTGGATTCATTGATAGGAAATTCACAGGTCCAGTCCAGCCAATGTAATACTTCATTACAAGGTGACTATTACCTTGAATAATGCTCTTCATTCCAAGCTTCTGTGGCATTTCATGGACCAGAAATGTAGTGACCAGAAATTCCATACTTCTCAACATTTTCAGCCCAATTATAATTGCAGGCAACCCTTATAAATCTAATTCTCTGTTTTACAGAGACTTCATAGGTATCCAGGCCAGATGGAATTCATGTCTTAGAGTGTTGCTGTCAATCACGGGAAGTTGAGACAAAGCATGTATTAACATGATTGGTATAAAAGGAATGATCTGTCATTCATCTACCTTGCTCACCTGCATCATTAAGATATTGGCAGCGTTTAGCAAGGCTGGAAAATTGACTGATTCATTCTTTCATTCTTCAATCATTTCTCAGCAGACATTTATTGATCATTTATTATGTGTGAGGTACATATAATTATGCCTTTCACCCTGGGTACCCGTGGAGTGACAAGTTTGTTGAGAAGTTAGAAATGGCGGGTCTCCACTCCTGCTGATACAGAGAAGGGAGAGTGAGTCTGCAGCAGAGCAAGTCCAGGAAGCCACACACAGTGAGAGAATCATCTTAGGGCCCTATCTGCTATAACAGCAACAACATCAGTAGAGTGCAATAACTCTTAACTTCAACAATATTAATAACCCACAATGTGCCACATGTATTATCTGAAATTACCATAGGTATAGGTGTAATTATTTTTGTTATTTTACAGGCAAGGACTTTGAAGCACAGAGAGTCTAAAGAGCTTGCCCCAAATCTCAGAGTTAGTAAGTGGCTGTCTAATCTGGAAGCTCTAACTCTGAACAGTGTGCTCTCTCTGCTGATTACTCTCTTAGTGATCAGAGAACCAAGGACATGATTATTGTTAAAACATAAAGAGTTTCTGCCAAGCAATACTTAAAAAAAAACAGAAAATATAAATATTGTGTCAAAAAGTCAAATACCTTACTATCTATTCCAATGACTTTAATCTATGTTAAATTGAATTTAGATAAATGAATTGATATGAATGGAAAAGGATTATAGATTAGAGGGGTGTGAGGAAATCTCTCAGGAAAATATAGGGCCTAAGACCACCTGATTTAATATGTGGAGATTTCTGTTTTCTTAAAGGAAGCATGAAATTAATGTCTTTCAATTATTGTTGATTGTTTTTTAAATTGTGTTAAAAAACACATAATGTAAAATTTATCTTCTTACCCGTTTTAGGTGTATAGTACAATTTACATTATTGTAAATAATGTATAGTACATTTAGGTGGTAAGTACATTTACATTATTGTGTATCCAACCTCTAAAACTCTTTTGATCTAGTAAAACAGAAACTTTGTACCCATTAAGTGATAACTTCCCATTCCTTCCTTCCCCAGCCCCTGGCAACCACTTT
This sequence comes from Crocuta crocuta, assembly GCF_008692635.1. NCBI lineage: Eukaryota > Metazoa > Chordata > Mammalia > Carnivora > Hyaenidae > Crocuta > Crocuta crocuta. Next base: position 2,988,802 of record NW_027530974.1, read on the forward strand.
TCTACTTTCTGTCTCTATAAATTTGACTGTTCTATGTACCTCATATGAGTGGAATCATACATATGAGTGGAATCCATTTGCCTTTTTGCAAATGGATTATTTCACTCAACACAATGTCTTTGAGGTTTATCCATGTGGCATGTGTCAGAACTTTTTTCCTTTTTAAGGTTGAGCAATATTCTATCATATGTGTCTACCACATTTTGATTATCCATTCCCCTATTGATGGACACTTGGATTGCTTCCACCTTTCAGCTATTGTGAATAATGTTGTTATGAAAACAGGTGTGCCCTGCTTTCAGTTCTTTTGGGTATATACCCAGGTGTTGGTTATTTTTAACCAAGGCTCTCCAAATATTTGTGCCTGTCTTTCCTAGAAGATAAGCGATATTTTGTAATAAGTGAAGAGAATAGGTAATTTCTGCAAATTTTCTGGGAAAAAAACTCCTTTGGTTTATAAATTGTATGAATTAGCTTTCCATTTTCAACTAGAAAAATAAGACTAGAAAATAATTATACTTTGTTGAACTAATTGAGGAAGAAAGTTTTTGTCGAACCAACTGAGTTATGATAACGATCACCACAGGCCCATTGTTTCTGACTCCAAGCAAGTTGAAAGGTTATGAGTACCTTTCTGCTTTGGAGGATGTCCCAACAGGCTAAAGACATTCAGCTGGAAAACATGGTACTCCCTTATTAACCTTTAGTTAAATGAGGAGCACCATCCAGACAACTAAAGAAGCAGTGAAGGCAATATCTGAATTTTGCCTAGCACTGCATCTGTTTGGGAATGAAGGGACCATAAAAGCCCTTTATCTGATATCCTGATATCCATCTCTTTTCAATGAAAAAAATAAAACTGTGGTCTGAGAAGAGAGACCATGTCCTTGTTTTACAGGGCTTAGGGGAGTTGAAGAATCTTGTTATTCTTCTCTTAAGAAGATGGTCAAGGTCAACATTAATCCACATGGCACTTTTTTTTCTTAAGGCTTCATGCCCAACGTGAGCCCAATGCGGGGCTTGAACTCATGACCCCAAGATCAAGACCTGAGCTGAAATCAAGAGCTGGACACGTAACTGAATGAGACACCCATGAACCCCCACATGGCACATTTTTACTTGAATTAGAAAGTAACCCACTTGTATAAATGCATGGTTTAGGCAGCACCTAACTTGGCAAATTGAGCTGGCTGACCTTCAGACCCTGTTTGTCTTTTTGCCCAGTCACTACAGATAATAAACCTTCTTGCACAACTGTGCTTATTCCAAGCTTTTCTGATATTCCCACTTGCCAGCTATATTACAAGACTGAATAAATGTTTGTTTGCCCAAAGTGCTTGCTGCATTTGGCCTGGCATGTTGTAAGGAACAGTTCTGAACCTGCCGACTCAGAATTCTGAGTTGGGGGTGGGAGCTGCCACTGTGGATGGGTGTGGTCAGGGAAGGCCTTCGGAATGTGGAAGGAATGTAGATACATGAAAACTGGGAAAAGATGCTCTATGGTCAGAAGATTTTTATCTACTTTAATTTAGGAGCCAAACCCCATAGTACATGGCAAATAGGCTTTTAGATCAGTAATATGTACTGTTGTAGGATAAACATTGTGTTATGCACTGTGGATCTTCCTTAAAAACTCCATACAAGGTAGAGAGTTCTGAAGTTATGCATCTTTCAGGGAATTCTACTACATAATATATTCAAGGGAACAAAGATTCAGTAAAAGAGTGTATTTTTAAAGAGAAATAGAAGATAAGATGTGAGATGATCCATGGGCTGTTTCAACATTTCCTCTTGCTGAGGCTGTGTATTTAATGGCAATAAATTCCTTCTTCCTTAACTGGAATGCAATAATGGCAGATAGACCAAAAGTCACAAATCTTTTTAATTGTAGCTGTGGTTAACTTGCTTAATTGCGGATTTCAGGGCAATGAGTCTTAAACCTTTATTAATTTTCAGAAGCCAGGATCAACTTGTCTCTTGCTGCTATGCTTTTTTGAATTCATAGTAAGTTCTAATTGCTGATCTTAAGCCCATTTAAAAACATATATTCTGGATATATTCTGATATTCTGGATAACATTATTCCTTTTCCTTTAAAATTTCCACAGAAATATGTTAACTTTTTTTTGATAAATTACAGATATTGAAAATTGGGGCTCATTCCTTTATGTCTTCAAGAGATGCTCGTTGAAGAGTTTTCATATACCAGGCCTATCCTGGGAACCAGGGAGATGGTGGTAAGACAGCCAGAAAGGGTCTTGCTTTCATAGAGCTCATATTCAAGTGGGGGGAAGCAAATGACAACACATTTTTCCTTGTCACATGGCAGGTCTCTATGGTTGCAGGAGACTGGAATCCAATGTGTGTTGGTCTAGTGAGGGGGTAGTATGGTGGCAAGAATAGTCTCAATCCTGCAGATATTCTAGAAAGCACCCCAAATAAGATTGAACATCTTTTATTTTAAAAAATGACCTATTTTTTAAAAATGATAAAACTTCCTGTTTCTTCATTTATTTAATGAATGAAAACAACCTTATTTACTTTGTGTGTTACAAAGATCACTTTGTTATAAAGGATGGATTGGAGAGATAGAGTAGGGGCATCTGGGTAGCTCAGTTGTTTAAGCTACTGACTTCGGGTCAGATCATGGTTCATGGTTCATGGATTCAAACCCTGTGTCTGGCTCTGCACTGACAGCTCAGAGCCTGAAGCCTGCCTTAGATTCTGTGTCTCCCTCCCTCTCTCTCTCTCTCTCTCTCTCTCTCTCTCTCTCTCTCTCTCTGCCCTTTTCTTGCTTGCACTCTCTCTCTCTTTTTCTCAAAAATAAATAAATAAAAACTTTAAAAAAAAAAAAAGAAAGAGTAGAGTTGGAGAGCCAGCGTGGCCACCATTTTGGTGTTCATGGAGATGGTGGAGCCTAGGTAGTAAAATAGTTGGGGGGAGAGAAGTGGGCAAAATTGGCATGTATTTGGGGAGTAAAATGTTGCTGATGTGCTATTGGGGGAAGTTAAGAAAAGGGAAAAATGTCTTTGAGATTTCTGGGCCAAGGTGGGGAGCATTCTGAGAGAACAGAAAACATGTATGTTGCATTATAAATAAAAAGTTTAGTTTTGAATGTATTAAGTATGAAATGATTGTAAGAAATACAGATTGCTATATTAAGTAGGGAGTTGGAAAAATGGGTTTGGAGTTCAAAAGTCATACCTGAAGTATAATTGTTTTCTGACCATTGCTGATATTTAGGAAAGGCATCAATATTTACACATAATGACTCCTGTTTTAATATTCTTAATGTATTTCCAAGAACATTAGGAATATTAAAAATTATGTTATAAAACAAAATTTCAGTGAGAAAAATATCAGAGCAGAAAGTTTCTGACATGCAATAGTATATTTTTTTCTAGTAGCCATCTGTATGAAATTTATACTTGCAAATTGTATTCCCTAATGGTAAATGACACGCCATTAAAAACTCAAAGAGAAAAGTCTCATTTGTGTTGTATCCAGATACATGTCTAATAATTTAAAAATATCTAATAGTTGCTGAAAACTTCTATCCTAAAGCCACTAGGTTGGTAGAGCAAGGTCAGTGTCTACATAAGGGTGTGGTGAAGGCTTTTACAGTTATATTGTTTTTATGTTGGAGAATGTCCTTGCTTAGAAGAAATATTTGCCAGAGTAATCAGGGGTGAGGATTATTATAATAACAACTGTCGTCAGATGGCTTTAACTTACAAAAGAAACTTACAAAAAGGTTTTTTTGTACTATGTTTGCAACCTTTTTGTAAGTTTGATATTACTTGAAAATTTAAAAGATGGTTTTCTTGTGGGGATGAGCACTGGATGTTATATGGAAACCAACTTGACAGTAAACTATTAAAAAAATAAATAAAAGATGGTTTTCAGCTATTAAACTTACTAGGTGCACAAATTAAAACATTTTCTGATGCAAATAACAGAAATAGAACTTGAATTAGCATAAACAAAAGGGAGATTTATTATAAGGTTTAAAAAATGCTTCATGTAGTCTAAGAACATGAAAGAGTATCAGGTACGCACTGAAACCAGGAGATAAATGTGATCAAGATACTCTTTTCCGTGTCTTGTCTCCACTTCTCTCTGTATATCCGCTTTGTCCTTCTCTCTGCATATCATTCTTTCCTGCTTCTCAGTAAAGTATGGTTACCAGCTACTTCAGGCGTTCATGTATCACAGTTTAGGTATTCAGAATAAGATGAAGGCAGGGTCAAGTCCAAATATCTGGGGATGGGGGCTTTGCTTAGCCCAGCTCAGGCTTAGGGTTTGCCTCCATCAGTCAGCTGTTGCCAGAGGGTGGAGTCCTATACTAACCTGCACATTCTTTAAGTGAGCATCAGGACAAAATGGTAGGGCACAGGGTCAGTTTCTAGAAAAAAGGGAGAAGTTTCCAACAATGAAGGGAACTCTATAGACTCTAAAGCTTTTAGATTACTAGAAATATCATTATATTGTCCACAAATATATTGTGGACATAATATTTATTTGTCCATAAATATAATGACATGTTTTCTTTTCTCTACTATTAATGTAATTCTTATCTCTGTTTCATCTTTCTTTTTGCATTTGTTACGATTTCCAAATATTTTAAGATGGTAATGGTTGAGAGTGCTGCTATGAACAATAGCTAAAACATGGAAAGAGCCTAAGTGTCCATCAACAGATGAATGGATCAAGAAGATGTGGTTTATCTATACCATAGAATACTACATGGCAATGAGAAACAATGAAATCTGGCCATGTGTAGCAACATGGATGGACCTTGAGGGTGTTATGCTGAGCGAAATAAGTCAGGCAGAGAAGGACAAATATCATATGTTTGCACGTATAGGAGGATTAGGAGGAACTTGACGGAGGAACAAGGGGGAGAAGAAGGGCGGAAATGGTGGGGGAAAGGGAGAGAGGCAAACCATGAGAGACTCTTGAATGCTGACAAAAACTGAGGACTGATGGATGTGGGGGGGAGGGGGGATGGGCATGGAGGAGGACACTTGTGGGGATGAGAGCTGAGGGTCATGTGGAAACTAATTTGACAGTAAACTATTTGTAAAAAAAAAAAAAAAAAAGATGGTAATGGTTGTAGAGGACATCCCTCTAGCATTTTATGTATGATGTTGGCTTTTAGTTTAGGGGAGGGAATCTTTCTCATATTAGTGAATTATCATTCTGGTTCTAGTTTCTGAAGAGTTTTCAACAGGAATGGATGATGGATTATATTGGATACATTCATGGTCTTAGTGAAAGCATTCTCTTTTGCTGATGCATTGCATAAAACGAACATTTTTCTTAATATTCAACCTATGAATTCTTGAATTCATAGGTCTAATAGGGATTGGCAAACTATAGGTCCTAGGCCAATCCAATGGGCCTGTTTTTTGTACTGCCCTGGAGCTAACAATGGTTTTCTACATTTTTAAAAGGTTGTTTAAAAAAGAAAGAAAGAAGAAAGATATACAGCAGACACATCCTTCTTCACATTTTCCCCTCGTTTTAGCTTTTTGTTTATTTTCCTCATACAACACAAATCACTAGGAAATATTTGGATACATTTTGTTAGTTTTATAAACATTCTGTTTTCTAATTCATTAACTTCAATTTTGGCCTTTTTTTCTTGTGGTTTTCTCAAAGATCCTCTTTGTTTTGTTTTCTTCTGTTTTTCTTGCCTTTTTGAGTTATTATTTATTTACTTTTAAACTAATGAAAGTATTTAAGTGTAAGAGTTCCCTTTTGAGTACAGTTTTGATCACATTCCATATGTTTTTAATGTAGTTTGTAAATATTAATTTTAAATTCCCTTTTGTCCCAAGAGGAGACAAAAGGGAATTCTTTTAATCTTCATGTGGTTGTTTTGCTGTGTGTGTGTGTGTGTGTGTGTGTGTGTGTGTGTGTGTAAACTCAGCCCTTTTTATTTCTTTTTTCTCTTTTTTCTGGTCTCTCCCTCCTTTACTCCTCATTCTCTTTTGTATGCACACTTTATTTTGTGGGGTTTTTTCCATCTTGTGTGGTGATTTCAATAATAGATATTTATTTTTGTTTGTTAAATATATACTTAAACATGCATTTCTTGATTTATAAAAATCGAGAATAAAATCACCCTTTAAATTCATCCCTGTGTATAGGAACACATCTGGCATGCTTTTATTTCTCTAATCCTTTTGTTTTCAATTTCTAGTCTTTTAAAATTTCTTCAGGGACTACAAACAGAGGTTTCTCTTTCTGTCTAGATGTATGGTTTTTTTTTTAAAAAGCATTTTTGAGGGGGCAAAATATACTATAATTATAAAAAAGTACATAAATATATGCATAACCTATTAAATAAGTATTACCAATTTTTTGTTATTAAAATATTTTTTAAGAACATTTTTGTCTTTTGTGGTCAATTTAGTATCATCTCTATGATGACTATTTTAACTTAATGTTACATTTTAAATTAGTTTTAATGCCCAATGTAATTACTTATATATCAAGCCAGCAATTTTCAATCTATGTGGAGTAACGGAATGAGAACTTAATGAAATCATAAAGTTTGAGATACATCTTCCAAGGACAACGCATGCATTCACATGTACACACTTTGCATACACTTTTCATGGGATTTAAGCATACCATTCAGCAGAGGTAGGAAATAGGGACTATGGTCTCTTTTGTTTATTTCATTCCTATTTTTAAATTTATCCTACAGTCTTTTGGAATACAACCTAAGCCATGTAAAGCTACATTATTAGTGAAATCCAGGGTCTTGGATCCCTTTGTGTTAGCACAAAGCACAGGAAAAAAAAAGTTTGATAATTTGGCTGGAACTTTTGTTCACTTTTGTCCTCTTTTTCTGCTTGGATTAGGGAGAAATTTTTGAATGCTTTATTTCTTGTGTGTGTGTGTGTGTGTGTGTGTGTATGTGTGTAAATAAATATATGACCTCCTTTGTGAGATCATTCTTATTAGATAAATTCTAGTTAACAGTGTACTTTTAGTAAATAACTTTGCAGCATGGGCAAGGACAGATCATTTTAATTGACAAGAAAGAAGCCTATACATTTAGAGAGAGATGCTCAGGAGGCAGAAAGACAGTAAGAGAGAAAGGTACACAATGCAGTCAGTGAAAAGTAAGTGATTAAATATTTTTTTCTCTTAAAAGGGTGTGTGCATAAATTATACTAGGGAGATTAATTTATGGAGAAAAAATTTAATGTCCTGAAGAATGAGTGAAGCTGAATGAGGTAAATATTTAACTGAAATATGACTGACTTTCATGTTCTGATAGAACAGAAAATGTAAAGTTGAATATGGAGAGATGATTTATAAATGTGACAAGAATTGGGATGAGTAGCTGTAAATTGTAAGGAGAACAGAGACTGGCAATCCATGTGAAATTGATCATTTTCATGTATCAGTTGCACAGGCTGACTTGTCAAAGTTGTCCAGCCTCTTCCTTACCTTCATGCTCCTGCTTCCTTTCCCTTCCACATTCCGTTCCCTGTTAGTGCATCCTTACATTTGGTTACCAGAGTATTCCCCATCAGGTAGTAATGGTTTGTTTTTAAAGAGGGTTTTTTCTTTTCTTTTTTTATGTTTATTTATATATTTTAAGAGAGACAGCATGCACATAAATGCAAACATTCTTTTTTTATGTTTATTTATTTTGAGGGAAGGAGAGAGAGAATCCCAAGCAGGCTCCATGCTGTCAGCACAGAGCCTGATGCAGGGCTCAATCTCATGAACTATGAGATCATGACCTCAGCTGAGATCAAGAGTCTGGTGCTTAACCAACTGAGCCACCCAGGCACCCTAACAGGGTTTTTAAGTGAAAACATATGGTAGGAAATATCTAGTAAATCTACTAATAAAAGAGCCAATAATATTGTGAGATTAAGATATTTTATGTTCCTATAGTTATATTATGTATGGCTTAATAACATAGGCTATTGGTCAATATATAGCAATTTAAAAAGTTAGCTAATCAGCACAGACTCTCAAAATTGTCAATTAGCTAAGTTATTGAAGTTCTGTGCTGGACTTTTAATATATACAAAAATCATATTCAAGATGAACCTTCATAAAAGATATACATGAAAGCAAACCGTATGGGGGTGGCCTCTCCTTGGAAGTTGCTAGCTTGCCAGTGCCACCCTTGTAGCAAGAATCCCACTGAAGGAATCTACTCCACAAAATATTCATGAGAAATGTATATCCTACTGATCTTCTTCTTTTTTTTTTTTTTTTTGGAGTGGTATAGGAGGTTTACCTTAACATTATAAAGCAGGAAAACAAATAAAAATCCTCAGAACTTTTTAAATTTTAAGTTTTGTCAAATGATTTCAGGCACCAGCTGATATTATAAGATTTGTCAAGGCAAAGAGCAGTCTTCAACATATCTCCCCTGTCATGTCAGTACTTTTAACTCTCTTAGCTAATTTTGGGATCACCTTCCATATTTCTAAGTAGTATATTTTTGTTTTTATAATTTTTGAGTTTTAGATATTTGCCTGGTGACTTCCCACTCTTGAAGATGAAGATTTATCTCACTTCCTTCCCCTCTGCCTTCCCCTCCATCCAACTTTCCTGTCCCTTCATCCTAATACAGTCATGTTGTAATTCTAATTAGATTAATATTCAGAGTTTAATTATCCTAACTCTTTTTGCTATTAAGAGCCAAAATATGTAGTAATTGTGATTACTTTTCTTCCTTGTACAGCTTTCTGTTTTTCCTGGAGATTATGAGGTCCTTGTTCACCTGATAAGTTTTCCATGTACTTATTACTAACTTAACCCTAAAGTCTTCACCATTTGTCTAAATCTCCTCTCAATACATTTGTTTGCATGAGGTCGTTTATCCAAGAGCAGTCTCTCCTTTAATCTTTTACCGGTTTTTTAGTCTTGACTTGTTCCTTCAGTTGGTGCCACTTGACATCCAAATTCTCCCTTCACCATCATGGTAGATATTTCCTATGCCTCTTTCTAGTATTGGGAATCTTGTTTCATATATTTGTGTCATTCTCTTTCTTGATTTAATTACTTTTTTTTTTTTTAGTAGAGCACATCTTCCAGTGGCTGTCTAAACATTGTATATAAATTGTAAATTTTTTAGATGGCATGCATCTCAATTATCTTCTGGCTACCAGTGTTACTATTAAGAAAGCAAGGATATTCTGGTAACTAACCTTTTAAAATGAGACCTGTTGGTTTTGTCTTGTTTTTCTCTCTGAAAGCTTGTAAGATCTTCCCTCTGTGTCCAGTGTTCTGAAACTTCACAATGAATCATCACCATTATACTGGGTAAATCTTCACCATTATTTTGGGCCTCAATAAAGGACTCCCATGGTGGACTAACTGAACACTTTACCCAGTCCAGATTTTCCCTAGAATACAATACTGGGCCCAAGAAGATCAATTTCATTCATAACAGAACATGCATAATAGAACACACATAATGCAACCTATCCCAAAAGTAATGATGAACGTCTGCTACCAGCTATGTATAACACATAAAGGGAAGTTTCTCTAAACTCAAGCACTCAAAGGAAAATAAGAACAGCAGCTTGTGTGTATATTGGAACAATTGAATATTTGCACAATTGACTCCCATAAAATAATTATGGTACTGCAGTGGTTCTCAAATTTTGTTATGCACTGGAATCACCTGGGGATCTTTAAAATGTACCAATGCCTAGCTCCCACCCCACCCCCCCCAACATCCTTATTTAATTGGTGTAGTGTGAAATCTGGGCATTGGGATCATTTAAAACACCCCAGGTGATTCTAATGTATAGCAAAGTTTGGAAGCCTATAGAGAATGGCTCACTGGGAATCCTGGATTGTAGTCCATATAGTTGTAGGGGCAAATATAGCTAACTCAAGGTACAGTTGAGGGAGAGTGATTAAATGTAAATGCTTCAGAAGAATGAAAAGATCAGACTTGAAGTCCAAGTGATATAATGGAAGTGAACCTCACTCTTAGACCAAAACATATCTTTTGATTAGCTTTTTTGACATGAAATTTTGTGTTTCTGCAGATATCCATTAGGTAATGATTCTGCAAATAATGGCTTTCTGTGATATCTTGTAGAAACCTAGCAAAATACTTCTAAAGCCTCAGAAACTATCAGTGATTTCAGTAGTTCTCAGACATCTACTAACTATAATGGAAAAAACTGGTGCTCTCCCTGCCACCTTGCATAGTTTATAATGGAGATAGACCAGAGGATTTCTGGGAGCAGAGCTATTGTTGATCGCTGTGACACTGAGAACACTTTTCAGTTAGGAAAGTATTATTGAAAAAGAGCTCTTCCCAAGTCTCAGTCTACAAAGTGGTGTAATCAGCCAAGATTGGGTAGTTTTCTTTTTTTTTAATGTTTATTTATTTTTCAGAGAGAGATGTGGGGGTGGGCAGAGAGATTGGGAGACACAGAATCCAAAGCAGTCTCCAGGCTCTGAGCTGTCAGCACAGAGCCTGATGAGAGGCTCGAACTCAAAAACCATGAGATCATGACCTGAGCTGATATCAGACACTTAACCAACTGAGCCACCCAGGTGCCCAACCTTTCTTTTTAAATTTTTACTCCCTTTACCTAAAATGTTTATATTTTTAATTAAAGTAATACTTAAACACAGTTTAGAAACTCAATAGTAAATATTAAAAAAGCTTATAAAGAAAACTAGCTATCCCCTGATAGATCTCTCTTCATACCTAAGGCTAGTTTCTCAAAAGGTCCTGCTTTTAACTACTTTAGCTGTTAATTCACTTATTTCTGAATAATACTCTTATTTTTAAGTTTCTTGATACCTGCATTTTAGTGGTTAGTGATTCATTTTGTTCTGAAGAAAAATAAACATTTTTACCCTTTTCTCTCCTCTCCTTCATTTTCTTTTTCTTTTCTCATTCCTCCCAATGGGATTTTATCACACTTTTAGTTAAATTAATATTCAGTCATTGCTGTAATTACATAAAAATTATTCACAGCTGAACCACCCTATGTACTATGATGATATTTCTGTGTCTTTCCAATATGAGAGCAATTGGGTAGGGAAAGAAAGACCTTTAGTTCCCACTGCTGCAAACAAGGATGCCTTTTGTGATTGGCCCAAATGCAGGTTTGAGTGAGAAAAAAATCTCTTGTGATTAAAAAGACTTTTAGTTCCATAGTGAGTAACCTCCTTTTAAGGCATACTTTTCATGAATTTTTGCTTTAACATTATCTTAGGGTAAAACCATCTTTAAACTATAATTAAAGTAGGATCTGAAAATTTTTCATTGGGGTCTGAAAATTTTCACCTGTGCCAATTTTTAACTCAGCTAAACAAGTTCTGATTCAGTTCAGGAATTGAAATAACACCCTACCACAACCACCAGCAAAACAGAAGAGGAGAGCTTTTACTGAGTAATATCAGGTTGAGTTATTTCAGCATTTAAATAATCTGTGCTTGTCACTGTACTGGGCGCTAAAGACATAGAAATCTCAAGCTTAACTTCTGTTTCTGATGGTATTATTGCTGTAATTTCTTTCAATCCTAAGTACCTGGTGTTCCTGTAGTGTTCTATAGCATACTTACGTTGCCGCAATACTAATTTCACCTGACTTCATCAATTACTTAATAAGCAACCAGAGGTCAGAGCCTGTGGCCTGTACAGGGTTCACTCAGTACACGGGAAATGCTCAATACGTTTTTGTTAAATAAATAACACAAAGACAGATCCCCTGAACAATGGGATTTTCGGTTTTGCCCTCACACAAGACACCAGTTTTTTTTAGCCCTGGAGATGAACACCAATTTCTGCTTATGGCCCTGACCCTATGAAGAATAAAATGATAAAACACCTTTGTTCTTTTTAATTTTGTTAATGTTTTATTTATTTCTGAGAGAGAGACAGGCAGCGTGAGCAGGGGAGGGTCAGAGAGAGAGAGGGAAACACAGACTCGGAAGCAGGCTCCAGGCTCTGAGCTGTCAGCACAGAGCCCAACGCGGGGCTCGAACCCACGAACCCTGAGATCATGAGCTGAGCCGAAGTCAGACACTTAACCGACTGAGCCATCCAGGTGCCCCAAAACACCTTTGTTCTTCTTCCTGCCAAAGCTACTTGTGTTCAGGACCACGAGTCAGTTTTATTTTCGGTTAATGATCAGTAGTAACAGCTCTGGTTGGAAAGGGATAAAGCGAAAAACACAGACTATCTTTCTGAGTGTGTTGTCTCCAGCAGGAGACCACCCTTGATGAGAAACTGCCCTCCTTCCCTAGAGAAGCACACACTTCCTTAGGGATGAACACAAATGGAAGTTGCGGGTTGAGGGGGCCTCTGTAATTTAGCCAGATTAGCTGCTTCCCAGTGATTAATAAGGTATTGAATATTGATGATGACTGCTTTCCTGGGTACTCTGGGGAAATATGCTGATTTAAAGAAGGTACAAGTTATCAATTACAGCTAGACTTTTAAAATGGGAATAGAAGTATATCACTTAGGTTCCAAATATTTGAGGATTTTTTTCAAAGATCTTTCTGCTGTTGATTTTTAATTGTGGTCAGAGAGTGTACTTTGCATGACTTAAATCCTTTAAAATGTGCCAAGACCTGTTTTATGTGCCCAGAATATGGTCTGTCTTGTAAATATTATATGTACTCTTTAAAAAGTGTATTTTACAATGACAGAAGTGTTCTGTAAATGAATTCAGTTAGGTCGATTCGGCTGATAGTATTGTTCAGGTCTTGCATACCCTTACTGATTTTCTGTTTATTTGTTCTATCACTAATTGAGAGAGGATACTGAAATCTCTCACTATTGCTGGGAATTTTTCTATTATATTTGTAGTTCTGTCAGCTTTTGCTTATGTACTTTGAAGCTCCAGGATTACATGCACAAATATTCAAGATCCTTATATTCTCTTAATCATTATCTGGACTCCTTTATCATTATAAAGCAATGCTCTTTATCGCCGATAGTATTCATTGCTCCGAAATCTACCTTCTCTGATATAAATCTAGGCACTCCAGCTTTCTTTTGATTAGTATCAGCATGATATATCTTCTTTCCATCCTTTTAACTTACTTGTATCTCTTTACTTACAGTGAGTTTCTTGAAGGCAGCATACAGTTGGATATTATATATCTTTAATCCAATCTCTGCCATTTAATGTGATTATTGAAATGTGTGGGCATAAATCCACCACCTAGATATTTTTTGCCTATTTTAAAAAATCTATTATTGTCTATTTGTTACCTTCTTCCTCTTTTTTTCTCCCTTTTGGGGTTATGGCTATATTTTATCTCGTCTTTTACTACATTTTATCCCTTTTATTGGCTTATTGGATTTTATTAGGTATAAATTTTTTGTGTGTTATTTTAGTGGTTGCTTTAGAGTTGGTAGTATGCCTCTTTACCTTCTATCACTGTCTGCATTCAAGTGATATTGTACCACTTCACATAAAGCATCAGAACCTCGCAACTGTAGCCTTCCATTTCTCCTCCCCCCTCTGACTTTTGTACTACTCTTGTCCTATCTTCTACATCTACATGTGTTATAAATTCCACAATATGTTGTTTTTGTTAATTATCCCTTAAAAATAGGGGCGCCTGGGTGGCTTAGTCGGTTAAGCGTCCGACTTTCGCTTAGGTCATGATCTCGCGGTTCGTGGGTTCGAGCCCCGCGTCGGGCTCTGTGCTGACTGCCAGCTCAGAGCCTGGAGCCTATTTCAGAGTCTGTATCTCCCTCTCTCTCTGACCCTCCCCTGCTCACGCTGTCTCTCTCTACTAGAAAATAAATAAAACATTAAAAAAAATTATCCCTTAAAAATATATAAATAGTAGAAAAAGAGTCCTTATATTTACTCATATAGTTACCATTTCTGGTGCATTCAGTTCCTTTGTTGAGCCCTGGGTGTCTGTCCGTGTGGCATCATTTGCCTTCAAGCTGAAGGACTTCCTTGAACACATCTTGTCGTGCAGGTTTGCCGGTGATGTATTCTTTCAGCTCCTGTATGTTTGAAAAGTCTTAATTTCACTTGACTTTTAAATTTTAGAGTACTTTTAGATTTGCAGAAAAGTGATAAAAATAGTAGAGAGAGCTCCTTTATGTCCCTTGACAGTTTCCTTTAATGTTCATATCTTACATCGTCATGGTACACTTGTCAAACTAATGAACCAACAGTGAGGCATTACTAATAACTAAAGTCTAAATTTTATCCAGACTTCACTTGTTTTCCACTGACAGTTTTTTCCTATTTCAAAATCCCATCCAGGATACCAGTTAGTCCTCAAGTATCCTTAGTCTCTGCTGGTCCTAGACAATTTCTCAGTCTGTCTTTGTTTTTTTATGACCTAAAGAGTTTTGAGGAATACTAGTTAGGTATTTCATAGAATGTCACTCAGTTTGATATTGTCTGATTTTTTTTTCACAAACTAGACTAAAGTTAGGAATTTCTGGGAAGAATACCATAGAGAGGAAGTGCCCTCCTTGACATCATATCAGGGGTACATTCTACCATCATGCATTCTCACTGGTGATGTTAACTCTCATCACTTTGTTAAAGTAGTGTCTGTTGCCAGGTTTATGGACTATAGAGTTACTCTTTTTCACTTTTCACACTGTACCCTGTAAAGCAAGTCGCTAAGTCTAGCCCATACTCAATAAAGCAGGAAGTTATGCTCTGCATTCTTGAAATTCTTCTGTAAAGATTTGTCTCTTCTCCTCAATTTAAAACTTTATGCTATTATTTGTTTAGATCAGTGTGTAGGCTGAAAGCAGCCTCCCAAAGATGTCCATGTCCTAATCCCTAAAGCCTGTAACTATGTTATTTTATATGGCAAAAATTATTTTGCAGCTGTGACTTGGGGACCTTGGAATGAAAGATTATGCCAGATTATTTGGGTAGGCACAATGTAATTGTAAGAGTCCCTTTAAGAGAGAGGTAGGAGGGTCAGAGTCAGAGCAAGAGACAAAGGAAGCTGAGACTGGAGTGATATAGGCAGCTTCTAGAAGCTGAAAAAGCCAAAGATTTTCTCCTGTCCTCCAGAGGGAACATGGACCTACAAACACATTGATTTTATCCCAGTAGGACTGATTTTAGACTTCTGACATAAAGAACTATGTGATAATAACTTTTTGTCATTTTGACCACTAAATGTATGATAATTGTTTCAATAGCAATGGTAAACTGATACAATTAGTATGAATTCATGCATACTTATTTTATACTTTGGGCCACTATTTTTGAAAAATATTTTTCTTGGGTAAAGAATTCTAAATTGACAGGATTTTTTTAACCACCTAAAAAGGTATAATTTCACTGTCTTCTAGCCTAGATTGTTTCTGGTGAGAAATCTGCCATAGCCTCATCTTTGTTCTTCTATATCTATTGTGTCTTTTTCCCTCTAGCCACTTTTAACATATTGACCTTATCTATGGTATTAGACAATCTGATTAGGATCTGCTGTGGTATAATTTGCTTGTTCTTAAGGTTTTTTGAACTTCTTGGATGTATATATTTATGGTGTTCAACACATTTTTAAAATCTTCAAGTATTTTTTTGAAATTTTTCCGTCAGTCCCTCTTTTCTCCTTTGGAGACTGAAATTTCATAAACATTAATCTCTTGAAGTTGTCTCACAACCTACTGGTACTCTGAACATTTTCTTCAGCTTCTTTACCTGCATTTTATTTCTGGTACTTTATATTATTTTGTCTTCAATTTTACTTGTCTTTTCTTCTGAAGTGTCTAAATTGCTGTTAGTTCCATCCAGCGAATTCTGCGTCTTGGACATTGGATTGTTATCTCTAGAAGTTTGATTTGGGTCTTACTATGTTCAGTATTTTCTCTAGTCCCATGAACATGTGGCATACAGTAATAATTACTGTTTTAATATCTTTGTCTACATGTTTATTGTATATGTCTTTTTTGGGTCTCTTTGGATAGATTGCTTTTTCTCTTCATAATGAGTTGTATTTTCTTGCTTCTTTTCATGCCTGGTAATTATTAATGGGATGCTAGACCTTATAAATTTTATCTTGATGGGTGCTAGATATACCTTTATATTCCATAAATTTTCTTGAGCTTTATTTTGGAATGTGGTTAAGTTTTCAAATAAATGGTTTGCTTCTTTTGGATCTAGTTTTCAGGCTTTGTTGGGGATGACCAGAACAGGTTTTAGTCTCGCATTGATTTTTCCCACTATTGAGGCAAAACTGTTCTGAGTACTATACTCATTTTCTGTGAATTACAATGTTCTCCACTCTGACTAGTGAGAGCAGGCACTATTCCTGACCCAGTATGATCACTGATGATGGTTTCTTCTAATCCTTTTGGGTAGTTATCTCTTGCCCTTGGGTAATTTTCTCATGACCATGTACCTTGGAAGGACCATCTGCATGTTTCTGCAATCATCCCATTGTTCAGCTGTCTCTTCTGATATTCAGCCCTGTGAATGTTACCTGCCTTGACCTCCCTGGACTCCCACCTCTGTCTCCTCAACTCAGAGAGATCAATGGACTCTGATGAAGCTTCACCTTTCTGTGCCGTGACCTGGAATATTTCTCAAGGGAGTAAGTTGGAGGTGACTGTAGGCATTGTTTATTTGTATCCCTTCTCTCTGGGATGACTAGCTTATGCTTTTATCCAATGTCTGAAAACCATTGTTACATGTATTTTGTCCGTTTTTTTTCCCACTTGTTTCAGATGAGTGAGTAAATCTAGTCTCTTACTTCATCTTGTCTGAAAGTAGAAGACTTCTTATTCTTACCACAATTTTTTAAAAATTTTTAAATGTTTAGTTATTTTTTTGAGAAAGAGAGACAGAATGTGAACAGGGGAGGGGCAGAGGGAGAGGAAAATACAGAATCCAAAGCAGTCTCCAGGCTCTGTCAGCACAGAGCCCGACGTGGGGCTTGAACCCATGAGCCGTGAGATTATGACCTGAGCTGAAGTCAGATGCTTAACCAACTGAGCCACCCAGGCACCCCAACACAAATCATTTTATAATTGGATGGCTGAACTGTAATTTGTTTAAGAAGGCTTTGTTGCTTATTTGTAATTGCCAAATAACATTTTATTGTATTGATGTACTATCACCAATAAGTAACATATTATTTGACATTTGGGCTGAGATTTAGCTTTCCTTTTTATAAACAGCTACATATTTGTGACTTTTGCCTTTATTTCCCTACAATATATTTCTAGATATGGATGACTGGCTGCATGGTAAGGGCCAGATGACTACTTTGTACAAGCATACCCTGAATGCCCCTATTAATCATTATCTTGAGAGTGTATAACTCCTGTCTTTCCTCTGTCATTTCCCACAAGCAAATTATGTGGAAATATTGTTCAGCATTCCAAGTCAGAGCTTCCAGCAGTGGCCAACTCGGGCCATCTCCTTGGTAATGCAGGATGTCCAGGCTTTGATCTCCTTGGAACATCGGAGGGGTTTGCCCACCCAAGGAGGGGCAAAGCTATGGACAGCTGCTAGGCTACTTGCTTACACTATAGAAGCTGGTTGCATGTAGGTCCCAGCAGTGGGTGCTTTGTCCAGTCTGCTGCCCCTGAAACCCCTATATGTCAGTTCCCCCAGTAAGCTATGTCTTGATGGCTGGATCTGGGTTGTTTCTTGGGTTTCACGGGGTCATCACCCACCCTTGGCTGAGAGTTTGCCTGGGTGTGGCTACATTATATTAGTTATTATGTTGTTGCCAGGTTGTGCTCCAGAGAGATGCAGCCAACTGACATGTTGCCTACATATAACTTTTTGAATGTTGAGTCTTCCTCAAAATCACCTATTCTCTTCACTCATTTATGGCATCTTCTTTGGTACATATCTCCTCATTTTGATGAGAAGCTCTGTCATTCCAAGTTCCAGAATTGTTAGCACATCTGACACTCATGCTAAAAAGATTAATATTGAAACCATTCTGTGGACCAGTCTAGTCTTGATTAATATTTTCTTCTTCCAGCTTTAACATTCCTCATGCTATTTTACTTAATAACATTCTTCTCCTTCAATTAATTTAGTTTGTATGTACTCATTTTCTCACATCAAAAAATAATAACTCTTCTACTAAAAACCACCAAGCTTTGCATTAGCCTTACATATAGTTATCATAGCACTCAGAACTCACCTACCATGGGTAGGCCCAGAGAAAGATCTAGCAACAAACATAACAGTATACTTGACTAATGAGGCATTGTTATTGGAATTCAATTTTAGAACTCTCCTCTTCCTTTAGGATGAGTTATTTCTCACCAGCTTCCTCAGTCTGTATGGACCTATTTCACCAGTACTAGGGCTTTCTTTTCAGTAGAAATAAGCCAAGCTGGGACTCATGACTACACATACAGCATAATATTTTAAAAAGGAAACCTCTTGTATTCAGTGTTATCTATACATAAGTCTAGCATAAAGGGTCACAATTAATGAAGCAGAAGGACTTTTTCTTTATGGAGACTCCAAATTTGATACAAAATTTTCAGTTAGAACAGTGAAAGTTGTTTTAGGAAGTTTTGTTTTTTATTTTTCACTCATAGGTTATCTCTGGAGGCACACAAATAGTATAAATAATCAGGCAGGAAAGTCCAAAAGCATCAGGGGTCAGATATGGTAGAGTCACAGCCCTATTACAGGCCTTTTGACTTTTGATATTATATTTCCATCATGAACTGGTTAGCCTGTTCAGAACAATTAATGATTGCTCAAATGCCCAATGTTGTTATAAGTCATTTTTTCTAAAATGCTTATTTGTCTTGAATAATTTATTTGCTCATTGTGTGTTCATGTTGAAGAGCATTAAATCAACATGGTGATAAAAGAACTCTAAGTGAACACTTAGTTCTTTTATACATGAGAAATTTAGAGCCAGAAGTAGAGGAAAGGCCTTGCCCAGGGACACACAGCAGGAGCTCACAAAGTAGACTGACCACTCAGCCAATGACTTTCTTATTTCCTTAATTAAATAAAAAAATAGGAACAAAACTTCTAGACAGCTGAGGCTGTGGCTTTGGCTTTGGACCGGTGGAGAAATTGTGTTGTTGACCTTGTTTGGGGGTTTAGGTGGCAGTGCCATACTGTTCACTATAACAAATATATCATGTGTAAACTTTGCAGGAC
Source organism: Crocuta crocuta (assembly GCF_008692635.1). Taxonomy (NCBI): domain Eukaryota; kingdom Metazoa; phylum Chordata; class Mammalia; order Carnivora; family Hyaenidae; genus Crocuta; species Crocuta crocuta. The sequence continues at coordinate 3,007,916 of NW_027530974.1, forward strand.
TCAACACTCAACTAGTGACAAAAAACAGCAGACTGCCTTTCTAGGCAGTATCAAGTACTACTGCTTCATCACCAGTAATGGTACTTTCATCTAGCAAAGATTGTGGAGAATTCAATTTTCCATGAAGAAATCTTCCAGAGTCAAAATCTGCCTCTTAATCAATTCCAGCCATTGGTTTGAGTTTGACCCATGTGGCAAGTCGTCCTCCCAGTATTTGGCGATGACTTCATTTGTATAAAACTTGATTTTCCAGCCATTTCCTCAAGTGGCAGCTCTTGAAATCATCAGAATCTTGGCTGCTCTCAGGTTTTGGCTCTGTAGTCAGACAGAACTCTTAAGTCCTTAGAGCTGTTAACCATACTGGTTAAATGGGCTTCTGAATTTGTAAGATGGCATTAAGACAATGTAATGTAAGGTAAGGCAATAGAAGATAATGGCATAAGTGCTTAAGAGAGTGCCTAGTGCATGGCAAATGGTAGCTATTCCTATAATCATTACAAGGGTTATTTTTATTTACCTTTGTCATTCCAGATGTGGTCCTACAGCTCGAAATAAAGATGAACTATTAGTTCCACTATCTTGTTCTGTGCAGGGTGCTTCTTATTAATGCAGTCTACATGGGAGTGTACTAAGAAGACTCACATTTCTTAATCTTTAAATATCAACTTGAATTCAACTTAAATTCCATTGAAAGCTCCCAACCTGCCTACTGCAAAGTTTCAACACTATCTCTCTCTCTAGGGTAATAAGCTTATGTGATAGTGAGAAGATGAGAGTGGATCCTCTGATCCATAAGATAATATGATTTATGCTGGCAGCTGCATTAATCAAGCCTACATGAGGTCCAAGGTCCTCAGTGGTTATTGCAGTGGTGGGACCACCTCTCAGTACCTTGGAGGTCTGCCATCTTCCCAGAGGAACCACGAGGGATATAGTCTGGCTATCTTTCTCTTGGATTTAAAGTCCTCTGTTTCCACTTAACCTAGGGGAAGATACTTTTGCATGTTTCCAGCCACCCTCAAACTTTGTCATCAATTCTTCCTCTTCTTCATAAACACTTGAAATGACCATTGAAAATTCCTTGGAATCTTACAGAAGACTTCAACTTTAAGCCACAAACTTAAATATGAGGTAAGAGAGAGAAAGCCAATCTCTCTGCTTGATATGGGAGCGTGGGAATAGAAGCATGTGGAGAAAACCAACAGCCCAGGACCATAGTGCAATGCTGGCAGTCAAACCATACATCTAAGCTTGTTCTCATCATGTACTCTTATTAACAAGGACTTCTATAAATTTTTTATTTCCTATTTTTTTTAATGAGGTGAAATTTGCAAAATGTAAAATTAGCCATTTTAAAGTGTACATTTCAATGGCATTTAGTGTATTCACAAAGTTGTGCAACCATCACCACTATCTAGTTCCAAAACATCTCATTACCTGGAAAGAAAACCCCACTGGGGCACCTGGGTGGCTCAGTTGGTTGGGAGTCAGACTTCCGCTCAGGTCATGATTTCACGGTTTGTGGGTTCGAGCCCTGCATTGGGCTGTGTGCTGACAGCCAGCTCAGAGCCTGGATCCTGTTTCAGATTCTGTATCTCCCTCTCTCTGACCCTCCCCTGCTCTCTCTCTCTCTCTCTCTCTCTCTCTCTCAGAAATAAATAAAACATTAAACAAAATTTTTTAAATTAAAAAAAAGAAACAAAACCCCATTAGGCAACTGTCAATCTGTTTTTGATCTCTATAGATTTATGTATTCCAAGTATTTTATATAACTGTGAACATACAGTATGTGGCCTTTTGTGAGGGGCTTCCTTCACTTAGTATATGTTTTCAAGGTTTATCCACATTGTAGCATGTATCAATATTTCCTTCCTTTTTATAACTGAATAATATTCCATTATCTGTATATACTACAATTTGTTTATCCATTCACTTGATGATAGACATTTGAATTGTTTCTACCTTTTGGTTATTGTGAATAGTGCTTCTTTGTACATTCATGTACAAGTATTTGTTTGAGAATTAGTCTCTTTTTAACTCAACTGGGGACATTATATTTGCCTTGATTATTTCCTACACTGTAGATTTGAGCAACTATTTTGCCCAGGGGTTTTCAATCTTGTATGCACATCATGTGGGGATCTTTTTATAAAATATATGCTGAAATGCCTGCTGTATATATATATACATATATTATATATGTGTGTATATATACATATACATATTCATAGGCATGCAATGGAATGCTACTCAACCATCAAAAAGAATGAAATCTTGCCATTTGCAACAACATGGATGGAGTGCTAGAGAGTATTATGCTGGGTGAAATAAGTCAGCCAGAGAAAGACAAATACCATATGATTTCACTCATATGTGGAATTTTAGAAACTGAACATATGGGAAGGGGGAGAAAAAGAGAGAGGGAAACAAACCATAAGAGACTCTTAATGATAGATAACAAACTGAGGATTGATAGAGGGAGGTGGGTGGGGGATGGGCTGAATGGATGATGGGTATTAAGGAGTGCACTTGTGATGATGAGCACTGGGTGTTGTAAGTGATGAATCACTAAATTCTACCCCTGAAACCAATGTTGCACTATGTTAATTAATGAGAATTTAATTAAATTTTTGAAAAAAAGGAAAATACAATAAAAAAATAAATAAAAATACATGCTGAGATCCCTTCCCAGAACAATTAAATTGTTTAAAGCTCCCCAAGAGACTCTACTGTGCAGCCAGGGTGCAAAAGCACTGGCTTCCTGTCCAGGTTCTCAGCTTTTACTATGCATCAGATGCACTTGGACATCTTGTTAAAAACACAGATTGAAGGTAGGGCACGCACATTTGTGGCTCCAATAAGTTACCTGGTGATGCTGATGCATTGGGGCCGCACTTTGAAAATCACTGACCTCTCACCCACAAGGATGAGGATAGGGGCATCAGAATCACCTGGGAAGGCCTCTCAACTCATACCCATCTCTTTATGTTGTGCTCTGGTTGGAGGAGATAGCATTTGTATTTTAGAAAACTTCCCAGCTCATTTTACTCACACTCCTCTTCTCCCACTTGCAACTGAGAAATACTGTTTTAGCTTCCATGTCTTTCTGGGTATAGCTTCTGCCACTCAATCTGTTACCTATCTCTATAAGCCTTCATTCTTGTACTCACATCATTTCTCACATTTAAAATGCCTTTCTCCATCCGCTGCTGAAGCCTCAGCCATCTTTCACTAACTAAACCCTCATATTTTCTCTGATGTGCTCTCCAATCTTTTAATCTAGCTCCTCTCTGAATTCTCATTGTATCAACAAAGCTGTGAGGAACTAGGGTGTAAAACATAGTGCTTAATGATGTACTGTTTTAATTATTCACTGATTGTTTTATCTAAGTTATGAGTAGCCAAGTTTGTGTTTCTTTCATATTTTCCTTGATGACTTTTGTTGTGCTATATGTTGGTTAGGACCTCAGTAAAAACAATCATAAAATGTTAGAGTATTTATCTAAGAGAGCATTTGCCTCAGTCAGCCCATTGTATAAACAAAGACTGCTGAGTCAAGGATCTTGAACTTTACCCAAGGGACATTCCACAGCAGAGGGCCCAGCAGGCAATGATTTTGTGATGGTAGGCTATGGTACTTTGTCTGCTTTTCTATACACAAATGTTGTATACAAAATTACCAATTAGAAAATGAAACAACTTAGAATTATTATTTTCCTTGCAAACCATACAATATCTCCTCAATTAAAATTAGGAAATAAATCTCTGTTTTACCCAGAAGCAAATTATACAGAATAGAATGAGGTATCAAGTGTCGTGATCCCCAAAGCCTTGCACTTGTTCTGACTTGTGTTTTAGTCCACTTGCTGGGCCCATCATTCTCATTTCTGGTTTTACATGCTGCATAACTAATGATGCTCACAAGGGATGCCACGAAACAAGCTACATCAGAGGTTGGCAAATTATGGTGCCTGGGTCAAATCTGGTTTCCACCATTTTTGTAAAGGTAGTTTTATTGGAGCACAGTAACACCCATTTGTTTACCTATTTTGTGTGGTGGCTTTCACTATGCAATGGCAGAACTGAGTAGTTGCAGTGAGACTGTGTATTAGTCTAGCAGACCTAGCAGGGCTGCCATAACAAAGACCACAGACTGGGTGGATTCACAGTAGAAATGTATTTCCTCACAGTTTTGGAGGCTGGAAGTCCAAGATCAAGATGTCAGTAGGACTACTTTCCACTGAGACCTCTTTCCTTGGCTTGCAGATAGTGGTCTTCTTCTGATTGCATCTTCATGTGGCTGCCCCTTGGTCAATGTGTAACTATGTCCCAATCTCTTCTTATAAGGACAACAGTCATATTGGATTAGGGTCCAAATGAATGACCTTATTTTAATTTAATCACACCTTTTAAGACCCTATCTCCAAATACAGTCACACTCTCAGGGGTTCAGGACTTCTACATGTGAATTTGGTAGTGGTAGGGATGGGGGAGAGGTGAAATTCATCCCATAATAAACCAAATGTCTACAAAACCTAAAATATCTACTATCTTGTCCTTTATAGAAGAAACTTATTGAATTCTGTTATATACTGTAATTTCTCCTAGAAGATAGAACAAAATACAACTCTAAATTGGAAGCACCAAAATTTTCCTCCTCCCTCTATGAGCAGCCTTGGCCCTGGCTGGAGCTCCCATTGCAGGAGGGTCCTGAGGCACCCTGTCACACTTCTGAGCAGAACTTTTTTTTTTTTTTAATTTCTAGGAGAGAGACAGCGTGAGCAGGGGAGGGTCAGAGAGAGAGGGAGATACAGACTCTGAAACAGGCTCCAGGCTCTGAGCTGGCAGTCAGCACAGAGCCCGACGCAGGGCTCGAACCCACGAACCGCGAGATCATGACCTAAGCGAAAGATGGACGCTTAACCGACTAAGCCACCCAGGCGCCCCAATGAGCAGAACTTTTAGTGGGTCAATTCCCTTCAGAAACCACAGCCAGGACCATTCCATAAGTAACTAAAATTCCCACTTTCTCGAAGAATCACTGTTTTCTCACACCTATACCCTCTTTTTCTCAACTTATATCACAAGTGTAAACACTTGGCTCTCTTTTAAGCTATTTTGATGAAAGAAGCGAACTTTTTACCACTTTGTGATAAAAAGTGGTTGCTGACTTTGTTAAGAGGAGCAGGGGAAGCAAAGCCACCTCTTCCTATGGAGGTGGAAGCAGGCTGGCCCATTCACTGGCCAACTGGCTTGCTTTGTAGCAGTTGCTACTCAGTTGGGGCCCCAGAAAAACCACCCATGGTTCCGTGTCATGTAGACCTTTGGAGTGGTTGAGGAAAGTCAAAATGCAAATGGGAAATTAAAAAATGACAAGGGTCCATTTGACTACTATCACTTGGAGAAGTAATTCAACTCATGGTCAGCATATGTCCATGAGACTCAACCATGGCATTTTATTTATTTATTTATTTATTTATTTATTTATTTATTTATTTATTATTTTTAATGTTATTTTCTTAAAATTTATTTATTTTTGAAGGAGAGAGAAAGACAGAGTATGAGTGGAGGAGGGGCAGAGACAGAGGGAGACACAGAATCTGAAACAGGCTCCAGGCTCTGAGCTGTCAGCACAGAGCCTGATGCAGGGCCGGAACCCACGAACCGTGAGATCATGACCTGAGCTGAAGTCAGACACTTAACCCACTGAGCCACCCAGGTGCCCCTAAATAACTCAGTTTTATTTGATTTAATGTTGTATTTATTTTTGAGAGAAAGAGAGAGAGAGACCGAGTATGAGCAGAGGTGGGGCAGAGAGAGAGACACACACACAGAATCAAAAGCAGGTCCCAGGCTCTGAGTTGTCAGCACAGAGCCCCACGCAGGGCTCGAACCCACAAACCACGAGATCATGACCTGAGCCAAAGTTGGACGCTTGACTGAGTGAGCCAGCCAGGCATCTCCTCAGCCATGGCATTTTAAGGAGAACTTTAAGAATCCAGGCAAGAGCTCTTATGATTTTCTATTGTCTTTGGAGATTGAGATATATCTACTAAAGTAGGTCTCTAACTGGTATTTCTAAGAATGGGCTCAGCAAATAACCTCACCTGGAATGGGGATGTCCTCAGAGCTTATGTCCCTGGCATAGAGATTTATAGGAGTGATATACTATCTGTCTAAACCTGTCTCTGTCTAAACCTTTACTGGAGAGGAAACTAAAGCCAACAAACGAAGAAAGAACCACCTGAAGGTCAAATTAGGTCATGTCCTAACTCTGAGCTGGCACCCTCCCCTCTGCAGTTGTCTAGTGTTCTAGTAACACCTTGCTGTTCCTTGGGGCTTTAAAGGTAAATCAGTTCCTCAGGGAAAAGTAGCCACTTCAGGAATTTGGGAGTATTAGCTGAATGGCAGTGCTGTAGTGGATTTTGATAAAAGAAGGCGAGGTTTGTGTCTATTGCAGACATAAAAATTCCCCTCCTGAAAGCAGATGGCAGCCTGAAGTACTGTAGTCACAGTGTGGTGGAGCAGGCCCCAGAGAAGTCTTTTGTTTTGACAGGTTAAAAAGTCTGAGCTTGCTGGAAGGAAGTTTGATTAAGGAGATCATGGCCACCCCAGAGATACCAGAAAGCTGGGACCCCAGCTCACTGAACTGTGAAATCGGCACAAGGAAATGACTTTCACCCGCGAAAAGTGATGAGGCTAAGCGGGACATTCATGTGGTCATGCATTGAACCATTGAGCTCCTAATGTATGCAAAATCCTGGGGATATAATACGGAGCACAGCCAGACCTGGTCTCAGCCCTTTGTAGCTTTCAGGAAATGGAAGGAGGCAGACATTGATGAAACACAAAATAAATGTAAAATCATGGCAGTGATAAAGGGATGGGAGGAAGGGTGGGTGCAGGGAGAAAAGGACCGGCTGACGCAGCAACTCTAGTCTAAGGTGAGTGGTAGAAACTGTAGTTACTGCTTGGCCTGAGCCTTCCCTAAGAGGATGTATCCTCAGGGAAGGCTGCATTGAGGCACTGGGGGCCCTGGTTTGCCAAGTGAGTGTATGAGTGATGGACTGCTAGACATAGCCTTCCCCGCCCTGGACTCAGCTCTACAGCATCCCTAGCGGGGGGCTATCCAATCACCTGCAGGCCTAGGGGACAGAATGCTGTGTCACTGTCCTTTTAGTAAGACTTCTTGGGACACAGTTCAGGAAGCTGGGGACAACATACTTGGCTGTACAACAGCAGTCTCAGAAGAGAGCAGCAGATACTCTTGAACCTAGGGGCACCTGGGACAATGAACTATGAAAAGCCACTTTCAGAAAACCAACAGATCTACAACTGGGATATCACTACCATTCAAGAATGTCAAGGAAATGTCACATGAGTGAGACAAAGTGCACGTGTGATCAAGTAGATTACCCTGCTCCCCACCCCAACCCAGCCCACGTATTAAATTGATAATGCTGAATTCAAATCAATTCGACACCGTGGGGTAGTTGTTTTTGATATAAATAGACACTTTGGTGGTTTGGCATATTTGATGCCAACAGGAAAAGCACCACAATCACCTATGCCATACAAAGGTCTGGGATTCCTCTCACTTCCTTCCTCTTCCTTTGCTAGTCAACGGACAGAAGTCTCTCTGCTGCCACCTACTGACAACAGTGAGTACAACTACACATTTGTACAGTGTCTTCGGGGAAACAAGTTTTCAACTACCATTACCTCTCTGAAATGAAGCCTGCCTTCCCTCCTAATGCTGTATTTTGACTAAAATTAAAAATGGGTTTTCTTTAACTTCAAAAAGTCTTATACATGTTTAAGAAAATCTGTACCAGACGGGATTGATCCTCACTTTCAAGAACCTAAAAATTTTGTCACCAATTCAAGGAGTAGACAGAGATGTATTTAACAGCAGTCTCTAAATACACTGCTAGGGTAGCCTGGGTGGCCCAGTTAGTTGAGCATCTGACTTCAGCTCAGGTCATGATCTCACAGCTTGTGGGTTCTAGCCCAGCATCAGACTTTACATTGACAGTGTGGAACCTGCTTCAGATTCTCTATCACCCTCTCTCACTGACCTGCTCTCTCTCTTGAAAATAAACTTTAAAAACTTAAATATTCTGCTCTATTTATCTGAAAATAAGTGTTTCTGGTTCTTCAACATTTAAATTCCTTTATGTCCTGAGTATAGTCGCCTGAATGAAGACTATAGGATGTGGTTTCTGAAAGGATTTTAAAAAATGGTTGTAATTCTGATATCCGGATGATGTTTTCTGTTAATGAGGAAAAGTAAAAGAAACTGGATATGAGATTCTGGTCCCTTGGGGGACAGACTGTGTTTTATTACTATTTGTGTTTATTACTATTTGTGTTTAATTACTATTGTTCCAACACCGTCTGGGTCACAGTAGGTGCTCAATAAATGTCAGTAAATGTGGAAGGGGCAAAGGTGCTGATGCATTCATTGGTCCCTTAGAGATGGCCTGGATTGGACTGGAACTTCCCTTCCTGCCACTCTCACATGAAGTCCAGCATGGCTACAAGCCCTTGAGTCTCAGAGGTGCGTTGAGATGGGCACTGGGGTTAGAAAAAGTCACAGAAAGCCTGAGAGAAGGGCTTGCTATTGTCATCCAACTTCTTCCCACCTTTCCTTCCCCTCCACAAAGTGGCAGGTTCCAGAAACCATGTGGGATTTAGGGCGGTACGCACTGACTGTCAGCCCTTGGGGCAAAGTGTCCAGACAGCGTGGCTGAAGACAAGTCAGGGTTCTCTAAAGAAATAGAACCAAGAGAGGTGTGTGTGTGTGTGTGTGTGTGTGTGTGAGAGAGAGAGAGAGAGAGATTTTGAGGAATTGGCTCATGTGGTTTTTTTTCATTTAATATAATTTATTGTCAAATTGGCTTCCATACAACGCCCAGTGCTCATGCCAACATGTGCCCTCCTCAGTGCCCATCACCCACTTTCCCCTTTCCCACACCCTCCATCAACCCTCAATTTGTTCTCTGTATTTAAGAGTCTCTTATGGTTTGCCTCCCTTCCTCTCTGGCTCATGTGATTATAGAGGCTTGGTTAAGTCCAGTATCCGTAGGGTGGACCAGAAGCTGGTGGCTTAGGGAAGAATTGCAGTCCAAATCCAAAGGTGGTCTGTGGGAAGAATTTCTCTGGAAGAGATTCATCTTTGTTCTATTAAGGCCCTCAGCCGATTGGATCAGGCCCACCCATGTTATGGAGAATAATCTGCTTTATCTCAGAATCTATGATTTATATGTTAATCTCACTTGAAAAACTCCTTCACAGAAACAGCCAGAATAATGTTTGACCAAATATCTGGGCACCATGGCCCAGCCAAGGTGACCTAAAATTAACCATCACAGTAAGGCACCTTGGAAATGTTTAACAGATGTGTTTAGCAGCCACCAGTTAAATACCTCCCGTTAGAGAGCAGCAAGCTGCCAGCCAAAAGCATTTATGGCTCCTGAATCCAGGGAAGCTAGGAAGGCTTTAGCCTCACCTCTGCTTTCTACTCTTCACAACACACCTCTCGTTTTCAAAGACACTTTCAGAGTACATTTCCCAGGATGAGTTTGGCACCATCATTTTTTGAAAATGGGTGACTGCAGGGATCTGTGTATCGATGAAGAGGCAATAAATTATCTTCTGAGCCCAGGACTGGACATAGCAAGGGATAAGAGTTTCCAGGTTTCCTGCTTAGGATATACTACCAGGGTCGCTCTGGTGTCAGGGCATAGGGTGGTTGTGGGAGTGACTGGGGTTCATTTCACAGCTTGGCTTTCTACCAAGTTACATTTTCATCAATTTGTTGTTTATTGCAGCTCCCTTCAGTTACTGGCTTTGCAAGCTCCCTTCAGTTACTGGGTGTTCAGCAATGTGATGTATATTCATGTGTGAAAATAAATATACCTCTTTAATTGACACAAGATAGAATGAATTATGGAGGAATTTTTTTTGATAATTTCATGTTTTAGTGTGAAAATGTTTTAGTGTGAAGACTTTTGGAGAATTGAAACTTTGGGGGTCACAAGGAAATGACATCAGGAGTATATTGCAAATCATCTCAAATCTTTCTTCTATTTAGGTCTGGCTTTAGGCCAAATTGTAATAATAAATGAGGAAATTTACTATAGTTTTCTTAGTATACTTAAATAATAGTACATTATCTCACTGTGCTGTATTTCTTTGTTGCTTATCTCTAGTAGATGGTGAGTCCTTAAAGATAGGGGTTAAGTGCTATATTCCAAACACCTGCACATCGCAAGTGGTAGGTAAATGTTTGATGAATGAATGAAGGAATACTGCTGCCATTCTTGCTTCTGTTTATTTATACTTGGGTAGATTTGTGGTTTTAAGACCCTGGGAAGCCTCATAAGAACCTCAGACTCAACATGTCCCAAACCAAACTCACCTTCTTTCGTCCTCTTCCAAAGCCACTCCTCTGCCTCGGTCCCCCTGTCCCTACACATTTAGTCATCAAGCCAGAAATCCTACCGTCCTCAGCTCCCTGCCCCCATTCTCCATGTCCATCCATCAAGTTCTAGGATTTCATCCAAACAGTTGTTCTTAGTTCCCCATCCTCTCTTTCTGTTCTCTTCCAACTTGCCCCTTACCACACCCTTCACCTGGACCCTGCAATAGCTTCCAAATGTGTCTGCTTCCTTCCAGGTGGCCTTCTTCCAAGCCAGTTCCATCTCTGCCAGGGATTTTTTTTTTTTTTTCAGTACAAACCCATCATATCATTTCTCAGCCTTAAACCTTCCAGTGGTTCTCCAGGCTGTTGGGAGAAAGCCCAGACTATAACTCAGCCCAGAAAGTTCTTTGCAACCAGCCCCCATATAATCCTCTAGCTCAATTTTGACATTGGCCTTTTGCTCCAATAACACAAGCAATTGCATCTCCATAAAATTTCCAGGATCTCCTCTTTCTGCCATATGTATTAGTCCTTTCTTGTTTTGTTATCAGCATGTCTTCCTCCCTATTCTTTAGGGTACGTGTTCACTCCACCAGTATGTGCAAGACTGTGGGTCTGCCAGTTGCAGATTTTAGCCTCCCCTGGCAAGGGAGAAGGTGTGGGACTTAGGCTCAGCCCCTGGATTCTCATCTTAAGATTTGGAAATGTGACCAAAGGAAGGACAAGAAGAGCTAGGAGCTCTTTCACCCAGCTCTGACAGATGGTAGGCAATGCCTTGCTATCTGGGCCCCTGGATCCCAGGATCTGCTCTGACTCTTGACTTTCCTGAGTCTGTCTTCATTAGAGTCTTTCTATAATGATCTCATTTTGCTTGAGCTGACCAGAGTTGGATTCTGCGCTTACAACCAAAAAACCCAAACCAGCACTTTCTCACCATCTACATTGCAGCTCCTGGAAGCTTCTAGATCCTCCAGCCTGATGAAGAACACTCTAGCTTCTGCTCCTAAAGACTCTGCCTGGCCTTGGCAGGCTGTGAATGTCTTTATGGCCTTGATACCGAAGACTGTCTTTGTCCCATAAGTGGCATGTAGTTAGTGCTTGTGTTCCTCCACTAAAAATAAACAGAGAAAGGAATCAAGATAGCACAATTTCATAAAAATCAAAAAAATAGATATTTATCTTTTTTAAATATTTTAAACAAAAACCTTAAAATATATATACATTCTCTACTTTAAACAAAACAGACTCAACAAAATCCAGCCATTTTTTGATGATGCTGTGAATATCCTTGGTTGCTCTGAGCTGGCATGTGATGCTGCCCACAGGATCTTCTGAAGTATCTTATCTTCTGCACCAGTGCCCTAGAGCTGCCATACAGCTGTGGGTCTGTAGCCTTTCTTCCATTACCTCTGTATTAGCCCTTATTCTTCAATGTTTCTTTGATGCATTAGTGAACACATTTTTACAGAAAGCATGTCATGTGCCAGGCCCTGGGTTAGGTATTAGAAATGCAAAGAGGTTTGGCCACCATTGTATTCTCAAGGGAAGCACAGTCTGGGGTAGGGGTCGGGCAATTAACCAGAAACACAATATAGAGATAGGTGTTTGTGCTGGGTGCTGGGAAGCACATAGGCAGGACACTTAATCTAGACTCGTGGTCAGAGAAAGTTTTCTTGATTTGAGGTGAGTCTTAAGGGAAAATGGGAGCTATCCAGTTGAGGGATTTTCTGAACTTGCATCAGACATCTATGTTATAGGGACACCTAGCCCCTTCCCTTCCTCTGGGAGTGGCTGCTACTCTATTTCATCTCTGTGGTTCTCCTGAGAGCTGCCATATTCATGGAGTACTCTACTCTGCCTCCCCTCTACCCAGTTAATTGGTATTATGGGTGAGCTAAGTGGAGCCCCACATCCCTTTGACCAGAAGTGATTGCTCAGTTGGGCCCTGCCTCACTGAGCCTTTGAAAGTCCTCCTCTGGAATGCTTTGAATTGTTGGTGAAACACGAAGTCTTTGTGGACTTAAGAGCAGCAAGATATGGGACTCTGGAATTGACCTTTTGTTTCTCATCCCATAGAGAGAGCTATTGAGGAGTGGAGACCACTGAAAGGAGGCACAGAAAGAGATGAAGAGTCCTGTAGATATCCAGACTCTGACTCCAATTATTCCTGAGGCACAAACACATCCTCATTTTATTTGTGGCTTGCCAGTTGACCCTTCCCTAGATCCCATGATGTATTCTAGTACCTTCCAATAAATTCTTAATTATTTAATAAACAATTTATGATAAATAACTAAATTGCTAAGAAAGAGCTTACTAAAAAAAGTTCTGGAAAAAAAAATTTTTTAAACTTCTAGAAAATGCAATGTCCTAATCTCTGGGTCCTTCAGTATCCATGAGTCAGTGAGAACTATAAGAGAAGCTCTCTTGCCCAGAAAACTGGTCTGCATTATGGAGGAATGGTTTCATGTACATAGTGGGTATTGTATCCCAATAGTGCCCGATGTTTCTAAGCAGATGGCTTTATAAATCAGACTTATTGGAGCCATGTTGGAAGCTTTAGTTACATACAAGCTAGATTACTCAAAGATCATCAAAGGAGGGGCTGCAGATGCTTGGTTCAGAGGCCTGTGCCTTTTGTACAGTGCAAACCCCCCTTTCCTTCTCTGCCTCTTCTTGAGCCTGTTACTTGTTTTTTTTTTAATTTTTAATGTTTTTAATTTATTTTTGAGAGTCAGAGACAGCATAAGCAGGGGAGGACCAGAGAGAGAGAGAGAGAGAGGGAGAGATACAGAATCTGAAACAGGTTCCAAGCTCTGAGCTAGCTGTCAGCACAGAGCCTGTTGTGGGGCTCGAACTCACGAACTGTGAAATCATGACCTGAGTCAAAGTCAGATGCTTAACCGACTGAGCCACCCAGGCACCCCCTGTTACTTGTTCTTGGCCTTAATGATCACATTATCCAGATTAGACCTTTTTGCTATTAACTCAGTCCTTCATAGCAATCCATCTCTTTAGAGCATAGCCTTTGATATTGTGCTTACTGGGGTTTTTGTTTTTGTTTGTTTGTTTGTTTTAGCTTATGACCACTCTCTGAGTCTGTTCTTGGTTTTAGCTTTTTATGTCCAAGTTGAAAACTTGAGCCAACAAGGGGCCTATGCAGTGTCTGCTCAACGGCCAGCCAGATATTCATTGGCTAAAAAAGACCCATAATAATTTAAGGCAATCCTTCTTGAAGTTTGGGAAGAGAAGAGCACAAGAGATTATAAAGAAACCTCTGAGAAGAGAAAGCAAAAATAGTTAAAAGGAGAAGCATCTGGGGGCTACAGGGTAAGGGTGGGAAGGATAACTAGGGGAGGGAAGGTAGCTCCTGGGGCCAAACCCGAGTGAGATTGTCATCCAAGTCCTTGATTATCCCAAGATCCGTGTGGTCTGGAGAAAACTAGACTTCTCTTTATCCTTATTTTGAGATTTTCTCAGGCATCTCTGGAGGAGCATTTATTCCCAAATCCAGGAGCTCAGCCCCAGGTCTCTGCTGTTGACAAAAAAGTTCCACAAAGGCATTGACTTCAATCCTTGTGGTGGGAATGAAGTTCAGTCTAATTTTCAATACCAATATCATTCTGTTGGTCCTTGAACTTTGCTCTGCCACTCCACATCCCTCTGAGACTCTAAGAGGGTCAGGAAAACAGTGGGTCTTTGGAGATACTTACATCTCAAAGCAGCAAGTTGAATAGGTTTTCTGTGGTCAAATTCACCTAGACAGAAGTACTGCCACTGTGGACGAGCTTTTTTAGGCTCTCAGCCTAAGATATAAAGAGTTTTCTTACTTCATGGAAAGGTTTTCCAGAAAGGTACTTCACTGCAGAAAGCGAGGAATGACAGAGGCTGATCCAACACCATGCCCTCTGTCGAGGGCACTCTTACCTGACTCTGGGACACCGCCTGGATCATTGACTTCCTGCCATGGGACATTTGGAGGACAGACCAGACACGAGATATTTTGATGAAACGGCTTTTAAATATACAGTTAGCTCTATTCTTTAAAGTAAGGGGAGGGCAGAGGGGAACAGGGAGCACGGCCTTAGGAGATGTTGGGTGGAGGGAGACAGCCACCAAGAAGAACAGGAGGGAAGCAGAGCACCCTGGGAAGTTTGCAGATGGAATCGAATAAAGCATTGGCATTAGGTAAGCTGCAAAATGTCTAGGGAGAATGCTGAATAATGAAAAACCAGCCATGAAAGAAGTCAGTACAACAGGTCCTAAAAGTCTCCACAGGAGCTGGGAGAGGCTGGCATAGGCAGTGCGAGCCGCCCTTGCTGAGGGGCTAACATCTGCCCCAGGTCGGGGGGAATTGGCCTCAGCACAGCTCAGAAGGCAAGAAGCTCACTAGCTTTGCATTTGTCAAAAATGGCTAGCTTGGCTCCCAGTGACAAATGCTTTCTACGTTCTGAAGAAAAGGGACAGCGTTCCAAGCAGGCCATGAGACAATCTGCAGAATCTATTTCCCATACAAAGTAAAGGCATATTTCAAAATTATTTAAGTTATCTATAGGCTTATCTCTTGCAAGGTTGAGATTAGGTAAATGAGGGGAAAGTGGAGGGTAGTAGCGATATGGGGATGAGATATCCAGCCAATGGGAACCCTAATCAGGAGGCACATCTCCAGGGCAAGAGTCTGAGAGAACACTGGCAGGAAACTAGGACCCCCAAATCTTTGAACTCACAGCCAACAGTGCCTCCAGACTTTGGAGACCGCTGTGCAGAGCAGATGAGGGGACATCAAGTAAAATCTATTTGTTACTCCACAGCTCTGGCCCTTGGCCCTGGGGAGAAGCCCTGGGCTTGGATCGTTGAGTCCCAATCAATAATCTGTGGGCCTCAATCAACAACTCAGCAGATTGGCTTTTGGTGAAACAGCTCTTTAGCGAATTTGGTCATTTGGTGAATTAGTTTTTGAAGAATTGATTTTTGGAGAAATAAACGAGAACCCTCCAGGGCCTGTCTCACAGTCTAGTAGAGATGCAGTTAGGCCGGAAGTTTAAACAGAGGAGTTCAGCTCAGCTTCTAGGTTGAGTGGGAACTTAAAAAGGGATATGTTTGTTGCAGGTGGGACAGAAAGTCCCCGAAGCCTCTGTGCCCTCCAGTCCTCCAGAGCTGGGTGCTTCAGAATCCTCAGGCAAAATGTACAGGGGAGAATTCCCTTGGGGGAAATGACATGAAATAAGGGTTTGGGGAACAAGAAGAAAGGAAAGGACGGCTTTGGACTGCTGTTGTGGGTAGCAGGAATAAGAACATTCTGTGTCTTGGCTGCAGTGGTAGGTATGCGGGTGTAGCTTACTCATTTCCATGCACCGCTGTCCTCTGCTTGCCAAGAACATCATTATCAGAGAGGGTGTGGCTGCCCGAACGTCCCCGCAAAGGCCAAGGCTTCTTTGGTCAAGTGGGCCTCTCAGGTGTCGTGTGCTCCAATGGCTGCCTGCACCCATCAGCCGCCTCTGGTCAGCCTCCTACGGACTATGCTCACAGCCTTTCAGGCCTGCTGTTTCTTCATTCACCCTTCCCAGCCGGCTCTGCTCTGCCCTGCCAGTTCCATTCTATTTGTTCTTGGTTTTGTCCTGTCATTTCTTCCCAAAGAGATGCTCACCACTCTTGAGATGCCTACACTTTCCTACTCCTCTTGCCATTAAATGAAGTTAAGAGACTTCCAGTTAAAATTCTTGCATTTACATAGTTGTTGAGTGGGCTCAGAGGCTCATCTCCACACCCAGACCTGCCCCACCACACCCTGGGGGTGTTAGGGCAGGGAAGGAGAAGATGGCATTCTCCTTTCCATGACTTTCTTTTCTGTAAAATGATGGGGGTGGACTTAAATATCTTCCTTTTTCCCCCCAAATTTATTTATTTGAGAGAGAGCATGCCATAAATCAAGGGAGGGGCAGAGAGACAAAGAGAGAGAATCCCAAGCAGGCTCCATACTGTCAGTGCAGAGCCCAATGCAGGGCTTGATCTCACAAACCATGAATTCCTGACCTGAACTGAAATCAAGAGCCAAATGCTTTACTGATTGAGCCACCCAGGTGCCCTTAAATATCTTAATATTCTCCCTCTTTTTGTTTTTAAACACCTTTATTGAGGTAAATTGGACTGTTAACCATATTAACCTTGAGTAATATGGTGAGACCAGACACAGATTAAGAGAAAGAGATCAGAAAGCTTTACTGTTCTGTTTCATCACAGTGCCCTGGGAAGAATACATTACACAGTGCAGGGCCAGCAGGAAGTACCAGGGTCACTTAGGAGCAGAGGGTGAGGGGAAACTATGAGCAAGAGTCTCTTCTTTTTAAATGTTTATTTTTGAAAGGGAGAGAGACAGAGTGTAAGCCAGGAGGAGGCAGAGAGAGAGGAAGACACAGAATCCGAAGCAGGCTCCAAGCTCCAAGCTCCAAGCACAGAGCCTGACGCAGGGCTTGGACCCATGAACCATGAAATCAGGACCTGAGCTGAAGTTGGACGCTCAACTGACTGAGCCACCCAGATGCCCCTGGGCAAGAGTCTTTTTTTTAATTTTAGAGAGAGAGAGCAGGGGAGAGGGACAGAGGAAGAGAGAGAGAGAGAGAGAGAGAGAGAGAGAATCTTAAGCAGGCTTTATGCCCAGTGTGGCTGGGCAAGTCTTTATTGTGGCTTCTACAGGAAGGAACAGGTGAGGCAGGGTAAGCAGGCTTAGGAGTGGCCAATCTAGATAATTCAGTGGGCCCTGGGGTATCTAGCTGTCTGGTACCTGGCCCTGGGTTGTCAGGGCACACAGTGTCCTGGAGTATGAGAGCCTGACAAGGGAGGAGGTGGTCGTCATGGGCTCAATCAGCTGCTCATGAAGGAACCCTCCAGCCTCTAGCCAGGGTCTCTACTGGGTCAAGACAGCATTAAAAAAAATATTATGTTGACATAAAATAAATTGCACATACTTAAAGTGTACAGTTGGATGATTCTGGATATCTGTAAATACCTATGAAACCATTATCACAATCAAGATAGTGAACATATCCATCCCACCCCCATAGGTTTCCTTCTGACCTTCGGGAATCTTCTCTTCCCAAGCAACCATTGATCTTTCTGTCACTATAGATGAATTTGCATTTTCTAGAATATTACGTAAATGGAATCATACAGCATGTACCCTCTTTTGTCTGATTTTTTCACTCAGTATTATAATTTTGAGATTTAACCATATTTTTGCATGTGTAAATAGTTTATTCCTTTTTATTGGTGGGTAGTATTCGTTGTATGAATGTACCATTCATCTGTTGGTGAACATTTGGGTTATTTTCAGTTTGGGCTATTAAAAATAAAGCCGCTATGAACATTCAAGTACATTTGTGCACATACATTTGTAATGTATATATAGTTTCATTTCTCCTAAACACCTAGGATTTGAATGGCTGGGTTGCGTACGTGTATATTTGGCCTTTTAAGATAAAGCTGTTTTCCAGAGTGGCTGTACCATTTTACATTCTCTCCAACAGTGTACAAGAGCTCAAGGTGTGAGGTGCCTGGTAGCTCAGTTGGTTATGCGCCCAACTCTTGGCTTCAGCTCAGGTCATGATATCATGGTTCATGAGATCAAGCCCTGCATCAGACTCTACACTGACAGTGTGGAGCCTGCTTGGGATTCTCTTTCTCTCTCTCTCTCTTTGCCCCTCCCTGACTTATTTGCATGTACAGGTGCAGATGCGCTCTCTGTCTCTCTCACAAAATAAAAAATAGATTTAAAAAAAAAGAGTTCTGGTTGCACCACATGGTATGCTAGCACGTGGTATGGTCAGTGTTTTTACATTTTATTCATTGTAGGGGGAGTGTGGTAGTATCATATAGTACTTCTAATATGCATTTGTCCAATGACTTTTGATGGCAAGCATCTTTGTGCTTATTTGCTGTCAGTGTATCTTCCCTGGTAAAGTGTGTGTTCAGATCTTGTATTATTTTTATAACTGGTTTCATTGAATTCTTATTGTTGAGTGGTAAAGTTTCTTTTTATAATTTTGATATGAGTGCTTGGTTGCATATAAGTTTTGTATATTTTCTCACAATCTATGTCTTACCTTTTATTTTCATATTCATTTCCTCTTAAAAGGCAAAATTTAAAATTTGAGAATGTTAAATTTATTTGTTATTTTTTCTTATAAAGCATATGCTTTTTGATTTGTATTTAAGAAACTTTTCCAAAACAAAAGTCAATAATGTTTTCTGGTTGTTGTTTTTTTTTTTCTAGAAATTTAGTAGTTTTGATTCTTACATTTAGGTCTACATCCTTTTCAGTTAGTTTTTGTATATGGTGTCAAGTAAGGGTTCAAGTTGATTCTTCTGCATACAGATACCTAATTGTTCTAGGATCATTTGTTGAAAAGGTTATACTTCCCCCATTGAGTTGCCTTGGTATTGTTGTCAAAAATCAACTGATCATATAACTGTGGCTCCATTTCTGAGTTCTTCTGTTCCATTCATCAGTTTGTCTACCTTCACACTAAAGCTACAGGATCTTATTCATTGCAGATTTATAGTAACTCTTGAAATCAGGTAGAGTTAGGGTTGTTTTCAGGGTTGTTGTTTTGGCCATTCTATATCATATTCCTTTGACCAATATGCACTGTTTGAATTACTGAGAGGGTGTGATATGTCTTGATGTTTATCTAGGCTAGTTCCTTCTAAGGGTGTGCTTTTAACTACTCAGATTCACAGGCAGAGCCTTAGGGGCAGATTCCTCCACCCCCCTCCACGCCACCTCTGTCTCCCTGCTCACATAATCTCCTGCCCCCTAGGAGGATCTTAGGGGAGCAGCCCTTAGTACAGAGTAGAGCCTGTGGTGGAGGGGAGGACAAAAGCAGCCTGCCCTTTGCTTATGGGGAGTTTTTGACCAAAGAACAGCTGCTGTGGAATGGAGGAGCCCACTTCCAAATGGACAAATACGGTCAGATTCTGCCTAGAGTTCTCAAGGTCTGAATAGTTCAGACATAAAGACACATTTGTTTTGAGAATGATGGTGAATCACAGGGAGAAGTTCCCATGGCTTTTCTTTTAAATTCTTTCACAGCAGCCTGACAGGATTTGTACAGAGGGAGAGTTTTTTGGCAGGTTCTAAAGGGGAGAGAGGGATGAGGCTGTTATTTCAGGCTGCCAATGACCTTACATGTATATGGTATCTTTTCTCCAAAAATTACAAAAATGCCTTACAGATGCTAAATTGCCAAATAATCATTAATCCTGCTAGCACTGAGAAATGAAGAATACAGCTGAATAGTTGAGATGAATGCAAATGACCTCCCACCTGTGGTCACCAATCCCCAAACTGAATGATGACCAACAGAGGAACACCTTCTTATGTACCAGTGGGGTGTTGATGGGGGCCCCCATAGCTCCTACCTAAGAAACACACACTATTTACATTTTTCTGAATGCTACTTACCCAAGAGGCTCTTGCTAAAAATCTGACAGATATTTCTCTGACAACATATTTCTTCTTTTGGGTAAGAAACCCTGTAATCTTGCTTGGTAATCCTTACTCAGATAGAAATAGGTATTCTTGGGGTGCCCAGGTGGCTCAGTGGGTTGAGCATCTGACTTCTGCTCAAGTCATGATCTCCCTCCTGGTCCATGAGTTCAAGCCCCACATCAGGCTCTGTGCTAACAGCTCAGAGCCTGGAGCCTGCTTCAGTTTCTATGTCTCCCTCCTTCTCTCCCTGGCCCTCCCCCGCTTGCGCTCTGTCTCTCCTTCTCTTTAAAAAAAAAGAAAGAAAGAAATAGGTATTCTTTTTTCTCTAAAATCTTTACATTTTATGTACAAATATGCACATTTATGTAAATTTACACATTTAAAAACTGTTCTTCAAGAGGCAGAAAGAGTAAATGAATCATTTTCTTTATAGCAACCATAGAATTTTAGAACATGTAGGGACATTTTAAATCATCTCATTGTTTTTTGTTTCATGGGTGAAGCCATTGATACACAGGAAATTGAGTGACACCTGCAGGCCATAGAAGGGGCAGAGCCAAGCCTAGAACCCAGCTTCTGGACTCCCTGTTTAGTGCTCTTTCCACTGGGGTGAAATATAACATAGCACATACACAGCACATATGACCTAACTCCCCATTCCCAAGCCCATGGCAGATATCGACAGTCAATTGCCAGTATGATCCTCACTGAACCCCACCATCTTCTTCGACCAGAGACGTAGGCGGTGGGTGATAAAGGCAAGTACAAACTTAGAGTCAGGCAGACCAAGAATGAATTCTGTGTCATTTCCTTAATTGCTGAGAGCTCAGACAACATGTGTTCATCTTTCTGAGCCTCAGTTTCTTTATTTATAAAATGGGGAGAATAGTCACATCTACCGCATTGGTCTGAGTGGAGGATTAACTGTGTGAAGTCCTATAAAGCAGCACACTTCCGTAAGAGCTCAGCACTTACAAGCTGTGATTTTTCATGATATGACCACAACAATGATGGTAATGACAATTCTTTTGTAGCATCCTGCTGTGCCATATTTCCCACATCACATCTGCAATCAAATGGGTCAGTTTTTGATCTGAAATCAAAAGGCCATTTCCTCATCCATCCTCATCGTATATGCATCAACGAGTGGTATTGCTCTGCTCTTTTATCTTATCTCTGCTTTCCTCAGCTCCTTGACATTGGATCCACTGGTGTGCTCTGCTGCTAGTTGAGGCTGAATCCAGACCCTACCATCCATGTCAACCTGGGGTCACATTGTGTCCTTCCAAATTCATATGTTGGAGTCCTAAGTTCCATGATTTCAGAATGTAGCCTTATTTGGAAGTTGGCTCCTTGATAATATAATTAGTTAAGATGAGATTATACTGGAGTAGGGTGGGTCCTAAAGCCGATATGACTGGTGTCTGTATAAAAAGACCAAATGCCATGTGAAGATTGAAATTATGCAGACAACACCAAGGACCACCAAAGCCAGGAGAGAGGCCTGGAACAGATCCTTCTCTAGGACCTTCAGTGGGAACATGACCCTGCCAATACCATGTTGTTGGACTCTGGCCTCCAGAACTGTGAGACAGTAATCTCTGTGGCCTAAGCTACTTAATTTGTAGCACATTGTTGTGGTAGCCTGAGGTCACTAACATAGGGTGTAAATGAATTCACTCCCTCCTAGAGGCTCAGTCACAATGACTGGGTACCCTGAGCTGCACCCAAGTGTCTTCCACCTTCAGGAAGCAAGGGTTTGGAGACTGGGGAAAGACCTCAGCTCTCAATGTTGGCTTTTTCTGAACTCATTGAGTATAGAATGCTTGCTTGCCTCATTCTCTAGGTTCCCCTTTTAAGATTGAGGCTTCACCTGTTCCTAGTTTAGCTGACTGTCCCAAAAACCAAATCCTGGTTGGGCATCTGAGGTTCAGAAGACAGAGCCTCTTGAATGATAGATCTTTTGAAACAATGGCTGCCAGCCATGGGGGTCTTGAGTGTTCAACCTTTCCTTGAATTTAATGTGCCACCATCCACTCCCTTGCCCTCTGCTCCACCATCAGACTTGTACCCTGACCGATTTAGGATTAGAACTGAACCCACAGGGCACTTGGTTGCTGTTTCCTGGCTAGTGGTATCACCTCTGCCAGGCCTCAACTGGCCTCCTGAGCTCTGATTCTATTGCCAAGTAATCTGTACTGGCTCCCTTGGGAGTTTCTGGAAGGAGGACAATTATGACCTCAGATAAATCATATATTCTGCCTGAGAATTTCATTGTATCTTTTTATGGTTAAAAATGTCCATGGTCAAAAAATGAAAGGAACAAAAAGGAAAAAGTACTAGAAGCACAAGACTTAGAGGTATGCACTATTAATATTTGGGTTTATGTTTTTTTGGAATTTTTGTCTTATTTCTATCTTTGTTTAATTACTCAATTTCTATTTCATCAAAGGAATATGAGCACAGAATTCAAAAAAACAAATAGTTCTAAAAGGTTTATAAAAATTCAGTGATTGCCTGTCCCCTCCCAGATCCTTGCTCCAGAGATGATCATTTTGAATTTCTTCGTCTATGTCTTATGGTCCTTGCACATCTTAATTACTTCCAGATTTAGACTTGATATCTTCAGTACCTACTGTGGCAAATAAGGGTTTATCTTTCTTACCATGTCATTATCTCTAAGTTCCCCTTTCTTATGCCTGTATGGTCATTCTAATTTTGTGAAAACAATATTGAGAATATTAACACGTGTACAGATAATGTTCACAGCTGAAAATTGTCATGCGCCACCATCATTTCCTTTTTTCCACCCTGAAAGTAATAGTTACCTGTGTCTTGTTTGCTCAGTGTTCTTCGCCTTCATTGCTAATTCTTCACACATATCTCATCATCTCACAGCCTCCCCCATGCACTTTTCCTCAAGGGGATTCACATCAGATAATCCATACGTTCCATTTTACTTCCCAAAGACCTGCCTCTGGAGACCTCCCTTTTCCTTCTCACTGTGCTAGGTGCCTCCTGGACCCATTGTGTGATGTTATCCTGGGATTTTTCTTTGCGTTCACTCTTGGAATCCCTTTTATCTTTTTCCTGCACCATATTCTTTCTTTCCTCTATGTCATGCCTTTCTCCTTCTTGTTGTACAAGTAATGCTGTTGTGCACACTAATGTGTTTGGTGTACATTTGTGTGCACTCTCGTTAGGCAGATATGTAGAAATGGGATTGATCTTAGAGAATATGGGTTTTTTTCCAGCTTTCCTTGATACTGCCAGTCTTCCGCGATAAACGTGCCAACTTACACCCTCACTGACAATTTCAGTTCCACATTCTTACCAGTACTGGATGTAGTCAGTTTGAAGATTGGAGCCATTTTGGTATTTCATTGTGATTTTAATTTGCATATGCTTAATGACTAACTTGATGATGTTCAATATCTTTGGGTCATTTACATATTTTCTTTCACTGAGTGCCTATTTGAGTTTTTGCCCATTTTTCTATTGGGTTATCTGCCTTTTTCTTATTGATTAATAATAGTTCATTTTATTCCAGATGTGAATCTTGTATCAGATATATGGTTGCACATATTTTATGTCTTTTGATGACATGCTTTAATTTTTCCAATTCATCAGTCCTCTCCTCTTAGGGTTGATTTTGGGAGAAAGAGAGAGAGAGTGAGCAGGGGAGAGGAGCAGAAGGAGAGAGAGAGATCTTGTGGGGCTCCATCCCATGACCCTGGGATCATGATGTGACCCCAAATCAAGTCAGGTGCCTAAACAACTGAGCCACCCCGGTGCCCCTTAAATGTACTGTTTAAGAAATCTTTGCCTTCTCAAGAGTAATGAAGATAGTTTCCTATTTTGTTTTTAAGAAGTTTTATTATGTTTCCTTTCACATTTATTAAGATTTTAAAAAGTCCTCCTGGACCAGGTTTTTGTATATGGTGTGAAGTAGGACTCAGGATTTATTTTTTCCATAAAAGATAGCCAATTATCCCAGAACCATTTATTGAAAAGACCATTCTTTCTCTGTTGCAATAAATGTGTGGTCTATTCCTGAATTCCCTATAATATTCCATTGGGTTATTTGTCTAGGCTTCCCTCAATAGCATGTGATTTTAATTATTATAATAAGTCTTGATATATATTGGTATATGTCTTTTGTTTTTTAAGATTGTCTTGGCAATTATAGGCGCTGACATTTTCATATATATTTGGAATCAGTTTAAATCTTTCCATACTAAACTAAACCAAACCAAAACCAAACCAAAACAACACTCTTCTGGGATTTTGATTTGGATCTCATTGAATCTATAGTTCAATTTGGTGAAAATGACATATTTGCAATATTCTTCTTTAGTCTGGGAACATGGAAATTCCATTTCTTCAGGCTATTACAATTTTATCTCTATAGTCTTTATTTGGTCTTATAAATCTTGTTAGATTTATTTACATATTAACTTTTTCTAATGCTATTTATATAGTATTTCTAAAATGTCATTTTTTTATTGAGGTATAATTGTATATAACATTACATTAGTTTCAGGTATACACCATTACAATTTGATATTTGTATATATTGTGAAATGATCACCACAATAAACGTGCCTAAGATATGTCCTTATACATAGTTACAAAAAATGTTTTTCTTGTGATGAGAACTTTGAAGATCTATTTTCTTAGCTTCTTTTTTTTTNCTCTTGTATCCTTGGTTAGGTTTATTTCTAGGTATTTTATGGTTTTTTGTGCAATTGTGAATGGGATCAGTTTCTTCATTTCTCTTTTTGTTGCTTCATTGTTGGTGTATAAAAATGCATCTGATTTTTGTACGTTGATTTTTGTACCCTGCAACTTGGCTGAATTCTCGGATCAGTTCTAGTAGGCTTCNTTTCTTAGCAACTTTCAAATATGCAATACAGTATTATTAACTATAGTCACTATGCAGTACATTACATCCCCATGACTTAATTATTTTATAACTGGAAATTTGTACTTTTTGACCCTCTTCAGCCATTTCTCCTACCTCCATACCCCTCTGCCTCTGGAAACTACCAGTATGTTCTCTGTACCTATGAGCTCATTATTTTCTGTTTTATTTTCATTTTTAGATCACACATATAAGTGAGATAATATGGTATTTGTCTTTAACTCTCTGACTTATTTCACTTAGCAAAATGCTCTCAAGGTCCATCCACGTTGTCCCAAATGGCAAGATTTCTCTCTTTTTTATGACTGAGTAATATTCCATCATCTATCTGTCTGTCTATTGCTATCTATTGATACACCAGTGAACTGATAGATATTATTGTATTTATCTATTCATCGATCTATGGACATGTAGATTGCTGCCATATCTTGGTTATTGTAAATAATGCTGTGATGAACATGGAGGTGCAGATAGTTAGTGTTTTTGTTTTCTTCAGATAGATACCCAGAAGTGAAATTACTGGGTCATATGGTATTTCTATTGTTACTTTTTGAGGAACCTGAATGTTGTGTTCCACAGTGGCTGCACCAATATACATTCTTCCCAACAATGCACAAGGGTCCCTTTTTCTCCAAATCATCACCAACACTTGTTGTTACTTGTCTTTTTGATGATAGCCATTCTGACAGATGTGAGTTGATATCTCATTTTGATTTGCATTTCCCCAATGATGAATGATGTTGAGCATCTTTTCATGTACCTGTTGGCTATTTGGATATCTTTGGAAAAAAATGTCTATTCAGATTAAAATGTCATTTTCTACTATTTGTCTGGTAGTATGTAGAAATTAAGTTAATATTTCCATATTGACTTTATAGTCTACAGCACTACTAAATTTACTTCTTTTTAATAATAAATTTTAAAATAGTCAGTAATATCAATAGTAAATAAAAATAGTGAAGGTTTTTTATTTTTTGATTTTACAGACACCCAAATTTGTCTGCAAATAACAATAGCTTTACTTCTTCCATTTCAACCTTATGCCCTCCACTCCCACTTTCTTGACTATTGCAAGACCTTCTGGCAAGCTAAGACCTCTAGTACAATGTCGAACAAAAGTGATAAGAGCAGACATCTGCCAAATGTCAATAGTGTCAAGGTTGAGCAACCCTGATCACTCCCCAGCCTTTTCAGTTAAGTGACCCATTAGACATGACACATCTAATTGAGGGCTTAGTTTCTGCTGCATCTTCTTATCTCACTAATTTTGCAATCTCACAAATTTTGCAATTTGAGGCAAATGTTATTTCACAGAATGCCAATAGCCTGCTGTCACTTCCATCATATGCTAAAGCAAGATTCAGCCTGGGTATCTGTCTAAATGCAGAGGAACAATGACCAGGAATGTCTGGAATCCAGGATTTGGTGCTGTCTTTGCCCTCTGGGGTTTTGCAGGCACTGAGGGGACATAAGTGGCCCTAGAAGATAATCCAACTGTAGATACAAGCCAGAATTGAAGGGTGTGGAGACAGGTAAGTATTTGAAGGCCTCCCAGGTGGTAGAAGACTTACAGATGGATAAGGCAGGGCATTTGGGAATCCAGGAGAAGGTATGCAGAAATCTGAAGACATCACAGAGGGAAACCCAGCACTCCCCACAGCTTGAGTCCAGCAATGGTGACACCAAGTGTGCCCTTTAGCAGCAGGCTAATATGTACTGTTCATGTCTTATCTATTTGCTCCTCACAATAGCTCTATGAAATAACTATTATTGTCATATCTATCCCTGAATGAGGAAACAGGCCCAGAAAAGTGAAACCTGCTAGAAGCGACAGAGCTTGTACGTAGGAAAAGGAGCTGAGATTAAATAAAACCTGGAGGATTCCTCTCCCAAGCCTGGGCCCATAAGCAACATCCAGTGGGACGCATGAAGGCATGGGGACCCCAGACAGCAGGAGGTCGGCCTTGGGTACCAGGCAGGTGCTTCAGCACAAACAAGACAGATTTTAGGATTGGATTATGAAGGTAGGGCTGTGGAAACATCAACACAGACTTGATGTTGATACCATGGTGTTTGGCTAGGGGTGAGGATTGTCTCAGAGGGTGGAGGAGTCCTGAGCTTTTAGGGGAACAAAAATGGGGGAACATAGGAAAAGGAGAGTGGATTAGGGCATGAGGTGACTTTCCTCATCTTGAGAGTTGGGGCAACTCTAACTCATAGGCAGGAGCAGCCCCATTTGACTGCCACCTGCTTTATAGAAGATGCCACCTGCTGTAAAGACACCAATTACCCATGATGCTCCCACCTGAAACTGAGATACACCTCTGTGATCTCTTCATCTTTCTTTCAAGACTTCTTTTATTTCCCCTCCGATACATAATGCCCAAATAAAACACATCAAGTGATAAAAACTTGGGGTCTGAGTTGGAAGTTTGAGCTTCTCTGCAAATTATCTTTCCTATAGAGAAAAGGGAACTCTGGCTTCAGAGAAAGACGGGCTTCAGTCTACAGTCCAGCTGTGTCCCCCAGTACTTGTGAGAACCTGACCAGGCTCTGTAACCCCCAGAATCAGTTTCCTTACCTGTAACATAGGGGTAAAAATAATAATAATTTTTTAAGCTTATGTATTTTGAGAGAGAGAGTGCTAGTGGAGGAGGGGCAGAGAGAGAGGGAGAGAAAGAATCCAGAGCAGGTTCTGCACTGTCAGCACAGAGCCCTATGTGGGGCTTGAACTCACCAACTGTGAGACCGTGACCTGAGCCAAAATCAAGAATTAGACACTTAACAAACTGACCCAACCAGGTGCCCTAAGAATAATTATGATAATTATATGTAAGAATATAATTCTATTCATGAAATTACAAAGCACTCAATAGAACTTATAAACATAATTTATAAAACTATAAATATGATTACATTATAAATAAAATTTATCAGTACAGTTATAAAACAAATGTTATATATGTATCAAGATAAATAAAATAATTGTTAAGGGGAGTTATATTAGCTATTTCATTCGGCTATTTGTTAATGAAATAAGATTGTAAGTCACAGGTTGGCTCATCCAGAGTTTAGCAAATCAATCTGATTCCAACTGATGCCTTTTGGGGAAAAAGAATGCTCTGTGATGAAGGATTGGGGACTCTCACAGGTGATAGTGATATTCTGGAGAGTAAGGACTATCTGAGCTTGGGAAGATCCCTGGGGTGGGGGATTGGGCCTCTAGTGTGACTGCAGCTTCTTCTGATTTAGTAATATTTTAACATGTTAAATTAGGAAGTATTTCAAACATCTGCCAAAGGACAAAAAACATAACAAGGACTTCTATATCTTCCACTGATGTTAATGTAAGCTAATATTTTGCCGTATCTGCTTAGATCTTTTTAAGAAGCATGAAAACATGCCTTTCTCCTTGGAATCTCCCCCAACCAACCCCTTTCCAGAGGTCACCGACATTCCATCACATGGTTTGGTTCTTTTGGCTCTCAGAAACAATTACACCATTTTTTGTTTATTTGAAAACTTTACATTGTTGGTATAATGATATAATTTAAGTATTCTTTTCAAATTCCCTCTTCCCCCCCCCACCAAACAATATGCTTTTTGAGACTTAACCTTGTTCATATGCATATACTTACCTCAGTCATTGTAACTGCTGAACAGTATTTCATACACAACTTAATGTTATATATATATATATTCCTCCTACTCAGGAACATTTAGATCCTTCCTTCTGCCCTCCCTCCCTCTCTTTCTTTCTTCTTTCCTTTTTCTATTTTTTATTACAAATAGCAGCAGACACCCTTTTGGATTTGTCCTGGGTTGTGTGGGGGAGAGTTTTTCTAGGGTGCATCCTTAGAGGTGGAATTACTCAGCTGTGGAACTTACGCATCCTTCCCTTACTATTACAAATTGCTTTTTCTTTCCTGCCAGTGACATGTGGAAGTTCCTGCTTCTCCACATCCTTGCTAATATGTGGTGTTACCAGACAGGAATACCTGATGTGTATGACACATTATCTTGTTGTTTTCCGTTGCATTTCCCTGAGTTTTATAGAGATTGAACATTTTTTCATAGATTATTGGACACTAGTTTCCTTCTCTGTGAATCTTGTTTATAGTTTTGGTTCATTTATCAACTGGGGCTGTCTTTTTCTTATCAATGGAAAGGATAACTTTATATATTGTAGATATTAATCTTTTATCATATTCGTTGTCTGATAAGTTCTTTAAATCTTTAAATTCCTTTTTCATGTTGTTTGTGGGTCTTTTGTGATACAGATGTTTTAATTTTTAAGAAAGCCAAATATATATGTATTCTTAATAATTTCTGATTTTCACATCTTAACAAATCTTTCCATTTCTGGATGTCATAAAGATATTTGCCCGTGATTTTTTTTTTACATATTTTTTCTTTTTTTAACATCTAGGTCTTTAATCCATCTGGACTTTATTTTTGTGTATAGCCTGAGATAGGGAACTAACTTTATGCCATATGGATAGTCATTAGTCTCAACATCATTTATTGAACAGTCCATTTTTTTCCCCTCACTCACATGTATAGTTAGCTCTTTCATGTACCAAATGCATCACCTATGTTTGGGCTTTTATAGAACCACAGAGACCTAGAAGTGCTGGGGAATTAACATCCTGTGGAAGCAGGTCACAACCAGAATCAGAAAGGACTTGGCTTATCTCAGTTCCCTCCCTCCCTCTTCAGGTGGATCATCCTGAGACATGTTTTAGACCTTTTCCTAGGGTTTTCCCAGGGAGATAGCTCCATAACCCACTCTTGTATCTGGCTTAGCTCCCAGTAGGAACTGCCTCTCTCCCTATCTCAATGCCCCATGCCTCCCAAGTAAACAATGTGCACTCAAATTCTTGTCTCAGAGCTTGCTTCTAGTGGAGCTAAGCCTGACATGTGTGGGCATACTTCCAGGCTCTCTGTCTTGTCCCATTGTTCTTTCTGTTTCTGTCATTGCCCCACAGCTCCTTAAGTCTGTTAAACTCACCCCCATGTCATACAGCAGACCTCCAAAATCCTCCTGCTGGCCTTGGTAGTCTGCATTGATTTGGTTTCTCCTGGCTGTTGCTTTGTGATTTACCCCACCTGGTTCCTCACCCTGTTAACTCGGCACAGCGTTATTTCAAAGTGATGGTCTTTGATTTAGGTAGATATCCTACGGCCTTTCATGAAAAAATAAAACAAAGCTAGAGAAGGAGAAGGGTGCAGATAATTGGTAGTTAGCAACATGGTGCCCCTTGGGGTTCTTCTTGGGTCTTTATATTGTAGCTGGAAGGAAAAGGTTACAATTTCACTGCACAAGAATGAGTAGAATCATGCACTGAGTTCACAACTTACTTTGTTAATCTGCATTTTTAATTTTTCTATCAAGGTATGAAAGATTATTTGTACTTTTCCACTTCCACTCTTGTACCTCACTGAAGCAGTGTGGCCTAGAACTTTCTCATCATTGTCAACATGCTTCAGATCAGAGCACTTAGGAGCAATGTGGTGTATGGAGGAGACGGCTCAGTCTAATTACCTCCAGTTTCCTTGAGGAACTAAGAGATCAATTTCAGAAGGCCCTGTATATCCTTTATGTCATGACTGGAACATAATTCTTATCATGCAGTGAGTGTAGTCGTTCTCAACTAACACTTTAGTTGTCTGCTTAAAGTCTTGAGGGTTTTTTTTAAAGCAACACTGCTATAATTATTATATGTGAATACCTACCCCAATAATCATATTTAACAATCTAAAGTGGGATAACTGGGTGGCTCAGACAGTTAAGCATCTGACTCAGTTTAGGCTCAGGTCATGATCTCATGGTTCATGATATCAAGTCCCATGTCATGCTTGGGATTCCCTCTCTCCCTCTCTCTCTGCTCCTCCTTGGTTCCTGCTTTCTCTCTCTCTCTTTAAAAAATATTTTTTTTTATGTTTTATTTATTTCTGAGAGAGAGAGACAGCATGAACAGGGGAAGGTCAGAGAGAGAGGGAGATACAGAATCTGTAACAGGCTCCAGGCTCTGAGCTGTCAGCACAGAGCCCTACGGTGGAGCTCTAACCCACCAACTGTAAGATCATGACCTGAGCTGAAGTTGGACGCTTAACTGACTGAGCCACTCAGGTGCCCCCTCTCTCTCTTAAAATAAATATATGTATATAAAAATCTAAAGTCCAAGGTGAGCAAAATCAGGAAAAGAGCCCCATGTAGAGTTTTTTTTTTATTTCTGTCAGGGGAAACTGCACATTACTGCAAAAAGTGAAAATCTAAAAAAGGGACATGGGGGTGCCTGGGTGGCTCAGTAGGTTGGACGTCTGACTTCGGCTCAGGTCGTGATCTCACCATTCATGGGTTTGAGCCACGTGTTGGGCTTTGTGCTGACAGCTAGCTCAGAGCCTGCTTCGGATTCTGTGTCTCCCTCTCTCTCTAACCCTCCCCTTCTCATGCTGTCTCTCTCTTTCTCTCTCAGAAATAAATTAAAAACATTAAAAAAAAAAAAAGGGAAGTGGCCATACAATGACAGGAAGCAGTACTAATATTAGGGAAAGGGCTTAGTACAGTGAGAAAAATTAAAGGTCAAGAAAAGCCACCTAATATATTTCTTAGTCAGGTTTTGAGATCGCTAGAAAGTGCTAATCCTTTAAGAGCTGCAACTCTACTCAATTTCCATTTTCAGTCCCCCATCCCCACTCCCTGCCAAACTAGCACATGATCCTTCTCAGCCCTAAATACAGCTTAGTTAAGCTACAGAAAATACCAGAAGCATAAACTATGAATCCAGATTGTGTGGTAAATCTGACACAATTGGTTTCAGGCTCTTCTGCTAACTGTGGCCATGTTGTTGATCTATAAGAAACATTATTCTTATGACACTGTTGCACATGAATTTAGCCTCAGTCCTTCTGTCTTGACCCAGAATTTACCTTCTGGGTCTACATTTGGAGGGCTACATAACTATCTTTAGGTGCAAGGGGAAAAAAACCAAACAAGTAAAAAGATAAGGGTTAATGGTTCCTGTTAATGGTTATTTATGACACAGCTGGCATACTCTGTCCTTGAGGTAATAACTATTCCTTTGAGACCCCCCTAGACCCTAAATCTTGCCTTCAAAATGACAAATGTTTTCCCATATACCAGGATAAGGGGTGCTCTCTTTATCACTTTGTAGTTTTTTTGTTTGTTTGTTTTTGTTTTTGTTTTTGTTTTTACAATACTGCTCAATTCTGCTTCTGTACCACCCACTTGTCTGCTTGCTCATTATAAAAAGCCCTAAGTCCTTGGACTCGGGGCCGCACATTTAGAATTCTGTGTTAACTCTGTGTGGTCTCGGCTGGTAATAAAGACTCCTTTAATTTGGCTTCAGTGGACTCGTGTGGTCTCCGTGCCTCTCAGCACAACAACACTGTCATGGGAGTTTTACTGATTTTACATATATGTTTCCAAAGTTAGCTTCAGGCAGTTTTTTCTTTCCTTTTCTGTAAATTTTGCTGGAGTTACTATTCCCTTTAGTCGATCTTCCCACAGTTGTTTTCAGATTTTTAGATAAATGATTTTCGTTAACTTCTGCTTTGAGGCTCTCAGTACAGAGTTTGAAGTGTTATTTACAGCAAAACAGCTAACTGGCCAGCATCTTCCTCTTTTGCTGATTCACTCCTAGTTTCCTCTGTGGGAAGCTGGTGGCATCTGCACTAGACTTCTGGGCCGGTGGGCACAGCTGTCAGCTCCCGAGGGGCACAGCCACAGCCCAGCCAGGATGCAAGGGTTTGTCCTAGCTCCCCTTAAAGTTACACTTTTACCCCAAGGAAGGGCACATGCTTCCAACCACATGATATACTTATTTCTGAAAGCCTCATAGATTACCAAAAACTATAACTAAGAAGTAAAAGATTCCTTTGCAGATAATTGAAAGGTGGTGGCAGAGACCCAAGAGTTAAATACTTTTTAGACAACATTTATGTACATATTTTACACATTTTCCTCTTTAAATTTATGTTCCTTGCCTGTGAACACTTCTTTTCTGGAAAGGCAATTTCACTAAGTGTTTGAAGCAACCGGTTTGGATCCACCCAAGAGTCTCCGCGTTCTCTTGATCAGTCCTACAGTGTCCCCTGGGCACCTGCTGCATCTGATTCAGCTAGTTCTCACTGCTGCCTGGGGCTACACACCGCCACCGGGGGCAATCCCTATGAAATGCAAAGTTCGTTCTTTCTTGCTATCTTTTCCCTGAGGACCAGAAAGAAACTTCTCTGTGCTCCCAAAGGACCTTGTTCCTGCCTCTATTAATATCTCTCATCACATTATATTATAATTACCTAGATATCTCCAATTTCCCTCAGCCACATGGGCCCACTCCAAAATAACAGCGGCACCATGCTTAGTGGAGCACCCCTTCTCTAAACCCTTTCTTACCCTTCCTTTGACTCAGTTCTGATTATGCTCCACGTCTACAGGCTTCTAAATGTTCTGGCTGTACTGTCATTGGATTTCTGCTTCCCTCTGTCCCCAACATCCCCAGGTGAGAGTCCTACCAGCCTCAGTGCCTGTGGTACCAGGAGTTTAAGAGACCTGCAACAAATAAGATTGATTAAATGAAAGAGTTCTGGTATTGTCTTTGCTATTTTTTCCCTCCTTTTTTGCTCCAGTTATGATCGCTGGGGTAATTGGGTGGAGGGCAGACTTTTATCCCAAATTAATCAGTACAATTCAAGATAATCGTAGCTAGTCACAATGTTGGTCAAGAAAGTTCCCCCAAAGTAGTCTAGTCTTTCATTTATGCAGCCTATAGTGAATTCCTACAGGATGAGTTTGGTGGGACATTTCAGCCACATCACGCAAGGACACTTGTGGGATTGTCCTCTCATGCCAGTCTCAAGGTTTTTGACTCGAAGCCTTCATGAATATTGTTATATAGACAGGCTCAAAACCATGAGGGCTTATCACGCCCCCCACCCCCATGCTGTTAAGTGCTCATCTCTAGTAGATTCAACTTTCTTCACCCATAAAACACACGGATGCAGAGGTAGAAGAGGGATACCCAACCGCTCTTTGGACTTACTGGGTCCCAGAGATGGATGAACTGGCCCTAGATGGCCTGCTCAGAGCCTGAGAGTTTGTTGTATCCAAATCTCCATGCAGGTGTGCTTTCTCACCACCATGGAAATATCTCAACAGTCAAATAACAAGATGGTAATTCAGAGATGGGATAGAATAAAATGGTCAGAGTTACTACTGAAATAGAAGGACAGAAGGGGCAGAGGAAGGAGGTAGCAAGAGGGGTCAAAGGGAGGCAGAGCCACTCATGTTAAAGTCTAGTATCAGGACCTAGAGTTTGAGTGTTACACATTTTGAGCCTAGTT
Source organism: Crocuta crocuta (assembly GCF_008692635.1). Classification (NCBI taxonomy): domain Eukaryota; kingdom Metazoa; phylum Chordata; class Mammalia; order Carnivora; family Hyaenidae; genus Crocuta; species Crocuta crocuta. The sequence goes on from NW_027530974.1 coordinate 3,042,119, forward strand.
GAGGCTTATTCAGTCAGTTACTATGATGCCTCCTAAATTGAGTTCTGATTTCTAAATTTTAGCCTCCTGACTTACTGCAGTGCTAAGTAAGGTGTCAACTGGTACCTGTGGTTCAAACAGTGAGGCTTAATTGATTGGGTTTCTGCTGGCCCTAAGTCTCCATTCACTGGGCTGACTGTCAGAATAATGTCAAAACAACAATAACAATTTTGGGGGGGAGTCAACATAAACCCTCATGTCAGAGTGAAGCCTACGAATCCTCACTTCACTTAAAGGCAAGTGTGTTTTCCTTTAATATTACTTACCCCAAGCAAGGGCATCTCTTCTTGCCCCTAATTTGAGAGCAAATCCTATCTAATGCTCAAAATCCCCAACATCCTATAGCTGAGTGGTCTCACAACTATTAACATCTTTGGTGATAAAACTATCTCCACACCTAGATATTGAGTTCCTGGAAAGGAGGCCCCCAATATTATTTATCTTTGATTCCTCAGCAACTCTCCATTGCATGTGTATAGTTAGGTAGAAATTTGTAAGTATTTATTAAATGATTAATCAGAGGAGTCAGTGAGGATATCTCTGTTGTTTGGAGTGGTTTATTGTAAAGTTTGCCATTGTGGCCAAAGCAACCAGGAGGGCTCAGAGATGGACATCTCTACCTGGAGTCTGGGATGATTTCTGAGAGTTCTGAAATGTAGTGGGGCACATACGTTTGCCTCCACCACCTCCAACAGTTTATTTCCAAATGTTCCTGACTGGCTGGTTGAAAAAAAAAATGTTATTAGGCTCAAGAATCAATTTTTTTTAGTGTTTTATTTATTTCTAGGAGAGAGAGAGAGACAGCGTGAGCAGGGGAGGGTCAGAGAGAAAGGGAGACACAGACTCTGAAACAGGCTCCAGGCTCTGAGCTGGCAGTCAGCACAGAGCCCAACGGGGGGCTCGAACCCACGAACCGCGAGATCATGACCCAAGCGAAAGTCGGACGCTTAACCAACTAAGCCACCCAGGCGCCCCTCAAGAATCATTTTAAGGGTGGAATATTTAAAAACCTAGATGAAAGCATTTGAAAATTAAGATAGCTATTACAATATCTCTACAAGCCAATGTTCCTATTAGTAATGAATTTGAAACACATCTTTGGCACCGTATCCTAAACCGTGGGTCCTGAATGGTAAGTGTATTCTAGGTGTTCTGGGAGGGGCTCTGTTTGAATGACCTCTGTCCCTGCTGCCGTGACTTACTTTTCAGTATACCGACCTTCCTGGGTTTTCTGAGATTCTACTTGCATCATTGAAGACTACTAGCTAGCTATTAGGCAGTTACTTTTTTTTCTCATTAAGATGAAGAACAACCTTATGTAGAATCACTGTGACACCTTGTGGGCATGGCAGGGGATTGCATCCCAGCCTTCAATTGTTCTTAATAGCCCTGACTCTTGTCACTGTCCCCTTCCTCTTTCACTTGACTTCATTCCTTGAAGAGCTAACATTCTAGGATAGAAATATGTGAAATTGGTATTGTTAAAAACAAGACAACAGGACCCAAATGAAGTCATGCTAAGCTCCATGTTGCCAAACCGAGACCCAATACTTAATTACAGTTTCGTTCTCTCCCCAGAATGGAATCTTATGTCAGTCAATCAGGAGCTGCCTGGTCAGCACTAGTGAAATAATTTGCCTGATAAACCTGCATTTGCTAGAATAATTTTCTTGTCTCGCTCCTTTATGCCTACAAAAGTCTTGATTTTGTATGGCTCCTTGGAACTCCTTTCTATCTGTTGGAGAGGATGCTGCTCCATTTGTGAATTATTGAATAAAGTCAATAAGATCTTTAGAGTTTATTCAGTTGAATTTTGTTTTTTAACAATATTCTTGATTCTGTGTGACAAGGCAACTGTTAATTTGCTTCTGTCTTTTTTAAAAAACTTTTTAACGTTTACTCATTTTTTTTGAGGTACAGGAAGCAAGCAAGTGGAGGAGGGGGAGAGAGAGATAGAGAGGAGAAAGAGAATCTGAAGCAGGCTTCATGCTCTGAGCTGTCAGCACAGAGCCTGACAGGGGCTTGAACCCACAAACCGCAAGATTATGACCTGAGCCAAAGTCAGCTGCTTAACCGACTGAGCTACCCAGGTTCCCCACAAGGTGAGCCTCTGTCTTGAGTTGAGCTTCCAGAAAAAAAAATCTCTGCCCTGTGGACCCAAATAGAAACAGCATGAAGATGATTGGCTTCCCACGGGGGCTGGGTTTGTGAGCTCCCTCTTCACTCCTGTGACTTCTACACCAGGAGGCAACTGGCGTGTATGGTTCTTCTATAGCAAATACACTTTTCTCCCCCAGAGACAGATTTCCATGGAAACCAAACCCAGAGGGAACATTCTGGAGAGGCAAGGTGTGGCGAAAACCACAAGAGAGGCGAGAGGAAAAGACATTTATGTCAGGATTACATTAGAAATATGCACAAAAATATAATCAGAGGCAGCAGAAAAGCATGTTAAGGTTTAAAATGTTTTTAAATATTTCGAATTAATGGGAGTGGAAGACCCTAGAAAAATCAGAAGCCCATGTATAGCACACCTACTGTGTGCAAGGTATAATGCAGAGTGGTGGGAAGGGTCAGATGTCAAATGTGACCCTGCCATTAGGGAATTTGCAGCCTCTATCCACACATATAATCACACCAAATAGCACATTAAAGTGCCAGATGAATGGGACTCAAATAAGTGACCAAGAGGCAGGAATAACTCTCACTCTAGGCCAATCCAGATTACTTTTCAAGGCCAATCTCATAAAATAAGCAGTGAGAAAGGACACCTGGGTGGCTCAGTCAGCTGAGCATCTGACTCTTGATAGGAGCTCAGATCATTGATCCCAGGGTTGTAGGATCAAGCCCCACATCAGATTCTGTGCTGACCATTGAGCCTGCTTAAGATTCTCTCCCCCTACCCATGCCCCTCTTCCCTGCATGTACATGCTCTCTTTCTCTAAAATAGAAAAAAAAATCAACAAAAATTAATAATAAGCAGTGAGAAGAACAAAGCCATATGAGAGTGAACATCACGGAACTCAATCTGAAGCCCTGGTTCTCAACAATCATCAAAGGAGGGGTTTTCTAACATAGGGCATGATTTTACAATACTACTGATGGTCCAAGAGAAAGGCACAGTTCAATGACTTGTGGGAGAGGACAGTGATTTACAGCGTTGGCCTCACGTGTGAATCACCTGGGGAGTTTTAAAAAAATAATGATGCCTGCCTCACCCAGAAGATTCTGATGAACTTGGTTTGGGGAGGAGAGAAGAGCCTATGCTTTTTTCATAGCATGCATTTTTCAACATTTCCCCCAAATGATTCTAAGGTGCAGCCAAGTTTTAGAACCACTGGAAAATCCTATTCCTAGTACTTGTCTTCTCTAGATACTGCTATACACATGCTCATGAGCACACACGGGCACACACCCACGCTCACTCCTGCTCTTATAATTTGCAGCTTTGCAGGAAATTGATTCAATACTAAATGGAATGAGATAGAGACTTCAGAATACCTGAATTCAACAGGCACATGATTACCTTCTTACTGTGCTAACGAGGAGGGGTATGGTCTAGGAGTATATTGCCGTAATGGATTAGGAGAAGGGCTTACAGCAAGTGGTTGCTCTAATATATGCCTCTGACCTTTAAAATACTTTCCTTCAGCTAGCTGTGATCCTGACCCTATGCCAGTATTAGTGAGCGATGTGTTTATGCCAAGGGTCAGAACAATATACCGTGGTTTTCAGTGTCAGTTATAACACAGTACATGTCCCTGCAATCTTCTTTTCCTGTACCAGTGTCCCTGTGGCTGTCTTCTCTGTGCATGCTGTTTATACCTAGGCTTTTCCTTCTGAAGCTCTGTTAAAAAAAATTGAGAGTGTAACAGAACAAGAAGTGGTTTTATTTTCTGATAACAGTAAACTATTGCTCATATAGGAGTATTATATTTATTTCACATTTTTCCAGTGGTAAAATATTTGCTACCACATATATATAACACACTGAGTTTCCTTTATTTGAATGATGCTTTCTTGTAGTTGGTGAGGAATCCCTTACTTGGTGTGATTTTAGAAATGTTAAGAAAATCCTTCCTTCCCCTTACAATTCAGAGTTAACTGTTCTGGAAGAGCAGCATGGTGGTAGGCAGAAAGGAATGGACCAGGAAGTTGTTGCAATAAGACCACAGCGGGGGTAAAGAATGGGGGTTGGGATGGGGCAGGGAAGGGCATTGATTAGAAGATCCTGCGCTGGGGAAGTAGGAGAAATAGACTTTGGTTCTTGGTTCACGAGACATTCTGAGGGCAGACTTTATGGCTTAGGGCACTTTTAGAAAAGAAGGCAAGGGGAAAGCCTGGATGGTCACAGGATTTCAAACTTGTGTGGAAGAAAGAATGGTGACCTTGTTTATAGATTCTGGGGAGGCAGGAGGAGACAGAGCTAACTGATTTGGTTTCATAGATACTGGACTTCGAGTGCTGGTGGAAGTCCTCATGGCAATGTTCAACAAGCAGTTGGAGCTAAAGAGAAAGTTGAGAGCTAGAGACACAGATTTACTACCTTAGATGTGATAGTTAAGTCATGGGGAATTAGAAATTGGCACAGAATGGCTAAAAAGGAAAAAAGAAATAATGCCAGAATGTTGGAAGAATTCTATTATTTATGGTATCTGAACAGCAAAGTGTCCCATTGAAGATCCAGGCAAGGATGAAAATGGAAACCAGAATGTGGCCCAAGTCAGGGAAGGAGAGCTTCTCAAGATGCTCATCGTCAATCCTGCAAGATGCCACAGTGAGGTGAAGTAGGATAGCGATGGCTTATTGCTCTTACTTGCCACATCTCTCATCCCTTCCTTCTTTTCCTTTGGGTTATAGACCACTTTTCTCTGCTTTTCTTCTAGATCTTTACCCACTTCTTTTCCATCCCCTGGTTTCCTTTCCTTCTTTCACTCTTGCCCTAAGTATTGATTCTCTTGCCATGGTTCCATTGCCAGCCCTCTTCTTTCTCATTCCACACACTCTCCTCTCTATGACAGTAACCATAGTAACCACTACCCAAGTCAAGGAATGGGAACTTGGTAGCCATATTTTCCTGATCAGTTTTCAAACCTCTCATTATAAGTAACCACTTTCTGATCTTTACATTACCTATTTACTTACTTTTCTTTATAATTTTATCACCCATATGCTCTACACTATAGTTTAGGTTTGCCTGTTTACTTTATTTCAAAGTGTGTCTCCTAAGTCTATTTTAATTCCTAGGTGCCCCCATAGGTGGTGTTTGGTTCTTCATTGAGAAGCATTTAGTGTCTAATGTCTCTCTGTGCTGTTAACAGCCACCAATAATCAATGCCCAGATTCTTTATTTCTTTAGATGTTGCAAAATGGTGACAGTTCTATCCATCATTTCCTCTTTATTTATTAGTTGAAATGGTTTTAAAAAGAGAAACTTTCCCTTATTTGCTAGTTGATTACCCAGTGGTAGAATTCTCAAAAAAAAAACAAAAAAAAAAACGGGGGGGGGCAAAAGGAAAACTTGNGGGCAAAATGATAACTTGAAATCTTCCTTTATTGCCTGATTTTGAAAATTGTCAGTTCTGCAGCCTCCTCCAAAGGCAAGTGATTAGGGTTAGGGTATTTTGTGTGTGTATGTGTGTGTGTGTGTTTGTGGAGGGGGCTTACAATTTATAAACTCAGGGATCAAATGATATTTGGTGTGTTTTGGTACGTTTTAACTGACAACAACAATTACCTTTATTGATGGTCAAATTGTTCTATCTTTGGTCAGTGGGTGTCTTTTCAAGTCGGTTCCTGCATTCTTAACCCAACCGTAAGAGTCTTCGGTAGTTTTCTTGCTGTATAATATTATTTTCTAGGCTCATCTTATACACGTGCTGCGTCATGCCCGGAATCAGCCATTTCTCCAAGACCACAAGCTGGAAACAAGATGACGCTCATTGCTACTGGTTAGGTCATCATTTCAGGGCTTTTCAATGGACTGAACTAGGGTATTTGAAGATTAAAAAAATACCTCATGAGTTCATGACATTACTTCCTTTTCAAATTCAGCAGTACAGGATGATTAATCTCTTCCATTTAACATTTATATCCATTTGTTCTCAAACCAATAATCCTGGTTCTCAAGGATATACTGATGATAGAATTAGATATCACAAAATCATTAATTTGCTTTTCCAAAACATTTTCAGAACAACAATCCCAACACTTTACCAATAGGATTATAGAAGGCAAGCAAATTAAACATTTTTTGACATATGGTTTCCTCCTTTTTCACAGTTGTTTTACAATCTGCACTATCAGAGCACAGAGATCTTTTATACTTTTGTTCTCTTATCTTTCATTTAAATATACTGTACATGTAAAGCCTTTTAAAAAATATTTCTTTTAGGTAATCTCTACACTCGATGTGGGGCTCAAACCCACAACCCTGAGACCAAGAGTCCCACACTCCATTGACTGAGCCAGTCAGGCGCCCCTAAATATATTGTACATTTAAACTATACATTTAAATATATGTTCATTGTACATTTAAACATACATTTAGTACTCACCGTACATTTAAATATATATTTAATGCTCACTGCCAGCATTTAAGCTGATGTGCCTCCAAGGCATTTTGGTTGATTAAAGCTCTTTTTCTAGTAAATTCTAAAGAAGGACTCCTGAGAACAATATTCTCTTAGTTCCTGCGTGCTGGTGACAATCTGTCTGCTACCTTTTTACTTGAAAATAAGTTTTGCCTGGATTGAAAGTCCTTGGCTCACATTTTCTTCTTTTGGGTACTTTAAATATGTTACCCCATTTTCTTCTAGAAAAAAGTATTGCTATCAAAAAGTCTGATGGTAGTCATACTTTCATTCCCTTTTATGTAATTTATTTTTATCTAGATAACAAAAAAATTTCCTTTTCTTTAAAGTCTAATAATATATAGTTCTTTTTTTTCAATATTTTTATTTATTTCTAGGAGAGAGAGACAGCATGAGTAGGATAGGGTCAGAGAGAGAGGGGGATACAGAATCTGAAGCAGGCTCCAGGCTCTGAGCTGGCAGTCAGCACAGAGCCCGACGCAGGGCTCGAACCCACGAACCGCGAGATCATGACCTAAGCAAAAGTCGGACGCTCAACCGACTAAGCCACCCAGGCGCCCCTATAGTTCTTAATATTTGTTCTGTTTCATGGTTTTAGTTTTCTTTTGCGGAGACTCATATTATTCATTTATTGCATTTTCTTTGCCTGTCTTCTGTATTGTCACTTTCCACCTAATCCAATTTATCTTTCCCTTCATTATTTTAATTTTTAATGTTCTATTTCCATATCTGTTGTGTTCGTGTGCTCTTGTGTTCCTTCTAATTTAGTTTTCACTTCTGAAATGATTTTTCTTTTTTTTTAAAATGTTTATTTATTTTGAGAGAGAGAGAGAGTGTGTGTGTATGTATGTGAGAGAATGAGGGAGAAAGGCAGAGAGAGAGGGAGAGAGAGAATCCCAAGTAGGCTCCTTGCTGTTAGCACAGATCCCAATTCAGGGCTCAATCCCATGAAGCATGAGACCATGACCTGAGCTGAAATCAAGAGTCATACACTTAACCAACTGAGCCACCCAGGTGCCCCTGAATTAATTATTCTATATCTCTAGTTTGCTGATAGTTTCATCACTTTCTGAGATTTCTAGTTCAGATATGTGGTTTCCTTCCATATAATTTACTGTTTTTGATGACTTTTTTGCTCCATTTTGAAATGGTATGTTATATTTTTCTTCTGTCTTTGTGGGATTCTTTCTGAGGGATGTTATTCTGCATCTTTATCTCTTTGATCTCAACCTTTTCTATTGAACATGTTAACGTAAAATTAGTTTCCCTGAAATTTTAGAATAAGCTGGCTTCAAGAGAACTTTCCTGACTTCACAGACCTCCTTTTCTTATTAATTTACAGTGTGCTAAAAAAAAAAAATATGGCAATTTACTTCCTTATATTTCCTGGTCCCATCTGCATTTTCTTCTTCTATTGTGTCAGTTGCTCTGCTCAATTTGGATTCTGTTTTAAGCAGTTTCTCCTCAGTGTGGGTCACTTGGAAGGGAATTTTGGCTATTCTATATTGAGGAGAGTTCATAGACCATTTCAGCCCCTGCACACCTTCCTCAGAACCCCTCTAACTCATATGTTATTGGGATGTGCAAACCCCTTACAGTTTCACCTGCTGTTCTTCATTTTGGCTGCTGAGCTTTTTCTAAGTGGCCACTGATGGTTATTTTGGAGTTCCTGGGGCCATCATCAGATGTCCTGTTGCTTCCCTTGACTTCCTTTGGCATAGATGCTAATGCCATGCAGATCTTGTAGCTGCCCACATTTGTGCACACTTGCTTGGATTTAGAAATCTCTGGAACATCTAGTCAACCAAGTTATATTGTAGATATTGGCAATGGGCCTTTGGTTTGCCATCCTAGTTTCCTTTCTTAGTTTTATGGAAGAGTTTGAGGACGTTAAATATATACTACCACCACTGTCATCTCTCCCGTCCCCATTTCTTAAATGGTAATTTCCCCCAGACTTCAGTCTTTGACTGTCCATTCCTTTTACATACATATTTTTAAGTAAACTCATTAAAGCCTTCGCTTTTACCTTTATGTCCTCAACTTCTAGAGCCATATCTCTGGTTTCAACTCTCCCTTGTGCTTCAGTCCTTTTATTTTCTGCTGCCACAGGGCATCCTTACTTGAATGCCCCATGAGCACCTTAAACTTTCATCATTGTTATTGTATTTCCTCCATATTCTCACACCTGTTTCTCTTTTCTTGGGAAAAATACCTATGTGGAAAAGATTTATTTTCTGACCAATTCAATGTTGTTGGCAAGAGATTCTCTCATCGTCCCTAAATCTCTGGAACAGAAATTACTTGTGATATTGGTCTGGAGAACACAAATAAGTGTCATTAAAATAGGATTCAAGGAAGTTGCTTATTTTGCTTTCCTTTCTTTTGTCAATATAATATTTAAAAGTTTTATGACATTTTTATTTTATATGCTTTATATATATTTACATATATATTTATTATCAAAATAATACAAGTTTATTACAGAAAATTTGAAAATAAATAGAGAAGTCTCACAATCCCACCACCCAAAGATAATCACTACTAACATTCTGGATTTTTCCCTTAAATTATTTTTTCTGTTTGGATATATATTTATTACTTACAGTTTTGGTTAGTGTTTTTCTACGTCATTTAGTAATCTTTGAAAGCATGAATTTTTAATGATAGTATTTCATTATATGGATGCACTACAATTTATTTATATTGTAATTGGCATTTAAGATGGTTTTCAACCATTTTGCTATTGTAAATAACACTGTGATAAACATTACTGCATATTAAATTTCATGTATCTCTGATTATTTTCCTTTAGGATTAATTTCTAGAGGTGAAACTGTTGAACCAAGATACATATTACTACCTTTTTCTCTAAGAATTGCATACCAATTTACTATCAGTGCATAAAATTCAAAATTTCTTCATGCTGCTATTAAAAAGTCTTTGCCAATTTAATAGACCACAAAAGGATTTCATTGTTATTTTAACTTGAATTGGCTAGGTTACTAGGATGGTTCAATGTCTTATCATATACATAATAGCCATATGTATTTCTTTTTGTATTACTTCTCTGCACATGATTATGATGGATGGGAAGAGCCTATTCTGTCCAGTGTCCACATGTTACAATCCTTGAAGGACTTCTTCAGCCACAGTCCCTATGTCATCATTAAAATGATTTATTGAAACAATATTATGAATGAGTATACATTTTTCTAAGGATATATCTATCTATCTAATATATCTATATCTATATCATCTATATCTATATCTATATCTATATCTATACACACACACGTATATATCCAATAGGATTTTTAATATGAGTGTCTCACATGTTCCTTTTAAATAACAATATTATTTAAAATATTGTTAAATAATCGATGACCACCAATGGAGAACAGCAGGTTCTCCCTCACACCTGCTGATAACAGTAATGGCCATCATTTATTCTACTTGCTAAGCACTTTATAAACAGTGCCTCATTTAACACAGCTTCATGAAGTAGGCATTTGTTTCTGTGTTTTACATAACTAAGTGAGCCTTAGACACCCCAGGCACATTGGCTGCGGTCACATAGCTATTGGGTGATAAAACTGGAACAGAAGCTCACTTCAAAGTCCACCTTCTGAACCATTATGCTCTAGGGCTTTTCCTCACTCAGTGGTTTGTAACCCTGCTGCACATTAAGATCACTGGAGAACTTTTAAAAAGTACTGGTGCCAAATCACATAATGCAAACAAATTGCATCAGAATCTCTGGGGTGGTACCCAATCATTTGTATGTTATAAAGGCTTCCTAAGTAATTGTAATGTAAAGCCAGGGTTGGGAGACACTGCTAGTAATTATTAACCAATGTGGTTAAGGGAATAGTCTTAATTTGTCAAGTTCTAATTCTCAATATTCCATGCTATTCATATCCCAACTGTATGTTAGAACAAATCCCTTTCTCTCACCTCAATTCAGTGTTCTTATTACTTCTCTCTCTCAATCTCTCTCTCTCTCACATACACATACACACACACGCACATGCTCTAGCTCAGAATCTGTGTTCATACAAATAATTGTAGGGATGCCAGACCTAAATTGGAGTATATTCTCTGGACATCAAGGTCAAACAGAGGTAGAACATCACTCGTCAAAAGACTGCAATGGATGAAGCCAAGAAAAATGATTTGAAAGGCAAATCTTAGGAGAGGCTGAATCAAAAGTTTGGCAGACAGTTTTCCATCCAAAGAAGCAAGTCATAAGGAGATAATCTGGGGATGAGGCATCCAGGGAAGGGGATCAGATGGTTTGAAAGAGGGATTTTTATGGAGCACTGGTAATATTGGATATGAGAAGAAAGGCAGCCATCAACTCAGAGGTCACAGAGTGTTGGCTCACAGATGTGCCTTGTTTGCCTTTCACTGACATTTCAAAAAAATTGAAAGTCAAAACTAGGAGATTGCCCATATGAATTGAGAGTCCAGCTTTAAAAACATCTGAAGACTTGGCAACATGAGGCCATTGTTCTCACATGGCAGCAATGAGTGGCCCTGGGACACAGCTGCCCATCTTCAGTGGAATAAGGAATGTCATTCCCCAGCCCCCACAGGGCTCATGACACTTATGTAGGTGATGTGACTGTCAATACCAACCTGTTAGCATTTGTGACTTCTGATTTAAAATTCCGAACCAACCTGGACACCAAGCAGTCACTGAACATTTTAGGTAGCCTCTGTTACCCTCCAAATAGCTCTACAAGATGTTATGGCTGCCTGTTTTGTTAGTTACTGGGACTGGCTGTAAGGTGTTGTGACTCCTTATCCCTCTCATTAATTCAAGTGCTGCCTTCTGCCCTGGTATGTTCTTTCCTGCTTGTGATCTCCCTCCCTTGGTCCGTGGCCCCTTCCTGATGGAGGCTGAGCAGGGGATCCACGCTTTTTGTGCCACATCATGAAACTTCCCCCTCACTGCCCCCTCCCTCCTGTAGCAACAAAATCTGAAGCATGCTCACACCCCCGGGGCTACCCCAGCATCTCTTTTGCCCTTTCTTAATTGCTTTTCCTAGTACATTTAAATAAGTAAATTCCTACAGAAAGTCAAATGAACTTCTAACTATTCCTTTCAAGAATATGTTTGGTTTTTTTTTTTCTTTCTTAAGTTGGCCTGACCTCTTTTCCTGAAGGTTTGTTCCTGTAATTTTTTTAATTTTATTTTAAGGACATAATAATCAAGTTCTTCCAATTTGGCTGTCCAGTTTAGGGAAAGGTCTGAATGTACTGAACTTTGTACTCCTTCTAGCAAGCACTGTCCTCCCTAAAGACATCAGTAATGGCAAAGGAAAGACGATTAGATATTTTCATAAAATAGAGTGTTTCCTCCAGGGAGAGCAAGACAGCCTTGGAGTCTCCACTTGCTGCAAAAATAAATACGCGATCAAAGAAATAAACACATCAATAAAACCATAAATCCCAGTGGAACTTGTTGCCATTTATAGGTTGAAAAGGCTCAATTCTTACAACCATGAGTTTAATGTTTATTTTATTCAGTTATGAATTCTAAAGATTGAGGAAAAAAAGACCCCAAACTTGGACAGAAAATAAAAAGATGACCATGTCCCTTTGTTGTCATACTCAAGGGGAGTCACACTTTTGTTTCACTTACTATTTACTATCGCTTAGGGCTCAGATTCTGTGAAATCAGATGTTAACCTGTAGATTTATAAGGTGTAAGTGATTTTTGACCAGTAGAGATGCACATGATTTTTCTCCTTTAGAAAAGATAGTGACAATCATTATGGTTTTATTGCCCTAGTAGCCAGTTTTATATCTAACTTAACAATATGATTACAGCATTGTTTCCTTCAATGCCTGTATACATTCTCTCAGCGTCTCTGATTCGCTTTGAACCAGCTTTACAATTCTGCTAGTTCCTTCATAAATCATAAAGCATGTTCATTCAATACTTGTATGAGAGTCATGTTTTTAACTTTAAAGAAATTATACTTTGACAGTAGTCTTATCCCAGAAAATTTTTTAGGGGGCCCCAACCTCCTGTTCACATACGGAGCTTTGAGCTTCTTTCTTTTGCTATGTCAGACAAAGCTTTGGAAGTGCTTTTGTAGTTAATATAGAAGATTAACACTATGGTGAGAGAGAGCTAAGCAATTAGCTTAAGTTTAGGGGAAGAAAAATCAGATGAGGTTATTCACTGATAAAGCAAATGCCATTTAATGACGGCTCTGCTCATCACAAACAGACCTCCATTGCTGCCATGGTGACCATGTCTGCTGTGGGGAGCGGGATATTTGCTGTATCTCTTTTTTGGCACAGAGTCTTTCTGAGCTTCTCTTTATGTACTCTATTCCATTTCCAACACCATAGCACCTGAGAGAAGGAAACTCAGAAGACCATCTGGCCTATGCCACTAGAGGGTATCCCCAAGGCTGTCTAATAAAGATGTTCCTGAAAGATTGGGTATAAATTCAATTTAACAAAAAGCTTATTTCAAATGATCTGAGATGTTTGCTATATTGTAGAGAGAATGAATTATTTAATAATTGTAAGTAAATCACTGTGTTGCTGTATTTGAAAATGGTGTTAGATTCTGTTTAAATATCATTAAATGTATTATTTAAGAAAAAATATATTGTCTCTTCCAAATATGAGGATAGGTTTGGAAAGTGAAACAGTAATGAATTACCTGAGAGATAATATAGTAAAACGTGAAGATGATTTGCAGGCCATGTCATGTTATATTTTCACATAGATGTTTTTTATTACATCGATATAGTCATTAAGTATAATCCGAAGGTCCTCAATTTTACAAATAACTGAGGGAGTCACCATTTTTGGGTATCTAAATAAAATAATTTAAAATCCCATAACTTAAATAAAATAAGTTAAATCTATATCCCGTATTTGGCACTAGTAAATCTAGCCTCTTCCTAAACATTTCTGAGAATTCTCAGAGAATGCAGATCAACTGCCAACTCCAGTTATCAGCTTGTTCTAGACCACTTCTGGCTGTTGAATTGGCGCTCTCTCTGGTTTCCTCCCTATACCTCTTGATTGCTTTCTGTCTTTCTGTGGCCCAGCTGATCTGCTTGCATGATCACAGCCCTTCCTTTATTTCCCAAGAAAATGCTAAAGTAAATCTGACCACTTTAGTAGTTACTGAAGATTATCTGAAACCATTGGGAGAATGAAGAAAAATTAAGCTACAGAATTGGAAACAACTCAAAATACTCTCCCCTCGGGCCCTGTGTCTCACCATCTATGTGGAGTCTACTTTTCCCAGCCAGGGTCATTTCTACTATGTTTTTTTGCCCTTTTTTCAAAGAGAGCTGAAAATCATTTAAAATTAGATCTTACTTCACCTCAAAGGAACTAGCCTTTTTATTACTACAAAGAGAACTTTAGTTCATTGTACTGGACCTCCCCGTTGTATCCAATACCTTGGGTCTTACCTTTTGTACCCAATAGCCTTCCAAAGATGTGTTCCTCTAAACAAAAGACTGCTCCCCCTTTTGGGAGTATCCCTCCCTCTCCTCCAAAAAATGTGGAAGTTGTTCTAGCCATTTCTTCTCCCATCTATGCTAAGAAGCTAAGAAGATCACTTGAATAGAGAAAATACATTGCCAAAGGTAGGACGATTTTGAGCACACTTGTAGAATATGTGATGGTACTTCCTAAATTATTTGATTTTTATATATTAATCATATCTAATAATGTTGCTAAATTCAGCCATTATTGTGAGTTGGTAGATTACTTTGAATATTTTATGTAGACAAACATTATTTTCAAATAAGAGTTTTACATTTTTCTATGGAAACTTTATATCTTTATTTTTCTAGCCACATTATAGAGACTAATCACCAGCACAAAGTTGACAGAAGTGACAATTGTGGACATCCTTGTCTGGTTCAGTCTGAAAGTCAGGGGCAAGTGTTTGATATTTCAACTTTATGTATATTGTTTGCGGAAGGTTTTTGGGTCGTCCCTTTTTCAGATTACGGAAGTGTCCTAGTTCTAGTCCACTGAGGGTTTTTTTTTTATTATTATGAACGAGTATGTAATTTTATCAAATACTTTTATTGAATCTACAGAGTTTATTATATATCTATCCCTTATTCTGTTAACGTGGTGAATCGCATGGGTTGATTTTGAATGCTATAAATCAATCTTGTGTTCCTGGGATAAACCACACTTGCTGGATTTGATTTGTTGTTATTTTGTTTTGAATTTTTACACCTTAGTCTGACAGAAATCAACCTATAATTTTCTTTCTTGTAATATCTTTCACAGATTATGCTCCTAGGGCCTCATAAAACAAGTTGGAAAGTGTTGTTCCATCCCCTGTTCTCTATAGAGTTTGTATAAGAGAGGTATGATTTCTTCCTTAAATATGTGGAGGAATTTATCAGTGATACCATCTGAGACTAGAGTTTTCTTTGTGGATAGGTTTTAAACTATAGATTCAATTACCTTGACAGATACAGTACTACTTAAATTTTCTTCTGTATATATGTATGTGACTGTTTCTGTAAGTTCTGCTTTTCAGGGAATCTGTCTATTTCATCTAAGTGGTCAAATGTATTGGCATAAAATTGTTCATCATATCCTTTTATTACCTTTTTAGTATATATTAAATTTTGATATTCACAGTTTGTATTCTCTTTCGCTATCTTTTTCTCAGTAAGTCTTGCTAGAGGCCATACATTTTATTAAATCTTTCCAAAGAACTTAGATTTGACTTTGTTGGTTTTCTCTCTTGTTCATCTGCTTTCTATTTCATTGCTTCTTACTCTTACCTTTATTATTTCTTCCCTTTATTTCATTTGTGTTTACTTTCCAATATTCTTCTAGCATCTTGTATGGATACTTGGATGATTGACTTTTCAACCTTTTTTCAGTATAAACTGTGGCACACATGGAGATTGTGACTTCAGGAAAGAACGTGTCTAATTGCTCTGAGTATGATCATCAGATAGATGCCAGCTATTATCTCCCTCAGGGTCTACTTTGGTTTCTAAGCCAAAGTCATGGTCTTCTTGGAGAAACCTGGCCAACATCTGAGCAAAGCAGTGGTAACTGAGTGCGTGCTATTCTTAGTGTAGCTCTCAGTCAGTGATTGATAGATGGTGGGATAAGGCACGACCCATTTAAACCTAACATGGAAGTCTTCTGACAGTTTTTGCTCTGGTGCTCCATTCGGAATGCAGAGACTTGGAGTTGAACTGCCACTGTGGTCTGAAGCAGGACAACCTCCTGACCCGCAGGAAGTTATGGAGATGCTAACAAAACATGGCACTATTAGAAATAATATAGCTGCTAGCCAACAAAGATATATGTATTATGATCTCTTGTCATTTCTGGGTATTTTCTAATGACCTTAAAAAAAACTTGATTTCTAATTTAATTCCCTATTTTGTATGATTTCAGTCCTTTGAAATTTGTTGAGATTTGCTTTATGGCCTAGCATGCAGTCCATCTTGATCAATGCCCATGTGCTGAAAAGAATCCATAATCTATAGTTGTTGAATTTTGTGTACTACATAAGTCCATTTAATCAACTTGGTTAATTGTGTTGTTTAAATTTACTATATTCTTGCTGACATTCTTACTCATTTGGTCTATCAGGCACTGAGAGAGAGTGTTAAAATCCCCAATTATTCTACCCAAATGCCTGCATATTGATGTTTATAGCAGCTTTATTTAAAATTTCCAAAATTTTGAAACAATCAAGATGTCTTACAGTAGGTGAATTAATAAATTGTGGTAGATGCAAACAATGGAATACTATTCAGTGCTAAAAAGAATTGAGCTATTGTGCCATGAAAAGACATGAAGGAAACTTAAATGTGTATTACTAACTGAAAGAAGCCAATCTAAAAAGACTGTATACTGTATGATCTCAAATATATGACATTCTGGGAAGGCAAAACAATGGAGACAGTAAACAACAACAACAACAACAATGGAGTGGTTTCTAGGAGTTAGAGGGGAGGGAGGGATGAATGGGCAGAGCACAGAGGATTTTGGGGACAGTGAAACTCTCCTGTATGATACTATAATGGTGGATACATGCCATTATACATTTGTCCAAACCTGCAGAATGTGAACCAAGAGTGAATTCTTAGGTTAATTATAGGCTTTGGGTGATAATGATGCATTACTTAAGGTTTATTGACTGTAACAAATGTATCACTCTACAGAGGGGGGTGTTGATATTGAATGTGTGGGGAGAGGAGTATATTGGAAATCTCTGTACCTTTTCTTCAATTTTGCTGTGAATCTAAAACTGCTCTGAGAAATAATGGCTATTAAAAAAAGTTAAGGGAGGGAGCATTGGCTGGGAAGGGGTTTTATGGGAGCTTCTGTGGTACAAATAATGTTCTTTTTTTTTGAATTGGGTATGTTCACTGTGTGTAAATCCATTAAACTTTATACTCATGAAAACAATTCTCAGTTATGATTGGAAAAGAATATCTATTTCTCTTTTTAGCTCTGTCATTTTTTTATATTTTGAAGCTAAATATTAGATGTATATTAATTTATAATTTCTATGTTGTCCTATTGAATTTATCCTTTTATCATTATGAAATGTCCCTCTTCATCTAGTAATTTTTCCTGTCCTAAATATTACTTTTTCTAATATCAACATAACCTCTCCAGCTACCCTCTGGTTAGTGCATTTCTGACTGTATTGTTTGTATATATTTTTCATCCTTTAATTTCCAATTTTTTAAATAGCATGTAATTGTGTCTTGTTTGTATCATTCATTTATAATTTAAGTACATTGTGGTCATCAAATTTGGGCCATATGATCCCAATCCTTTATTTATTTATTTATTTATCTATCTATCTATCTATTTATTTATTTAATTTATTTATTCTGGGGAAGAGAGAGAGAGAGGGAGGAGGGGCAGAGGGAGAGAATTCCAAGAAGGCTCTGTGCTATCAGGGCAGACCCTTATGTGGGGTTCAAGCTCACAAATAGTGAGATCATGACCTGAGCTGAGATTAACAGTTGGATGTTTAACCCACTGAGCTACCCAGATGCCACTGATACCAATTTTTTAAAATGCATTGAAGTCCAACATGTGATAAACTTTCATACATGGTTCAGGTGTATTTGAATGTTATGTGCTGTCCATTTGAACAATGGACATTATTTTTGTGTTGTTCCAGTATTCTATATTTTTTCTGACTGTATTTTTTGTTTCCTTGACTTACCAAGTACTGAGAGAAGACTAAAATTTCCTACTATAAAGATGCACTTGTCAGTTTCTCTTTGTAGATCTGTCAATTTCTACTTCATAATCTTTGAGGCTGGTTGTGTTATTAACTGCATACAAATTTAGAATTACAGTTAATTGTCATTTTTAAATGACATTCTGTATTGCTAGTAATGTCTTTTGCCTTAAAGTCTGTATTTTGTTATGCTGATATAGCTACTCAAATTTTTTGTTAGTGTTTATTTGATTTTTTCCATATTTGCTTTCAAGTATTTGTATTTTTACATTATTTCCCCTTCCTTTCAATAATACAGTGATCTTGAAATGCATTAATCCTAATCACCTCCATAACAAATCTTATACTACAGTTTTCCAATGTTTTACTTGTTGCCTATTTTCCAACTTTTTATAATTATTGTGTGACAGAGACAATGTTTGTTTGAATTGACCTACATGCTCACCAGAATCTTTACACACCATTCCTTCTTGGATCTTAGATTTTCTATCTGTGATCACCTTTATTCTACCTGAAGTGCATCCTTTAGAATTTAATTTACTGAAAATGTTTTGGTGACAAACCTTTAATTTTTGTTTGTTGCAATAATTTGTTTTTCCTGTTCTTTGAAAGTTAGTCTTTCTGGTTATAGAATTCTTGATTGATAACTATTTTCTTTCAGCTTATTGAAAATATTTACCCTATTATCTTTTCACTTCCATTGTTGCCATGAGAGATTAGCAGTCAGTCTAATTGTTTTTATTTGTTGACACCTTTGGCTTCCTTTTAAGATCTTTTTTTTAAATGTTTATTTATTTTTGAGAAGGAGAAAGAGAGAGAGACAATGAGAGAGACAGAGTGTGAGTAGGGGAGGGGCAGAGAGAGAGGGAGACACAGAATCTGAAGCAGACTCCAAGTTCTGAGCTGTCAGTACAGAGCCTGAAGTGGGGCTTGAACTCATGAGCCATGAGATCATAACCTGAACCGAAATCAGACGCTTAACCCATTGAACCACCCAGGAGCCCCTAAGATCTCTTTCTATGCAATGTTCTAAAATTACACTTTAATGAGTCAGGTATTGATTTGGAGGTATATATTTTGGTCTTCATATACTTGGGCATTGATGTATTTCAATAATTCTGGAAAATTCCAAGCTTTTATCTGTAAAACATTTTCCATTCTCTTATTGTCTTGTTCTTTTTGTTTTTTAATGTTTTTTTTTTTTTTGAGAGAGACAGAGACAGAGACAGAGAGCAAGCAGAGGAGAGGCAGAGAGAGAGAGAAACACAGAATCCAAAGCAGGCTCCAGGCTCTGAGATGTCAGCATAGAGCCCAACAAGGGGCTCAGACTCACAAACCAGGAGATCATAACGTGAGCTGAAGTCAGATGCTTAACCAACTGAGCCACCCAGGTGCCCCTACTATTGTCTTATTCTTAAACTCTGAATAGACAGAAGATAAGATCTTTAATTTATTTTATATTCATTAACCTCTATCTCAAGATAAAAGTTTTAGATATCTTGATAATATCTTGCTTTACTGTCAAAGCTTTGATACTTTTACAAATATTTTTTAGAACCATATCAGACAATGCTATAATTTTTGTTTCAATGAAAAAAATTTTGGAAAACTCCAGAGGGAGAGAGCCAATTCTATTTACACATATTTTGGCTTATTATGTTCATTTTTTGCGTCTTGATATTCCAAGGTTCCTACTTTTATCATTTCTATTCTGTTTAGAGAACATCTTTTAGCCATTCCTTTAGAGTAGGTGTGCTGGTGACAAATTCTCTTTATTTTCTTTCTTCTGAGACTGTCTTGATTTTCTCTTTATTTCTAACAGATATTTTCACTGGGTATAGGATTCTGACTTCACAGGTTTTTACTTTTTATGTCACATCTTAAAAAATATTGTGCCAAATCCTTTTGACTTCCATATTTTCTTTATGCTCTCAACTTCTAGAACCATCTCTCCAGTCCCAGGCTCTCCCTGGAGCTTCAATCTCTTATTTTCTGCTACCACTGGACATTCTCACTTGAATGCTCCATGAGCATCTTAAACATACATTCTGATGATCTATGCCTCAAAATGGCTTCTTCTTTTCTTGGGAAAAATACTTTTGTGGAGACAATTTAGTTTCATACTTTTGTGGAGACAAAACAATTCATTGTTTTGGGCAAGATATTAATCCAGTTTTTTTAAGCCAGATTTTTTACTATTTTTCATTAGGAGGATTTGTCCATTAAATAATTCATTCTTTAAAGGCACTATAATGTGCCTTAATTTCTTGTGTTTCATTATTTTTTTACTGTGAACTGCTCATTTTTATATGTTTGTTTGTTTGTTTATCTTAAGTAGGCTGCACATTCGTGGAGCCCAACGTGGGACCTAAACTCACAACCATGAAATCAAGACCTGAACTGAGATCAAGAGTCAGACTTTTAAGCAACTGAGCCACGCAGCCACCCCAGAACTCTTCATTTTTATTAGAAATTTATCTGTGGAGATTCTTTGAGGCCTGGGTTGAAGTTGAAGCCCTGGATTTTTCTTGCCAGTCACGTTGGTGCAATACCAACCAATGACCACCTCAAGTTAACTTTTCTTTTTGAGGTTTTTCAGACTGCATAGCTAACAGAAACCCAAATCCACCTTACGTCTGATTTGTGGTTATGAATTCCCAGGGGATTACTTTAATTTTGCTCCTTCTAACCTAGGACTGAGAGTCAGTGTCCCTGCTGTGCCCTTCTGCATTATGGGGCTTTCACTGTGAGTCTAAGCTTTTTATGAGAATCTCAATTTCAGTCCCCATCTGCAGTGCTCTAAACTTTACCTTCTGTTCCCGGTACCTGGTGTAGTCCTTAAATCACAAGCTCAAGGATTCCAGGCCTTGCCAAAATTTTCCAGGTTTTGGCACTCCAAGTTCCTGGTTTCATTTGACTTTGGAGACTGGCATGTACTTTACACATGCTTCAGGTTCAAAAAGGATTTTTTAAAGATTTCTTATCTACTATGTCAGTTATTTTATTTGGGTGAGTTATTCAGGGTATCCAATCTGCCATACTGCTGGAAAAAGATATTTTTCACAATACATGATTTTCCGTTGCAAACTCTCATCTTTTTAGCATATATCTCTTAGCTGAATATGTTGCAGCCATAAACAGTTAATAAACTTTTTAAAAAATCATTACTAGGGGATTTGTTTTTCTGAATACTTTAAAATTTCTACTTTAATTTACTGTCAGCTTTATTTCTCCCTCTTAACCCTATAATATAAAACAGTCAATTGAAAAATGACCCTCTAAGAAACTGTGCAGTCAGCCTGATGTGATTAGATGTCATGACAGTGATGTGGGTTAACTTTTTTTTTTTTTTTTGCCGCATAATCAGCTTGAGTTCTTTGCCTCTGAGTTGAGAACTTGGAGGTCGGAGGTGATTTATTTTCTTATTTACACTATAAAGTGAAGGAGAAAACCATTCTACGCTTAGCTGGAAATGTTCATGAGAGATACAGTCTCTCAAAAATCAACTAGGTATGTGGGAATTAGAAATGAATCTAGAATGGCTACAGAAAGGTTATTTCAGCCAGTTTAACAGAATCCAAGGAAATATGTTCAAGTGGAAGAAGGTTGCCTTTCTTCAGATCTCCTGAGCATTATTCTGAGATAAGTCTCAGGAGATGACTTAGGAAGACACACACACACATTCATGTACACACACGCATACACACACACTTGCATACCTACACAGGTATACACACCTCAAACATACACATGTGATTAAATAGTTACATAAGTGGGAGGATTCTGGCAAGTGAATCATTGGATTTTGTTTTTTATTTTATCCTTTTGTCCTAATTCTCAAAGTAATATGTGTTTATTAGGAAAGTATTGGAAGGTCCAGAAAAAAAAACCATAATGCTACTTCTTTTTTAAAATTTGTTTTTAATGTTTATTTATTTTTGAGAGAGAGAAAGAGAGAGACAGAGTGTAAGCAGGGGAGAGGCAGAGAGAGAGAGGGAGGCATAGAACTCCAGGCTCCGAGGCTGTCAACACAGAGCGTGATGTGGGGCTTGCACCCACAGACGAGACGTCATAACCTGAGCTGAAGTCTGACACTTAACCAACTGAGCCACCCAGGCACCCTGTTGTATTACTATTTCTTAGTAAAAACAATGAAAACATGTTGGTGCATTTCTTTTCTTTGCGTTTGTTAAATATAGATCAGCTTATATAGGCAATTACACTTGAATATGCTTTTCTCTCCCTATTAACAATTTTATACTAGGTACATCCCCATGTTTCCATCAGAGTAAAATATTCTTTCATATGGATTCACAGTTTCCTTCCATTAGACATTAAGGTTGTCAGAATTTCTCCAATAGTAAAATGAGTCACTGTTGTTTTATCTCCCTGTGTCCTCTGCCTTGGTCCTAGAAATATAATTAAAGGTTGCTCTCAGTTTCAAGTGTCAGTAAAATCTTTGAGAGGTTCAAGTTCAACTGTCAGTCTATTGTTGCCCTAACATCCTCCATGGGAGTTTCCTGCTTCCATCCCCTACCCTCATGCTGGCCACAGCAGGCTTTTCAAAGTATTTCTCTCAACCACATGTGGTATGTGTTCCCCTTAGGGGGAAATTCATAAGCCTAAAAAAAAATCCCATCTCATTATATTTCAAGTGCTATCTTAGCTCCCTGTTGTATAACATGATACATTAGTGCCTGGGCACCAACTGATGACATGTGAAAGTCCTGAATTATTTTAGATTCCCCCTGTAGATGAGTGTTTGAAATCTGCCAAATTAAAACTGAGATGTTCTGTAAAATGCACAATGAATTTTGAACCCTTAGTAAGATAAGAGGAGCACAAATTATTTTATGGATGATAATATTTATGTTGATTACACGCTAAAATGATAATATTTTGGACATGTTGAATTTAATGAAATCTTTTATTAAAATTAACTTAATTCTTGTTATGTATCTTTAATGTGGCCACAGGAAAATTTTAAATTACACATGTGGCTTGTGTTTCTGGCTAGTATTGTATTTCTTTTTTGAGAGGCCAAGTTAGAGCCAAGAGTTGGAGTCTGCAACACAATACTAATGTTCCCTCTAGGGAAAGCACCTTGTCCCCCTGCTGGGGGAATCCTGGGTAAGGGGGGAAAATGCCAGCAGAGTTCTTCTTCACTCACTCTCTCCCAACATCCAACTCCACCATGAAGCATGTGGGAAAAGAGGGTTAGTAGATAAGAGAACTAAGCTGGTTGGTTGGGTATTCTATTTTATTAATTTTAAGGTCCTAATTTTAAGGACCATTTTGCATTAAGTTGGATGAGTGACAGATACTCCCAGGTGGAATAGATCTAGCTGTAAAGTGCTCACCAAATGCTCTGTGTCTCTGGGCTTTGGCTGCAGTTTTGAGTCATTTTGTTCTTCTCTACCTGACTTCAATCACTCCTTTTGCAAAAGCACCAAAGCTCCCTTGTGTCTACTTTTCAGGATTCAGAGCTGGGACTCCACACACTGCTTTGCCATTTCAGCTGCCAGGTAGATAAAAAATGGTGTATAGCAGAGCTCCCTGTTCTGAGCAGCTCACTAGGAGGAGGCTGAAGCTGGCACATTTGAATTCAGGAGAAGCCTGAGATAACTGAGCCTGTTTCCTGAGATCCAGCAGTTTCTTAGGCCTGCCAAGACACTTCAGCCTCCCAGACAGCTCAAGGACTTAGACAGGAAAAGTTGAATTAATGAGTGATGGTTGACACACAATGCTGAATCCTGCAGCAGCAATGTGTGTGTGCTCAGACCTTTATCAGGCAATGGCCTGGGGACAGCACAGAAGTCCTTGGCTGGGAGCCACCCCTGCCTGTGGCTGCATGTGGCTCCTGGTTTCTGCACTGTTAAGATTATGACTTCAAGGGCAGCTGAGGTTACTAGTTACCCTAACCCACTTATAAAACTGGTCAAGCTCCCATCCAACCAATGTCCTTCCTGCTTTCAATTATTTTTGTAGGGAACCTCTGTTTGCACATCGAGTCATGTTTCTTGCCATATTTGTTTAGTTTCTTTTTCCGTTGACCTCTTTCCTTCAGACTGGTAAAGGCAGTCTTTCCTGTGGCTTGATGCCAGTTGAGTCTCTTCCAGCTATGGCTGGGAGGGGCCTGGCAGATTCTCCTCTGAAGCAGGAATTTTCAGGCTGCGTAATTCCTAGGAACTAAAGTCTGGGAGAAGAGACAGACGTTGGGTATTTCCCACTCATGCATATAACAAATATGTGGGTAACTTTTCCTGTGAGCTAAGCTCCAGTTTGTCCTCTGAGAACTCAGAAGAATTGGGTATAAATCCACCCTTGTAGATTTTATAGTCTATGACAAATAATGAGTGCCACTACACAGCTACACACGGAGGAAGTGGGAATTCAGCAAGGCAGCAGAAAACTTTGAGAAAACAGAAATGGAAAAAGGAATTGTGAGTATTTCATGAATGAGAAATTTGATCGATCACTAAAGGGTAGGTATAACTTGGCCCCATCTACAGGAGTGTTTCTCATACTCAACACTATTGACATTTTGGACCAGGTAATTTCCTACTATGGAGGTTTTCCTGTACATTGTAAGATTGTTTAACAGCATCCCAGGCTTCTACCAGTGAGGTACCAGTAGGACCTTGACCTGTTGTGACAAACAAAACTGTCTCTTAATATTGCCAAAGATCCCCTACTGGAAAAGAAAATCACCTGGTTGAGAACTACAGTTATAAAGCAATAGGCAAAAGAATTTTCCAGAAAGAATTTTAAAAATGAGTAAAGGACAAGCCCTGCACAGATAGCAGGTGAATCCATTTGCCTGGAATGAAGGGTATGAGAAGAAAATTCTCAAAACAGTGGAAAAATAGAATGTAAACTCCAAAGAGTGGGTGTTTGGTGTGTGTGTGTGTGTGTGTGTGTGTGTGTGTGTCTGTCTGTCTGTCTGTCTGTCTGTCTGTGTGTATCTGTTTTGTTCCATGATGGATCTCAAACATCTAGGATAGAGTCTGGCATATACTTGAAACTCAGTAGTGTTTATAGAGTGGAAGAGAGTGTAGGGTCATTTTATAGAGAGTTGACCACTGGTTTGAGAGGTATTGGTTTTATTCTGTAAGTAACATGGAGACATTTGAATGTTTTGTAGTAAGAGACAGAAGTGACTCATTCTAGACATCAAGAATCAGACAGCCATATGTCAGGAAGATTAGAGAATAGAATGACCCTGGGGATAAGGAAATAGCCAAAAGACTGTTATGGGAGTCCGGATAATAGGGGTTTGTCCATAGATAGTACGTGGAGGGAGATGAGGAGAAACTGTACATGACAGCAAAGATTAGGTGATGGGAATGAGGTGGGGAAAGAATGGCAATGTATAAAAGTACGTTGATACTACCCAAAGCAATCTACATATTCAATACAATCCCTATCAAAATGGCATGAGCATTCTTCACAGAGATAGAACAAACAGTTCTAAAATTTGTTTGGAACCAGAAAAGACCCCGAATAGCCTAAGTAATTCTGAACAAGAAAAGCAAACCCGGAGGCATCACAATTCTGGACTTCAAACTGTATTACAAAGCTGCAATAATCAAGATAGTATGGTACTGGCAAAAAAACAGACACTCCGATCAATGGAACAGAATAGAAAACAACCCAGAAATGGACCCACAGATGTATGGCCAACTAATCTTTGACAAAGCAGGAAAGAATATCCAATGGAATAAAGACCATCTCTTCAGCAAATGGTATTGGGAAAACTGGACAGCAACATGCAGAAGCATGAACCTGGACCACTTTCTTAAACCATACACAAAATCAAATGTAAAATGGATGAAATATCTAAACATAAGACAGGAAGCCATCAAAATCCTAGAGGAGAAAACAGGCAAAAACATCTTTGACCTTGGCTGCAACAACTTCTTACTCAACATGTCTCTGGAGGCAAGGGAAACAGAATAAAAAATGAACTATTGGGACCTCATCAAGATGAAAAGCTTCTGTATGGTGAAGGAAACAATCAGCAAAACTAAAAGGCAACCAACGGAATGGGAGAAGATATTTGCGAATGACATATCGATAAAAGCTTATTATCCAAAATCTATAAAGAACTTAACAAACTCAACACCCAAAAAGCAAATAATCCAGTGAAGAAATGGGCAAAAGAAATGAATAGACATTTTTCCAAAGAGGACATCCAGATGTCTAACAGATGAAAAAATGCTCAACCTCACTCATCATCAGGGAAATACAAATCAAAACCAAATTTAGATACCACTTCACACGTCAGAATGGCTAACGTTAACAATTGAGGCAATGACAGATGTTGGCAAGGATGCAGAGGAAGAGGAACTCTTTTGCACTGCTGGTGGGAATGCAAACTGATGCAGCCACTCTGGAAAACAGTTTGGAGGTTCCTCAGAAAATTAAACATAGAATTTCCCTACAACCCAGCAATTGTAGTATTAGGTGCTTTCAACAATAGCCAAAGTATGGAAAGAGTCCAAATGTCCATCAACAGATGAATGGGTAAAGAAGATGTGGTATATAGACATACAATGAAATACTACTTGGCAATCAAAAAGAATAAAATCTTACCACTTGCAACAACGTGGATGGAACTAGAGTATATTATGCTAAGTGAAATTAGTTAGGCAGAGAAAGACAAATTCATATGACTTCACTCATATGTGGAATTTAAGATATAAAACAGATGAACATAAAGGAAGGGAAGCAAAAATAATATAACAAAGTGGGAGAGGGACAAAACAAAAGAGACTCTTAATTATAGAGAACAAACTGAGGGTTGCTTGAGGGGAGTTGGGTGGGGGATGCACTAAACAGGCAAGGGGTATTAAGGAGGACACTTGTTGGGATTAGCATTGGGTGTTACATGTAGGGGATGAATCACTGGATTCTACTCCTGAAATCATTATTGCACTATATGCTGACTAATTTGGATGAAAATTAAATAATAATAATAATAATAATATAGGAAATATACACAGAACAAAGAAAGAATGTGGGAAATAATTTAATTATTTACATTTTGCCTTTAAAAAAGAATCAACACCAATCCTTCTCAAACTCTTCCTAAAAGTTGAAGAGAAGGGAATACTTCCAAAATCACTTTATGAAGGAGGATTACCCTGATACTAAAGCCAGACAAGGCCACTGTATGAAAAGAAAATTGTAAGCCAATATTCTTTATGTGCATACATGCAAAAATCTTCAACAAAATATCAGCAAAATTCAACGGCACATTAAAAGTATCATACACCATGACCAATTAAGATTTATCCTGGAATGCAAGGATAGTTCAATATTTGCAAATCAACAATTGTGATAGAAGGGCACTGGGTGGCTCAATTGGTTGAGTATCTGACACTTGATCTCAGCTCAGGTATTGATCTCAAGGCTGTGAGTTGAGGCCCCATGTTGAGCTCCATGTTGGCATGAAGCCTCCTTAAAAATAATAAATAAGTAAGTAAGTAAATAAATAAATGTGACAGATACATCACATAAAAGAACGAAGGATAAAAAAAATCATGTGATCATCTCAATAAACGCAAAAAAAAGCAATTTGACAAAAATTCAACAACTTTTCATCATAAAAATTCTCAACAATGAGGTATAGAAGGAATATACACAATAAAATCCACATATGAGAAGCCCACAGCCAAAATCCTATTCAATTGTGTAAAGCTGAAAACCTTTCCTTTATGATCAAGAACATGACAAGAATGTCTACTTTTGTCACTTATATGAAATACAGTACTATCAGTCCTGGCCAGAGCAACTACGCAAGATAATCAAATATAGGCATACCTCAGAGGTACTGTGGGTTTGGTTCCAGACCATCACAATAAAGTTAATATTGCAGTAAAGCATGTCAAACGAATTTTTGCTTTCCCAGGGCAAATAAAAGTTATTTTTATTATAGTCTATTAAGTGTACAATATCACTGAGTCTAAAAAATCCATGTACATGCCTTAATTAAAAATACTTTATTGATTTAAAAAATTCTGACTTTCCTCTGAGCTTTCAGCAAGTCATAATCTTTTTGTGGTGGAGGCTCTTGCCTCCATGCTGATGGCTACTGACTGGTCAGGGTGGTGGTTGTTGGAGAAGGGACAGCTATGACAATTTCTTAAAATAAGACAACAATGAAGTTTGCTACATCCACTGACTCTTCTTTTCATGAATGATTTTACTGTAGCATGTAATGTTGTTTGATAGCCTTTTACCCATAGTACATTTTTCAGAATTGGAGTCAAGCCTCTCAAACCCTGCCACTGCTGTATCAACTAAATTTGTGTAATAGTCTAAATCCTTTATTGTCATTTCAACAATCTTTACACTGCCTTCACCAGGAGCAGATTTTATCTCAAGAAACCTCTTTTTTGCCCATCCATAAAAGCAATTCTTCATGCACTCAAATTTTATCATGAGATTGCAATAATTCAGTCACATCTTTAGGGTCCACTTCTAATTCTAGTTGTCTTGTTGTTTCCACTACATCTGCAGTTACTTCCTCCAGTGAAGTCCTGAACCCCTCAAAGTCATCCATGAAAGTTGGAATCAACTTCTTCCAAACTCTCTTTAATGTTGATATTTTGACCTCTTCCCATGAATCACAAATGTTCTTAATGGCACCAAGAATAGCAAATCCTTTCCAGAAGTTTTTCAACTTATTTTCTCCAGATCCATCAAACGAATAACTACCTACGGCAACTGTAGCCTTACAAAATGTATTACTTAAATAATAAGACTTGAAAGTCGAAACTACTCTTGACCCCGTGGCTGCAGAATGGATGTTGTGTTAGCAGGCATTGAAAAAACGTTAATCTCATTGTCCATTTCCATCAGAGATCTTGCATGACTGGGTATGTGATTAATAAGCAGGAATTCTTTGAAAGGAATCTTTTTTTTTTCTTTTGCCTAATTTAGTTTTCAACAGTGGCCTTAAAGTATTCACTAAACCGGGCGCCTGGGTGGCTTAGTCGGTTAGGCGTCCGACTTTCGCTTAGGTCATGATCTCGCGGTTTGTGGGTTCGAGCCCCGCGTCGGGCTCTGTGCTGACAGCCAGTTCAGAGCCTGGAGCCTGTTTCAGAGTCTGTGTCTCCCTTTCTCTCTGACCCTCCCCTGCTCACGCTGTCTCTCTCTCTCTCTCTCTCCTAGAAATAAATAAAACATTAAAAAAAAAAGTATTCAGTAAACCATATTGTAAATGGATATATTTTCATCCAAGCTTTGTTCCATTTATAGAGCACAGGTAGGGTAGATGTAGCATAATTCTTAAGGGCTCTAGATTTTTTAGAACATTAAATGAGCATTGGCTTCAGTTTCAAGCCACCAGCTACATTAGCCCTTAACAAGAGAGTCAGTCCATCCTTGAAGCTATTGACTTCTCCTCTCTAGCTATGAAAGTCCTAGATTGCATCTTCTTCCAACAGAAGGCTGTTTCATTTACTTTGAAAATCTTTTGTTTGATGTAGCCACTTTTATTATCTTAGATCTTCTGGATAATTTGCTGCAGCTTCTACATCAGTCCTTGCTGCTTTACCTTGCGCTTTGATGTTATGGAGATAGCTTCTTGCCTTAAATATCATGAATCAACCTCTGTTAGCTTCAGACTTTTCTTCTGCAGCCTCCTCACCTCTCTCAGCCTTCACAGAATTGAAGAGAGTAAGGACCTTGGTGTGGTTTAGGCATTGGCTTAAGGGGATGTTATGGTGGGTTTGATCTTTTATACTGACCACTAAAACTTCCCCCATACCACCAATTTCTCTTTTGTCATTTGTGTATTCACTGGATTAGCACTTTTATTTTCCTTCAAGAACTCTTCCTTTGCATTCACAGCTTGGCTAACTGTTTAGCCTAAGAGGCCCAGCTTTTGGCCTCTTTTAGTTTTCAACACCCATTCCTCACTAAACTTAATCACTTCTAGCTTTTGGTTTACAGTGAGAGATGTGTGACTCTTCATTTCACTTAAACACTTAGATGCCATTTCAGGATTATTAACTGGCCTAATTTCAACATTTTTGTATTTAAGGGAATAGGAATACCTGAGAAGGAGGAGTGAGTTGGGGGAACAGCAGATTGGTGGAGCATCAGAACACATACAAAATTTATCAATTAAGTTTGCCATATTACATGGCACCCCAAAATAATTACAATCATAATATCAAAGATCACTGATCTTATATCACCATAACAAATATAATAATCATGAAAAAGTTTAAAATATTGTGAGAATTGCCAAAATATGACAAAGAGATATGAAGTGAGTAAATGCTATGGAAAATGGTGCCAATAAACTTGCAGGATCCAGGGTTACTACAAACCTTTAATAAGTAAAGAATGCATGATCTATGAAGTACAATAAAGTGAAGTGTAATAAAACAAGGTCTGCCTGTAAAAGGCACCCAAATAAGAAAGAGAGAAGTAAAATTGTCTCTGCAGATGACATGATCTCATAGAAAATCCTAATGACTCTGCACACCATATCCGCCCCCAAAACACCCAGCCTGTTAGAACTAATAAGCAAATTCACTAAAGTTGCAGGATACAAAGAATACAAAAACAGTTTGTATTTCTATACAAACTATCTGAAAATTTTTAAGAAAATGATCTATTTACAGTACCATCAAAAAAATAAGATACTTAGAAACAATTTTAATCAAAACCCATGAGATATTTATGAAAAAAACTGAAGAAAAGACAAATAAATGAAAAGATAATTTGTGTTTTTGATTTGGAAGAGTTAATATTGTTAAAATATCCATGTTACCCAAAGCAATCTATACATTCAACACAAATTTCCAAAAGGCATCAAAATTCCAAAGGCATTTTCTCAGAAATGGGAAAAAAAATCCTAAATTTTATGTGGGACAATGAAAGACTCTGAACAGCCAACTTAACTGTCCATTAACAGATGAATGGATAAAGAAAATCTGCTGTTTAATGGACAGTCATATACATACATACATACACACCATGGAATATTATCTAGCCATAAATAAGAAGAAAATCCTACCATTTGCAACAACATGGATAAGACTTGAGGACATTATGCTAAATGAAATAAACCAGACATGGAGAGACAAATACTATGTGGTATCACTTATATGTAGAATTAAAAAAATTTTTTTTTGAACTGGCAAGTGTGAGGCTATAAAGAAAGAGGACCAAGTCAGAATCTCTTGTATTATGGACATCTATAGCATGCACAGGGACCAGGGATTGTCCATTATTATCCATGCTCACCTTCTTCCCAAGAAGAAGAACAGAACCCACATTTTTAGTTGGGTACAGAATTGTTTATTATTGTATCATTTATTGTTTATTATTATAAAGACTGTTTATCCCAGCTTCCCTTGTCACTAGGTATTGCCATGGGACTAAGTTTTGTCTAAGAGATTAGAAAATAGTTGTCATGTAATTGCTTCCAGGAACCTGTCCTAATAGACATTTGGCACGTCTCTATTGCCTTATTTTTTTGTCCCATGTTCCATCCTGCTTCCTGGAATTCTGATGTCAAAGGCTGGAGTTAAAGCAGACTCCTTAGACCACAGTATGGGTGCCACACTCTAAGGATGAAACAGTAGAGGCTGGCATGGGGCCAGGGCTCTATATGACTTTGTAGATCCACCATACCAACCTCAAACTGCTGATCCCCAGGCTCTGACATGAAGGAAAGATGAATTTCTATCTTATTTAAGCCACTGTCATTATGGGTCTCTGTTGCTTGCAGCCAAACCTGATTCCAACTGACACAGTGCAAGGAACAGCAAACAGGAAGGAACTGGCCAGAGAGTTTGAACAAGTGTAATTCAGTGTCATGGAAACCAAGGCAGCAGAATTTCGGAGCAGTGACCCACAGTGTGGAAGAGGATAATCCTGAGGACAAAGACACTGTATTTGACAGCTTAAAGGTCACTGGCGGTTTTAAGTAAACACTGTCCAAAGTTAGCTGCAAACCAAACCATATGAAAAGCCTCTTCACAGCATCTGCAAACACTCAGGACCTGCCAACTGACCTACAGCTTGGGATCTGGAAGATGCCTATGTATTGTGAAGAGAAAAATATTTGCGAGTGCACATCTGCAGAGACTGTATCAGCCTTCAGGAAATTAGAGACCATAGTCACTGTGAGAAAAGGTTGTTATTTAAAGGAGTGTTTCTGGCAGTGAGGGTGGGGAATGGATGAAGGATGAGGGTCTTCCCCATGGCACCTTCTTGCCAATTGGCTAATGCTCTCTGGTCCTTCAGATCTCAGCCTAGAGCCCCTTCCTCAGATAGACAGCCCCCTGGCTCCCCTGTTGTAGGCTCTTATAGTTCCCTAAACTTGTCCTCTATATCTCTCCTTGTTTAATATCTGCCTTCCTCAATAGCTTATTCGAGGCCTTGGACCCTGTCTGGTTCATTCACTGCTGTGTCTTCAGGGCCTAGCTGAGCATCTGGCAAAGAACAGCTGCTCAACTGAGTGCATGACGTTTCTCCTCGCAGTGCTGGCACCAAACTCTTGGTGTTTTGCTTAGCTTGTTTCTTGTGCTTGAGGAAACACTTTGTGAAATTGCTTCTTCTTTTGGCTTCTCCTTGTTTTCATCCGGAGAACTGATGAAGAGAGAGGGGAACGTGGAATTCCTAGTTAATGTCTACCTATGTTAGGGATGGTTGGTATCTTACTTAATTCCTATTCCCTCACTGAAGGCACCAGGGAGCCATTTAGTATGCTAAGACTATGTGGTACCCAAGGGTGTCTCAGAAGCTGGAGGAGTGAAAGAGGCTTCTGAAGTTCCCTCCAGAGTACCTTCCAGGGTGGAGTCACTCTATAAAGTACTCTAGATCGGTGCCTATTAGAACATTACTTCAGATCCAGAGAAAGAGAGGCATCCCAATTCCTCACATTCTGGTATCTACCTCCCCTCAAGACTTACCTTCTCATCTCCTCTGCCTCCAGTGAAAACCATCACTCTTCCCCAACACACTTTGGGCACCCTCAGTTCTATGTCTTGGCTCAAGTGGTTTCCCCTCCTGAATGTCCTCTCTCTCCCTGTCCCTGCCTCCCAATGCTACCCATTCTCATGACTCATATTAACTGTCACCCTCTCTTGGGGGGGCCTTCCCTGGTCACTCAGTCCAGGCACTTATCTTTGCCTCCTGACCTCCAACAATGCCTACTGTCTGATGTTCCTCTGAAAATTAGCACATTCTGTCTAGTGGTGTTCGCCTGATTTTCAAATGGGTATACAGCTTCCTGAAAAGATGCTGCCTTGAACTTCTGCATAGCCTGTGAGTATAGCCTTATACAAAGTAGAGATCAGGAAATAGCTATCAGTTGACTGACTGTTCCTTAGCTCTGCTCTCCATTTGCTGAAGTGGAAAAACACACGAATGACAACAGTAAACCTTGCCTGTCCCTGCTTTCATGGCTTCTCATCTTGGACTGTCAGACATACTACAAGTTGCAGGGACCTTAATTTATTTTCTTATCTCAAAAGCAAAACAAAACCAAAAACAAAACCCACACCTGCTGTGGCTAGTAACTTCTAAATCGTAGTAGATAATTATAAGTAAGATGTATGTAATTGTTTACATCCACAAGCTTTAAATAAACACATAAATTTCAGTGTCTCTTCTTATGGATTTTCTGACTTGTTGGAATTGATCTGAGATCTCATTGAAATGTAAACTATAAACTAGCCTCTGAGGCTCTTAAATCAGAGGTGGGAATAGAGATAATAGAGTGGTTAGCTCCTTTGAGAAGCATATCTATTTGGTAGAGTGGTTAGCTGGTTATATTTTGTCAGCCAAAAAAAAAAAAAAAAATGACAGCTTCATTTGCACCAGGCTGCAGTGATTGCCTCTCAGCTGCACCTCCTTTGTCTCCTCTCCAAAGTAGAGGCTTCAGGCTGAGAACAGTGGGGATAGGCCACAGTTAGAAGTAACCTCTTCTTGTGACGTAACTAAGATTCTCATCATCCAATGCTCCGTTTCCAACCATTTCTCATAGTGACTGTATTAGTCAGAATTTTCCAGAGAAATAGAACCCACAGAGAGAGAAGATTTATGATAGGAATTGGCTCACATGGCTATGGAAGCTGAGAAGTCCCACAGTCTGCTGTTTGCAAGCTGGACAGCCAGGAAATCCCATGGTAAAATTCAGTCCAAGACCAAAGTCCTGAGAACCGATGGTATAACTCCTAGTCCAGGGGCAAAGTCCTGAGAACCAATGGGTCTGTTGGTATAAATTCCTATGTCCAAAGGCCCAGAAACTCCAATGTCCACCTGGATAGAAGATGAACATTCCATCTCAAGAAGAAGGAGTTAATTTACCCTTCCTTTGCCTTTTTGTTCCATTGGGGCCCTGGTTGATTGGAACATGCATACTCACATTGAAGAGGGTGGATCTCTTAGTCTATTGAACTAAATAGACTATTTCTCTGGGAAGGTAATAACAGAGAAATAACATCTTACCAGCTATCTGGGCATCCCTTAGCTCAGTCAAGTTGATACATGAAATTAACCATCACAATGACAATCCCAATATCCCATTTTAATTGCATTATGGGTCATTTTAAGCAACTTAGCCAAGTCAGAGACATGACCCTTTATGTAAAACCCAAAGTTACTCAGAGGTTGGAGAGATGCAACATTTAATAATGGTAGGGGTAATACAGGCACAGGTGGCTGTAACAAAGTCTTGGGACACTCCTGACAATGATGTCCGTGCAATGAACTTGCACACCAGCCGTGATTCCTCAAGTAGTGTTCTAAAAGGCAGCCTTCCTCTCTCTAGGTTGCAAGCTTGAATTTGGACTGCGCTAAACCTCTTCCATGTTTTAAGCTGTTATGTTTGTTTTAAGGGATTATGTTTGCTATAATGGATTGTGGACTGATAATCTAACACTGTTATTGAAAGCTTTCTTGCTGAAACAAGTTGAGTTAGAAATTACCGATGATTTCTTAGGGACAGTTATTAGAACCAGTCTAAACCACAAACTCAAGGACAAATTGCCCAAATTAAAAGAAAAGGAAATAACTCCCTTTAGACAGGAAGAATAATCCTAACGCAGAAATCACTGGATTTCCTGATAGCACATATCTAAATAGATAGTGAAATCATGTTTCCCCTTTTTATCTGCATATAGAATAAAAAAGAATTTCAAAAGCACTTGGTTGTCAAAAAGATGATGGAAAACCCTGAAAAGGCAACCCAATGCCCTTTACTTAGAGAAACTCAGGAGACCTTGTTTGTTTGAAAATAAAGGGGGGGGGGGTGGTTTCCAAGACTGACAGAAAGTTGTTTGCCAGGGTTTTTGCCACAGAAAGTCCCAAACAGGTCCAATATGAAGAAAAATTTGACATGATTTAGACAGTTGCATCCTCCTCACATCAAGAAGAGATAAATTAAGCCACAATTGATAGCGGTTAGCTGTTTTCTTTTTCTTTTTTTTTTTTAAGTCATACAAAGTGATGTTTTTCATTAAGGTGTACAACGTGATGATATATACGTATACGTTGTGAAATAATTACCTCAATCAAGTTAATTAACACATCCATCACTTCACATAGTTACCTTCTTTGGGTGGTGAGAACACTTATGATCTACTCTCTTAGCAAATTTCAAGTATGCTGTACAGTATTGTTAACTGTAGCCACCCTGCTGTACATTAGATCCACAGAAGTTATTCATCTTATAACTGAACGTTTATACTGTTTGACCTATGACTCTGCATTCCCCCCAACCTCCAAGCCCTTGCCAGCCAGCATTATACTCTGTTTTTATGAGTTCAGCCTTTTTCTTTTTGATTCCACAAATCTAAGTGATGCCATACCGTATTCTGTGTCTGGCTTATTTTACTAACAGGGGTAAGGAAGAAAATACAGTGTCAAAGAAGTAATAGGTTGAATTAAAATGCAAGGTTCTCTTTCCCTGGACAAGTGGACTTTAAATTTTTTTTGATTGCTTGCCCCCAGGGTGGGGGTTTGAGAAACCAGGTACCTGCTCTAACGTCTCTAAGTTAACACTTAAAAATTTTCCTTCAGTTCAGGTAGTAGCAAAGAATGCCTTTTCTAGTATATTCTAAATATTTATATTTTCAAATAAAATGTTACATATCTGACTTAATTGTGTCCCATCTAAATGCCACACTGCCACCAGCATAGCTGTTCTCTAACAAAGGGTTTTTTCAACATTTCTTTTATTCATTTTCATATTTTTATCCCACTCTCCCTAAAGAATTTTATTCCATTGTAGATTCTTGTGCTTGAGAGTCTTTTATTGTTGACCTTATCATGGTTTCCCATAACAAAGTATTTACATGAACTGAAATAAGATGTTAAAATATTTCCTGTGAAGTTAAACTGGGAAAAGTCACTCTCTTTCTTGGACTACACTAGTGCACCATTGGTTGAACAACACGCACCCCTCTGCCTTTCCTGGGTAATATGGAGGGAAGGACACCTGTGAGAAAGGAGGTGGAAAGAAGGGCTGGTGTGATCAGGGCCATTCATTCTGAAGGAAACAAATTTAGAAAGGAGTACTGTGGTAGGTGAATCAGTCCTACTTTTCTATAACATCATGTAGCTGTACCCTCACCATGGCCTCGTGGTGGCTGGAGTATGCTTTCCACCCATGGCCTCCAACATGGTTTAGTGACTTGCTTCAGTGGACAAATGTGAACAAAGGCTTGAAAAGTACTTGTACAGTTTGGTTTAGGTTCTAGTGCTTCTGCAGTTACAGTGAGAAGACGATGCTCCAGGTAGCTGCTGACTTCCACTGGGCCCCAAATAAGATACAGGATTAAGCTGGTACAGCCAGTGCCCATCACATAATGGTAGGGCCCATTGCAAAATGAAAACATGGGGCATCAGGATTCAATCCTTCTTTCTCTTGGCTCACCACCTCCATCCATGATGGATGAGCAATACCCAATGGGTGCACTTGGTACCTGGATTGGGAGTGAACAAGAAATCCCTGCCCATTGGCCACCAAATGTTTCATGACACTGCCAGTCTGAATAGCCACCACTTTGCCCTACCTAAAGACACTGCAGAGAATGTGCCTGAATGGCCCTTCCTGTGCTCATGTCCAGAAGCCCATGGGGACAGAGGGCAGCAGTAGTCACTGGGCATGGCTGGAGAGCTGATGGGTGAGTGCCTATCTGGAAGGGCAGGGAGAGAGGAGAAAGCATCACCCTGTGCAAATTGAGGCTTGAAACCCCTGGAGCATGCACCAGGTATTGTGCTGACCACCTTCAGCCTTCAGTCACAAAACATGAATGTTTTGGGTCCATCCCAGAGCATTAAAGCCCTGAGTGTAGGGCTCTGTAAAATTGCACTGATCACACAACCTGGTGCCAGCCCTGGCCCAGCAAACTGCAGACCTGCAGACTAAATATGGGCATCCCACCAGCCCCACAGCTGCCCTGAGGACAAACGATGTTCTTTTGAGTCACTCTGTGTGGGGTGGTTTGCTCTACACCATTATTGTGGCAGTGCCTGAATGACACAAGCTGTGGTCTCATGGAAATTCAGGTTCTACAATTTGGTTTCACTAAAATTACCCATGCCCATTTGCCCCTTGGGAAGTCTCCGTGGGTTCTTGAGGATACAGGTGGTCCAATTTGAGGTCTGCTGGCCTAGAGATCAAAGATTGGGTGGAGCAGGAGGCAGTGTGTGAGACAGCTCAAAGGCGAGAGGGTTGTGCTCAGCAAGTGGGATCCTGCAGCTGCTAAGATCAGGGGAAGAGCAAGTCTGGGGATGGCTTTGCTGGAGGAAGGAGGCTCTGATCTGGGGAGGAAGAGTGTGGAGATGCTGTTGCGCCAGTGGTGCTGTGGGTCCCAGTGGACTCTATGTCACCCATTAGGGGAAATATACTAAGTGGTGATGCACATGGGCTTGTAGTCAGACAGGCAATCTGCATCTGTTAATCCCTTGCACTTATCCACGGGACAGCATCTCCTGAGGGCTTTCCTTTCCTTATCGGTCCCTGTGCTATAGGATCATTCTGCAGATTCCACACATAATCCACGAAAAGACTTCAGCACAATACCTAGCACTTTGTAGGCACTTGGGAAATATTAGCTGTTTACTATTATGCAGGCTGATAGGAGTTAGGTAACCTGTTTATTAGTATCCTGTGGCTGTTGCAACAAATTTGCACAAACTGGGTGTCTTGAAACAACAGAAAAGTGTTCTTTCACAGTTTTGGAGGCTGGAGGTCCACAGTTAAGGTGTTGTCAGGGCTGCCCTCCCCCAGGTTCTCAAGGGAAAATTCCACTCCTTGGTTCTTCCTCCCTCCAGTGGCTGCAGAATTCCTTCCTTTACTTGGGACCCCATCTCTCTAGCCTCTGCCTCCTTTGTCACATTCCCCCCTCCTCTTCTGTCTCTCCGTGTGCCTCTGATGATGACCATTGTTTTTAGATTTTGGGCAACCAGGATAATCCAGGATGTTCTCCTCCTCTCGAGATCCTTAACTTCATGACATCTGAGAAAAGACCCTTTTCACAAAGAAGTTCACATTCACAGGTTCCAGGGATTAGGATATGGACATATGCTTTTGGGGAGCCATCATGCAACCCATGGCAGTGCCCTTGTCTCTAATGAAAGTGCTGGCAGCACCAGACAGCAAGAAAAGGCAAAGTGGCAATAGATAGTCTACATTTTTAGGCATAGGAATTCAAGGGAAGCACTGTTCATGGAAAACGTCAGGCTTAACCAAGGTCAGAAGGTATGTAACCAAAGTAGCAACACCCAATGTAGCAGATTCCTGATGGGACACAGTGTATGCCACATTCAGAAGATGTATTAGTGCAGGGACGCAGAAGATACTCAGGAAGATGGAATGAGAAAATGTGAGGGAATGTGTGTTAAGGCTGGGGGGATGGAAGGACGTCAAATCCAAAGCTGGTGAACCAACAGTGGGTATCCGCCTCCCACCATCCTTAGCAGAGCCCCCTCCCACTTTCCATTCACTTCACCACTCCAACTCCCCACCTTGAGCTCTCCAAACCAAATCTGTTCTTGCAAAGCTCTAAGTGCCTTTGAGTCTCCTTAAGCAGTGGTGTTGGCTTGCTTTGGTGCCTGGGGAGTGAATGGTTGAACTTTTACCGATTTTATGTTTTCATCTGGAATATCACTATGCAATCCTTATAGTAAGAGAATGTTTTTCTTTTCATAATTGATCTCATATCTGTATCAATGTAGTTAAATATATCTCACTCAGCTCTTCCTGCTCTTTATCCCTAGGGAAGCATTGTACTAATGAAAGGCTTCAAATCAACCCTGAAGGGAATGATTAAGGTTTACAGATCATTGTGCTCTCAGTTGGGATAAGTTATCACATATTATTTGCATATGTAAAGGCCACCCTAGGAATACTCTGACTTTTCCCTTTTTGAATTAATATTTGGAGGGAGGGAACAATTAAACTCATCTAGAAAGGGTGATCTGGAAAGCCTATAGTTGCCTTAAATTCTGAAGAGAAATTACAAAGTGTAGGTAGGTCAAGAGAGTGGAGAGGAGATCTGGTGAGGGAAAAGCAGTGTATAAAATTAATTTTTAACTTTTTTGGGGGAGGATGTCATTGACTTCTTTGAGGATCTGTTGGAAACTGTGGATTCTTTCCCTAGAGAGATTCACATAAGCAAATACATACAAAATCCCACATGCAGCCTCTCAGAGTACTCAGTTGCCAAAAGCCCACCCACGAGGCTCCTAGGGATGGATCCCTGGGGCCCAGTTCAGGCCATCTGGAGCATAATAGGCTCTGAGAGTAATAGAAACACCAGCTCCGCTGGAAGTGATGTTTGAGATGGAAGAAGAGGTTGGAAAACCAGGTAGGGAGGTTCGACTGGCAAGATGCAGGGAACATAACTCCATTCTGGAGTGGGCATGTTAAATATTTTGGACAGGATGCACACCAAAGATCAGGGATTCAGGTGGTAGGCCAGTCAACTTTTTGGCTTTAATGGCCTCATAGGTAAAATGGGAATGTTTTAAGGGTCAGCATGAAAACAAAGTGAGATAATATAGCAGAAGTGTTTTGTAAACCTTTTAGTTTACAAAGTATCAAATGGAGGTTCAGGAAGATTAACCTGGTTGTGACCTGACGGGTATATGCCCTTATAGTGCTCAATGAGCCATCCGGAAACATGTAATGTGGTTTCAAAAGTCGGGGCAAGAGAATGAGAATAGTCATGGACATATTACAAAGTAAACCAGGTGGAATGAACTTAACATTTTTGAAATAAGGGGTAATATATCAGGTAGATTATTACTTTTTAGTGTGAATGGAAAGGTCTTGAGTGAGATCAGGAAGAAGATAAGGAATGTTAATTCTGAAAGCCCCTGAATTTTTCCAGAGATCTTTCTTCCAAAACCAGATGGTACATGAATTAGATTTTCTGTGAATTATAGAATATTAAATTTTATAACCAAACCAAATTGATGTCTTATGCCTGGAAGCAATGCACTATTGAATCTATTGGGAACAGCTTAGATTATCTTAACTATTGATTCATGAAAAAGGTTTTGGCAAATGGTCTCAGACAAGGAATCAAGCCAGAAACAGCATTTGTCATACAGATGGGTTGACTCACCCTTTGGACTAAGAAATTCACCTGTCTGTTTGTGAGAACTGCCTGTTGGTCTACTAGATGGAACAAGGACATTTGTCATAACATGGGTGAGTCTTGATTACCCAATACATATGAGCTTCTGGGATGCTTCAATTTGGTGCCAAATGCTATCTAAAAAGCTGGTCTTTAAAAGAAATTTAATAAAAACTTATTTGGACATCCAAGGTCAGCTATTTGGAAGAAGAGATGGAAAATTGGTCTATAGCCACAATGAGAGAAAGAAGTCGTATTTGAAGTTGAGAGTCTACTACCATATGCACTTGTCTCTAAAGTGAGATCATCCAGGATAGTAAATAAAAAATGGTGCCTTCTTTGGGGGCCACAGTGAGACCTTGGTGTCTTATCACCAAAGGTAACTTCCTAAAAAGTTATTTGGATTCAAAGTTATAAAGATTACTCTTCCTTCCACATTCCCCAGATTGTCTCATGCTCATCATTTAAAGTTCAGCCCAAATGTCACCTCCTACCTGAGTAGCTCCCTACCTTCCCCACCCCTGTCCTGCCACCTGGACACTGTGTCATATTACTAACTCCCATTACCTGTTTAATGGTCTGCCTCCCTCCCATAAAGGATCTTGTCTGTCTTACTCCCTATAGTAGTCTCAGCCCCTAGCACACAGCTGACCCATATTTGTCAAATAGATGAATTTGCAGAGCTTTTGAAACCTTGAAACAAACTCTGATTTGCTTACCAGTTCTTAGAGTCCCAATCCTTTATATGACTTATTCTGATAAGTCTTTTAGATTCTATACCTATAAGATATCTCCCTGTTCCTGCTGCTGCTGCTGCCGCCGCCCTAAATTCAAAATTTCCTTACGTTGTGGACCACTGCAAAGGCCTCTGAAGGGTTCTGCCTGCCTTTGCTCTCTCCATCCACTCCAGATCACTCTCTAAACCCCGTGCTGGATCAATTTTCAATTTCCTATTTAAAAAATTAAGCCATCAGTATGACTTTCATGTATCCCCCAAATCTGTCCCTGTTTCCCGTCTTCTTTTTGTACCATTTGACTGTTAAGTAAAAACACTTCTCCCTTTCCATACATAGCCTGGATCTTCCTGCCTCTGAGTCTCTGCTCAGGTGACTCTTTTGCCCAAATTTTAGCCTACTTTAAGACCCAACTCAACCTCCTCCAAGGAGCTCTCCTGGATTTCACTAAACTGACAGGGACCCATGCTTCTTTCAACTTCTCTAAAACTGCTATTTGATCCTCTTTGAAAATATGCAACACTTCATGTAAATGCCTGGCCTCCTCCACTAGACCATGAAGTGGAGGGTAGGACTACATCTTATCTCTAGTGCACTAAGCACAGAGCCTCCCACATAGGAGCTACTCTACAAGTGTCGCAGAATGCGGGACCATGTCTGAATTCTTGTTTGG
Organism: Crocuta crocuta; assembly: GCF_008692635.1. Lineage (NCBI taxonomy): Eukaryota > Metazoa > Chordata > Mammalia > Carnivora > Hyaenidae > Crocuta > Crocuta crocuta. Next base: position 3,084,019 of record NW_027530974.1, read on the forward strand.
GTTCAGTTTTATTTTGAGCATAAGAAAATGCAAAACATCCTGGAATATATTACTCATGATTATTGCCAAGGGAAAGAAATCTGTCTCCTCTTTGAAGAACTGTCTGGCCACAGATTGTGGCTGGGATAGTAAAACAATCATACAGAGCTTTACAGTTTGTAATGGGCTTCACATCACTTGATCCCACAAGCTTGTGAGGTGAGCCAACATATTATGGATGTCTCCGGTTCATAGTTAAGGAACCAGACACGTGGGCAGGAGAAATTACATGAGGTGAGAGAGCTAGCAGGTGGTGGGGCTAGAACTCAGGTCTTGTGATTTTTTTGCTCTTGTCCACTGCTGTCTTCCAGTCCTTGTCATGAGGTGGCTGGAGACTCTGATAAATTCTAACTGAATTTTAAGAGTTGACCCATGAAACTCCAGTACTTCCAGATGAGCATTCGTCCTGGGCAAGAAAGATTGAAGGTAAATGAGCTAAGCTTTCAATTCCAGATGCTGGAATAAAGAACAGTTTAAAACGTGATAGAACTTGAGTAGACCGTGATTGAGACATTTTGTAAGTTAAATGGGAAGGATGCTTACCTGTGAACAAGCTTAGGCATCTTTGTGCTGGACTCCTGTGTCTCCTAGAATACAAAAGGCAGCAAGAGGTAAGAGAAAGAGTTTAGGCATTAGGCCTACAGAAGCCTGGGCTCAAGCCCCAGCCTTACTATCTGACCGGCTAGCGTTGACAGAACAGCTGTCTGAGCCTATCTTTCCTCATCTGTAAATGAAACAGTCATCATAATCATGTCTCAGCGCCATGAATCCATCATCCCATTCAGTTCTCCCCAGACGCTGAGAAATAGGAGTTTCACTTAGTTGTTTGTTTGTTTTCCTTACTATTTTTTACTCATTTCTCGTTGTATAGATAAGGAAATGCCAAAGCAAGAAGATGAACCCACAGTCTACTCACTCACTATCCCATGTGCCAGCTTCCATCTGTAGAACCTGGGATTGGAAGACCCATCCCAGCAGGGTTCATGTGAAGGTTAGATAAGAAAACGTGTTTGAAGTGTCAAGATGATATTAATTAGATCCCTTCTCGTGTTTTAAAATAAATGTTTGTGAACAAATATCTCTAGGTATCTGTATTTCTTTAAATCATGTTTGAATTATAAGTCCTTTGTTTAATGATAATGATTAGTCAATCAAGTTTATGTTTATACTCGGCTTTTTTTCTTTTCTTTTCTTTTCTTTTTTTTTTTTTTCATTCCTGGGGAAAGCTCATCGTCAGAACCTGAGGCAGAGCCAGACACAGTCCTCCACCAGCGGCAGCAGAGTACATGGCTGAGAAAGGCCTTAGGAAGCAAAGAGCCTTTGAAGTTCTGCTCTTGCAAAACAAACCTATAAAAGGTGGTGTATGCATGGTAATGAATTGCCTTGAAACTGGTATCTGCTTTGCTTTAGTGTTTTGCTTCATTTTTTAAAAGATATCAGTGTCTTTTTCTTACTTTCTTTTCGTTTTTTAACTTTTTATTTTAATTCCAGTTAGTTAACATACCGTGTTACATTAGTTTCAGGTGTACAATATAGTGATTCAACAATGCCACACATCAGCTTCATGTGAATGTTTAATGGGAAGTTACAGAAGTTAAATAAGGGGGGGAAAACCTGGGAATAAAATATTGTACAGGAATTGTTGATGGGTCTAGAAAGGCTCAAAGCTGTGTTTAACATAAATGTTTTCATCAGACTTTCTTACCCAGCCTAATGATTATTCTAGCATCCATGGACTAGAGAACATTCCAGAGGGGACCTGGAAGAGGGCAGAACCACAAGATGAGCAAGACCAAGACTCAGCCCTGATTCTGAATCTTTGCTCCAGCTCATATTAGCTGTGTAATCTCTATACTCTTGCAGCCCTGTTGCAGAGACTGCTTTATCAAGCCATTTTCTTTCCTCTGGGGACACAGGAGAAGCCAGCAGTGGTCCTGGGACTGTTTCTGGACAATGGGATGGATGTACATGGTGCATCCAAGGCTGTGTTAAAATTCTTCCTTTTTGCCACCTGGAATTCTCCCCTCCCCCCAAATAATGATGTTTTTCTAATACAAACAAAAAGTATGACACACTGTGGAAAATTTGAAAAGAAAATTTAGAATGAAGATATCCACTAACTAAAATGATCATTATTAATATCATGGCATATTTCTTTTTTTTTCTTTTTTTTTAGTAGTTTATTGTCAAGTTGGTTTCCATGTAACACCCAGTGCTCATCCCCACAAGTGCCTTCCTCCATGCCCATCACCTCCCTTCCCCTACCCCCCACCCCCATCGGCCCTCAGTTTGTTCTCAGCATTCAAGAGTCTCATGGTTTGCCTCTCTCCCTGTCCCCCACTATTTTTCCCCCCTTCTTCTCCTCCACGGTCCTCCATTAAGTTCCTCCTAATCCTCCTATACATGCAAATATATGGTATTTGTCCTTCTCTGCCTGACATAACACCCTCAAGTTCCATCCATGTTGCTACATGTGGCCAGATTTCATTCTTTCTCATTGTATCATGGCATATTTCTTAAGGTAAACATATTTTTACCACAGTTGAGAACAAAATGCCCATACGATTCTCTGTCCATTATATTTTTCTGCTTGCCGTGATGATAAGCATTTCTCCATGTCACTAAAAATTATTTATTAGACTTTATGTTCAGGAGTTCCATAATATTCCTTTATAAGGATGTACCATAATTTTCCTAACCAATCCCTTATTTTTGGATAGTTAGATCATTTCTAGTTTTTCAGTTATACAACATGCTGCAATGGCTGTACCTGTAGACTTTGGATTGCTTCCTTTGCAGTCTGAATTCTTCAAGGGGATTCAGGTTTTAGACTTGGGTAATATGTGGAAAACCATTACATGTATCAGAAACAACCTGATTTCTGGAATGTAACAGCATCAGGAGGTCAACTGTGGAAACTGGGCTGTAGAGGCCCTGGAGGAGGTGGTTGAGATTCTTGAAAGAGACTGAGGGAAATTCTTTCCTGCACCAGCTCTAGGGAGAGGACACAGCTGTCTGAGCATGAGAGACAATGGAGGGTCCTCCTTCCATTTTCTTTGAGCATCAGCCAAGCCCTATTTTTTGGAGAGTCTAGCCTCACGTTTCATGAGCTGGTGGCAACACTGCCTCGCCATACTTCTTAAGTGTTATTCCTTTTTACTCATTTATTTTTTTGACCCACACCTGAGTTTTTTTTCAATTGAGCTATAATTAACATGCCCTAACATCCACTCTTTTAAAGTATATAATTCAATGGTTTTAATATAATCACAAGATTGTGCAACCATCACCATTATCTAACTCCAGAATGTTTTCATCACCCTAAAAAGAGATGCATGCTTATCAGCAGCTCTTCTCTCACTGTCCAAACCCTTAAGTCCTCGCAACAACCGACTGACTTTCCTGTCTTTATGGATTCGTTTATTCTAGACTTCATAGACTTAGAGACTATAATATGTGGCCTTTTATGTCTGGCTTCTTTTACTTCTTTCATTCACAGTGTTTTCAAGGATCATCGATGTTGTAACATGCATTCATACTTGAATTTTGAAGGCTAAACAATATTCCGTTGTATAGATACACCACATTTGTTTATCCACTCAACAGTTGATGGACATATGGGTTGTTTCCATGTTTTAGCTACTATGAATAAGGCTGTTATGAACATTTAATTCTAACTTAACTTGTATACAAGTTATTATGTGGATACACAGTTTCAATTCTCTTGAGTAAATACCTAGGACTGGAATTCCTATGTAACTCTCTGTTTAACTTACTACAGAACTGCCAAACTGTTTCTGGAAAGGAAACACATTTTTCATGCCCTCCACAATGTTTAAGAGTTCCGATGTCTCCACGTCCTCACCAACACTTGTTATTTGTCCATCTTTTTCATTCTAGGCATCCTAGTAGGTGTGAAGTGGTATCTCATTGTGGCTTGGCGATGATAAACATCTCTTTATCTGCTTATTGGCTATTTGTACATCTTCTACAGAGAAATGTGTATTCAAATCCTGTTTTAAAACTTGGTTATTTATCTTTTATTATACAGTTGTAAGAGATTTTTACAATTCTATCTTACAATAGAGTTGAAGATATTTTGGATATAGATATTTATATGTACTATATCATATTTGCAAATTGCTTTTCTTATTGTATGGGTTGTCTTTTTCACTTTCTTGGTGGTGTTCTTTGAAACACAAACGTTTTTACTTTTGATGAGGTTTGATTTATCTGTTTTTCCTTTTGTTGTGCTTCCAGAGTCGTGTTTAACCCAAGGTCACAAAGATTTACTCCTGTTTTCTTCTAAGAGTTTCATAGTTTTAGCACTTGCACTTAAGTCTCTGATTCATTTTGGGTTACTTTTGTATTTGGTGAGAGGTTCAGATCCAATATCTTTCTTACCTTCCTTCCTTCCTTCCTTCCTTCCTTCCTTCCTTCCTTCCTTCCTTCCTTCCTTCCTCCTTCCTTCCTTTCTTTCTTTCCTTTCTTTCTTGTGTATGGATATGCAGTTATCCCAACATCATTTGCTGAAAAGACTATTCTTTCCCAAGTGGATCATCTTGGCACCCTTGCTGAAAAGCAATGATCTATAAATATGAGTTTATTTTTGGACTTTCAATATATGTCCATCTTTATGCCATTACCACATTGTGTTGATTAGTGTACATTTATCATAGGTTTTGAAATTGGGAAATCTTTTTCAAGATTGTTTTGGCTACTTTGAGTCCCTTGCATTTCTTTCTTTTTAAAAAAATTTTAATGTTTATTACTCTTGAGAGAGAAAGAGAGATAGAGCTTGAACAGGGGAAGGGCAGAGAGAGAGAGAGAGACACAGAATCTCAAGTAGGCTCCAGGCTTTGAGCAGTCAGCACAGAGCCCAATGCTGGGCTCAAACTCACGAACCATGAGATCATGACCTAAGCTGAAGTCAGATGCTCAAACAACTGAGCCACCCAGGTGTCCCAGGTCCCTTGCATTTTATATGAATTTAGGATTAGTTTATTAATTTATGCAAAAAAGGCAGCTGAGATTTCTACAGGGATTGTATTGAATCTGACCAATTTGGGGAGTATTGCCATCTTAACATTATTTAGTCTTCCACAGCACTATTCTTAAAAAATAAAACAAACCACAAACCTCAACAGTTACTTAACTCAGATAACCACAATTATTGTTTTTATGCAATGCGGATAGCTCCTATTTCCTCTAGCTACCTTTTAAAATGGAATGTTTTGCCTTTAAATGAATTATTTTCTTTTACGAGACAAGCTCAACTCTGTATATATTTTTGTATTAGACCATAATGATTCTAGTGGGTAATTGGAAGTAAATATTGTATGTATTTCACTGAAAGATGGAAATATCAAGGCAAAAACACCCCAAACATTCCAATGATTGACCATTTGCCACTAATTAGGTGGATCTGGTTCTCGTACTATGATGGTCTCCTAGAGGATTAGCAAGAGCCGATTTTGAACACTGACCGCTCTATATTCCTCTCCATTGCATACCATTCCTTGATGTGCAGTTTTTAAAAAGAACTTAATTTCTCTGAATCTGTTTCCTTTTCTTTATAATATTGACATCACCCAGGTATTCAGGTGTCTATAATATGTCACACTTTTTTTTTTTTAGATTTTATTTTTAAATAGTCTCTACACCCAGGATGGGCTTCAAACCCACAATCCCGAGACCAAAAATCAGAGGCTCCACTGACTGAGCCAGCCCAGGCGCCCCTAAGTCACACTTCATTTTAATGACAAATTATAGTTGCCTGAGCCCCCAGGTCTGGCTACCAGAAAGTAAGCTCTTCACAGTGTCTGGCACTTACCTCCATGAATCCTTAGAGGATGCCTCACATGCCCAGAGCCAGTCATCAGCTGCAGCTACCTGTTTATCACGTGTGGCCCCTGTTGCCTCTTCTGCATGGCCCCGCCCCCTCCGTTCCGCTTGGATTTCCAGAGACACTCAGGACTGGATTGCTGAAACCACGCAAGAGTGCTGTTTTGGGATTCATTTAAACCACCCCTTCTTGTGGGCCCCAGAGCAATGCCACTTCTGGACAGACAAAGAGAATGGTCTCCTCTACCCTAAATGGAGCAAGTAACTCTGCCAGGTCCAAGTCTCCCGGAGTCATTCTTGAAAAATCCAAATAGCCTCAGGCCCTTTTGCTCTTAACCATACTCCCACAGGATTGAACCACCTATGGGGGAAACAGCATCTCTATTGCATCATTCTCTACTTTCCTTATCTCCAGGGCATCCCAACCTTCTCCTCCTTCCTGGTGGCCAGACAGAAGCTGAATGAATGTAAGAAAAAGAAGGATGGGGGTGGGGGACCACAGGAGTGTCTGCTCTCTGGGGATTCTGTTGGTTGAAAATGGTACTCCATCCCCAAGAAGCATTATGAGGATTAACTAAAGTAGTGCAAATAAAAATACATAAAGATAACCTAAAATAAAAGTAAAATAATGTGAAAAAACAAAGACATTTTCTTCTGGGTTTTAAAATATCAAAAGCGACAGGATTCCTTTTCTAGTTAAAGGCACCTTTTCCAAATATTTCTCACTTCTCCTAGGGAAATTTCTCCAGGGCCTGTGAACCCAGGAAAGATTCCTGGGGTAAGCCCCTTCCTTCCTCTGGATTTACATGGCTCCCTCCAGTCCAGAGCACAGGTCAAACTGAGAGTCAGAATTTCTTCCTTCTCTGCCCACCTGCCAGGCACTTGGGGATGGTGGGCTGTCTGTTTATGGGTTTGGCCAGCTGGTGCCACAGCTTTGGGGCACAGTGCCTCTTCTGAGGGTTTTTGCCCAGGGCAGAAAAGAAAGGAGGTGTCCCAGCCCACCCTCCTGCCCACAAGGCCAGGGAATTTCAGTACAGTCACTGCCCTAGGCATCGACAAAAATAGAAGCTTGTTTCATTCACTCTCTACAAGGCCTTCCCGTGACTCCTCTCCAGAAATTCCCGCTGGCTGTTAGGAAGCTAGTCGAACTCCTCTACCCCACGGGCCCAGCCCCTTGCCACTTTTCAGCCCCGCTTCTGATACAAGTGCTGGCCAGCCACTGCATCCCCTTTCCTTTTGCTTCTATTTCAGTACAGGTGCTGCAAACCAGGCACCCTGACAGAGCCGTCCCTTCTCCAATCTGGCCAGACGCGGCTCTGCATAATTGTGCTCTGCCTTCCACCTGCTCCCCCGCGGCTGTCCCCGACCCCACAGCAGGTGTTGCCCATTGCAAAACCTCCCAGGCCGAGGGAGGAATCAGAAATGCCAAACTGGGTTACATAAGTGGGTTAGGCAGGTGGCGGGTGAGGTGCTTTCTATAAGGAAGTTGTGAGTCAGGAGCCTGGCAACGTGAATTCTCAGTTCTCAGATTGGTTTCATTTCAACAAGCAGTTACTGAATGTCTGGTGTGTTCACAGAAGTGTGAGAGATGATTCTAGATGTTGGAATACAGAAGTAGAAAAAGGGCTCTGTGAACCAGGCCCTGAGGACACAAATACCACAAGACACAGGCTTCAGCTCAGAGAGTCCCCAGTCCATGGGGCAGTCAGACACAGGAAGCAATACATACAGTATGTGTGACCATATGATAGTGACAGTGCAAAGGTACAGAAGGAAAAGGGAGTAATTCTTTCTTCCAGGAGGAAGAGGCAATGTTTAAGCTGGGTTTTGAAAAATGAATTCAAGTTTGCCAGGTGGATAAGAGTATAAAAGAACATCCTATTAGAGGAAACAGGGGCTTTGGACTTAAAGAGGGTGAACTAGAGGGGAATATGCATCAGGAAGGAAACTGAGGGGGGCTTGGTGCCCCTATGATCTCTTTTAAACATTTTTTTAAGTGTTTATTTATTTTTGAGAGACAGAGAGCAAACAGGAGAGAGGCAGAGAGAGAGGGAACCACAGAAGCCGAAGCAGGCTCCAGGCTCCAAGCTGTCAGTACAGAGCCTAGACGTGGGGCTCAAACCCACAAACCAGGAGATCATGACCTGAGTGGAAGTCAGACACTTAACGGACTGAGCCACCCAGGCTCCACCCTACCATGATCTCTTTCAGTGGCCTTTAAGACCATCTTAAATAAGCAATCTAAGCAAAAATGCTGAGTTTGCTCTGTGGTCTCAACTTCAAGACAAGTCTGTACCCTCTCCTTTCAATCCTGTATATTAACTTGAGTTGCCCCCGGGGTGCCTGGGTGGCTCAGTTGGTTAAGCCGTCAACTTCAGCTCAGGTCGGGATCATGGTTTGTGAGTTGGAGCCCCGGTTGGGCTCTGTGCTAACAGCTCAGAGCCTGGAGCCTGCTTCAGATTCTGTGTCTCCCTCTTTTCCTGCCCCTCCCCCACTTGCACTGTCTCTCTTGGTCTCTCAAAGCCGAATAAACGCTAAAAAGAAAAATTTAATTTGAGTTGCCCCTGGGGGATGTGGGGCTTTGGGGACAAAGAGAGTGACAAATAGTTCCAGACAACTGGTACAGAAACAAGAATTAAAAAAGACCACAGAGGGCATTAGATGTCATGACATTTCATTTTGAGGGGTGGAGCTTGCAAGCAGTGGCCATGAGATAATTTTTTTTTTTAATTTTAGGGACTTCTTTTGTTTAACTCTTATAACAATTTAAACGTTAGTACCAGGGCAGCTGGGTAGCTCAGTCAGTTAAGCATCCAACTCTTGATCTCGGCCCAGGTATGATTTCACGTTTCATGGTGTCGAGCCCCGTATCGGGCTCTGCACTGACAGTGTGGAGCCTGCTTGGGATTCTCTCTCCCTCTCTCTGTCTCTCTCCCCTCCCTCTCTCTCTCAAAATAAACAAATAAATATTTTAAAAAACATGAAAGTCAGTACCCTTTTGGCATCCCTTGGAAGAATCAGATCTGACATCACTGGATTCATGGTCCTATAATGACCTGGCACCATGTGCCTCCATAGCTGCCTCCTCCAAACAAAGGAAGGGATCTCTGTTTGTCCCAGTCCATGCCATTCATTTCTTTAGTCTTCCAGAGAACCCTCCTGGGCTCTGTGGGCATTTCAGCATCCCCCCTAGGGCCACCTGAGGGCCACTAGTTTTAGGTAGGAGTCCTTTGGTAGGAATTGGATTGATAATATTGGTGGGTGATTGGATTTAAGAGGAGGGCATTGGAAGCAGGGAGACTTGTCAGTCAGCATTAGGGAAAAGGGAGGAGATTTAAGTCACATCAGAAACACATCTCTCATGCACACAAGTGCAAGTGTACACACACCTAAATATGGCAAAATAGCTCCTTCTTCCTCAATTCTTTGAATTCTTACATTTCTTAAGATTTCTTTACTCTCTTTAGATTTATTTATGTTCAATTTAAAGATGATTTATTTTGACAGAAGAAGGAAGTACAAATTTCTCCCCACCCCGAGGGCTAACTTCTGCTCTCTGTCCCCACCTTCTCCCCTCACATATGGAGCTGGGTTGTGGCCTCAAGAGAACATCACATCCTGGACCATCGATTTTCTGACCTTAGAGCTCCCCTTGCAGGATTAAGCCTGCCTCATACTTTTCAAGCTTCTCCAGTGTTCATCCTCCATAGAACTGTGCCTTGTTCTTCTGATACCCAGCAAACATTTATTAATTAACTGGAAGGGAAAAAATAGAAAATTGTAGGGGAAGTATGGTGGGGCAGTAAAGGAGTAGGTATCTTCGCTGACCCCAGAGAAGTATGTAATACACTGCAAATCCCTTTCTCAATTATAATTATGGGCTGTAGAAGAGAGAAAGGGGGGAAACGCTAAATTCCATCCCTACTTCCAACATCTGCTTCCTCTTTATTGTTGGGTTACCCTCCTCGCATGGCTCTTGGTCTCCGTTTCTGCAGCAGGATGGAAGAAAGATTGTGTAATGCCAGTCAAGTGCCAAGCAAATGAAAAGCAAGTAGTATTATTTGTCTGGAAATTGATCTAGTCAGCCTTTGTCTCTACTGCTAGAGCTAATTGCATTCACAGGTGCCATGTTATTTACTGATTTAACCATCTCTTTCAGTGCCGCGTCTCAATACTGCACTTTTAAGTAAAATAATGTTACTGGGTGTGTGTCTTGATTACAAATGTTAGTGGAGATAGAAATGGAGGTTTAAAATTTCCTGCTAGGTGTTTGCTCTTCCTGGCTCAGGTCAGGCATGGCTGCTGGCTCTCAGTTTTCATGCACCAGCTGTGGTGTGGTAAGTTGGGGGCAGGGGAACAGTGATTCCCTCGTTCATTCCACAAGCATTCTGTCCTAGTGTGGGCTTTCAGGGAAGCAGGTCCGGAGTCAAGGATTTGAGAGCAAGTCTTTTACTGCAGAACTGAAGAAAATACCAGTTGTGAGGCAAGGAAGTAAGACAGAGAAAGGAAGGCAGCCAAGAAAGGGTGCATAGTTGGGTCAGTTGGGAAACTTTAGGATCCAGTATAGAACACATGCTTCAGAGTTATCCCACCCAAGGGTGGAGAGAACTAGGATATTTGTATACCAACTGCCATTAATCATTGATTGAGGACTGCTTCTAGGGAGCATGAATTCCCTGAAGCTTCTGCCCTGCTACTAGAGTAGGCAAAGCATGGTTTGGTGGTCAGAGAAATTGCTCAGTCAAAGGAGTACAAATACTGGCATTTGGATTTGGGACCAACCTAGACTAAAATAATGACAGAGGGTACAGGTGCGACAATGACAGTACCTGCTACGTATTCTTTGAAGACTTCTTATGTGCCAGGCACAATCATATAAATGGCTACTGAGATGGATTTTGTCTCTATCTTCACAGAGTTTATAGCTTAGTGGAGAAGACAAACAAGTAACAAGGCAGTGCCCCAAAGATGGGACATTTTGTGATGGTAGAAAAGAGAAGTGTGTCACAGAAGTCCTCCTAGAGAAGGTGACATCTAAGATAGATCTGCTTTAGGACTGGAAATATTCTCAGTTGGGAGAAGCATCATGTGCAAAGGTCCTGAGGAGAGTGAGTTGGTGGCAAGCTTTGAGAAACTACAAGAAATTTGGTACATCTGGAAGACAGAGTTCAAGGTGAAGATTCTGGAGGAGGAGCAGAAAATGCAGAATTTGGGAAACTGTTTGGATAGTTCCTAGAGGCAGTTTCTTCCTAAAACCAAATCTACTTTCAATGACTATTTCAAGTCCTCAAGTGGTTGTCCCTAGAATCTTCCTTTCTATTTTAATCTTGCATGCAACCATTTCTCTTATGCATATTCTAACAGGACAGAATCTTTTCAACACTTTAAATAGAAAACCTAACAAAGGTTTGTCTGATCTTGTTACAGATTAAATTAACATATAATTGACAAATTATTCCTATTCTTAGATTCAATGGCTTGTTCAAGCAATATTTATAAAGAGCCCCTGCCCTTAAGAGACTCAAAATATGTAATGGTATATGGTGTATTGTATTTCCCAAAGATGGTTACAATGATACCTTACTCACACTCTTTACAGCATGATTTGGTACTCCTCCTATTGACTGGTGGGACCTCTGTTTCTTCCTCTTGAGTTTGGGTGGCTCTGTGACTTTTGAGGCTAGTTTATAAAAGGTAAGCCCCATCTTGGTTTTCTAGGGATATTTGCCTTTGGAGCCCTGAGCCCCATTGTATGAGGTCTCAGGCTGCCATGCTGTGAGGTCACAGGAAAAGATCCTGGTAGTGCTGGACCATAGTGCCATTTGTGGTTCTAGGTCTAGTTCTAGTTACTAGCTACTGGCTAATATAAACTGCCAGACATATGAGTGAAGACACCTCCAGACGACTCCTGCCTCCAGCCACTGAGTCATTCCCAGCCTTTAAACTCTCCTAGAAAGAAAAGCTTTATGTCTTTTGCTTGGAGGATATCTGAAGACACTCAGTATGATATGAAGTGGTGGGACAACCTTTCCTGTACTTCAAAGGAGGAACCCAAGAGCAGCATGGGGCACTGCCTGGAAGCCTCACTGTAGATTGCAAATAGAAGGCTGAGGGGAGCCACAGAGAAACCAGGTCACTGGTGACATCATTTAATTTGCTACATGAACTCTTGCTGGAAACTAGTTCTAGCTCTAGACTTTTCAGAGTCCTTTATTATGCCAGCTAGTTTTGCTTAGATTTTCTGTGGCTTGCAACAAAGAGTCCTGATTGTGAGGGATGGGATTTGTTACCTGTCAAGGAAGTAAAACATTTCTGGCTAAGGAAAGGGGACACATCTTCCCATTGTGTATCAATGGAGGCAATGCAGGTTGTATAAAAAGGGAGAAAAGTTCTCAAATCAGATACATTCATTTGCTGCATTGTTTCTCAAAATTATGTTTTTTTCTTTAGTTGTTCAATAAATATGTATAAGCCCACTGCATGTCAGGCACTGTGCTATGTGTTGGGGATAAGACATCAAGGTAGAGAGTGCTGGTCCATGCCTTTGTGGAAGTTGCATTCCTGCTGGAAATACAGACATTACAATGCTTGGACTGCAGAAGGAATGGAAGATGCTCTAGAAGCAGTAACAGAATCTCACTGAAGCTGAGATGTCCTAGCTTCCCTGAGAAAGTGACATTTAAGCAGAGTCTAAAAGATGAGTAAAGAGTTAGTCAGGAGCTGGGAGAAATATTTCAGGTGGAAAGAATAGCACATATTTGGGTATAAAACTTCTAAAGGCTTTTAAAGTATAAATGTGCATTGTGAATCCCAAGAGGGGCTGAGGTATGCAGCATTCCCCAGGCTTTTTGACACGAAGCTATAATCTACTTGAAAAACATCTTATAAGACTTAGAAAAAACAAGCATGGCTTCAGGAATCAACAGAAGTGTTCTGGGGACAGGGGGAACATGGCTCTGATTCAGGTAAAAACCTATATATGAGAACAGAGGGTGATGTTAGATAGATAATAGATAGATGATAGATAGATAGATAGATAGATAGATAGATAGATAGATAGATATGAATGAGATAAATGGATGGATGGATTGATAGATCAATGGATGAATGGATGGATGGTAGATGGACAGAGGGAGGAATATTAGATAGGCCCAGAGGGTTAGCATAGGCAAAACTTTGAATGTCAGGGTACACAGTGTGTTGGCATTTGAGTGTTGAATCATGACTCAGGTTGTATGTGTGAAGTCTGGGAGCAAGAAGGAGGGGTTCAGTGATCTAGGTATGAAGCAGTGAAATTCTAACTGGATAGTTGGGGTAGGGAATAGGTAGAAAGGGATACATTTAAGAGACACTGCAGAGGAGGAGTAGGGAATTAACAATAGATATCGAGTGAAAAGAAGGGCAAGAGGAAGCAAAGTTTAGAGACTGGCTTTTGGGAGAAAGAGAATCTGTAGAAATAAATGGAACACTTCTTTCTGTCTAGTGATCCAATAGTTCACTGTGCAATGTCAGGAAGGTGTCAAGTCACCAGGTTCCTAGGCATTTGCCAGGTCATTGGTGATACTAGTAAACCTGGGAAAGTGAGGAGAGAAGACAAGAGTTATGGTAAATAGAAGCTTGGAGATTTCCAGCAGGTTTTAATCATCTGTGTCATCTATTGCCTCGACCCCTGAGAGCTGCCTCTATTTTTGCTCACAATGGTCCACATGAGTGACATTGTCTACCTCAAACCTGTGCAGCCCCATTTCAGTAAGAGGAGAGAGTGATAGAAATTTCCTTTCAGGTCAGGCAGTTATAACAGATAAAAAAGAGAAGATATTTAAGAGAAAAATAACCCAGCAGTACACCATTCATCAATTTCACTCTCTCTCTCCCTCTTTCATCTTGCCTGACCTAATACCCTGAAACATCCATGATAAGAAATGTAGGCACAGATAGCTTTCTATGGAACAGGATTCTCACAGAGCACAACCATGATTAATATAGCCTGGCACACAGGTGATGTTTTTATTCCTTAACTGCCTCTCGTTCCTCTAGAGAATCGATATGCTTCTCTCTGTCAGAATCAGGATCGGTCGTGTGAGTCCATGGAGATCACAGCACGATGCACAATGCTGCCTGTTGCAGACTCTGAAAGAATCTTCCAGAAACCCATGGCCTGGCATCCTTTAACCATTTCCTAATAATCACATTTAAGGTTGACACAAACATTTCCTTTGGTCACCTTTGACCTGCTCTATAAGGTGTTGTCAACAAATCCCTGTCACCTGGAATACTGACTCATGGCTGAGAAAAATCTAGTAGGGCTTTGCAGGGATTGGAATGACAATTCACATTCCATCCAATTCAGAGAAAGTTTTCTGAACGCCTCCTCTGCATCAGACACAGTGCTCAACACTGGAGACAAACATCAGACACCGCAGCTAAACACCTGTGACCAAGCCTACAGAGGCAAGGACTAGGGGCTGGAGACACAGGAAGAGGACTAAGGCAGGTGTCAAGAGGAAGTGACACTTGACCTTGCAGAGTGAGTACGATTTTGACAGGTGCAGAAAGATCTCCAAGCAGAGAGACCAGCATGAATCTCTGACCTTATTAGAGGCAAAAATAACAGGAATAGGCCCAGCCTCTGACATCAGGGAGCAGGGGCAGAGTTGTGGCCTAACAATGAGGCTTTGTAAATGTCATGTTCACTGCTTTATGAATAACAATACAATAACAGCTGAATTCTAATGAATGTTTACTATGGGCCAGGCACACCGCTCTGTGCTGGACATGAATTTGCTTTCAATTCTGTACAGTCTATGGAGGCCTTTTACTGGCCAGGAAGCTGAGACTTGGAAAGTTTCAGTACGGTGTCCAAGCTCACATAGCTGGCAGCCATCACCCCAGCTCTGCCTGCCCCCCAACCCAGTCCTCTCCCACCTCTCTTGCTTGCAGCCAGGGAGTAAGGTAGTATGCAGAAGTCTCCAAACCTGACTGAGCTCTTAAAATACACAGATTCTCTGACTCCACTCCCATAAATGTGATTCAGTGAGTCTCAGGGAAAGTCCAATTTGGGTCTGTACTTTTAGAGACTTCCCTGGGTGATTCTGATGGGAAACGACACACAGTGGCTATGAAGCTTGTGGGGCGACTGCTGTCCAAACTTGCTTCTGGAGCCTTGCTGTCCTTTTAGTTCCCATCTCAGCAGGGAGGACGTTTGCCACAACTTACAACTTGGGTCCTCTGTTCCTTGCCCTGCTGCCAACCAGCTGTCTGATTTTGGAAGAGTCACGTGGCCTTTTGGGTTTTAATTCTTTGTGTGTCAGAGTCGGGAATGGACCAGATGACTTCTGTTATTACCTCAGCCTTCATCATTCCACAGTTTTGCTGAGCAATGACAGAATCCCTGATGTTATGGTATGGCAAATTCAGTATTTGAAGCTTAGAAATCTGTATTAGTTTCCTAGGGCTCCTGTAACAAAATATCATAGATGGAGTGGCTTGAACAACAAAAATTTACTGTCACCCACAGTTGCAGAGGATGGAAGAACCAAATCCGGACATCAGAGGGCTGGTTCCTTCTGGGGCTGTGAGGGAGAATCTGTTTCAGACATCTCTCCCAGCTTCTGGTGGTTTGCTGGTCAACTGTACATGGGATGCCCCCATCTTTATATGATGCCCTTCCTGTGTGTCTGTGTCCAATTTTCCCCTTTTCATCAGGGTTCTAGTCATATTGGAGTAGGACTCACCCTAGTCTAGTCTGACCTTATCTTCACTAATTATATCTGCAATGACCCTATTTCCAAATACAGTCACATTCTGAGGTGCTGGGGGTTAGAAATTTACCATATGAAGTTTTAGAGGATCCAATTTGAAACACAACAAAGTCCTAATGAAAAACACCACTAAAATAAACCAGTCACTTGATAGGTTTCTACCTCAGTCAGTCATATTTGTTGCAAACGATAGAATCCACTCATGTTAATTTATGCTGAGAAGGAATTTATTAAAGGATGCTTGCTAACCCCAGAGGGGCTGCTGGGCCAGGAAGGACACCTGCATTGCACTGTGGTCCTGTTGTAATGCCTACTGCTAAGCATAGACACAGCTTCCAGACCGTTGCTTGTTGCTGGGTGCAGGATCCAGACCACTGTCACCTAGCGCAGCCCAGCAATGAGCACCATGCTATGCCTGCTGCCTTACATGGCTTCCTTCTAGCAGAATTTCACACAAGTGTGTCTTATACTCTTAGTGGGATCCTTTGACAAAACTACATTGAAATGGAAAATGTACATAACCTTTGACTCAGCAATTCCACTCCTATGAGATTTTTTTTCTAAGAAAATAATTCAATCAGTGCCTAGATATTTATATATATTTAGTGTTGCTTATATTAACCAAAACACTTCAGTATCCATCAATGGTAGATGGTTAAATAAACCATGATAAAAGTGTGCCCAGGAATGAGGCTATATTAAGTGTAATGATATAAATCAGTGGTTCTGAGCTCAGTCATACCCATGCCCCCTCTTTATAATAAATGTTTATAATGCTCCCTTTATTATCCGAAAATAAAATCACTAGATAATATAACCTACACACATGATCTTAAGAAATCAATATAATGGCACAATGAATCACACATGTAAGTTGAAAAGATCAATATATTACCTTCACAATAACATAAAAGAGAAATAAATGAAAAGAGGGGAAGTAACAATGAAACATGTCCGTATGTAAATGTACAGACAGGCATACTCTAGGAGACATACAGATGTCAAAGCTGGTGTCTATGTGTGGAATCACCATGAATGTCCCAGGCACAAATGTGGACACGTCAGCTATGTTCAGATCTCATTAGTGCTTTGCTATTATTGCTGAAGCTATTGCTATAGCTGCTTTGCTATTGCTTACCCAAAATGGATAATGCAAAGTGCAATCCCCCCTCAATATCCCTCTATATTCCTGGAATATGCAGTGTATACTAAAACCATGCAAATTAAAATAAAGTTTGGATCTTAGCTCAAATTATTCTAAACCAGTCTTTCAATCACACAAATGTCTGGAGTGATATTTCAAAATTATGAGGGCTACTTCCTCATGTGATGGATTGACTTGCATAAGATAGAATGCTCATCATCACTGGATTCCACCAACTGAATTCCAAAAATCCCACCAAACAAACTTCCTACAAATTTCCAACACATCCCTGGTATAGGGGAGAATGCTCACTTTGAGAATCAGTTACCACTGATCTGTATTCATTGACAAGGAGAAAAGTCTACAATATGTATTTTGATTACAATGCACAGTTGAGTAAAAATGTTGGCATAAGGATCAGCATCTACAACATGATTCTATTTTTGAAAAAGGAAAAACATAAAGAAAGGCAGCATGAAAGAAAAATGTGCACATGCATACATGTGCACATCCACAGAAGAACAAACCTGAGTGTGTATAAACAAACATATTAACTATAGTTGTCTGGTGATGAGATTACAGGTAATTTTCATGTCTATTTTTCTGAATGGATGGATTTTTTATAATGATATATTACTTTCATAATCAGAAAAATGAAACTATTTCCGTTTGGTGAGCAAATAAAAGGAGAAAAAGAGTTCCTCAACTTCAGGCTATTGGTATCTTGAGCTGATAATCCTTTGCTGTCCTGTATGCTCTGGGATGTTCAGTAGCATCCCTGGCCTTGACCTGCTAGCTGCTCACAGCACACGCCACCCTTATCCACAGATGTGAGCAAGAACATTTCCAGACATGCCAACTGTTGTCCCCTCCCTCCCTACATTGAGAACCACTGCAGAAGAGGAATGTTAGCTCAGACTCTGGCATCCCACTGCCTTGGTTCTAAGCCGGTCACATTATTCGTAATCTGTGCAAGTCACTGGATAAATCTGCTTCAGATTCCTAGTCTGTGAAATAGATGGTGGTACATCATAGGGTCTCTTGAGAATTAAATTTAAAAATGTACATTTCAATGATTCACAGTTCCTGGAATATAGTAAAATGCACAAAAATGTGACCTTTGATTATGAAAGGAAAAGATCTCCTTCTAGTTATCAGGGTGGGGGAACATTATACAGTAAAACCTTGGTTTGCAAGCATAGTTTATTCTGGAAATATGCTTGTAATCCAAAGCACTCATATATCATAGTGAATTTCAAGAACCATTGGCTCAGTTGTGACATTCCGTGTCACATACTACTTGTAGTGCAAGACATCACTCATTTAGCAAGTTAAAATTTATTAGAAATGTTTGCTCATCTTGTGGAACACTTGCAGAACAAGTTATTCACAATCCAAGGTTTTACTGTAAATAGAGAAGTGTCCCAGGTATAAGGAAGGAGCTGGTGGAGAGGAATCTGTGGAGATTCCAATTTCTCAAGAAACTAGACTCTTCCCACTGGGTCCTGGAAGTCCCTTTCTGTGCTGGGTCTTTCCTGAGACCTACATAAAGTCTGAGCATGCCCCAAGTCTTTTCTGATGTCTGGAGCCACCCTTATTCGCCTGTCCCCCACAAGGCTGCACCTGGGCCCCCTCCAGGGCCTGCTAATGAGTGGAGGGACAGAGCCTTCTGTGGCTGGCACTGTGTACTCTGCTCTGAAGTCCTCTGGGCTTGGCAGATGCCCAAAGCCCTGCTTTCTGAAGGAGGTTGCTTTAGTCAGTTTCTCAGGGACTCCCCCATACCAACCCTGGTGTAGATTCCAGGATGCAGGTGAAACCCCTTCCTCTCCCTGGCTGCCACTGAAGCTCCTTCAGCCACAGGGTG
Source organism: Crocuta crocuta (assembly GCF_008692635.1). Lineage (NCBI taxonomy): Eukaryota > Metazoa > Chordata > Mammalia > Carnivora > Hyaenidae > Crocuta > Crocuta crocuta. The sequence continues at coordinate 3,102,671 of NW_027530974.1, forward strand.
TCCACCCTTTGGGGGTTGCCCCACCCATCACCTCAAATCTCATACCCAAGTAGGAGAACCAACAGTCCCACTTTCTATGACTGGTGAATCACATCCTCCCCTCAGGGCCTCAGGGCTGTGTAGACACTAGCACACAGCTGTCCTTCTGCACCCTAATCTCAGGGGGGAGGCCCTGAAGCCCTGTCACTTGGCTTCTTGGAAGAAGGAGCATTCTGCCCCTTAGGCTGTGCAGCAAGCCGAGAGGAATAAGGAGTGAGGGGATCTGCAAGACCCCATCCCTTCCTCCCAGATGAATTGTTGGCTCTTGGCTGCCCTCCCTTTGGTCCCTTTCATGGGGAACCATCAATGCTGGTGGGTGCTGTGCAGCCAGACTCCTATCATTCAGGATGTGGGAAGATGTGGTCTTTGAGGCCTTGGCCAAAGTACAAAGAAAGGGTTCATTTGAGCATCCTGATGGTCTCACCTCCTGGGTTACCCAAATCACATATGGCTTCTCAATAGTCCTGAGGGATCCTGGACACATTCTAAGATTCTTCTCAACAAGGCAGCAGCACTTATGGGAGGCAGGCCCCAACTAACATCTTGGCTTGTCTGGAAGTTTGCGTTTCACTGGTGATGGGCTCCTTAACTGAGCAGTAGGGATTTCTCTAGAAGCTAGGCTGCCTGGGCATGGTGCCAAATGCTACCAGTAATGACTCGTTGCTATGGGGCTCCTTGGGAAGTCACATTCAATCCCCAAGTCTACACATTGAATGTAAGGGGGGGGGGCAGTGTCAGACTCTGAAATGTACAAAATAACCAGCATAGTCAGGTGATGAATCAGATCCTGCAGAGCCAGAAAGAGCCACCTCAACTCCTGAAGCTGCTTAGTTGATGGCCAAGAAACACTTCTAGGGTAGTAGAGGTCTGGTTTGCTGTAGGCTAAGGCATTTAAATGTCCTGAAGAACGGAAGTGGTTTGTAAATGTAGTGGGGTGAACTTGAAGACAACTGGGGCTTCTAAAGGGCCCCTGGGTTCAAGTTAGAGCAGAGGTTCTCCAGTGGAGTCTCCAGAATAGCAGCGTCAGCACAGCTTCGCCCGGGAACTTGTTAGAAATGCACACTTCAGAGCTTCACCCCAGACCTACCCTGGAAACTCTGGGGAAGGGACCAAGCAACCCCTGTTTTAACACAAACCCTCAAGATGACTCTGATGCCACTAGAGTCTAAGAAGCATGCATCAGGGATACTTGGGAGAGTAATCTAAGCACACCCTGTGATTTGTCTGGGATCAGGAATCCCCAAGACAGAAATCTGAGCTTGGTCCACAAGTGGAATTTAAGCAGCGGGTGTGAGTAGTGGGGTGGTGAGAAGCTGTGCTTACTTCACCATGACCAACTTCCCCTATAGTGCTCATGAGCCCAGGGAAAAAAAAAGAATATGTGATAAAAAATGGAAAACGTATGTCTTTGTGGAGCCCAAACAATGCAACAGGGGTAACTTCAGAATAGCAGAGGAACAAAAGTTGAATGAAGGAATAGCAGAGACGCTAGCCAGATCCAGGTCTGCATGGTATGGCCCCTCTCCAGGGACTCCTGTCATTCATTCTTTCATTCATCTGATTGGGGGCTCACTAATTGTGTGCTCAGCCTAATACATTAGGATATAAAATCAGCAACTGCATCAGAAGCAAGTGTACCACATGGGGTGGAAAGAGAAGGTCAAATGGAGACAGACCACTAGTTCACACCTAGAGAGTATCTCTAAGGCTTAAACAGCTCTGAGAGCACACCCTCTGTTGGCATTCAGAGCAGGAACCTCACTTCCCATCACCGTTTTTATGCCTTCTAACCTCCTCTCAGATAATAGTTTTTTGTTTTGTTTTGTTTTGTTTTTTTTATTTATTTCTAGAGAGAGAGAGAGCGTGAGCAGGGGAGGGTCAGAGAGAGAGGGAGTCACAGACTGAAACAGGCTCCAGGCTCTGAGCTGGCAGTCAGCACAGAGCCCGACGCGGGGCTCGAACCCACGAACCGTGAGATCATGACCTAAGCGAAAGTCGGACGCTTAACCGACTAAGACACCCAGGCGCCCCAGATAATAGTTTTTTTAACTTGACCGCAGGATGCAAACATTAAACAAAAGATTGAATGTCTTGGTTCAGGTTTCACTCTTTAGATTATAGCTGTCATTTCTCCCTCCATGGGGAAAAATAGTCTCCTCTTAACATTGCTATTTATGGTCAGATTATAACAGCTCCAGAAACAAGGGGACATCTCTGTGTTCTGTCATATTTTCTCTGCAGCATAATTCCCAGATCGCTTCAAATCTCCATTTAACCATCACCACCCTCAATTTAAAAAAAAATTGTCAAGAGTTTAATAGGGCCATCCAAATCCATTAGCATAAAGAATGCACTACTGAAGGGCTATCTCTCCACTGCTATGGTGGTCTCTGTAGGACAATTTCACTGAATGGCCCCAGGGTAAATGCATTTCATTTGAGCAGTGTTTCTTTAGCAATAAGATTATCATAAATAGGTGGGGAATTCCCTGAAATAAGGCTTATTTCAAAATATGGTCCATCCGTTTTCAATTTCTGTGTAAAAATAAAGGTGTTTGTCAGGGAAACTAGTCCTCTTTGAGGATTAGTTTCCCCTCACTGGTTTGGTAATGATTTCTGAGGTCTTGAATGTATCTCGGACTTGAGCCCTTGACCAATGAGGCAATCTTCCCCCGACATTCAAAACTGCATTACCCTAGAAATCCTGAGATCCTTCGGCCTACTCAGCAATAGAAATTCACAAAGATAACACCTTCCTTCGTCCCATTGCATGCTCCTAGGAAAAGTATACTTTCCTTTTCTTCGAAGTGTGAGGTTTGCCCATGACATTCATGTTTATTTTATTTCAAGAGCTCAGTCCTGGGGAGCCTCGTTGGCTCAACTGGTTAAGCATCTGACTTCAGCTCAGGTCATGATCTATCAGTTCGTGGGTTCAAGCCCTATATCGGGCTCTGTGCTGACAGTTCAGAGTCTGGAGCCTTGTTCAGATTCTGTGTGTCTTTCTCTCTGCCCCTTCCCCATGCATGCTCTGTCTCTCTCTCTCAAAAATAAATAAACATTAAAAAAAGGAATGGGTATTTTAAGAAGTCAGTCTCTCAGCAAGGGTCTTGAGATAAGAAGATCCAGGTTTGAGCCCTGGTTCTGCCACTCATTCTGTAATTGTAGGCCAGGTCACAGTATTTAAATGTTGCTACACTTAATGATACAAAATCCCTTTTATATGTATATTATTATATCATGTAATAGTAAGAACAAGAAAATCCTTTCTTTTTATATTTGAGGCTTGCATTCAAGGCCATTCAGGTAACAGGTAAAGATGAAAGAAGGAACAATTTTCTATTCTTCCTAAACTCTACATGTTGACTTCACAAAGATGAAACAAGTTGGCTAGGGCAGGGATCTTGGGCCCTGAGGATGATTGGCATAAGGCCTCCCATCTCACAAAGGGCAACACTCACCCTCTTAGTGGGATCCAGCTTAATCCCCCTTTGGAAGAGTATAGACAGGGTTCTGCGGCAAGGATGGGCTCTGGAGTGAGTCGTGGTTGAGAAGCAACTGCAAAAATAGTGACTCTAAGCTCCACTGTTGGAATTGTGACCTCTTGTCAGAGCACATCCTGGTCTAGTTGGACACAGCACTGGAGTTATGGACCTTAGCACTCTCTTATCCTGGGATTTTGGCAAACTAGAGCAGGCCACCGCGTTTGTACAGTTACCAGAACTGGGTTATGAAGGACACTGTGCAGAAAACAGTCTGGGGAAGAGAAGACGTCCCCAACATATTATAAAGGACCTCCCTAAATAGGACCTAATAAATACTTGTTGAAATAGTCAGTGAAAGACATAAGGAGGGAAGTCATGTGTGACCTTAGCTGGTCACTGTATTAACTCCAGGAGCACAGGCCATGCTTGGTTCACTGGTCATCACAATTCCAGGTCCGAGTGGATGCACCTACCACTGCCTGTCATCTCACCACAGCATTTTTGAAGCTTTGGGGCATCCAAACCCCTTTGGGAGTTATACCTGAGAAGAGCAAGCTGCCAGGAAGAATAGTTGCTAATTGCTCAATGGAAGTGGGGGTATTTTCTCTGCATAGGGAAACTGAAAAGTGAATACTTCTTCTGTATTGTTTTTCATCTGCATTTCCTTACAGAGAGCTGCAGACTGATTCACTGCATTCCTCTTTGTCTTAGAATATTTTGCCTTGGGGTGCCTGGGTGCTGACACCCAGCTGAGACAGAGCTCTGACACCTCAATGTCTGGAGCCTGCTTCAGATCCCGATTCTGTGTCTCCCTCTCTCTCTCTGCTCCTCCCCCACTTGTGTTCTGTCTCTCTCTTTCTCAAATGGGTGTCACTGTACCAGTGAAAGTCAACAATGTTTAATCAACTTTTGTTTCAGGGTCTCAGTATATGCTTTTAACACTAGAGTAAAATTTTAAAAACTCGAAGTCTTATAACTGGAAACATGGAGCAAAGGGACACCACATGGATACCTTAGGTGTTTTGTGTGGGTGGGACTGAAGAGAAAAATCGGGTGCCAGGGAGAAGAAGGCATGGTCTGAGGTAAGAATGCCCACGGTGGCCTCCTATCAATTCCACAACCTTGACTCAAGTGCCCCCACATGTCACTGGCTTGCAGATCCAATGGCCTAGCTGGGAAGGGTGAGGGCAAGTCCTCGAGATCTTGATCCAGCCTGGGGACCATCCATTCTCAGAAAGAAAGGTGAGCCATGCTTGGCTTGGAGACTGCACTGAGCGGTTCAGATTTTGCCCTTACAGGGTGGCCCCTGATCACATTCCCACATATGGGCTGACTGTCTGGTTTCCAGGAGGACTTTCAACCACTTGTAATCTCATCTCAACTAAAATAAATCAGCCTGCCTTGCTGCGTTCCTCCGCCCACATGCAGGCACTGGTTTGCTGTACCCACTGCACTAGTGATAAAGGTCAGGAAGGAGAACAACAGTGACCTTTGCAGGGTGCCTGCTGTACTTTCTAGAGTTATGAATAGCTCAGTTCCCAGAGGGGGGGTCTTCTCAAGTTCATCCTTTACATTTAAACCTTGGTTAACATGGGAAAGTTACTCTGAGTAATAACTATTTCCTTCCCCTTGAGCCCCCACAATGAAAAAGTGATACTTCCTACTTAAGACTTCATGTTCAGTAAACATAACTCTCAGTTCTGGAAAAAAATAAATTGCTTTCTAAAGGGCAATGGGATTTTTGTTAAATGCATTGATCATGCAGCCTTTCAGTCCTGGGTGGTTTTCATTGACCTCTATGAGGCTTGCACACCCCCAAAGATATTACAGGGCCTGAACTTTTAAAACATTAGTGACATTCCAGGCAGGCTGTGAAATTTTGCAGTAAATCTGAAAAAGCATTCTCAACTAAATGACGAGGTGGATGCTATTTTGAACACAGAGGGAAACTGTTACTGAAAGCCTATTTGTCCAAGGCCTGACTATACTTCTTGGCATTGCAAGTTCCTTCTAAGTATGTTGCCCCCCGCCACCAGGTGTCCAGGTCATGAAGGGCTGAACAGGAACACTTGGGAAGCATATTTTTCAAGTCCTCCAGTCAACCTCCAGCTGGAATCCCAGCCTTTGGTGTTATAGTGAGTTCCAATGATCAAGACATTCATGACCCCAGGGATTTAAGAATGATGTGAATAAGAAGCAGCAATATGGCAATTCTGCAGGAAGTGTTCTTTTATTATCACTAGCAGACCTCACAGAAAGTTCTGCATCTGATGGTGATCACAGATGAAGGCCCTGTCCAGAGAGTCCAGTCTCCTTCCTACTGTTCACCAGCTGGATAATCCCAGGAATATGCTTAACTTTCCTCATTTATGAAACAAGAGGGCCAGCCTAGATCAGTGGTTCTCAAATCAGAGTTTGTAAGAATCATCTGGGCAACATGTTAAAACCAAGAACTTCCAAGGCAACTCCCAGAAATTCTGATTTTAAAAACTCCCCATTGATGTTGATGCTATGCTGATGGTCTATGGACCACAGTTGGGAAAATGCTGGACCAGATAGAAGCCTTGTGGCCCCCAGAGTTTGTGATGCGTCTTCACTGTGGTATTGTTGGACTCTCTCTGGTTCGCTTTGCTATTCCATTTATTTTCACATACACAAACTATTGTTTAATTATTGGGAAATTTACAGTATTTTTATCACAATTATATTTGGAAACATTTGAAGAGTAATAGTTCTAAGATGAGATTGTTTGGGCAAAGAGCTAAGGACACCAAGGAAACAGATGAAGAACTGGCTATTTATCAGTTATTCCACAGAAAATGTTCTAGAAAAGAATTACATATAGTTATAATTCTCCTTTCTGCATATTTTTCTTCTTCATTTTCTTTCTCTCCTGTCTTCCTCAGTAGATCCGATGTTTTATTTTTAGGCTCCCTTGATTACATATGATGAAGGAGATAAGGAAAATACTGCTACCAAATTAAAAGCTAATAGTTAATCTCAAACTTGACCATGTTGATGTATACATCCAACATCACTATAAAGTCCCCTTTCTTTGGGTTTTTAGGGATTTTTATCAGAACAGGGGAAGCGATCAGCAGTTTTTACCTTACCCTGATAACATTAAATCTTGGATCCAAAAATTTGAGAAAAACAAAATCATCTGCTCATTAGGAAAATATTAAGGGTCCAGTTTAATCACAATAAAGCCAGCATTCACAGCTAAGACATTTTTGGATCTTTGCATTGCCTGATTCAAGTACTTCAATAGCAATTGCCCTCCTAGTGATTGTACAAATCCTATCAGTCATTTATTCAATAAATGTTCATTGAGGTGCCCTAAAAACATGGTATGGATTAAAAACATGGATCTTCCCCCACAAATGCTGTTTTGACAAGCACTATGAACAGAGAGGCAATAGCATTCTGTTCTGAGAGGCCAAGAGAAATCTTCCAAAGGAGGTAACAATGAGCTAAGATTTGAAGACCAGTAGGAGAGAGAGAACTAAATGAAAAGAGGATGGAAGGGTGTCCTTCATGGAGGAAACAGCATCCACAAAGCCACATAGCAGGGAGGACCTGGTGTGTACAAGGTACTGAAAAACAGCTTTCATTGAGAAATAGCCAATCACATCCACGTTGGACAGAGGAAGAGGAAAATTCATGACCTGTGTGCACTACATGAGGATCAAGGAATGTTCTCAGAGATGTCTTCTAACCATGCTCCTGATACATGGCCTAACACAATACTTGTTATTGAATTTTGTGATAGAAAATGTAAAGCATATGCTGTTTTATTTAGAAATTCTATTAAATTCTATTAAATTTTCCTTTGACTTTCACTTCCAAATAATAAACCAAATGTTGCTTAGTTTAATTTTCAAGTTGATGAAGCTTCCCCTTCCTGTTGCTAATTTAAGTCACTTAAAGTGAATTTTGATTAATCTGGGATAGGAAGTTTTGTCTTTCTTAATTGAAAACATTTTGAACCAATAGAATACTGCACTAAATTAGGCAGGAAATGGCAAGGCTAGCACTAAGGAAAGCTTTTTTTCTTTTTTCTTTTTTTTTTTTTTTAAATCCCAGCTTTCAAAGGATTAATTTCTCCAAACTCTTACATCTTACTGAAAAGAGTTATTAAACTCTCAGTTGGCTACAAATGACTTATCTCTGCTAATTAAAAATAACAATCTTCTTTGTGTCGATGCACATAATTCCAATAATGATTATACTCTCTATACACAGGGGCTAATTTACCACTTCCATGGATTTCCATCTTACTCAAACTGCTCAACATTCTATAACTGGTGGGTGGTGGGGAGATGATCTCCAATAATGATTAAATATTTAAAGACTGACTCTTCATTTTAAACCATAAAATCATATGTAAATGAATCAGAGCTGAACTGTCCGTCACTTGGGAAGGAAAGACTGAGCTTCAGGTGTTAACTCAAGAAAGAATATCTTATGTCAATCAGGAGAATGGAATAGTTCCTGCTTTGGTCTATAGGTTGGCTCTGGAATGCTCTAGCTCCTGCCCAGTCCTCCAGACTGACTTTCTGCAACTCTTTCTCTCACACACGCATCACGCTGTCCTGTTGGCTGTCTCTGAAATACACACAAAGCTGATTCTTGCCTCAGGATCTTTGAACTTGCTGCTATATCCTGATATTCTCGTGGCTCCCTCCCTACTCCCTTCAGGTCTCTGCTCAAATGTATTTCCTCGAAGAGGCCTTCTTGGACCCAAACTCTCAAAGCATTTATGAATTTCACCTTCTTCTCTATTTTTTTTCTATAATACTTACCACTGGCTAACACAGTTCACACACACACACACACACACACACACACACACCTCTATATATATAGGGTTCACAGGAAAATTGAATGGGAAAGTACAGAGATTTCCCATATACCTACCACCTGTCCTCACTCATGCACAGCTCTCTCCCCCCCATCAACATCCCATACCAGAGTGGGACATTTGTTAGAATCCGTGAATCCACACTGACACATGATATCACCAAAAGCCCATAGTTTACATTAGGGTTCACTCTTGGTGTTGTACATTCTGAGGGCTTAGATAAATTCATGATGATACATATCCATGATTGTGGTATCACACAGTGTACTTTCACTGTCCCAGGACTGCTCCGTGTTCCACCTATTCTTCCCTCCCTCCTCCACCTTCTGGCAAACACTGATCTTTTCACTGCCTCCATGGTTTTGCCTTTTCCAGAACGTCATAGAGTTGGAAGCACAGAGTATAGACCCTTTTCAGATTGGCTTCTTTCACTCTGTGATGTGCATTTCAGTTCCCTTCATGTCTTTTCATAGCTCGATAGCTCATTCCTTTTTAGCACTAATATTCCTTTGTCTGGAGGTACCACATTGATTTATCCACTCACCTACTGAAGGACATCTGAGCTGTCTCCGAAATTTGGACGTATATTTTGCTATTTATTTTGTTTTTTTCTCTGTCTTCCCCACCCCGTCAAGTGTTCTAAGGGGAGAGATTGTGCCTATTTGCTCATTCTTATATGCTAATGCCTAGAACTCTTACTGCACATGATAGGTACTCAACAAATATTTCATTGAACAAAGAATTGATAGAGAAGAGTCAGAACAAAGGAAAAAGGTCAAATGAATGGGCATTATAAATAACCAAGAAGTACTCTCCAAAAGGAGATCTTCTTGGGTCAAAGGACTCAAACTGCCCAGTGTCTGATGGGAACAGGGGCTAAAGAGGCCACTTCATTTAGTGACAGAGTATGCTAACTATGGCCACAGACAAGAGATTGAAGGAGAGAAGATAATTGCAGGATATAAAATGAGGGATCTGTGTCTAGAATAGCTAGGGCCTTGAGTCAGCAAGTAAAGGACTGCAATTGCAATGGGGGGAAATGGGCAAAAGCCATTTACAGAAGAAGAATTCCACACAGCTAGCAAGTGTATAATATATTTAAAACCTTTACTAATCAGCAAAATGCAAATAAGTCTACAATGAGGGGTAAATTTGCAATATTGTGCTTATCAAAATTCCATGTGGGATGATAGAGTTTTGAGGTCAAGGAACCTTCATCCAGTGACGGTGGCATGGCCCATGTATTTATAGCACAGGTGGCCAGTTCTTCCTCCAAACACACCTGCAGAATTTGTTCTATTATTACTCTATCTTACAGGCAGGAAGACTGGGGCTCATGTACATTCTGCAAGAACATAACCAAATAAAAAGAAACACATTAAGAACATAAAGGTGGATGCCACTGGGTTGAGAAAGGAATGGGATGGAGATGGGGAGGGCAGAGAATGAAGGACATAAGGCCTTAGTGTGGACCACAGAGAGCAACTGGCCCTGAACTAGGAAGTGTTAAGCTCAGCCTGAAGCCTCAAAAAAGGGTAAGAGAGTGTAAGGAGGGAAGGGAGGCAGAGAGGTGACAGAAGAAGGGAAGAAAAGGTCTGAAGACTCTAGAACCTGGTTCCCTGGTTTGAATCCAGGCTCTGTCACTCACAAGCTGTATCACCTAGAATAAGTTAATTAACTTCTCTGTGCCTCAATACACCTGTTTGTAAAGGTTTGCAATAACAGGATCTATTAATGGGCTACATAAAGCTCACAGAACAGTGTTGTGGCCTAAACTGGTACTCCATAATGGTTGACTGTTCATCTTACAGGAATAGAATAAGGATGCTCAACTGGCTGGTAGGAGAATGCCTGGCAGGTGCCAACTAGAGGCAGAGAAGCAGGAGAGCTCCCAAGAACCATAAAATGGCTCGGTGATCTATATTATTTTTTATTTTTTTAATTAATATTTTTTAATGTTCATTTATTCTTGAGACAGACAGAGAGCGAGCGAGCATGCAGGAGGAGGGGAGGGGTAGAGAGAGAGAGAGGGAGACAGAGGATCTGAAGTAGGCTCTGCAGCTATCTGTGCAGAGATCAATGCAGGGCTCGAACTCACAAATGGTGAGATCATGACCTGAGCTGAAGTCGGATGCTCAACAACTGACCCACCAAGGCGCCCCTGCCCTTTATTATTTTTAACAATATTCATGAAGTCCAGCATCAGAGTTGAGGCAGAAACTAAATGCTGTCTGTACTCTAAAGCTAGTGACTTTGAATGGTGTTTCCAAGTTCCTGACTGTAATCTTCAGGATTTTGGAACTCCAGAAATCATACTATGCTTAATTCCAACACTCTTCATACTCTTTACTCATTATTATAAATATCTAAAAAATTGCTTTGTAAATTTAAAAGGTTATGTTTTGTTGTATCTACAAAGAGTTGTCACCTGCAGATCAGTGTTGTCTAGTATAACATGAGACGTGTGTATTTTATTTTATTTTTTAATGTTTTTAAATTTTATTTCTGAGAGAGAGAGAGAGAGAGAGAGAGACAGCGTGAGCAGGGGAGGGTCAGAGAGAGAGGGAGGTACAGAATCTGAAACAGGCTCCAGTCTCTGAGCTGGCTGTCAGCACAGAGCCCGATGTGGGGCTCAGACCTATGAGCCGTGAGATCATGACCTGAGCCAAAGTCGGACGCTTAACCAACTGAGCCACCCAGGTGCCCCTCCATGTGTTTATTTTAAATGTTCTTTAAGCCATGTTAAAAAAGTAAAAAAGAAACAGGTGAAGTTAATTTTACTGATATACTTTATATAAACCAATATATCCAAATGTTATCATATCAATATATAATTAATATAAAAACTATTAATGAGATATTTTGCTTTTTTTTATTCATACTCATTCTATGGAATCTAGCACATTTCAATTTGGAATGAGGCACATTTTGAGGGTTTAGTGGACATGAGTGGCCACTTGATAATATATAAGCACAGCTATAGAGAATATTCAAACATTGGAAAATGCCAGCGAATATTGGAATAGTATTTGAATAATGTAACACTTGGGTCTTCTAGCATGGTTAGTAATGTTATATAGAATCATGTTTGAAATGACCAGTTGAAGAGCTAATTTTGCTTCCAAAACTTTTTACTTACAGGATTTGTAAAGTATACAATTCACACGAACTTATCAACATGTATTTTATTTACAAGAGTGACTCACTACTAGCAGCAGGCAAGCCATGAACACACCCACAAGGCAACAGCTACAGAAGCTCTGATTGATGAGATCATGACCAATCTGTGTTCCTGTCCCAGTTCCTGGAAATGTCAACCTCAACCTTTGCCTCCCGACGTCAGCTCTTGTTGATGTCAATGGATTACTTAGAACAAGAAACATCTCTACGTAGACTGCTAAGCATTAATTCTTGCAGGAGAATTATATTTTTTCCAGTTTCCCCAACTTCCTGATTGATTTTTCTTGGGATTCATTAAAACATTTAAATTTCCTAAGAAATGCCAATAAGAAATTTCTCCATGGAAACACCATCCCTAACCTCTAAGCTTTGCTGTTATAATGGCTATGACATATAGGTGATCTTGGTACCCTCAGATGATTGTGTGGAGTGGACAAGTTTTGAAGACTACAAGTGACTTCATCTTCTCCATCTTTGACATGATTAAAGATTTTCCTTTCTTTCAGTTCAGCTTAGTGATTTATCAAAAGTACACTACTTTTGTGCTAATAATGTAAATGCTTAAGCACTCAATGATTATTTTATCTGAGGAAGCTGGAAAGAAAAGGTTGACTATTGGGAGCTTAAATCAATAACTAATCTTAATTTCATTATCATGACCTTGTTGCATAGCAACAAAGGCATTAAGCTGGGAATAAACATTGTGTGGTTTTCACCAATATCAAGGGCTTATGGTGTACACCTAAAATGCAATTTTTTTTCTTTAGATGAAGAGTAAGATGTAACAAAATACCATTAAAATTTATTTCAGAATAAAGTATTTCACGTGCATAGACTATCAGATACTTCTAAAAAGTAAATAACTGTAATGAAAGATCTCTAATATAATTTTTATCCAATGAGATCATGAGTTAGGTGGTTAATAAAAATTTGTAGGGAATCATAGAAACTGATAATGCTCTATTTTAATTTAAAATATGTAAGCATGCATTCAGTAATCCTTTGATATAAGGCCAAGATCTTTTCTTTCTGAATGGTCTCCTGATTGGAGCTCCTCATTATCTTTTTTGACTAAATCCTGCCCGTAATGTGTCTTCCATGATTATTTTGGCATCTTTCAAGTGTAGCTAGACCTTAAAATAGTTTCAAAATAATCTGAGTGCAGAAACCTTCTAGATTTAGAATATTAGAGTTCCTCTATTTTTCTATAGTTATCCTGATCATACCTAATTTTTAAAATTTATTTTTAAATGTTTACTTATTTATTTTGAGAGTGAGTGAGAGAGAGAGAACACATAGGGGAGAGGAAGACAGAGGGAGAGAGAATCCTAAGCAGGCTCTGCACTGACAGTGTAGAGCCTGATGCTGGGTTTGATCCCACATACCATGAGATTATGATCTGAGCCAAAATCAAGAGTCAGAAGTTTAACCTATTGAGCCATCTAGGCTCTCCTAAAACTTATTTTTTAAACTATCATACACTGAAGTTGACCTTTTGTTTTTGGTGTAGGTGCTCTAAGTTTTAAAACATGTAAAGATTCAGGTAACCACCACTATCTATGAAAATTCCTGCATGGTATCCCTTTATAGTGACTCCTTCCCCTAAACCATAATTCCTGCAAATCAATAATCTTATCTTTATCACTATAGTTTTGTGTTTTCAAGAATTTATATATACTGGCGTTGATATATTTATCAATTTTGACCATTTCTTTCACTCAGCATAATGTTTTTGAGATTCATCAAAGTTGTTAATTATATCAGTAGTTCATTCATTTTTGTTGCCAGGTAACATTTCACTGTATGGATGTACCACAATATGTTTATCCATTCACTTATTGAAAGGCATGTGGCTTGTTTCCAGTTTTAACTATTGTGAATATAGCTACAAATACTTTTGTTTAGTTTTTTGTGTGAACTTAAGTTTTCATTTCTCTAGGATAAATACCTGGAAGTGGGGTTTCTGGGTCAGATAGTAAATATATCTTCATCTAAAACTCATTCTTAAACTTTACCTAAAGTTTATCAAAACTTTATCAAACTAACTTTATCTAATTTTATCAACTTTATCAAAAACTTTATCTTTATCAAACTTCATCTAACTTTATCAGAAACTGTCAAACCAATTTCCTGAGTTCATTTCCACCAGTAATATATTAGAGTTCTAGTTGCTCTGATTTAAACCAGTATTTTCAGTATTTTTAACTTCACCTATTCTTAGAAGGGGGCCTAGTGATATCTTACCATAACTTAAGTTTAATGGCATTACACATCTTCTCTTCTGTTCATTTATTACCTTTATTACCTTATAGCCTCTCTGGTGAAGTGTCTGTTCATGTCTTTTACCTATTCTTAATCAAGTTGTTATTTTCTTATTGTTGAATTTTCATAAGGGTTCTTTATATATTCTGAATAAAGTCTTGCCAATATGTGATTTGGAAGAATTTTTTCCCTGTTTGTAGATTATCTTTTCATTATCTTAACAATGTTTTGTGCAAAGAGAATGTTTTTAATTTTGCAAAAGTTCAAATTATCAATATTTTCTTGTATAGATCATGCTTTTGGTGTCATGTTCCTTTGCCTAACTTCAGGTCACAAAGATTTTCTCCTATGTTTTTGTCTAGAAGTTTTAGCCTTACATTGCACATTTAGATCCCTGATCCATTTTGAGTTAACTTTTGTATGATATGTGGTGTAAAGGTCAAAATTCATATTTTTGTATATGGATGTCCAATTTTTCCAATATATTTGTTAAAAGGCTATCATTCCTCCACTGAATTGCTTTTGTACCTTTGTTAGATATCAGTTGACCATGTCTGTGTGGGTCTCTAGACTGTGTTGTGTTCCATTAATCTATCCCCTCATCAAAATTAGTCTTAATTACCGTGGTAATGTGATTCATCCAAATTTATTCTTTTTCAAAATTGTTTGAGCTATCTTAATTTCTTTGTTTTTGCATCTCAGGTTTAGAATCGACTTGTCTATGTATGATACAACTGGAATTTTTATTGGGATTGCACAAAATATATAGATCTTTTTGGGAGAAATTGACATTTTTGCTATGTTGAGTCTTCCAATCAGTGGATATGACATGCCTGTCCTTTTATTTACATTTTATTTATTTCTTTCTTTAGTGTTTTGTAGTTTTCAACTTATAGATCCTGAACACATTTGTTGGATTTATACTTAAACGTATCATTTTTTGTGAGCTATTATAAATGTTATTACAAATTTCAGTCTGGAGTTATAGATTGATAATGTATCAAAATGATTGATTTTTGCCCACACCTATTTAAAAAAATTTAATGTTTATTTTTGAAAGAGAGAGAGAGAGGGAGAGGGAGAGAATGATCAGGGGAGGGGCAGAGAGAGAGGAAGATACAGAATCTGAAGCAGGCTCCAGGCTCTGAGCTGTAAGTACAGAGTCCAACCCAGAGCTTAAACTCATGAACCACGAGATTATGACCTGAGCCAAAGTCGGATGCTTAACTAGCTGAGCCATCCAGGCACCCCAACCCATGCTTATTTTTATTTTATTTAAAAATTTTTTAAATGTTTATTTATTTTTGAGAGAGAGAGAGAGTGTTTATGTGCAAGCAAGGAAGGGGCAGAGAGAGAGAGAGGGAGACAGAATCTGAAGCAGGCTCCAGGCTCTGAACTGTCAGCACAAAGCCCATGAGATCTCAAACTCAAACCCACAAACCATGAGATCATGACCTGAGCACAAACCAGTTGCTTAACTGACTGAGCCACCCAGGCCCCCCAACCCATGCCTAATTTAAACAAAAATATTTTGAGTGGCTTACCTTTATAGGGTATTTCCAAAACACTCTCCTTTATGTTCATAGAAACTACCACTCTTTTCACACTGAGACTTTACTGGCTTGTGTAGTATATAAGTAAATCATGTAATTAGTATAATGTGTCCAAGTGTCATAAACATGTTTGGGAACAAATTCAACTAACTCTTGGTAAGCATACACAACAACTGGTGAGGGCAGAAGTGTGTCCATGTATTACAGCAATTTACCAGTTGCAAGAATTCAGCCTACCCATGGAAGAACAAATGGAAAATTGATTAATCATAGTGTTAGTTAACCGAAGGTCATTTAGGAGAGCTGCTACTGAAAGATCAACATAAAAGAGACTAGAAGGAGACCAGAAGGTCTAGTTTCTGTGATTGCATTTAAATATATCTTGAGATATATATCTGATCATATATCTTAAGAATATAAGTGTCTGACTCTTTTTCTTTAATGTATCTTGAGAACATAAGCAATATATTTTATGCTTACCACAATATTTCCACTGAAGAAACATGTAAAAGGAAAAGAGCCATTATCATCATGTTTTTGAAGACTATTTAATAACAGTGGAAGAGACCTTAATTATAATAGTATGCAAAAAATGATACAAAATTATTTTGTTAAAGAGGAATTATTTACCTACTTTATTTGCCTCATTTGAATGTCTGACAAGGATATACCCATTGTTATCTTGGGTTGTAATAAAAACCATTACAGGGTATTGGCATTTTCTACCAATTACCTATGCTTTTCAAGGTATCAGGAATTCTGTAATGGTTTCTGTGGTGCTTGGGTGGCTCAGTCGGTTAAGCATTCGACTTTGGTTCAGGTAATGATCTCGCAGTTTGTGAGTTCAAGCCCCTTATTGGGTTCTGTACTGACAGCTCAGAGCCTGGAGCTACTTCAGATTCTGTGTCTCCCTTTCTCTCTGCCTCTTCCTCTCCCCCCTCATGCCCTGTCTCTGTCTCTTTCTCAGAAATAAACATTAAAAAATTTTTAAAAAATAATTCTGTAGTAGTTTCTGCCATTTGGTAAATTACATAAATGATTATGACAGCCATAATTATAAAACTTTTATGAAGCTACTTTAATAACTTTTTATTTAATTTAATAATATTACCAATGGCTCTGTATAGATCTTAATATTTAAAATTTGTTTCATGACTGTAAAGATTTTAAGGAATTACAAGGAGAGATCAGGGCTGATTTCATGATTGTCCCCCCCCGCCCCCCACCATGCAACTCTTCATTTTAGTTGAAGGCATAAACCCCATTGGGTAGCATCAAACTGGAAACTATTAAAAGTAAGTATTTCACTCTTTCTCCCCACTTCTTTGCATGGGCCAGAGCTTGAGGACAGTTGTTAGAGTTACACAGGAAATTCCAAGGTCAATAGCATTTAGGAAGAAGCTCCAAAACATCTTACAGTTTCTAAGGCTACTCTTTCTCTTAGTTACTGGCTCTTTCCCTTGTTTGTTTCCTTAGATCAGTGGTTCTTAACATTTCTTGCATTATGATATTCCCAGTTATCTGGTTCAAACATTCAGATTTCCCTAAATTCTTCCATCACCAAACCTGCTATCCACCTACTGATTCTATTTTGGACAAGCCTTTCATATCTGTCTTCTCCTCCTGGTCGTGGTCTCAGCCTAGGCCACTGTTCTCTTACCTTCCCCTGCCACCAGTCTCCAGACTGCTTTCTCTGACTCCATTCTCCTTAGTGTCCTCCATTGTCCATGCCAATGTGAGGGAGTCGTTTTCCTGAAAGCAAGCCTGATCATGTCTCCGCTCACTTGAAGACCATTCTTTCTGATGTCCCTCCCTTTATTTTCTGTAGCTATGGGGAATGTGGTGGTGGTCAATCAACCTGCAGCAGCACAGCCAGGCAGAGAGGGTCAGAGAGAGAGCACAGTCTCACACACTGATAAGTGAGCATGCTTTTTTATTCCTCCCTTTGGAGCCATGTGAAGTTGCTTGGGCTGTGTTTCAAAAAGAAGGACCATTTTCAGGGAGTCATTATGTGTCCCTCCAAGGATCGCTTTCCCTGTGACAGATCTATCGATCTAAACAGAAGCAGGGCTGGGGCCCAGGAAAGTGAGCCATGGTGGTGTATGGCTGCATCTGTGAATGTGCCTGGGAGCCCCATGGGTGGTAAACATAGCTGGAGATTGGAGGAGGGTAAGCTCTGGACATTCCGGCACACGACAAGAGATGGTTGGAGGAAAGCTCATGCTTTAACAGTGGCTCACAAACTTCAGTGCACATCAGAATCTTCTGGGGAACTTTGAGAAATCCTTGGGGCCCAGGCCACCTAATGCCATTAAATCAAAATCTTTGAGGTCGATTGGGCACCTGCATTCGTTCTTTCTAACTCCCCAGGTGATGACATTATACAGAAGCTTTGCCAGCAAGTGTTTTAGCAGATTTGGGTTTGCAAGGAAAGGTTCTAGATGGAGTCTTGGGGTAACAGACCTTTTTACCTTACTTGCAGAATTGGCAAACCACTCTCCATACAAATTTCTCCTTGAGATTTGGTGATTATCTTTTTAAGGCCTCTCCCAATTCAGGAAGAGTATTTTCATCCATTTTCTCTTTGACACCAATTACATTAAAAAAAAATCATCTAGTCCTGCATGAGACATTCTAAAATAAGTTCAGCTTTCTGTCACCCATTAACTGGATGAGGAGGGAGAGGCACCAAGCTCCCCTTTGGTCCTCATTTAGAGGAGCAGAAGGGTCATATTAGCCTAGCTTCAAGGTCCCTTCTCTAAATTTTATGCCCCTATCCTTGCAGGTTCCTGCAGCTCTTCTGATCTCTCTCTGGTCACTTGTGTCAGGTTTATCTGTAGGCACACTTGCCTTGGTGCCTGTATTTCCTGCTACACATCTTCTGGGTTCAGATAGAGACTCGAAGATGAAGAATCAAGATGACTAGCAGTTCCAAATACCCTAAGGGTGGCATTCCATTATGAGGCAGCAGCTATGTGTCTACGTAGCAGGGTAGGGACTATGTAGGTGACTGTGACCCCCTTCCTCCCTGTTTTGGTGCTACCAGCACCGCTGGAGGCTATACAGCAGAGTGTGATGGGCCTCCAATTCAGCCAGGATCTGCCTGCATCTAAGAACATGGGATGGCAGGAAACATCACTTACAAGAAGCACATTAATCACATTATCTCAGGAACCTATCTGTTCAGGGTTCAAAGTCACATCTGTGAATACAGCATGTCTGGGCAGCCTGGCTGCCCATGAGAATCCAGATTGTTTGTTTGTTTGTTTGTTTGTTTGTTTGTTTGTTGAGAGAGAGAAAGACAGACAGACAGACTGTCAGAGAGAAGACTGACCGGTGCTAAATCTCATGAGCTGTGAGATCATGACCTGAGCTGAAATCAAGAGTCAACCAGTAACTGACTGAGCCACCCAGATGCCCCAAGAACCCAGATCTTTTGTATCATAAAGACCCGCCTCTGAAGCTCACCTCCTTGAAAGGAAAACTCCCATGATCACATGTGCATACACACACACGCACACATGTATACACACACATGCACACATGCATGGTAAAGCCAGGTGAGCTTAATTCATTTTGACTAGACTGAAGCCAAGGTCTTACAAATATAAAATGGCTATATTTCTGGACCAACACTGGAGCTGGAGGTGGCATGCTGGTTAGGACAGGAAAACGCTGCTACTCTGATCCTATTTTCTGGTGAGAAAATATTTTCATATTCTTTTCTATAAAAAAGGCACTGGTTATTCACATTTAAAAAAATTATCTTTGATGAATTGTCTTTCTTGAGAACCAACAATGAAGAGCTTTATGTTATTTTGTAGTGACATTAACTGCCAACACCACACAGTTCTTGTTTAAAAAGTTTGACATATGCCAGCTGGTCTAGTTTTTACAATAATCCTGTGACGGCAGTTCCATGCCCATTTGAAGGAGGAGAAGATTGAGGCAAGATCATTCAGCTAAACCAATAAGTGGCAGAGTATAATGACATGGCAGTCAGCCTTGTCTCGGGAAGTCTGGAACATACAGCATCTTCAGGCCCACTGACAACACTGCAGGGGGTTGTCATGTGTCACTGAAACAATAGACATGTTAGGGAGCAGATAGAACTGGGGATGATGTCTTGGAGCACAGGACACCCACTTTTAGATGAGGGGGCATCGGGCAAGACTTCATTTTAGAGCCGTTTGCAGGCAGGTGAATGCACACAGATGGCACCTTGCTAGGAATCACTGAATGGGCCTCTAGGAAAAGTGAAGCTGAAAGCTTTGG
Organism: Crocuta crocuta; assembly: GCF_008692635.1. Classification (NCBI taxonomy): domain Eukaryota; kingdom Metazoa; phylum Chordata; class Mammalia; order Carnivora; family Hyaenidae; genus Crocuta; species Crocuta crocuta. Next base: position 3,122,325 of record NW_027530974.1, read on the forward strand.
GCTCGCTCCAAGGAAGCAGGGAGGGCACGTGGCTGGCCTGGGAGCACCTTCTCCTGCTGTGGGAGGCATGGGCACCGGAAGGCCTCCTTCAGCATTTTAATGATATGTAACTGTTTCGTGAGTGTTGAGAGGGCAGTTTTGCCCATGGGAGATGCTAAAAATATACTTGCAGGAAGAAAAGAGACAAGAAGAAAAGAAGGAAGGGATGAAAAGAAGGAGAGAAAAGGAGATAACTCAAAGCACTCAAAATAAAAATTTTGCTCAGCTCAAAGAAAAATGAAATATAATACCTACTGTAAATAGCAACTGTGTAATGAAGTAAACCAGCAAACACTCCTTGGCTCTTTCTTTCTAATCATCCAGAGTGACTTATTTTACCCTTCAGAGCCTCTGTTTCCTCATCTACAAAATGAGCCTTCCTTCTTCATAGGAACTGGGTGAGGATCAGCCAACAATGAAGAACTTTATGTTATTTTGTGATGACATTAACTATCAACACCACACAGCTCTTGTCTAAGAAGGTTGACATATACCAGCTTGTCTAGTTTTTAGAACAATCCTGTGAAGTCAGTTCTATGCTCATTTGAAGGAGAAGAATATTGAGGCAAGATCATTCAGCTAAGCCAATACATGGCAGAGCTTGAATTTGAACCCTTGGGAGTCTGGCTTCCTGGTCTGTGTTGGGTTCCTTCCCTCCTTTACCATCCTAATTTGCAATGGCTCCTCTTTTGACTATTTCACAGGAAAGATGCTATTTCTCACAATTTTTATGATTTCAAACCACATTTGAAAGAAGTTTTGTTGGATATTTTTGGGCTTTGTGTAGTTTGGGAATTATTAGTGTATTTGACTTATCCAAGCTCTCTGTTCATTGCTAATGGACATAATTGAGACATGCCTATACCTTGTAATGCAAGCCCCAAAACTATAAAAACTAAATACATTAATATTTTCAAGGTTCAAAATTTGCATTGGTAAAACAAAGCAATACAAGTTTAACTGCAGAATGGCGACTTTCCAAGAACAAAAACTTTCTTTAGTGAGGAAAACTGGCCTTTTGGGTCACTTAACTTTAGCTCTTCAAGGAAGAACAACTATATAAAATTGACCTTATGTTGTGATGTTGAACAGCTGGGCTATAGTACATTTTAAGCCAATGTTTAAAAATAACCCCATACAGTGAGAACTGATGAACTCCTAAGGGGAAAGAAACCTTGGGGAGTGTCTGGTTTCCTCTGGGCTTGGAACAGACAGAAGGATCTCATTGGCTCTGGTTGGTTCTCTAGGATTAAAACATTATCACAGGTGGGAGTGGTTCACTGGAAATGTTGTGGCAATCACAGATTCTTCCAGGTGCTTGCCTGAGAATTATTTTCTTAGACTGAGGATTTTATCCCAACTGGGCATAGACTTGTTTGGGAATATGATCCTATAAGTTCTCAGATATTTTTAGATTATCTACCTAATGCCAACTCTTTGGTAGCCCTACAGTGATTGTGTTGATTTAATACCTGTAAGTTTTAGGATGTTAAAATAGGAAATACTTGAAACAGATCTGGAGTTTACTCTTCATACCTGGTATCTGCTAACTCAAGTTAGCATGGATTCTGATGAGAATAACTGAAAGTGTTGTGGTTAACCATTCTTAGAAGAGTGTTTGTTGATTAGACACACTGATCAATGTCTCTGATCATACAGTGATGCATTGCTCTTCCTCTCTCTTCCTTTCTCTCACTGACACACACATTCGTTTACAAGTTCAGACCATCACAGTCTTTTGCTGTTTTCTTGCTGTTACCATTCAATCCCTAATGAAACAGTTGATTAGGTAGAATTTCTCTGGAATTGGTGTTGAGCTGAAATTTGACTTAAACACGAATCATGGTAATGTGTCTTACTGTTTACATAGCAATAAAGATTACCAAGATGAATGGAGAGGAACCAGCTACCCTCTGCATTCATCACAGACTCATTCGTCCCTGTTATTTCTCATGCTGAGAGATTTATTGGTAATTATTGCAGCAGATAAGCAGTCTTGAAGGGAGCAAAGCCTTTTAGGAATTGAGGTGCTTCTGTACAAGAGGGAACTAGGCTATGTCATTAACTCTGATACTGAATTATGTGGAAGAAATGCAAAAGACTCATAAGCATTTAGAAAACTAGTAATCAGTATGTGTTGATGATCTCAACCAGAGTGCATATTTTCTTTCCACCACGTATTTCCAGGGTGATTTACACTATATTTTCATGTTTCACATTGGGGAAAAGTGTGTTGTGGGTAGTGGGGGCATGGGCTAGCATATCTTAACAAAGTATGCTCAGGCTTGTTTCTTTCTTTTTTTTAACCTAGTAAACCTAGAGCATGCACACATAGCACTCATTACACTCCCTGCTTTCAAAATAAATTTCATTTTGATTTCTCCAGTCAGTCCAAAGATTTGGAAAACTCAACATTAAAACTTTGAGTTTGGGAGAGGTTTTTGTTTTAAACATCAATATCAAATCGATGAGTAGATAATGGAGATGCATTTGCTAATGAACTTGAGTAGTGACGGTCCTCTCCAGTCATTCATCAGATGTCTGGCTCAGAACCAAGACACAGACTGCTCCATCTCCAGAATCATTTCTACAGCAGGGCCTGCAGAGATTGAGTTGGGATTCTTGGCCTATCCTATAAATGTTCAATTAATAGAAGTCTATTAAAGGTCTATTATTTGACACTAATGGCCAAGTTGGGAATTTGGTGTGTAGTTTCTTCAGGCCACAATGAATGATTTGTGATAAGAGTTGTTGTGTTGGAGGGGAAAGGGCAGAATAAAATGTTTCAGCACAATTAATAGGGTAAGTTACTTGAGTAAGTCTTCCACCAGAGCAATCTATTGATTGCCAAAAGGTGGGAGGTGTGTATGCTTTGCACACAATCAGCTAACCCTGACACAGAAACAGAGCTAGAAGTTCAGCCAACATTTGCATATTTCAGGGCTGAAGTGCTGGCTGCTCATCCTCTGAGGCACGAAGCAGACAGCTTGGGGAAGTGACCAAGTTGATTGTTTGCTCTTGAAGCCTGTTTGAGAACTTACCAGAATACCAATGAGCGAATCCACTCTATCTGAGAAGTGTCCCCTACACAGTGGGTTGCAAAGACCCACCTGGGTTGTCATAGAGATCTGACCATATCATAGTTCTTTCTCTATGTATAGAAATTTTCAGAAGAATTTGCTACTTCCTGTCTGCACAACCATAAGAAGTCCTTGCTGTTGTCACAGAGTACTGGTCTGGGAGTCAGGAGAACAGAATTCTAGTCTGCCACTAACTCACTGTGATTCTGTGTAACTTCCTGACTGTCCTTGTCCTTGTTTCCTTAACTATAGAGTGAGGAGGCTGGATTAGACAAGGAGTAAGTTCTAGTTTTGCTCTGAGCTTCCAGCGTTCCTGTATTATCATCTAAAGTCCTCATCAAGTAACCCCCACTCAGCTTTCAGAGTTATCACGTATCCCCTGCTCTGCCAAACTGGCCTGCTTATGTTGCTCTCAGCACATTACAGACTCCTCTATCCCTGCACCTGTATTTCTCCTACTCTCTGAGTCTAAGTGGCTTTCTCTTCCTTTCTTGATTTTTCTGAACTCTGCCCATTTTTCTGAACTCTGCCATTGGGTCAGCACTTATGGACCAAGTCCCATCTCAGTTTCCAGCAGGGCTGCTATTGGCTGCTTCATATATTTATAGTCCAAATGCAGGTCTTATTTTAAAAAAAAAAGAGTCAAGGTCAAAAATTAGTTTGAAACTCACTGACTGCAGAGCCCAATGTGGGGCTCAAACTCACGGATCATGAGATCATGACCTGAGCCAAAATCAATAGCTGGACACTCAACCACCTGAACCACCCAGGCACTCCAAAATTTGCTGGACTTTTGATTGGAATTGTATTAAAATACATATACATTTGAGGAAAACTGATATAATAACTTTGAAGTCATCTTATGTGTAAACATGGTGTATCTCTCCATTTTAATTATATCTTTAATTTCTTTCAGCAATGTTTTATAGTTTTCAGTGTCCAAACTTTTAATATCCTTTGCCAGATTTATCCCTAAATATTTCATGTATTTGATGCTAACAAAAATGCTTTTATAAAATTTAAATTTCTAATTTATTATTGCTAGAAGATAGAAATACAGGCAAATAGCCATAAAAACTAACCCTTCTTTCCTTCCTTCCTTCCTTCCTTCCTTCCTTCCTTCCTTCCATTCTTTCTTCCTTGAGAGAGCATGCATGAGTGGGAGAGAGGGGCAGAAAGAGAGAGAGAGGGGGAGAGAGAGAGAGAATCTCAAGCAAGCTCCACATGCAGCATGGAGCCTAACGCAGGGCTTAATATCACAACCCTGAGATCATGACCTGAGCCAAAAATCAAGAGTTGGCTTCTCAACCAACTGAGCCACTCAGGTGTCCCAAGACCATACTTTCAATGTTTGAAGTGACTGAAGGAATGAATCATATAAGGTCTGAAACATGCATTCTCAATATGGACGATTATTGCTTCCAAGGGGTGAGGGCAGAAAAATCTTACTCTTTTAAAGCTTAAAACATATACATATGCCAATATATAAAAAGGTATCACTATAATTATGGTATTAAAATTTCATGGGGATGGATAAATTATGAAAAAAATATTTTTAAAAGGTCCTTAGGGACCAATAATGAAAATTGTGGTTGAGAAACACTGCCTTAGAATATTGTTCATAGTTCCTGGGATGTATGACACTAAAAATATACAAGTATTGTGCTGAGTATTTTGGCACCTAATCTCTCTAAATTTCTTATTTTTGATCATATTCTAGAATGGGAAATTAGTCTTACTGACTTATAACTCAATACTATATGATTTCAAGCAAGTTTAACTGATATAAATTATAAACAAATTAAAAATGTTAAACAGCAAGAATTTTATGTTGGTGAATGCTAGATTTTGTTATATTCCTTTAAAGAGTGTTGATTTGTGTTCTGGCTTACAGTTGAGTTATTTGCAGATCAAACCAATCCTTTAGAGTCTTGCTTTTCAGGTTGATTAGGGTAGATAAAGAGCATATTTTACTCTAGGACTAACTTAGCCTCACTGTTGAGATGTGGCCCTTCTAAGAACTCTCTATCCAATACCCTCCCCCCCGGCCCCCCGTATTGAGACCATTCATACTTGGTGGGGTTGTAAACTCTTCTAACCCCCATAAGAACTTCAAAAATTATTCATGCTATTGCTTCTCAGTGTTTTCTTCCCTGGTGCTGTGGAGTTTCCACTAATACACAGTCAGATCACTATTAAGTGAAAGACTCCTGAGGACTCCTTGATGCTCTAAGCTCTTGCTCCGTGTACCTGTCTTTTCTACAGTCACCTATCCAGCCAATCCTAGCTGCCCCTGCCTCTCCAAATTCTTATCTCTATCTATACTTAGCTAGACTACTGGCTTTTTGGGTTCCCCCTCCCCACATTCTAGCCTAGAAACTGTCCTTAGGCCTTAAGCTGGTACAACTGTAGAGCTAACTTCATTTATTTCCCTTTTCCATATGGTCAGTCTTTTTTTTTTTTTTAATGTTTTATTTATTTCTAGGAGAGAGAGAGAGAGACAGCATGAGCAGGGGAGGGTCAGAGAGAGAGGGAGTCACAGACTGAAACAGGCTCCAGGCTCTGAGCTGGCAGTCAGCACAGAGCCCGACGCGGGGCTCGAACCCACGAACCGCGAGATCATGACCTAAGCGAAAGTCGGACGCTTAACCGACTAAGCCACCCAGGCGCCCCACTATGGTCACAGTCTTGTGCTGCTTGTTTCCCAATGTCTGCAAACACTAATTTAATATACTTTGCTTTCCAGTTTTTTAATTATTTATGGTAGGAGGGCAATTACTAGCTTTGACAGAATCATGGAAATATGAATTCAGAGGGAAAAAATGAGATATTTAAAGAACACAAATACCATAAAGTAACATAAAAAAATTGAACAAATTACACCACACAAGTAAGAATTAATAGACAAAACTAAGTAAAAAAACTTAAATAAGCTTATACATACCTTCAGGTAGCTAAGAAATGATATTCAAACCATGAAGTCAATAATGAGAACCAATTGAAGTTACTGGGTTTGAAAAATAAAATATTTTACTGCTTTTGTAAGTATGCAGACTAGATATTCTAGAAACCTTTCCCCCTCCAAGGAAAATGTTTTCATAAAATTTAAATGTTTTAAATACAGTATGGGATCCAGAAGTAAGTAAGTCTAACCTATATTCCCTCCTCTTCCAACAAATAAAGAGTTGAAACAAGTGTAAAGTCAATGAAGGTGGAAATGAAGGCTACCCTCATTAGGATGTTAAGCTCCATGAGGCAGGGATTTCTGACTGCTTTATTTCTGATGAAGCATAAGCCCTGAAATAAAGCCTGAAACAGAATAAGTGCTGAGTAAATATATGTTGAACAACTGGATAAGTGAATGAATGAATGTTCTAGGGCAAATGAGGATCCCAAGAACCTAGAACTTTGATTATCAGCTTGTCATGCTGAAAGTAGAGGACTAGACCTGGGGTACTGGAAATGTTGGAGGTCTATTGAACCTCTTTCTGGGAAGTTAGAGCTCTCAAAGTGGCCATGTTTTTAATGAAGGGGTTGGATTTTGAAAACAAAAACAAAAAACTATTTGCACAAGATGAAGGAATTGACCAAGATCAGGACACTCATTTTTTTCCAGCATGATGTTAGGAGGAAAACAAACAAACAAACAGTAATAATCCCTTGAGAATTTTAAACAACTGGCTTTTCCTCACTTAGATCTGGTGTTGAATTTATACTTCTTTAGTAGTTAAATTTATAATTATTTCTAAGTGTAGCAATCTTGAGTGACCAGCAGAATCAAACACAAATTTTTTGGTGAAAACCATCCCAGATTCAAGCCCTTCAGGTGTCCTACAGATTAAGTTCCATCAACTAAGAGTTCAGAATTTAAAAGTACATAGATATTGGGATGCCTGGGTGACTCAATTGGTTGAGGGACTGACTCTTGATTTTGGCTCAGGTCATGATGCCAGTGTTGTGGGATCAAGCCCTGTGTTGGGCTCTACACTGAGAATGAAGCCTGCTTGAGATTCTCCCCTCCCCTTCCCTCTCCCTGCCCCTGCTCCTCTCCCCCACTTGGGTGTTNTAAAGTATATAAATATGCCAAAATCATAAAGTCGCAAGTTTCCCTAAATGAAAGTCAGAGGGAACAACCCAAAATAGATTTAGACACCAAAGCTTTCAGACACGGGATTATCTGAAGCAAAGTATAAAAGCAACTATGAATAATATCTTTAAAAATAAAAGATTGGATCAGAAAAATGAGCAGGAAAAAATAGACTATTAAATATAGTCAGATTTGAGATAGAAGCAAATAGAGTTTCTAAATATGAAGGGAAAGAACTTCAAATTTAGTATTTTATATGTAGCTAAACAATTCTTTAAATAAAAGATGAAATAAAAATAATCTCAACCATACAAGTCTTCATAATTTTTAACATACAATAAAAATATTCTGTACAGAAGTTCCACAGCAAAGAAAAGAAATAAATCCAGGAGAAAGCAATGAGATAAAGGAAGAAAAGATGAGTAAATAACTTAGAAAAATCTTACTGTTTTAGATATTTTTGGTTAAATAAAATGTATTATTAAAATGAATTTCACTGAGGTTTTTGTTTATTTGTTTGACTTTTTAATGTGGCTACTAGAAAATGCAATAGGTCAAAAACAAAAGGAGATGTAGGTTTAAAGGTTTAAAAGGGAAGAGACAGAACTATTGCTATTTTCTAATGATCTTTATGTAAAATCTACCCAATTCAAGAGACAAACTATTAGCATATTTAGAAAGTTTGGCAAGATAGTTGAATACAAGATCAATTTGCACATACACTTATACCAGATATAACCATCTAGAAAATTTACTAGAAAATGAGACACATTTTACCACAGCAGCAAGAGTGTTAAAATATCTAGGAATTAGCCGAATGAAAAAGGCAAAAAAAATTCATGAAAAAATATTTTAAGGGGCGCCTGGGGGGCCTAGTCAGTTAAGCATCCGACTTTCGCTTAGGTCATGATCTCGCGATTCGTGGGTTCGAGCTCCGCGTCGGGGTCTGTGCTGACTGCCAGCACAGAGTCTGGAGCCTGTTTCAGTCTGTGACTCCCTCTCTCCCTGACTCTGCCCTGCTCACGCTGTCTCTCTCTCTCTCTCCTAGAAATAAAATTTAAAAAACATTTAAAGAATATTTTAAGCTACATTAAAGGACATGACAGAAGACCTAGATACATAGAGAGATACACCAAATATGGGCCACAGATTATGATGGTTTTGATGTATGAGGTAGTGGTGGTGAGAAATAGTTCAGTTCTGGATATATTTTGATGGTTAAACCAGCAAAATTTCCCAATGAATTGGATGTGAAGTTTAAAAGAGAAAAAAAGAGTTAAGATAAAAATCTTAAGATTTTTGTTCTGAACAGTAGAATGAATGTAATTGTCCTGTAAGGGGAAGCCCATGTGGAGTGCATTTGGAAGGAAAGATTGGAAGTTTGTTCATGAACATGTTAAGTTTGAGATGTCTTTCAGACATCCAAGTGGAGATACTGAAGACCCAAATGAGTATATGAGTCTGGAGTTTGGGAAAAAGGTACAAACTGGAAATAACTGACAAGGAAGTGATCAGTGAATAAATTACATTAGCCATGAGACTGGTGGAATTCATGGTGGAAGTGAATACAGACAGAAAGGCGGTCCAAGGATTCAGCCTACAAGATGGGCAGAGAGTGGGGAGGAAAACAGGGAGAGAGAAACACGAAGTGAAAATATTTTCTGAAAGAGGGTGAGATCAATCATTTAAATGATAGGTATGGTAAAAGAAGGACTGAAAGTTGGTTGTTGGATTTAGGAATAGGAGGATCATTAGTGACTTGAAAAGGAGAAATTTACATTAGTAAATTCTATTAGTAAATTAGAAAATAGAAAAATCTAGTTTTAAAGTGTATTTGGTTGGGGCAAAATCATAAATGGAGTAGGCTTCAAGGAGAAAGAAAGGAGAGAAATTGGAGAGAGTAAGTATAGATAGCACTATGGAGGGGTTTTGCTGCAAAAGAAGAAAAAATGGGTATTAGAAAGGAGTAGGGAAGTCAAGATAGGATGTAGATTCAACAGAGAACTAATGATATATTTGTAGTGTAAAGAGTTAGACCTAGCAGAGAGGGAAAAACTGATGAAGAGAGAGGCAGCTATTAATTAGATGAAGGAGCTGATATTGAAGGTTCAAATGAAGGGGAGGACATTAATGGGAACATGGATAATTTATTACAGACCTTCCATTTCTTTCATTATTCAGAGTTATCTTTGACACTTCATCTTCTCTTTCCCCACCTCATATTTAATCTACTAGCAAATTTTATCAGCAATATTCGGACCTGAACACTTCTTAAATATATCCATTACTACCATCTGGGACTAAACCATCATTCTTTCTCTCTGCTCACCTGGATTGTTACTTTACTTTCCCTCCCAGATTCCATTCTTGCTGCCGCCACCCATTCTCTGCACAGTATCCACATAGTTTAAATACATAAATTAGGTCATATCACTCTCCTGCTCAAAACTCTCTAACAAAAAGTCTGAGGATGGACACTACCCAGCTTTAAGACTTACTATAAAGCTACAGCAATCAAGACAGTGTGGTATTGGTGCAAGAATAGACAAGTATGTCAATGGAACAAAATGGAGAGCCCAGTAATAGACCCATGTAAGTATAGTCAACTGATCTTGGACAAAGTAGCAAAGGCAGCACAATGCAACAAAGATAGTCTTTTCCACAAATGGTGCAGAAACAACTGGATACCCACATGCAAAAAAAAAAGAAAAAAAGTAAACATAGACAGATTACAGCCCTTACAAAATTAACTGACAGCCCACAAAAAAAAAAAACCCTCAAAATGGACCATACCATCTAAGTGTAAGATGAAAAAGTATAAATAGCTCCAAAAGATAAGCTAGGAAAAAATCTTGAGTATGATGATGACTTTTAGATACAATACCAAAGATATGATCCATGAGAGAAATAATTGACAAGCTGAACTTCATTAAAATTAAAAACATCTGCTCTGCAAAAGACAATGTCAAGAGAATGAGAAGACATGTCAAAGACTGTGAGAAAATATTTTCAAAAGACACCTCTGATAAAGGACTATTATCCAAAATATACAAACAACCCTTAAACCTCAACAATAAGAATACAAACAATTTGATTTTTAAAAATGGACCAAGAACCTTAACAGATAATGCACCAAAGTAGATATACAGGTGGCATATAAGCATATGAAAAGATGCTCTAAATGATGTGTCTTCAGGGAAATGCAAATTAAAACAATGAGATACCACTACACTCTTACTAGAATGGCTAAAATCCAAACACTGACAATACCAAATGCTGGTGAATGTGGAGCAACCAGAACTCTCATTCATTGCTGATGGGAATGCAAAATGGTTCAGTCATTTTGGAAGACAGTCTGGTGGTTTCTTACAAAACTAAACATACTCTTACCATATGATCCAGCAATCATGCTCCTTGGTATTTACCCAAATGAGTTGAAAACTTATGTCCACACAAAAGCCTGCATAAGTATGTTTATAGCAGCTTTATTCATAATTGCCAAAACTAGGAAGCAATCAAGATGTCTTTCAGTAGGTGAATGGATAAGTAAGCTTAGTACATTTAGAAAAGGCTATATACTGTATGATTCAAACTCTATAGCATTCTGGAAAAGGCAAAACTATGGAGACAGTAAAAAGAACAGTGATTGTCGGGAGTTAGAGAGGAGGGAGGAGGAATGAATAGGCAGAGCACAGAGGAGTTCTGGGGCTATAAAACTATTCTGTATGACATTGGCAAATATACATCATTATTCCTTTGTCCAAACCCAGTGAATGTACAACACTAGTAGTGAACCCTAAGGTAAACTATGGGCTCTGAATGATAAAAATGCAACAGGATAGGTTCATTTATTGTAACAAATGTATGACTTTGGTGGAGGATGTTGATAAGAGGCAATGGCATGTGTGAAGGTGGGGAGAATATGGGAACACTGGATCTTCTGTTTAATTTGCTGCAAATCTTAAACTACTCTAAAAAATAAAGTCTATAAGGAACAAACTATCTGATGGATTTCTAACATTCTTAATGTTTATTTTTGAAAGAGAGAGAGAGAGACAGAACATGAGCAGGGGAGGAGCAGAGAGAGAGGGAGACAGAATCTGAAACAGGCTCTAGGCTCCAAGTTGTCAGCACAGAGCCTGATGCAGGGCTCAAACTCACATACTACAAGATCATGACCTGAAGTCAGAGGCTTAACTGACTGAGCCACCCAGGAACTCCTTTAACATTCTTACAATCAAACCCAGTGCCCTTATGTTGGTCTTTAGTGTCCTATCTGATGTGGTCCTTGACTTAATTTCCTATCCTTCACCCCTCCATTCCCTGTTTTCTAATCACTCTAGCTTTTTAGCTTTTCCAGGAGCATTTTGCTCAACTCAGGGCCAGATAAAGCCATGGCTCACTTCATTAAGCAATCTTCTCAAATGTTAAATCCTGGAACACGTTTTCTGACACATCAGTCTATTTAAATAGTATCCCCTGTTAAATCTCTTTCTACTTATCTTGCTTTATTCTTCCTTACAGCTCTTATCACTGACTACATGCATTTGTATATGTGTGTATTATTAATGTGTATAAATATAAACATATAAAAACATATACACATTTATATACATACATACATTTTGGTCAATATAAATTCCACAAGAGTTTTCTTTACCACTGCACTGCTATTTGTTAAATAATTAAACAAATGAATGGGTAGATAAATAAATGACTAGATATAGCAATGTGGGTAGATCTTATAAACATTGTGTTAAGTGAAAATGTAAGAAATATAATGACAACTGCAGCCCAATAATATTTATGTAAATTATAAACACAAGCTTCAATGAAAGTTAGTGGGGGGAATGGAAGGTCTTTACAACAAATGGTGCTGGAACAATTGTACAGAAAGAAAAATGAATTTCAACCCTCACCTCATTCTACACATAAAAATTAACTAGAGATAGGTCATAGGTTTAAACACAAGGCTTAAAATACAAATCTTCTAGATGAAAATATAGGAGAATATCTTCATGAACTTGAGTAACTACAGGCAAGATTTCTTAAGTAGCACACAAAAAAGCACCAACCATAAAACAAAACAAAAACCCTAATACATTCAATTTCATTAAAGTGAAAAAAAGTCTGCTTATCAAAAGACACCATTAAGAAAATGAAAAGTTAAGCTATGTACTAGTAGAAAATATTTACAGTACTTCAATCTAAAATATGTATAGAACTTCTAAAAATTCAACAATAAAAATATAAACAACTTGAATTTCAAAATGGGCAAAGGAATTAGATTGCTTATGAAAGATGACATACAGATGGCCAATATGCACATGAAAAGATACCCAATACCATCAGTCTTCAGGGAAATGCCAGTCAAAACTACAATGACATATTCTTACACACCCAGTAGAATAGAATGCTCATAAATCACTCTTGGCAATGTCCAATGGCAAAAAAATTAGGAAAGCTATTTCCTAGTTTCTCATAAAGTTAAACATATACTTTCCCAATGACACCACAATTCCGCTCTTGGGTATTCACCCAAAGGAAATGAAAGTGCACGTGCACACAAAGACTTGTGCACAAATGTTCATAACAGTTTTATTCACAGTAGTCAAAACATGGAGCAAACCCAAATGTGCAACAACTGATGGATGGACAAAGTATATGCCATCATAAAATGGAATCCCTCTCTGCAATACAAAGGAGTAAACTAGATGGATGTCTGTTAGAAACATTACAGTGTGTGAAGGAAGCCAGACATGAGAGACTGTATATATAGCCTCCAGAACAGGCAAAACTAAGGTATAGAAACCTCTTCAGAGGTAGCCTCTAGGGGGTGGAGTTTGACTAGAAAGAGGCATAAAGGAAATTACTGGGGAGATGAAAATATTCTGTATCTTACTTGGGTGGTGGTTATAGTGATAGATATATTTGTCAAGAACATGTCAATGTACCTACAAATTATACCTACAAAAATGCCTACATATAGATTACTCCTGAATAATCCTATACAGGGACTGTTATTTAACTAAGAACATATATTAAGCACCTTAGAATGGGTCCTTTTGGAGGGTGGGGCTGGCATATAAAACATATTAAAAAATAATAAAATAAAATGAAAACTCAGGGCCTGGTGAAGTATGCTGTGAAATGAGGAGACGAGATAGGAAGGAAGGAACACAGGAAAGGGAGAAGAGAGGCAGAGAGGGAAAGAAAGGAAAATGGAAAATTGTAGGGTGGTACGGTAATAGAGAAAGACAGAGGGAGACAGACAGACAGAGAGACAGAGAGAGAGAGAGAGAGAGAGAGAGAAGGGAAGAATGAACTGAATAGTCTCCTTGCATTGCCTGTTCTTTACACTTGTCCTCTGCTGTGAAGCAATGCTCAGCCTTGGGAGGGAGGGATTCCTATAAGTCCCTGCACCTGACAGTGGCTGGACCTGTCAACTGGCTTTCTGGTTAACAGGCAGAAAGAGGTCATATATCAAATACCAGGTGTGCATTTTATAGAACAGAGAGCCATTTTACTGGGATTCAAGAGAAGAAAAGACTGGTAGCATTTTTTTGGGGGGGGCGGGAAACACTGAGAAGTCAGGGGCTTCTATGATTTCATGAACCAGGTCTCTCACAGGCCCCCGGGTGAACTTTTATTATCAGGAGGGGCCTCCAGGAGGCCTCCGTCTGACTCACTGCCGGACAGTGGGTACCACACAGGTCCACGCTGCCTCTGCAGAACTCTGCACACAGTACCACCAGTAGGCCCTCACCTTCCCTGCTCCCACTCAGGGCTTTTGCTGCCTGCACTGGGCAACCAGTTGTCCCTCATTGCTGGCACCTCCATGCCCTCACTCTGGACCCAGTTTTGTTCAGTTTAGCTCAGTGTTCATTTAGTGAGCTCCTTCCTCATATCAGCCCTGTGCTAGATGCAATGTGGGATCTAGGATGCCAGAGGCATGCTTTGCCTTCAGGGAGCTTGGGCTCTCAAATGAAATATGAAGAGAATTCGAGAACGAGGCAGCAAATGCTAAGATGGCCACCAGAGCTCGGAGTGGAGCCCTGGGCCCAGCTGTGGTTCCAGGGAAGACTTCTCAGAGCTGCTACCTGAGCTGAATCTCGAAGTTCACAGATTTTCCTCCTGTAGAGCAATACTGAGCTCTCCTGTTTCCTCCCCAGATGTTCCCAGGCCTGCAGGGGTCAGCTGTGCTCCTGGTAGCCCCTGGTCTTGGCTGCCCACACTGCACATTCATCACAGGCTTTGTTAGGGGAGAGCATTATCTCCAAGACACTGTAGCCCTCACATCAAGCAGGCTTCATGTGAGCTACCATGAGTGGCAAGAGCCAGTAAACCAGGGTTCAAGTCTTAAGCTCTTACTAGCTGGGTGACTTGTGGCAATTTACTTATTGGCCCTTAGCATCAAATTTCCCAATATCTAAAATCGGGTCAGTAACACCATCCTCAGAAGATGGTCTTGGGGATTAGGGGGTCATTTTCTTTTCTTTTAAAGTTTATTTATTTATTCTGAGAGAAAGAGAGAGACAGGGAGGGGCAGAGAGAGAAGGAGAAACAGAGAGAGAGAGAGAGAGAGAGAGTGAGAGAATCCCAAGCAGGCTCTTCAGTGTCACCTTGGAGCCTGATGCAGAGCTCAAACCCACAAACTGTGAGATCATGACCTAAGCCAAAATCAAGAGTCGTTGCTTAACTGACTTAGCCACCCAGGTGCCCCCATGGGGTCATTTTCTTTTAAACATTTACAGTCAGTTGACTTTATTATTTTTTTAAATTATAGTATAGTTAACATACACGTTATATTAGTGTCAGGGGTACAATATAGTAATTCAACAATTCTATACATTACTCAGTACTTGTCATGTTAAATGTACAACGCTGTCATGTTTTTACCACTCATAGCCCTGAGGGTAGCTGATGGCGTGTAATCAATACTAACTTCTCATTTTCTTCTTGGATGGATGAAATGACTTTTCAAACTGGGTTTTGCAGAAACTTCAAACAGTTACACCTGGCTTCCTCACTGGCATTCAGAGGGTACTTACAAGGGGAAGTAGGTTTCCATATCTTTGTGAAAGTGGTTTTGACCTCTTTTAGGCAACAGTGGAGACATTATTTATGAATCCAATTTCTCTTTTCATTTTATCAGTAAATTATATTCTTATCATCATACTGTAGAGAAAAATTTACTGCCAGACACAATCAGAGATTAGTAGAAATCAAAAGTATAAGTGTTGTCACCCGTGGATAGGGAATTTGTTACATCTGTTTTTCAGTCACCCAGATACAGTGCAAGAGAGCATGAGTGAGAGTGAAGAAGAAGTAGAAGAAGACGGAGGAGGAGGAGAAGGAGATGAGGAAGAAGGAGGGGAGAAAGAAGAGGAAGAAGAAGGAGTGGGAGAGGAAGGGGAAAGGGAGGGAGAGATAAGAAACAAAGAGAGATATGTCTCCCAAACTTCTGTCTCAGCCACTTTTCACTTACTCATATCAACCCCACCTTAACAAATCTCAGCTGAAATACATTTTACAGCCTGGTTCTATGATTATAAGGGATGAAAATACTACAGGCATTCTAGCACTCAGTTATTCATACAAAATCAATTCACTGAAAGTCAGTTTATCTAAGGATCATTTCATAATGACCGGTTTGTCAAATTTCCCAACTTTATAAACTTACATGTGCCTTTCAACTGCTCAGAAAGCTTACCACAATTCATTACAGATGAGCCCTGAGAGTGAGGCCTCCAGGGTTCTGGGGCCCTGACGTTCTCCTTCCTCTGTCTCCCTTACTCTGTGCGTGTCTCTCCTACCCTGTCTGTCTGCATAACCAATTAAACCCCAATGTGACAGCGTAAAATATCAATAACCACGTCTTACTCCAAGGGTTCCCGCGGGGCAGAAATTCAGCACAGATTGGCTGGGTGATTCAGGTCTGGGGGCTGCTGCAAGTCACTTGAGGACTGGAGCTGGAAAGCCCACTCCCCAGGGGGCAGCTGGATGTTAAGTGCCTGAGGATTAGCTTTCTTTCATTGCAATATAAGTGCCTGACAGAAGCTTTTGCTTGCTGGGGCGTCCCCTTCAAAAACAACCATCTCCAAGAAGCACGCTGCCAGTTACACAACTAGATAAAGAGCCACCACCCCACCCATGAAGTTCCCTTTTTTCAGAAGGCCCTGAGTAACTAAGATAACCTAAGCCTGAGTGACCCTGCTTTTCCCTTCCAGTGCTTTAATTCCTGCTCTTATGTTTTCAATTCACCCATAAAAAGTGAACCCTGGAGACCCAAGGCACCCCTCTCTCAACCCCAATATGGGCAGAACCCCAGGTCTGTGCTCACTAGCTCTCTACCCATGACCCTCTGTGTGGTCCCCAGGAGGACCATGAACCCTCCAGGACCTGTGAATAATAAACCTTGTTTTTTCAAAGTTCTCTGACCACGGTGGCAGCTGTCACTGAGGTGCCTGTGGCAGTTGTAATAAGAACCACAGAACTGGCCCAGCCACAACACTGGCCTGAGTCAGGGGAGTATCTATGGGGACTCTTACAGGTGAGTGTCCCAGCATTTCTAGCCCAGAGCATCACTATCGACAGGTTGGGATCCATCCAAATCCGCATTCATGGCTGCTGGGCATGGGCGGCTCCAGTTCCTCCCTCCCTATATGCACCTCTCAGGACAGCTCAGTGTCCCACATGGCATCTGGGTTTCCTAGAACTAGTGATCCAAGAGAGAGCAAGGGGGAAGCTCCAGGGTCATCTCTGGAGCACACTGTTGGTGCACAGCTCATCCCCCACCCATCGTAGAGAGGACTGTACAGGGTGGTACCCGGGCATGGGGCTCATTAGAGGCTAGAACCATACTCCTCCTCCCTCAGGTCCCCACCCTCACCCCCTCCCACTACCCCCGGTCCCTCCCAGACTCTCCCTTTGTCTCTCCTCCAGCCTCCCCTCTCTCTGGGACCAGCAACCTGGCAGTGTCTAGCACTCATTCTCTCCAACTCCCTGCCCCCCTTCTCCCAAGCTCAAGGCCCCCTCCCCACTTAGCAGCAGGGAGCTGAGGCAGCAAAGTGACATTTCTTGAAATAGGAACAAGTCAACTAAAACCGGTTAAAAATTACCAAATCTCCTGAAGACATCCCAAATCTATTATTGTTAGAAATTTTATAAAAAGCTCAAATATTTTTTTTTTGGTAAATCACTAAATTCAATAAAATGGGGGAAAGGGTCCTTAAAATGCTAAAATATTGGCTAAACAGTAAATGGCTTTTCAAACGATTAAGAAAGAAATGAGTAAACTCTGAAAGCATGAATAAATGAGTAAAAACCTTCCCATTCAAAGTGCTGAAACTGTTCATAAGGTGTAAGGGGATAATATTAACATTCACTGATTATCTTCAGAGAGACTGATTTTTAAAACAAGATTGTTGTGAGTAGATAAATGAGGCAATGGTGTTTCCAGGGATCTATCCTTTTTGGAGCTGGCTTTTAGAGAACTGGTCCCCTGAGTTGTCCCCTTTTGGCTGTGAAATCTGTCAGCTTCCAGGTGTCCTTCTGGTTTAGCACCTTGAGGACACCACCTCTCGAGCCAGAGGATTCAAAGGCCCCCCGCCCCTCCCCCCTCAGACACATTGCAGGCCAACTGACAGACCCTTTGCTAAGCCACCAAATAAAGCAGTCATGTGCTCAAGGGCTCCACTGAGAATATCATAGCAGCTGATTTTCACAGTTCCCATATTACATGGGCATTACCATCCTTCACACACATGGCACAAAGGCTGGGTGACTTGTCACACAAGGTCACATAAGAAGTGGATGAGAGAATATTGAAGACCACATCAGCCCATCTGGACATTCCCTCCACTTCTGACTAAATGGGAACACTACCTCCCTTGACGCCTTCCATCACCATCCTGCGTTCCAGTCCTGGGAATTTGGTCCTGGAGACCCCAGGGTCAGGCATTGTCACAGGCAATGAGAACTTCATGTTGGGTCGGGGGAGGGTGCCTCTGCTGAGAGACCTCTTCTCTCATACCCTTCTGGCTGTGTGCCCTGTGACTGCACATCCCCAGGCTGGCCGCCTTCCGACCACAAGTGGTTACAAAGTGTGCTGTGGGCCTCAGGCGTGAGCCACAAGCGGTATGTTCCTCCCACCTGCTCCAGAGGGTTCCCGCCAGGCCGGCAGAGCCCAGGACTCACCAACCATGGCTTTCTCTTCTGACATGTCAAAGGGCATGACTGATTAACCACAGCAGCTGCTGTCTGCAGAAAAGAAAGTGAATCACTGTAAAGGAACTTTCAAGGCCCCAGAGAAGAAAAACAAGGAAAAATTAATTTTCAGTCTCCTCACCCCACCCTCTAATGTCACTCTGGTTTCCTCTCTTCACCTTCTTTCTCCCTTTCTCCCTCTGAATCTCTGACTTTCCTTCTTGCTGTCTCTGTGTGTCTGTTTCTTTCTCTAGTTCTCTTGAGTCTCTGTGCCTTTCATCTACATTTCCCTTTGAGATCAGGGACTGAGTCCCCAAGGCATGGCCTGGCGTCAGGGACCATCAATAGGCAGTAGTGAGGAAGGGGAAACTCACAGAGGTGACAGTATACTCCTTAAAAAGCCACACCTGACTCACCCACGTCCTGTGGCACCGTTGCTCTGCTGACCCTTGGGGACAAAAGTCGTGTGGAGCAGAGAGAGGGGAATGTGAGCATGAGACTGATGGGTTGGAGGAATCAACCTGCTGGGGTTCCTGTTTTGCAGAAAACCATAAGAGCAGACTTTCCTTTTTCAGCAGACTCAGCTGCTCTATGGAAAAGGACAGAGCTCTGTTGACATCACTGCATGGCATTGTGGATGGCCATGGTCATTTGCAGGTGGCAACCCAGGGGCTGCTCTCTGTTGATTGCATTGAGAAATGGGCAGAGGGAACTTCGACCATCCCATGGATGTGTCTCAGGCATCCCTGACCCCCATCTGGAGTCCATTTGTGTGCATGAGTGTCTGCAGAGGGACAGGCAGTGAGAAAGGCATTTCCTTAAGTGTCTTTTGAAAATACCAAGGAGCAAATAAGGGCAGTCAGATCATACACCTACGTCTCAGTGACAAATCAGGAGCATATAATTAAAAAAAATTTTTTTTTAATGTTTACTTTTTAGAAAAAGAGAAAGAGAGACAGAGCATGAGCAGGGGAGAGGCAGAGAGAGAGGGAGACACAGAATCCAAAGCAGGCTACAGGCTCCAAATTTGTCAGCCTGACACAGGGCTCAAACTCACAAACTGTGAGATCATGACCCGAGCCAAAGTCGGACACTTAATGGACTGAGCCACCCACGTGCCCTGGAGCATCTAATTTTTATTAAAAATATATCATTTAAACATATTTTTCCTATTCGTGAAGCTTTATTTCCCCCCCAAGTCCCACTGCCTGCTCTATACTACCCTGACAGTGTATTTTCAGTCACAGTAAATATTTTGAATAAGGCAGTCATCAAATTTCCACTTTGGAGGTTATTTCTAGAATCTGTCTCATGCTTCCATGAAGATAGCTCATTTCTTCCTGAAGTGGCTCTGGCTCTTTTTCATTTCTCTCTTTCTTTTCTTCTCTTTTTTAAAAAGGGAGAATGACTAGTTAGCTCATTATACCCATTTGTGCACAGTTAGGGTCTATTGCCTCTCTGTTTTAGGGTGATGTATTTCGTGGCAATGACTGAAGCCGATTGGAGGGAGGTGGAGAGCCATAAGAAACCTCAGCGTGACAGCACATGATCTGTAGAAGAGGAGATGGAATTGACAGAACATTACTTTGAAACTGAGTGACCTGGGGTCCATTGTGGGGCCAACCCTGAGCCAGGGTAAAGCCTTGGACCTGCAAATTTTGTCTTCAGAATCTTGGTACCTCTGTTTCTTCATAGCCCCTGATGTTGGCATTGCTTGCTTTGTTTATTCCCGAAGGGATGTTGAATATCTGTTTATGTGTTGCTAGTGCTTTTTAAAGTTATTTCTAAAGCTATTTAACTGGTCTTTGTGTTATGTGGAGTGAGGAAATGTCTGAGTCTCTAAGGTCTGTTCTTTGCTGTAGCCATCTCACACGTGATCACAATCACAGGGTAGAGGCAGAGGAACACACAGCTCTCTTAGCTGCTGGGTGGCACAGACATGGGAGAAGTCCTCTGTATTCATCAATGGAGGAGACCCATGCATCAGCCCAGACATTAGCATTGAACTCAATGGTCCTGTCTGATGAGTCCATTGATATGAGAAAGTTAATTTATTCTGACTAGACTCTACATCAGTGCCGTCAAGGTGGTCACAGAACACGCCATTACAAAACAGCAGTGCAGAGTGCCTGGGTGGCTCAGTCATTAAGCATCTGACTTCAGCGCAGGTCATGAACCCACCCACATCAGGAGAGCATAAGCCCTGCTTCAGGTGAGCCCAGCTTCTCTCTCTCTCTCTCTCTCTTCTCTCCCTCTGCCTCTCCTGGGATTCTCTCTCTCTCTGCCCCTCACTCACTTGAGCCCCCTTTCTCTCTCCCTCAAAAAACCCCCAAAAACCACAGCGCATGTGAATGAGGCATCACACTAACCCTCGGGAGCTGTCTAGAGGAGATGAAGCTCACACACATTGAAAATACAAGGCACAATATAGTAGGTGCCAGAAGAGAAGCTCAGAGGCTGTGGTACTTCAGTGAAAGACAGATAGCAAAAGGAAAGTTTTAAGGAGGAGGTGGCTTTTGCCTTCAGAGCTACATAGCATACGAGTGGGCACAGGGAACAGGTTATGGATAATCTGGTCTGGCAGACTAAGGAATCTGTTTCTGTCTACTAGGTTAAGAGAAAGGATGACAGATATACTGCCCACTTGCCACCACCCATCTCCCTGCCACGCAAAAATGCCAGAAATTGATCGTGGCATTTCTCCCTGGCCCGAGTATGGCCTCAGGGTCCATGTGCTTCTCAGCGCATAAACACAAAAATACCAAATGTCTTGTGGCAGACATGGAGGTGTCCTTTCAGATCTGTCTTCAAGGGAAACTTTTGCAGGGAGCACAGCTGATTGACATCTTCCAGCAGCCACGTCTTTGGATCCTTCCTGGTGTCCACACCTGGTCACACTTCTTCTAGCTGCTCCTGGCCAACCACTAGGCATGACAGGGCTACTGGAATGGGGCCATTCTTGCTCTCAGGGATACCTCTTATGGCAGCTCTGACTCCCCATCAGTCTGGCCATGAGCATTGCTCTGAGGTTTGAGGCTCTCCCCACCCAACCTTCTCTCCCTTCCCTGCAGAGGTATTAGACCTGCGTTGTGTGAAGTCCCCTCCGCCTAGTCCTGCTCCTTCTCCCATCCTTCTTAAGTATTTCTCCCTCTAATCTCTTACGCCTCCATTCCAACTTGGTGTTTGCTTCTGGGAGGACCCAAACTGACACATGACCATTCCCAATGGACTGAATTGCATTTATTTATTTATTTATTTATTTATTTATTTATTTACCTATTTATTTTAATGTTTTATTTATTTCTATGAGAGAGAGAGAGAGAGAGAGACAGCGTGAGCAGGGGAGGGTCAGAGAGAGAGGGAGTCACAGACTGAAACAGGCTCCAGGCTCTGAGCTGGCAGTCAGCACAGAGCCCGACGTGGGGCTCGAACCCACAAACCGCGAGATCATGACCCAAGCGAAAGTCGGACGCTTAACCGACTAAGCCACCCAGGCGCCCCTGAATTGCATTTAAATCAGAAGCTTTTTTTTTTTTTTCCCCCCATTTCTGCTCTTGAAAATGGGAATCTTTGACAATTTGGAGACAGGGGAATGACCTGGTTAGAGCAGCGTATGCAGAATGCATTCCAATAGAGTTAGGGAGTACGTTAGGGGGCTGTGGCAGTAGTTCATGCTAGAGACCTGGACTAGGGCAGTATAGTGGGATTTGGTACAGGGGTACAGGTAACACTGTCACATGCACCTGAACTGACTGCCCTGTCACTTGAGCCTCTCCTACCAGTGTAGACAAAAACGATAAATAGTGGCATTTAGAGGAAAGAACACTGACGTAGAATTCAGGAAGCCTGGTTTCAGCTCCAGCACTAACTAACCAGGAAATGACAGCCACTATGACCTCAGCTTACATCACTTGTGAATGGACAATGTGGGTGGGATGACCTGATCGTGAAACTCCGCTCCTGTCTCACACACTCTCCTTCCTCATTAACCTTGTGGTTTAGCATGACGTTTACCATCTCAACCGTTTCTAAATGTATATTTCAGTAGTGTTAAGGGCAGTCACGTTGTACACAAGTATCACCACCATCGGTCTCCAGACAGTGCTTTTCTTGAAAACAGAAACTTTGGCCCTATAAAACACTAACTACCCCACCCCTGCCCATAAACCCTAGAAACCACCACTCTACTTTCTGTCTTTATGAGTTTCACTACTCTAGATAACTCATATGAGTAGAATCATACAGCATTTGTCATTTTGTGTCTGGCTTATTTCACTTAGAATGAGGTTTTCAAAATTCATCCATTTTGTAGCATGAATCAGAATTTCCCTTCTTTTTAAGGCTGAATAATGTTTCACTGTAAATCTATACCACATTTTGTTTATCTATTCATCCTTAATGGACCCTGGATTGCTTCCACCTTTTGGCTATTGTGAGTAATGCTGCTATAAACATAGGTGTGCAAATATCTGTTTGAGTCCCTGTGCTCAATTCTTTTCGGTGTATACTGTGATATTGTGATTTATAATAAGAAATACATATTGGTCTCCATCCTAGTTCTTGGCACAGAGCTCCTAGAGACATTGGAATTTCCTAAGTGACAGGAGAGAAAAAGTGTCTTTTGTTATGTTAATGAGGTGACTTTTGGAATGCCTCTAGGTAACCAAAAGTGGAGAGCTGGTTGCCAGGGGAACCAGCTGAATTAGAGGGTTGGAACTTTCAGTCTCCTCACCCCCCTCATTTCTGGAGTGGGGAAGAGGGCTGGAGGTTGAGTTCAATCACCAGTGGCCAACAATCTAATCAACAATTTCCAATGTAATGAAGCTTTTAGAAATCCCCAAAAGAACAAAGTTTAGAGAGCTTCTGGATTAGTGATCACTTGGAGATTTGGGGAAAGTGCCACCCTTAGAAGAGCATGGAGGCGCTGAGCCCTTTATCCTTACCCTGCCCTGTGCATGTCTTCCATCTGGCTGTTCCTGAGTTAAATCCTTTTGTAATAAACCAGTAATCTAGTAAGTAAAATGTTCCTCTGAGCTTTGTGAGCTGCTCTAGCTAATTGATTAGACCCAAAGAAAGGGGTCATGGAAATCTCTAATCTACAGCCGGTAGTCAGAAGCACAGGTGACTACCTGGAATTTTGATTGGTGTCTAAAGTAGGGGTGGAGGTCAGTTTTGAAGGACTGAGACCTTAACCTATGAGATCTGATACTATCTCCAGGTAGACAGTGTCAAAAGTGAGTTAATCGCTTGGTGATGTAGGAAAAAAGCCACAAATCATAATTGGAGTCAAAATTCTAATGCCCAGGAGTAAAATTGCTGGAGCACATTGTAAAGCACTGTCTTCCCAAACTTTCCAACAGAGTACCCACAACAGTCATTACAGTAAATTCATTCACTAGTAGTTGTCCAGAATCGGCCAACATATCACAATCTTTTAAAAATTCACACAAATTTTGGCATTCTGCACCACATTGTATCCTTGTTTGCTTTAATATAAATATGATGTTCTAAATTACACCCGAGTTTAAGGAAAATTTTACTCTGCAGAACACAGGAAAGTCCCTGTTGTAAGGCATGCCTGGTTTTATCCTGTGGCTTCTCCAGGTTCGCCATGACTGCAGCATTGGGTTTGATGTGCACAGAGAACTAGGTAATCATTAAGACCCCTTCTAGCCCTCACATTTCTATGAATGATGTAAAACAACACCCTCCCAGGGGAGTCATCATTTTAAAGACAAAGTGAGACAAGGACGCATGGTATTTGCCAAGGGAATGAGTCACCAGGGATGGGAATGTCAGGCGCTCACATGTCTGGATGGAGACTGGAAATGGAGAGGGGAATATTTCTAGAGCTGAAATGTCAGAGGCACAGTCTCTGGTGGGTCTGCACAAGAGAAGCATTATATTAGGAGAGGCTGAGCCCTCCCTGGACTTGTTTCCCAGCTTATGCAGCTCTGAGAGGTTCTAGATTATCCTGGCTACAACTCATCCAAATGTTATTACAGAAAAGTAGTTGGCCCCGTTATATGGATTCTGTGGAGAATTAGTAAGGAATCCCACTGTGGAGTCTATCTTGGATTTTATGTTTTCTGAATCTATGGATTCTCCCATGGTGGTGTTTATAGGCAGAGTGGGAGGTATGTGACAAAGGAGCTGTCATGGATCAGCAGAGCCTCTCTGTGATTCGGTAGCAGCCATGAGGGGAGAACACCCTGAGAAGATACTGTAACTATGTATGCAGGCATCTCTAGGTTTTATCCAAGGAAACAGGAGCAAGGAGCTGTTGGAAACACTTCCAAATCAATTTAGCAAATACTACCACTTCCCATTGATTTTGAGTCTTTGGCCAGAGTTGACAATGGGCTGGTTTGCATTTCACTGCTTTTGATTTCCCTTGACAGCCTGTGGTAGAAATGCAAACAAGTTAGGGGTTAGGCACGAAAGAAAGAGGAGAGGGAGCCAGGAAAGGCTTAGGAAATCTCCCAAGGGAGTAAACAGTCCTTGAAAGAGTGAGTGGTCACTTAGACGTGAAGTCCCTTGGGGGAGAGGAATGGAACAGATAATCAAAATCTAAATCAAGTAATTAATAATAATGTTAATTTTGATTAATAATTAATATTAATTTCATAGTTCATTAATAAGGAAGATCATAACAGCCTACACTCTCACGATATTTGCACACAAGTATACTCATGTGAAGGATATCCCTCCCAGATTCCCTTTCAGGAATGAGGGATCCACCCCCAGCTGCTGGAAGTGTCACCAGCAGACAGCTGCCAGCTCTCTTCTGGAAATAACATAGCTGAAGAGAGCTGCTTTGCCCAAGGTCATGGCCCCTGCCCAAGGCTGGCTACATACCCAACATAATACAGGAGAGAACTTGCAAGAGGCAGAGAGAGGGAAGACAGATGAGAAATGGCCTTGGTTGCTGATTGGCAACCCTAGTAGTGGCTGAGAGGTGAGTGAGCCACAGACATTTCAGGGCTAGGATGGGAGTGGAGCAAGGGCAGGGTCAGGAGAGGGCACCAAGGCAAAGGCTGATGATGATTTTGGCCTGAGAACTGCCCCAGTGAAGCCAGGGCAGGGCAGTGGGCCAGGAACGCCATTTTCCCCTAGTGCCACAATGACAGGTGAGACCTGCAACATGTGTATGGGCTGGGGGGGTAGGATGAGTAGTGGGAATACCCTGAATTAACTAAGATGACTCCAAATTGGCACAAAAACCTTGTACTGACAGAGAAATTACGTAATCACCCAAGAAATCACTGATTTATTTTTGCACACCTGTGACTACGAACTTTTACCTGCTACATTGTGTTTGCAGTTTGGATGATGCCTTAACTGCCTCTCACTGCTAGGGTACAAGTGTGCTAGGTAGGGTATGCTTGCTAAACTGCCATCCAAGGCTGGCAGAGGCCTGCTTGCAGGGGGACCTGCTTCCTCCTGGGGTGGATGTCAAGTCGTGTTCACTGCTGGGAATCTGACGTAGCTCAGTAAGCAACCCAACAAAGTTCTATTTGCAAGGGTGTGGCTGCCATGGAGATGCCCTGCTCCAATGTCCCTCCAGGAGAACCTTCTGCAGAAAGCATAGCTAAGCTACAGCCTCTAGGCGCTGCACCTTTGAGTCCACAATGGAGTCATGGCAGGCCACACTTCTCCGGATTGCTCAGAGGGGTACTAGAGCCAAGCCATTCCTTCCCTCTTGGGGAGCCCCCATGCAGGCAGCCCTGACTCAGCAACTCCCTAGAGGGCCCCACTGGGACTCAGGACTGCTCTGAGGTCTGGGGCCTGTCCAGCCCGCCTTCCCTCTCTCCTCTCACATGTCACACCTGTGTTGCAGGACAAAGGCCCTCCCTGCCTATTCGTGCTCCCTCCCCTCTATCACAAGAGCTTCTTCCAATACATCTTCTGCATGACTACTCTGGTCTTGACATTTGCTTCTCTGAACTGACATGAAGGAGAAGGAAGAAATCGTCTGGAAATAGCTATGTAAGGAAATAAGAGATGACATGACTATTTTGACCCAGAATAAGACCTCACTAGAGAGAAGTAGGGATTCTCAGTGTAGCATGTAACCCTTACTTGAATCCATCCCTGGCCAGGTTCCCTGGACTCTTGTCTGGGTTCTGAGGTCAGAAACTATGACACAAAAAACTTCATTAAACTTGTGACACCCTGGGATGCCGTCTACCAGAGTACAACCCAGTGGGGCAGGGGAGCCATTCTCTCCAACATTGACCATCAGCCCAGCTTAGATCCCTAAGATCTCCAGATGTTTCCAGTGGACATCCATCCCCAGGCCTGCAACGGCCATCCTGGGGAGTCAGCTGGGACACAAGAGGTGCAAAGTGATTGAAACCTTGTTTGTTCATTGTTTAATTTCTCTGATTTTGCCCCTCCAACCTCAAAATCCCATGTTTTTATTTCCATTATAGGTCTTGCCACCCTGACCTGCCTGCAAAGTCCTTGATATCAGGAATTATGTGTGCATTTCATTTTAGATTTATATTCCATTGAACACATATTGCCCCATGCCCATGGGCATTGCAGAAACACTGTTTAATGGTGGTTATATTTCCAATTGATATTCTTCCTAACAGTGAAAGGCTTATGTTTGTGATGTTAATGATTAAGACATTTGGAGATCTAGAAAGAAACTCTTTCTTCAAGAGACTAATTTATCAAGTCACAATTAGACATTGGACACAGCGATGGTGATAGGCATAGCCTGGGTGGAGGAAAACCAACACAGGTAAGAACTGATCCCTGCCATGCTCAGAGCCTGATGGGAAGACAGACACAAATCAACAGGTCTGATAAAATCAGAGAAGAGCTATAGAAGTACTGCGACCAGAGTAATCTGACGGCACCGGAAGGGGAATGACTAATTTATCTTGAAGAGCTCAGGAAGGCTTTGGAGAGAAGCAGTAATTGAACTAGATCTTAAAGGCTGAGTAGGTGTTCGCCAGCTGTCCCAGTCCATTCGGCCTGCTATAATAAAATACTGCAAATTGCGTGGCTTAAACAGCAGACATTTATTTCGGGAGGCTGGGAAGTCCCAGATGAAGGTGCCAGCTGATTCTGTTCTTTGGTAAGGTCTCTCTTCCTGGCTTGCAGACATCTGCCTTCTTACTGTGTGTGCTCCCATGGCCCTTCCTCCATGCATGCAGGTAGACAGGAGCAAGATTTCTTTTCTTCTTATAAGGTCACTGGACCCTCATGACCTGATCTAACCCTAATTACCTCCCAAAGGCCCCACCTTCAAACACCATCACATTGGGTATGAAGACTTCACCATAGGAGTTTTTTTGTGGGGATAGACACAAACAGCCCATAGCACTAGCTGACAACAGGGTGTGAGAGGAGGATATCCAAGAAAAGGAAAGAAAGATTCTAAACAGGCAGTGAGACAGGGAAATCAAGGTCTTTCCCAGAATGTGCTGGAGCAAGAGGCTTGGGGGAAAGGTGGGCACTCATGGGTAACAAAGCAGCTCAGCCCTAAATTTTTAAGGCCCTTGAACATTGAGGAATCTTGAATGTTGGAGGCAATGGAGAACCCTTTAGGGTTTTGTCATATTTCATATTTTGATTGCAAAAGCACTACTGCTTTTTTTAAATACAGAAATACCAATAGTTGGCTTTTTTTCCTACCTTACCCATATTCACTCAAAGACTCCAGTTTATAGAGATGGCCAATCACCCTCTGACTTTTGACTTAGAGATGAAATCACCAGTTTGTTCCTCTCAAAAAATATATTATGAGGAATAGGAAGAATTTCTTTTCTGAATTTTCCTTTTGGAGAACAAAGGTCATTTTTTTCCTTTTTCAAGTTTATAAAGAGCCTGTTATTTAAATTGTGTTTTCTGAGTTTCCCAGGTCTCACATCTAGGGAATAAGAATCGTTTCACAAGAATAGAAATAAAACACTATTTCCTTTGCTCTGCTTCGACCTGCCTGGGGGTGGGGTGGACCTGGGGACCTTCAGATCATTCTCAAAGAGCTTGCAAATCCCTGGAGGGGGATCTCTGTGTGCTCGGAGCCCAGTCCTCATCTGCCTTTGGGTTTCCTGCCTACCCCAATCACTGCCTGAGATGCCCCTGCTTCAGAACACCCAGCTCTGCTACTGCCCTGCTCACTGCGTGTCACTGAGACCTTACGGTGCTTCCGAGTGGTGATCTGTGATCTGGCCACTAGTCCTAGAAAGCCATCTGGCCAGGGGCAGGGAAAAGGTTGCTGGCATTGAGGGCAGTAGGCACACGGAAGCCTTGTGTGAGCCAATGCAGGGGAAAGCAGACAGACTGTTCCGGAATGAGGTGGGTGTGGGGGAAGCCCAGCCAGACCAGGAGGAGGGGGCTTTGTAGTGCAGTGTATGGAGGGCTCCTCACATGCCCCAGGTGTGAGAGAAAAAAGGGAAGTTTGAGGGCAGAGTGAGGATGACAGCTCCGGAAGGGGTGGAGGCTCGAGCCTGGAGTTGCAGAACTGGTTCGGTGAGAAGGGGNGTCCTCTGTGTCCTGTTCAGATGCTCTAGATCAGAGAGGAGAACTCCACAGATGAAGTAATGAGGTTCTCAGATGAAAAGCCAGCAGGTCAATACACCCTTTTTTAAATCCCCTGAAACATGTTTGCTCTTTGAAGTGTGTTCTAAAAACTTAGAGCCAGCCTCTAAGGGCTGAGGCTGAGCCGTGGCTCATCTAAGACCATCTAGAAGTCTGTTTGGAATCCATATGGCCAAACCAGCATCTTCTCTGCAGTGCTATTACTGAAAAGCAAAGCCTCATGCTGATGCCCAAAGCAGGGCTCCCTCTGGATGGGGGGCTCCCAGCTCTGGCACAGGCCAGTCAGAGGAGCGGCAGGGACACAGGCCTGTCTGGACTCCTAGGGCCTTTTGGGATTGGCAGGGCCCTGGGGAAGGCCAGCCCCTGGGGACCGGCCCTGGTTATCCCAGGACAGCACCCAAAGCCCAGGACAGGCCCACGGGAGGGGAAAGTTGGTGGCTCTGGGAATGCTGAGTCACCCTGGATGCAGCGAGAGGCCGCCCTGAGAGCATGCTGCTGCCTGGAGAGGGTGAGCGGGCTGACAGCAGCAGTGGGCGTGGCTGCATCCCCAGGAGGGTCCCCAGCTCATACCTTGGAGGTGGGCCAAGGGCCGGCCAGGTGGTCTGTCTGTCCTTCCACAGGGGGGTCGCTGCTGGGAAGGAGCAGACTCCTGTTTCACTTTCATCCTCGGCTCTTCTGGGCCCTTTCTATTTATTCCTTAATATCCCTGACATCCCCTTAACATGGTTTTGCAGTTCATCAAGCTTGAATCTTCATAGGCTCTTGTAGTTGCAGGATAAAGTTTCAGTCTTGACCTGGCATTTAGGGGCCATCAGGCCCAACCACAAAAGCTTCATGTTCTGGAATGGCCCTGGTGGAACAACATGGTTCGTTCCCCTGGAGATTTCCCACTGCTCTTCCCCGCAGCCGTCTCCTCCAGCGGGCTCACACTGGGACCTCTCCTCTCCTTCCTACCACCTGCTAAGTCCCTCAGCCTTCCCAGATGCCAGCTCCCCCCGCTTCAGCCTGTGAAAGCAAAGGGCAAAGAATAAGGACTTTGAGACTTACAAATCTGAACTTAAATCACAGTCATCTTCCTATAACTAGTCATCATTTTTCCACCCTTCTATGACTAGCTGTGTGACCTTGTACAAGGCACACACCTCTTTGACCTTCTGTTTCTTTTCCATGATGATAGTTTCAGGCTCACTGGACAAAGAGGATGATGTCCTGAGTGCCAGGCACATAGTAGGAACTCATCAATGTTGACTCCACCCTCTTCTGCCCACAGAAGTCTATCACTCCTTTGGAATCTATATAATTATAATATATTTATATAACTATAAAATTTATTATTATTTTATTGCACTTGTGTCCTAACTCTTCCAAATGAATTGGTTGTATATTTTTCATTCATTCTTTGTTAGCGTTTTTAAGTTTACTTATTTATTATGAGAGAGAAGAGAGAACATGAGCAGGGGAAGGGCAGAGAGAGAGAGAGAGAGAGGGAGAGAGAGAATCCCAAGCAGGCTCTAGGCTGTCAGTGCAGAGCCTGATGTGGGGCTCAATCCCACAAACTGTGAAATCGACGTGAGCCAAAATCAAGAGTCGAACACTTAACCAGCTGAGCCACCCAGGTGCCCCTCTTTGCAACATTATTTTTTATGTTTATTTATTTGAGAGGGGGAGGGAGGGGCAGAGAGGGACACACAGAGTCTAAAGCAGACTCCAAGCTCTGAGCCATTAGCACAGAGCCCAATGCGGGGCTTGAACCCACAAACTGAGATCATGACCTAAGCCAAAGTCAGACGCTTAACTGACTGAGCCACCCAGGTGCCCCTCTTTGTAACAATTTTTAATGAAGGGTTTATTATGTTCCCCGCGTTGCGCTAGGCACTAGGGATTCAAAGAGAAACAGTACTGTTCCTACTGAGAAACCTTGTCTTCGACTTCTATTTCTTTGTTAAGTTACCATAAATAGTCTTTAGGAACAGGCAGAGTAAAAATAAAACATTTCCCCACCTAGTGATATGCTAATAGGTGCCAAATAAATATTTGTTGAGTACTTAGCTTTTGAGTTTTAGATGAAAAGTGTGAAATGCCTTCATGATATCCTTATTATTTTATTTCTGAGTTTAATATATTCCAGGTGTGACTGAATAGGAAAACCTGGACCTTCAAAACAGAAATGTTAGGAGATGATTGTTCATAGCCTGGAAGGATTTATCCCAGGGCTTCCTGTAAAACCACCAGCCTCATATGGCTGTGTGTGTGTGTGTGTGTGTGTGTGTGTCCAGTGCTGCACAAGAAAAACATGGGATGCAGAGAGTACTTCAACCCTCTCAAAGTGAAAGATCCATCAGAAGCTAATTGACTACAGTCCAGAGATTCTAATGGAATCCAAAGGGGAAATAAGATTCAGTTTACAAAAATGTGAGTCACAAGCAAAATGTAAGGCACAAATGTGTCACCTAAAGCCAGGTTACTTCCTACTTCCCCAGCCTTGTCCCAGTGGCGGCTTGCACTGCATGAGGGTAAACTGATTCTGTAATGACTGTAAGAAGTCTTTGACCTGCTATTTCTGAAAAAATGCTAGACAACAGGATATTGCTAATACTTACAAATGTCCAGCTTCTCTCTGTGAAGGAGCTCCAGTAGCTACACAGCATCACCAGCTTTACTGAATAACCCAGTAGCCACCGGCCAGAATTTGTGGGCCTGGATTCAGGGCTTTATGCCAGGGGTCTGCTAGTGGCTTCTTGCTATCACATTCCCGTTCCGCATTTATGGCCCTTTGTTCATGATCTCCACCTGCAGGTCAGGCCAGCTCTCAGAGAGCAATGTGCGCTTACTTCACTTGTGCCCATGATCCATGGCAACCTAGATAACTTTCTGCAATCCTATGTTCTGCTGTTTCACCAGATGCCATATATCACCTACGGCTGCCATTGTAACGACAGAAGTAATTAAACTTTACATTTCTGCAGGAGTTTTACAACCTACAAAGGGCTTTCACCTGCACCCTCTCACTCAGCCACACATGTGACCATGTTATTTCCCTGTCTATAAGCTGATAAGTGGCTCCTGCTGCATGCAGGATGAAGTCCAGGCTCCTTACCATGGCATTTAAAGCTCTCATGGTTGTAGCCACTTGTGCTCTCGATAGCCCCCTTTACTGCCTCCCCATCTCACTAACCACTTTGTGCTCCAGGACATCCAACTTCTGGCAGCTCACAGCCGCATAGCTCCCTTTCTCTCCTCCTTCCTATTGTGGCTTTTGCTGGCCCTTTGACGTAACAATCTTCCCCCCTTTGTCTGGCTCTTTCCTTCCCACCCCAGCCTCCGCCATGCACCTGAGCTAGAGCCCCTTCTGTAAGCCCAGCATATCCTGTGTATATATGACAACAGGTACCACCATGTGCTTGGGTTTCTTCGTTGTGATGAAACATGTGTAATTTTAAAAAGTTGCCATTTTAGTCACTTTTAAGTGCATGACTCAGGGGTATTAAGGGATTTACATTGCTGTCACTCTTGGACAAACAACACCACCATCCATTTCCAGAACTTTTTCATCATCCCACACTGACTCTATACCCATGTGTATTAGTCTTCTAGGGGATTAAACAACAGATATTTATTCTCCCACAGGTCTGGAGGCTGAAGTCTAAGATCAAGGTGTCGTCAGAGCTGGTGTCTGGTGAGGACTCTCCTGCTCTGTAGAGACTACCTTCTCACTGTGTGTTCATGTGGTGGTGGGGGGAGGGGAGACAGAGACAGAGGGGGAGAGCATGCAGGGGTGGGCNCAAGCAGGGTAGGGACAGAGAGAGAGGGAGACAGAGGATCTGAAGCAGGCTCTGCACTGACAGCAGTGAGCCTGATGTGGGGCTCGAACTCACGAACTGTGAGATCGTGACCTGAGCTGAAGTCTGACACAATCAACTGAACCACACAGGCACCCCTGTCTTTTTCTATTTTTTAAAAATTTTTTTAAATGTTTATTTATTTTAAAAAAAAAATTTTTTTTAATGTTTTTATTTATTTCTAGGAGAGAGAGAGAGACAGCGTGAGCAGGGGAGGGTCAGAGAGAGAGGGAGTCACAGACTCTGAAACAGGCTTCAGGCTCTGAGCTGGCAGTCAGCACAGAGCCCGACGCGGGGCTCGAACCCACGAACCGCGAGTTCATGACCCAAGCGAAAGTCGGACGCTTAACCGACTAAGCCACCCAGGCGTCCCTAATGTTTATTTATTTTTGACGGAGCTTGAGGAGGGGAGAGCAGAGAGAGAGGGAGACACAGAATCTGAAACAGGCTCCAGGCTCTGGGCTGTCAGCACAGAGCCTGTGGTGGGCTCCAGCTCATGAACTGAGAGATCATGACCTGAGCTGAATTCAGACACTTAACCAACTGAGCCACCCAGGCGCCCCTATCTCTTCCTTTTCTTAAAGGACACCAGTCTTGTCAGATTAGGGCCCACCCTTATGACCCCATTTAACCTTAGTTATCTCCATAAGGCCCCATCTCCAAATACAGTCCCATTAGGGGTAAGGACTTCAATAGAAGAATTTAGGGAGGGGGGACACAATTCAGCCCATGACACCATTAAAGAATAATTCTCCATTCCCCTTTCCCTCAATCTCTGCCCCTACCATTCTGCTTTCTGTCGAGGAATCATACAGTATCTGTCCTTTAGTGACTGGCTTATTTCAATGAGTATAATGTCCTCAAGTTTCAAACATCGTATACCTGTGTTAGAATTTACTTCTTTTTTTAAAAAAATATTTATTTATTTTTGGGAGAGAACAAGAGGGGAATAGCAAAGAGAGGGGGACAGAGGATCTGAAGTGGGCTCTGTGCTGACAGGCTGAAACAGTGAGCCTGAAACAGGTTTGAACTCACAAACTGTGAAATCAAGACCTGAGTGGAAATCGGATACTCAGCTGACTGAGCCAACCAGGCGCCCCTTCCTTTTTAAGGTCAAATAATATTCCATTGTATGTATGTAACCATATTTTGTTTTTTCATTCATCTGCCAATGAAACTATTGTGTTTTATAGGGATCTGTGTTTGCCTCTCCCCTGAGGTTGGAAACTTTGCCTGGTACATCTCTGCATCCGTGTGTCAAACACAGTGGTTGTCTCCATAACTGTTTAAATGAATGAACGAACGAATGAACGAATGAATGAATGAATGAATGAATGAATGAGTTAATCAGTGAATATACCGATCATTACAACATCCTCCAGGTTAGGCAGGTTCCTCTGTTACACTTCCATTTTACAGAGAAATAACCCAGACTTGGAAAGGTAAAGGGACTTGCCATTATACTTGATTGCCTTTCTTATCTTACTGGTAATTATACTGAGTAGAAGTCATCCTATTTTGTCTAGACATCACGCCCTATTTTTGACACCAATCATGGTGTTTCGTTTCTATGATGGTGGCTAAATCACTACGGAGAGAGACGGTGTGGCTTTTGAATGAGAGAGAGGCAAAGCCAGTGACAATCTGGGCCTGCAGATGAGCAAACAGTGAAAGGCTGGAGTCCATTGTAGTGCAAGATCCTAGACCAATGGTTCTCAGCCAAGGGCATTTTTGTTTCCTGAGGGACATATGGCAATGTCTAGAGACATTTTTGATTGCCATAACTATGGGGCAGGTGCTACTGGCATTTAGTCGGTAGATGCTAGGGATGCTGCTAACTTCCTAAAATGCATAGGCCACCTCCCGCCCCAACAAAGAATGACCTGGCCCAGATGTAACACATAGATCCAAAAACCCTGTCCCAAAAGTAGTCATCGGGAACTAAGTAGTCTCAGCAAAAAGGAAACACACAGAGGGGGTGGTAGGACCTCTTAAAGAGAACCAGACACACACTTCTGAGAAGCCATGCCAGGTTGACCAATGGCCAAAGGCTCCTAGCATGTCCCAAGTGACTTACTAACAGGGTGGGTGAATTCTGGAGCCCTGGGGCTTTGGGGTGGCAAATAGTGACAAAATGTGTTAAGAACTTCTTGTGATATTCTGCATGCATTGCTTTCAGGGAAGAAATATAAAAATGACATATATAGGGTACACCTAAACAGAGACATGGCTGGGCCAAAATAATGCTGAATGGGAAAAAAAAAATCAGGATGTAAAATGCCATGTCTGTGCTAGTACATCTATGTTCAAATATATATTAATGTACATAGAAAAAGATCAGGAAATTTTGTAGTAATACAGAGTTCATATTCAGTTGTGACCCTTGTAAAAATTTTTACTTTTAAGAATTTAGTAAATATATACTTGAAATTTCAAAACTCTGGAGTATAGCCCTTCTTTCAGATGAATAGTTGATATTCATTGGGCTCTTATATTGTTCCAAGCACAATGCTGGGCACATTGTAGGCATTATTGCATTAGGCCCCAAATAACCCAATAAGACAGGCAGTATTGTGCCTGGTTTCCAGATGAGAAACCTGAAATCTGGTGACTATATAATTAGCCACAGTGCACTGTGCCTGTTTCAGGGTTTGTGGAAGATGCCATGCTACCTGTGGGGTTTGGTGGTCTAACACTGGCCAGTTTGATCCAGAGGTAATACAGCATTCCCAGCATGCCTCACTAGCTCTCTGTTGGTAGTTTAGCAGCCTCACAAATAGTTGGCATTATCTCTTCTTCAGCTGCCATGACCCTTTAGATTTTAGCTTTCATGTGATAAATACAATGGTTTGTGTTTATTTGTTTATTTTATTTCTTTATTTGTTTAGAGAGAGAGTCCCAAGCAGGTTCCATGCTTAGCATAGAGCCTGACACATGGCTGGATCCCATGACCCTGGGACCATGATGTGAGTCGAAATCAAGAGTTGGATGGATGCTCAACCGACTGAGCCACCCAGGTGCTCCAAAAATGATTTGTATTTTGTTTTTAATTTTTATTTTTAATGTTTATTTATTTTTGAGAGAGAAAGAGAGAGCCAGCAGGGGAGGGGGACAGAGAGGAAGACACAGAATCTGAAGCAGGCTTTAGGCTCTGAGCTGTCAGCACAGAGCCCGACACGGGGTTAGAACTCATGAACTACTAGATCATGACCTGAGCTGAAGTCAGACACTTAACTGACTGAGCCACCCAGGTGCTCCAACAATGGTTTGTCATTAAGGCATTGATATTATGACCTGGATTGGGTATCAATCATTTTATAAAACCAAAATGAGTTCTAAATCTCCAAAAAACAGAAGCAGTTGAAGATGTCCCTCCAAAAATGTGATCTAGTCTTAATTATAAATCTTTCAGATTGTTTATTGCCATTCCATTAAAAATGGTTTACATAAATATGTCAGAGAATGATAGGATTTTATTCCTTTCCTCATTTTTCATTGATGACCAAATACTTCAGGGTTTTTAAAAATTTATTTTTGAGAGATAGAGCATGAGTGGGGAGTGGATGAGAGGGAGACACAGAATCTGAAGCAGACTTCAGGCTCTGAGCTGTCAGCACAGAGTCCGATGCAGGGCCTGAACCCATGTACCAGGAAATCATGAACTAAGCCAAAGTTAGATGCTTAACCAACCAAGCCACCCAATATTTCATGTTTTTTGAAATGTAAACCACACAGTGCTATCATTTTATGGGACTCTGATCATAAAATTAGGGATAAAAGGTCATGTTTTTACTGTGACAGGGTGTGGTACCAGGCAATGTGCCTTCCTGTGAGCCTAGTGAGCATGCAGATATTCCTTTTGCTCTGTGGTTATTGTCTTAGATCAGGGTGCCCTGGAGCAGAGCCTGAGGCAGGGATTCAATGCAAGCTATTTATCATGGGAATGTTTTCCAGGAAGAACTGTAAGGAAGTAAGGGAAGCAGGCTAGGAAAGAAGGGGGGTTGAGCAGGGATATGACTCCCATCCACAGTGGAGAGCTCTGGAGCATAAACCCCATACCAGCCTTGTCTCTCACTCAGACAAGGGAGCCAGCTTTTTACACTTTTCCCTAATAACCAGTCATTGGTATAGGCTGACTACCCCCTACACATGGGGGTATGACCTCCCCAGGTAGGGGCTACCTAGGAACCAGGAAGAAAATCCCAGGACCCGGAGGGAGGGGTGGGAAAATGGGAGTCAGGGGCAGCGAGTGCACTGAACTAAGGAAGAGGGTAAAATGGGAGTTCCAAGAACATCTACAGAAATTCTTTTTTTTCTCTCTAAGATCAAGATTTTCTAAGAACATTGTATTATAAAAGATCAATGTATAAAGCAAGAATTAAATAAAACATACAGGCAAGTACACTTAGATACCTTTCTCACTAACCTTTCACTGTTACAATTCTTTTTTTTTCTATCTTATTCCTGTTCATAAATCTTAATGAGAATATACTTCTGTAACTTATCTCAATGTGAAACCCACATTCATGTATAATACCCATACGGAGGCCTCACTGCTGATTTGAGCTTCCTTTGCCAGAGGAACTAGGTTGGCCTAGTCTGGCTTCTTCTACCCAGTGGAGTTCAGGACGCTTGCCACTCAACCCAGTCTCCCGTTTTCTCAGCACAGAGAAGACACTGCCCACATAGAGGATAGCACCTCTTCCTTAGCCCTCTGTTTCAGTTTTCTGACAAATGCAGTAAAAGAAAGAGCTTAGTCCCAAGGGGCTTCTGTAGCCTGCAGTGAGATTCCCCCAGCTGGCTTCATCAATCAGGGGAATTCCCAGTCTTCATCAGCCAGAGGACGTTTCCCCCACACTCAACCATCTCCTCATCTTTACTTTTCTTTCATATTCTAACTGAGTAAAGAGAATCCTCCTTCTTGGCCTCTTGTCTCTGACCAAACTAGTAAGGCCCTGGTAAGAGCCAAAATTTACCTTGGACAGTCCCCATAGCAACAGTTTCATTCCAGACACTGGTGATTTCAGTTAATCACTGTTACAAAAATCTCAGTTTGTACCAGAACATTACTTTTTAAAACACATTTAAATAGAATTTGACAAGGATTTTATACACAGCTATAAAGCAGTTTCACCTCAGTGATTCGTAAATATCTAGATGTGGTTTATGATTATGGTCCTTAATTTACCCTATAATCATCATCATCATCCTAATGATATGATGAATGACACAGAGGTCGGTGTGAAGATTTATGTATTTAAGATGTAAAAACGTTTAGAGAAAATGATACGACGTGAAGATAAAGATTGGAAGAGTGAATTGGTGTATCAAGACCTGAATGATAAGTTTGTAACAGGCTTGTGTATTTCTCACTTGTGCTACCGTGGGAAAATGCTGCTGCAATATTTTTTATCTAGAGATAAAAGTGACAGGGCACTTTTTTATCAAGTAGTGAGTCTCCATCAACTGTTCTGCTGTACAGGCCATCTGCAAATTCCACTTGGGCACCATCGCCATCTATCACATTGTAGCTTGAAATGCACCAATGAGAGAGAGCTTGTGGCTTAACTACTGGCAATGGCAGAGATCAACCAGGCTGCCCAGCAGAGGGACACTTCTTATGCTCCCAGACGCTCCTTTTGTGGAGCACTCCATTCATTTGCACCACCTGTAGTTACTGCTGCCAAGTTTGTCCCTGGAAGATGCCATGAAATGAAGAGCAGCCAAGCAGTTGATTTCATGGTTAGTAAACAAGGGTATGAGCTGGTGTGCATCCACTACATAAGGGATGGCCCTCTAAATCCTGGAATCCTTTTCATATGCATGTGGGCATCATCAATAAAATTTGTATAGATGGACAGTGAATGTGGTTTAGGGAAAATCAAGAGGCATTTTATAAGGTCAAGAGCCTGCCAGCCAAGGACACTGGATTCCTGTTGGAACTCTGTTCAGTTTCTTTCCAAAGCCAAAATTCACACTTGCCTGATTCTTGCATCTAACCAAGGAGGGTGGTTTTCCTTTTGGGGTCGTGAAAGCTCAACAACAGGCCCTGTCTGGTGGCCAAGGAAAGAAGAGCTTCCCTCTAGTTGGGAATCCTTTTTGGGGGCTCTGGGTAATGACAGGGAGAGGCCTTTTCCTCTCTTGCTTGAGAAAAGAACACGTGGATGAAATCCAGGATCCTGGGCTGGGAAATCTCCATAGCAACACATTCCTACTCTAACCCTTCTTGGTTCAAAACTTCCAAACCAGGCTTTTCAGCACAACTGTGAGATGGAGGATGTGCTTATTACAAAGAGATAGTCTTGCCTCTTCTCTCTTCAAATCCTGCTTTCTACCCCACCCCAGACATACTAGCATGCACCCAGGTGCCCACAGGCACCTGTATACTAACGGATCTTAAAGGAGAAACTCTTTCCATGCCTCTCTCAGGTCAGATATATTTATCCCAAGGGATCATGCGATCAGGAAAGAGAATGAATGAAGTCATTGTTTGTAAACACAGTAGCTGTTTCAAAAGCAAAACAGGGAAGTAATTTCTTCCCAAAATGATGGCTCTGTACCTGCTGGAGGAGGAGAGTCTATGTCCGTGTTCAC
This sequence comes from Crocuta crocuta, assembly GCF_008692635.1. NCBI lineage: Eukaryota > Metazoa > Chordata > Mammalia > Carnivora > Hyaenidae > Crocuta > Crocuta crocuta. Next base: position 3,161,729 of record NW_027530974.1, read on the forward strand.
CTATCCCTAGTTGCATGGGTGGTGAACCCTGGAAACTAACCAAGACAAGCCAAACAACCCTCGCTGATCTGGTGGAAGGTGCTGGTAGCAGCATACAATGTGTATCTTGAACCATGTTGTGAAAATATAAAACCTGGGGCACCCATGGAGTGGGGGAGTCCAGTCAACCAAAAGGACAAAACTGGGCAAAAATGGGGAGAAGAGTGCTGTTGGCAATTCCAGAAGTCACCAGCAGGTAGAGAATATCTCAGACTTAGCATGAATCAGAATCATCTGGAATATTTGTGAAAACATCAACTGCTGGACCCCATCCCCAGAGTTTCTGAATCAGTGAATCTGGAATGAGGCTGGAGGGTTTGGGTTTTTAGCAAGTCCCCAAGTGATTCTAGGATTCAAGAACAGCTCTTTAGGGGCCTGTGGTCTAGACCTCCCACTGACCTGCTTTGTACTTTATGTCCCAGGATGGCACTGGTATGTGAGACAATGGTGAATTAGGATGCTTATGCCGAGTGCTGTTTGCTATTCATGTAACCCTCCCAGCAATCCTGTAAATTAGGTATGCTTTCTGATGACGAAAGTGGCTTAGAGAGATTATTTCTCAAATTCACATAGCAGTGTCTATCAGAATCTGATTTAATTGACCTGGGTGGAGAGCCAAGTATCAGATTGTCTATAGCTCCCAGGTGGTTGTAATGTGTAGCAAACATTGGGAGCCAATAGTTTGGGACTTCCACTCTGATCTAGCAGCCAGATCAACAGACCACTGACTCCACGTTGTGGGAATCCTTCCCCAGAATCTGTCGTGAAATGTGAGGGCTTCCAAAGTCATCTTCTGAAAAGGATTTTCTTTTTCCACATTCTAGGATTAGAGGAGTTTCTGGGGAAAGGGGACATTATAGGCAAAGATATTGAGGAAAGCTGTTTTTGAAATGGAGAATTTGGATGTCATTCCAGAATTATGATTTCCTCCAGCTCTCTTGAGGTAGTTGCCTTAAGTTCTAGACTATCATACTTGAGGGTATGACTAGCCATCACACCTCACATCCAGGCAAAGTTATGACTCATCTATCCACCCACTATATCAACCATAATCTCTGCAGGAAACAACAGCCCACTCAAATTAAGATAATATGAGGATTGTTCAGTAGGGGGCTATTTACAAAGCTGCGGGAAAGTTGGGAAATCACAAGAGATAGTGCAGTCACAGAAGAGGGGTGTGTAAAGATTACTGCTTTGGCAAGAATAATGGCCTCTGTTCAAGGTCAGCCTGCCGCTACTCCACAAGAAAGGAGCCAGCAGAATAAATAACCCAACCCAATGATGCACTAGTCAATGTTTAATAGCTGGTGCTCCAGGAATTTTTTTTTTTAATTTGTAGCATTTGACCATTTTTCTGGTGTTAGTACTCTCTCCATGGCCTATTTCAAGCTACCACAATGAGGTCACTGGATGCAGAATTAAAGAGATGTGCACAATCAGCTCTAGTGAGCGGGCATGAGCAGTCTCCAGCCCACCACTGCCCTCACCTCACTGTTCTTCCTTCGCCTTAATCTCCTCCCAGATCTCCCCATTGATCACACCCAGATGGAACTCAGAGGGGAAGGAGACTCAAGGGAGTAGTCCATATGGACAGCCTCAGTCTGCCAGGATGGGATAGCAGCAAGAAGAGGAGAAGAGCTTCACAAAGGTGCCCCAGGAGAAGTGGTTCGGCCTTTTCCTCCAGGCTGCTCAGACTCTGATAACCCCCACTTTGAACCATTTCCTGATTGTGCCCTGAAATGCCTGTGTGCTGCCTGTGATAACAAGATAAACCTGGCATGGGCTGAAATTTGAAAAGTAAGAGGACCCAAAGACTTGAATCTCCCCATTTTTTTCTTTATTCCATCATGTGAAGAAGAGAATAAGCAAAGATAGTCAGTTGTGACTATTCCAGAACCCAGAACCTGGAATTTATTGTGCCTCTTGGGAAACGGAAACTATCTTTTTTTGTGTTTGGTTTGTTTTGGTTTATTTTGTTTCTTGTTTTTGTTTTTAAGAGAGGGTGAATGCAAGAGAGGGGGGACTAGAGGGAGAGGGAGAGAAAGAGAGAATCCCAAGCAGGCTCCACACTTAGCATGGAGCCCAATCCAGGGCTTGATCCCACATTGTGACCTGAGCTGACATCAAGAGTTGTATGCTCAACTGACTGAGCCACCCAGGTGCCCTGGGAGACAGAAACTTAAGTGTAGGCCCTTTGACCCTGGTTCATCTAATGACATTTACTGGGTTCCTACCACACGCAGGACACTGTGTGAGAGCTGAAAGGAGTTATTTCCCAAGTGGCGATGAGTTTTCATGGACTCATCAGCCACATTTCTTTACGACCTGTCCTTCTTTGCTCAGGTCTGCCAGGAAATAGGAACTGCTCTAAGTCTTTCAAATAGAGGAGATTTAATTTAGGGAATTGGTTGCATAAGGTTGGAAGAGCTGGGAACCAAACTGGGGATGGACTGGCCACAGAGGAAGCTTGTCCCACCCCTAGAGCTGGGATGGGATGAGAGGGGCCAGTTTTCAGAGTCTGGAAGTTCAGTGGGGGCTGGGGCCCAGAAGGGATACAGCCACTGACAGAGGTGCCACAGGAAGCAGAGAGACAGAGAGAACTGCCCTGGCTCCCCTCCTCCCACCCTCTAATCTCTTGCTTGTTGTTCTCATTGGATGCACCTACCCAGGGGCTAGAAATTTCAGGTCTCTCTGCACACAACCAAGAAGGGGAAGGTGGAAACAGATATGAGTACAAACAGGCCCATTAAGACTCATCGTAATCTTTGGGTGCATCTGTGCATTAGCTTTCTAGAGCAGGCAGGTCACTTTTCTCTGGTCAGGGAGTCCAGTGAACCTAGTTCATCATAATGTGATTGAGGAGTCAGAATTAGCTCTGTCAGCCCATATTCTAGGTATCTATGTCATCGGTCTGTTAAAGCACCCTCTTCCTTTTGAGTCACTCATCATTTCTATCCCTTCTTGTATGTCTCACCCTCACATCTCCCCATTCAAGACAAACCAACAAGCAACCACAAGACCCCATCTAGTGGAGCCTCCCAATTGGACTCAATAGTTGACTTTTACACAAGTAGACTGCTTTATGGAACATATTTTCTTCTTTATGCACTCTGGAATATTTAGTGAGTGTTGATGTGTCTACTCTTGCTGAGGAGGCAACTGACCTGCAGTGGGTGGCTGGCTTGCCTAAGGTCACCCAACACATTAGCAGGAGCTCCAGAATTGAACCCAAAGCTCCTGAGTCATGGCCTAGTGACAAGCCCCATTTCACCATGTGGCTCTTTGTGTCTATAAAAAGATCCATCTCTGGAGAGAGCCTCTTGCAAGGTTTGCTGAGATAAGCTGGGTGCAGGGCACTGTGCATGTGCCTTAACTGGGCAGTGAGCCACTAGCTGCCTGACAGGAGGAATGACTGTCCAGAGGAGAGGAAAAGGGAGAATGCCTAATGGAGGAGGTGTAAAAAGAAGCTTTTCACCTTGGATGGCTGAAGGTCAGATCAAGACAGAACACAGTGATTCCATCTATATTGTTGAGGAAAATCTCTTTTTCAATTGCACAGCTATTTAGAGCATTTGCCAATTTTCTTGGTGTAAATATTCTCCCCATGAGGTCACTGGACACAGAATTGAGAAGACATGTGCACAATCAGCTCCAGCCCACCACTGTCTCAACTTCATCTTCCACTCTCCATCTCTAGGCAATTTGTACTAATGGTGAATTTTCCATCCAGACCTAATCATGTGTGATGCTCATTCTGAATCAAGTAAGGATTCTGATGCTATGGTAGATGAAGTGGGCATGAGTATTTGTTAAGTTATGCCTGAAAATAAACACATTCTTATCATTACAACATTTGCTCCACAGCTTAAAGGCCAAGGGCATGACACTGCTGGGGGGTTTTACTCCTTGCTTTATTACTTACTAGTCTGTAACTTTGAGCATTTACATAACTTCTCTGTGCCTTACTTTCTCCATCTAACTAATGGGAGTATAATAATATAGATCTCATAGGTGGTTATGCATGTTAAAGTATTTAGAAGATATAAAGCACTTGAAATGGTGCCCCCAGTAAATGTCACATACCATCACTATATGTTGATGAATGAAAGGTGCTCCCACAAACACCCGGGGAAGGTAAGGGTAAGTTGCACTTAGATCATTCTCAGGTATATTGAGGGTCAGAAAACCACATAAAGAATGATAGACACTTGTTTCTGAAAAAAGGATATTGAGGAATTTTATTCCATGCTCCCACCCAATCCCTTTTGCTACAGCAATTTTTGCTGGAACATGTCAAGTGATAGGATTTTCTTCTCAAGGCTACTTCTTCCATTGTTACCCTTGCCCCCAATTCTGAATCAAAAGCAACCTCCAGCAATGCATAGTTCATTGCTTCTAGTGGGTCCTGCTGGAACCACACGGAAAAGTTTGATCCCTTTTCTTCCTGAGGAGAAATAAGTTGGCATTCTTGGATTACCAACAGCAGCAACCAACTCTGTGAACTAGCTCTAAATGTAGGCTGTATTAGCTCACAGAGTTGAATGACTGAAAGCTGACTTTCTGAGGATCTCAATACTTGAAACTACTGGACAGCTCCTTAGGCCCCATGGTTCAGGTACAGCCGTGTTCCCTCTCTGGGTGGCTCATTCTTTCAACATTGGGAGTTGCCCAGAGAAGGCCTAGGTGGCCAGTTAAGCTCAAATGTCACCCTTTGGTCTGTGGAACAGAGGGGATCTTGATTAACAATCCCACCAGTGAGAATGAAGTAGATCTCAAGGAACAAAAACAAAAACTTTAACCAAAACGTCAGGTGGTGGGAGGGCAATGTCTTCTAAAACGACCTTTAGAGTATTTGAAGATACTACCCTGACCCATGTAAGGTATATTTTCCACAGGCTAAATACTTTAAATATATTCTGCAGGGACTAGTAGAGTGCAACCATAATAAGTTTGGTTCAGGTACTAAACTGTGTTCAATTCCTCGGATCCTCTACTTATGATCACTGAGACTTGTGACAAGTCATTTAGCTTCTGAGAGCAGTGTCCTCAACTGTACAGTGAGGATCATAATCACACAACCCAAAGAGTTGTTGGAAAAATGAAACAAATGTGTTAGAGTAGTGTTTGGTGCCCAGCAAGTACTCAAAAATCATTACTATTGTGATGATAATACTAGTCTGACACAATTGTAATTTTGCTAACATAGTAGAGGGCATTTCCTTTTAAAAGCAACGTCAGAAGTTACTACTCAACATTATTTAATTGTATTATGTAGATACAACTACACTATGGAGTCATTTGAAAAGAATACGTATGGGTAGATAGAGTAATAGAGTCTGGTAATTTATTATGTTTTAATTGTTAATGAATGTTTTTAATGTTTATTTATTTTTGAGAGAGAGGAAAGAGAATCCAAAGCAGGCTCTAAGGTATCAGTGCAGAGCCCATACAGGGCTCAAACCCATGAACTGAGCCATGCTCTAGCCATGATCAAGACCTGAGCCAAAATCAAGAGTTGGATGCTTAACCGACTGAACCATCCAGGCACTCTACTAATGAATGCTTTTTAATATAACCCTCCTTTTTCTTTCCAAGTCTAAGTAGTAAAAAGTCCCTACTCATTCGGAAATTTTCAGAATTATTATAGCAATACTCTTTCCTTTACTGATCCTCCCTACCCTCACTCGCCTTGCCATAAAAAGTCCTAAAGTTATTTCATTTGGGTTACTGGGTCAAATTATATTTAAATTATTACAAAATACTAACAGCTTAAAATCAAACAGATAAGTAGCTTAGTAACACAATGATCTAATAGAAGGATCTTTTGGGAAAATACACCAACTATCAGTATGCTCTACTCTTTAGTGAACAGGACGGACACTGAGATCCTGTCCTCAGGGAGCTTACATTCCATCTGTACCTCAGTCCTATACTTAATTACATTATACTACAAATATATGTACATGTATGTTTTACCTTGCTGCTCCCCAGTTCTTTCAGATGCTTTACCTCACTCATTTCTCTTTCTTATGTCTGTAGTATATAAGATGTTCAATAGCATTTTGGATTAATGAATAAACAAAGGAATGTTGGAATGAATGGATGAACCCATGGATTTACAATATTCCTTGCCTTCAACATGCAATGTTGGATTTTCTAAAATAATTTTCCTCTATAGATGAGCCATTAATAGTGGTGTTGAAGTATTATTGAGAAATCCACTTCTGAAATTCACTTTCCAGGATGAGAGCCCATATGAACAGTCAGCTACGGGCTGTTCCTCCAATGAGAGTCTGCAGCTGAGGGACAACATGAATAGTAACATGGCCTGCGAATACAGTCAGGCCCAATGCATGCTTCTAGGAACCCCAGAGCCAGCCACTCCTCCCCAAACACTTGAACTTGAGAAATGCTGCATTTATCAGGCCTTTCTTCCTCACTCCAGGGAAATGGATCTTGACAATACCTTTGATGAGACCCACCCCTGCCCTTTCAGAGATTTTCCTTCGATGAACTTTTCTCTAGGCTAAAAAGCAAATCCAAAGTATGGCACTAACTAGGAGAATCATTTAGAGAAATGAGGCACTGTTCACTCATAGACCTTGGGCAAAAAACGTCCCTTCCACATGACAGGTCTAGGGGAACTGAAGCAAGAGGAATTTGAATTTTGCCTGCAGTGTCTGTTCGGTCCAGTTCTGTGAACATTTGCTCCACACCCGCTGAATCCTCAGCACCAGATTCGGGGCCATGGGCTCACAGAAAATGCGAGTTCCCAGCCACAGGCTCTCATTCGGGTATGCTTCTGTTCACGTAGATGTAGAACCCCAGCCCCCTCCCTGAGTTCTCCTTCAGCCACCTGCTCACCCCACCTCTACTGCATGCTAAGCTGTCACTTAGATGGAGCGTCATCAAATAGTGTCTGCCACCTACTTAATTTAACATCCTCCCAACTTGCCTGCAGATTTTATTTTGGCTGCGTTCGGGGAATACACCACAGATGGCTCTCGGTGAGTGATTCTGTTTCACACCAGCTGCTGTGGAGGCTGAACCAGACCCTGCTTCCGTGTGCCCTGACCAGGGTCCCGTCCTCTCTAGGCCACCTGAGGTGATGCTCTGGTGGGAGTCTGTCAGAGTCATCTGTGTGTTCATCCTCAGGCCTGCCCGGCTCAGTGAGAGTGCCAGCGCTGACCCACAGGTGCAGGTGCTCAGACAACTAAAGGGACAGCCTGAGGGCCCCACAGGTGCTGCCCTGTCTCTAACTCCCCAGCAGCTCTCCCCTGCCTGTTCCCCGCATTCTGCTGGATTCAGTCCTGGCCATCTCCGATCATCCTCCACCTTTTCCCATGCTGACCTCATTCACGCTCACAACATAAATGACTACAACCTGTTAATTCCTGTGCAACCCCTGCTCTGCTTCAGATCTGGATGCTCAGATGGTAACCTGCACCCAGCAATTGCAGCATCTCATGGTCATGATGGTCCCGTAAAGCCTCCTTTCTTCCTAAACATCCAGGGCTTGAGTATCTGAAATGGGTGAGTGTCTCCCCTAATTCCTTCTTCTCTGAAGCTCCCCAATAGCTAACAGGTCCCTGATCCTGCTGAACCTGGAGCTCCTTCATATTTTCAGCTCATATTTCATTTTAATCCCCACTGCCTCACCACTGCCTTTGAGCCCTTTTCCTTTTCCATGGAAAAGACTGTGATCAGTTTCCAGTATACTTCCAGGAAAGATTTCTTTTTTTGAGAGAGAGAAAGAGAGAGGATGCAAGTGAGCAAAGGGCAGAGAGAGAGAGAGAGAAGTGGGGCTCATGCAAAGTGAGGCTTGAGTTCACCTGATGTGGGACTCAAACTCACCAAATGTTTGATTATGACCTGAGCCAAAGTCAGATACATAATGACTGAGCCACCCAGCCACCTCCAGAGAAAGGTTTTTTAAATACAGATTTAATCATGAGATTGTCCCACTCAGAATCCCACAATAGCCTGTCCCCTCGAACAATGGTGAGAGTGACAATCAGCCCTCAGTCAGCGCTTGCTGAGTGCCTTCAGTTTGTGTACAGTAACTCATCTAACCCTCACTACAACCTGTGAGGAAAGATTGTTATTACTCCCATTTTATTTTTTTTAATTTTTTTTATATTTTTTTATTTATTTCTAGGAGAGAGAGAGACAGTGTGAGCAGGGGAGGGTCAGAGAGAAAGGGAGACACAGACTCTGAAACAGGCTCCAGGCTCCGAGCTGGCAACCAGCACATAGCCTGACGCGGGGCTCGAACCCACGAACCGCGAGATCATGACCTAAGAGAAAGTCGGACGCTTAACCGACTAAGCCACCCAGGCGCCCCTATTATTCCCATTTTAGAGATAAATCAACTGAGGCACAGAGCAGTCACTCAGCTAATAAGTAAGGGAGCCAGAACTAAAACTGCTGTCCATGTTCTTTTTTTTTTTTTTACTGTCTAACATTATTTTATTTTATTTTTTTTTACAAATAGTTTATTGTCAAATTAGTTTCCACATAACACCCAGTGCTCATCCCCACAAGTGTCCTCCTCCATGCCCATCCCCCCTCCCCCCCACATCCATCAGTCCTCAGTTTTTGTCAGCATTCAAGAGTCTCTCATGGTTTGCCTCTCTCCCTCTCCCCCACCATTTCCACCCTTCTTCTCCCCCTTGTATAGGAGGATTAGGAGGAACCTGCTGTCCATGTTCTTAATCCTTGGGCTACACAGTCTCTCAAGATTTTGTTATTTCCTTTAGCAGAGGGGACCATTTTCTCTCAAAACCTTATGTGGAATCCAACAGCCATGTAGACACCCAATACCAGAGAAGCCCTCATGATTCAATGGGGAGGGGACACAGACTCTCAAGCCATGCCCAATTAGTCTCCCTTCCCTTTCAGGGCCCTGAGGCTCCTTCTTGGAACCCCAGAATCCTGTGGAGGCCTATTTGAAAATCCTGGCCTATGGGCTAAAGTTTGGCATAGCTTTATATTATGGTTCCCAGGCCTGAGTTCCCAGGCCTGTGGTCTGCAAAAGGTCAAGGAGCTATGGAGGGGAGCAAATGTCCTCAAAGCCAGGATGTAAGAATAAAACTTTGGGGCGCCTGGGTGGCTCAATCAGTTAAGCATCTGACTCTTGATTTCCGTTCAGGTCATGATCTCATGGTTTGTGGGTTCCAGCCCCACATCGGGATAATGCAGAGCCTGCTTGGGATTTTCTCTCTCCCTGTTTCTGCCCCTCCCCTGCTTGCTTGCTCTCTCTCACTCTCTCTCTCTCTCAAAATAAATAAATAAACTTAAGGGAAAAAAAGAATAAAAGTTCTTCCTGGGTGAGTATCACTCATCCTCATCAGCAAAGGATCAAGGACCAAGCTGCGGGAGGAGTCATTGCCCACCTTTCACTCCGTCACAGCGTTCACAGCCTGCCATTCCAGAGTGCAAGCCAGCACAGCAGTCTGTAAAGGTGTAGGAGGGTGTCTGTGAGGGCAGCCGGACATGCCCACCCAGTGTCCAATGAGAGGGTACCTCTAGGTGCCGGGCACCAAGCTTGTCTGGCTTACCAGGAGAAGGAGAAGGAGCCCAGGAGAAGGAGACAGGCAGGCTGGGGACTAAAGTTCCCCTCCCCCCTTGCTGAAATGAGGGGCACTGAATCAACCCAGTGGAGAGCTCCTTTGAGGCAGGACCAATCAGGAAACACAAACCCAAATCTATCAAATTTGCTTCCTCCGTAGGAGATTCTTTATCCCCAATGTGCTTCAGCATGGATGACCACCTACTGTCCACCATTCACTTAGAGTAACCCCAAACAAGGCCTCCATTTCTGGGTGACTGCTGTGTGATCCAACACTTCTTTTCTTTGAGTGGACAGCCCCAATCCCTACCACTGAGGCAGAATCCAGACTGCCTATCCCATCCCCAATTCATGCTCCATTTTGGGAAATACCTTTAAATGGAGGTGCCTAAACTTCTCCTGAAGCAGTAGCCTTTTATGGTACAGCCTCTCTGTGGGGGAAAGGACTTTTGCCTTTGAAGGTGAGCCATTGCTGAGGCAGCTGAACTGGAACTCCTAGTGGGAGGGTATCCACCACGTCCCATGTCACTCTGTCACCTGTACACCAGACATTCTCTTTGATTGCCAGTAAAGCCAAATAATGAGGCACGTTGGTGGGGAGCGTGAGTGATTCTTTATTGGACGCAAGAAACCATTTCTATGAAGACTAGATGGAACAATTAATACTGCCTTTCATAAACCTCCGGAAAACATTTTCATTTTGTATATCCTTTTTTGTTGTTGTTGTTGCTTCTAAGAAAACTCATAGCGCACTTTCACCAAGGGTTGTTACGACTGTAAAATGTTATTGCTTTAGTGTAAACACCCAATATTCCATCTAGATCCCAGCAGGGAAAAACCATTTTTAAAGTCTACTCAATCTAATTAAATGCCTTCCTGGTCATCTGTCTGCTGTCTCTATTATCCTAAAATGAGCCATTTATAAGAATGTGTATCCAGGTACCCAAAGTGCTAGGTGTCAAGATCCTGGTTGCTAAGCCAAAGGACTTAAAGGATTGTTGGCTGTCATGAGAAATGCCTGATCCATGAGATTTACATGGCGGGGGGTGGGGGTTGGGGGGGGAGACAGAGGTGGGAGAAGTGAGCATGAATGCAAGGCATGTATGTCTCATCTTGAAGGATGGGCACATGTGGTAGGGAATCATGAGGCTCCAAGAGACCTGGGAAGGAAATCTGAGAAATGATGCCCTCCTCCCCGCCCCCCTCCTTCTCTGAAAGTCAGTGAGCAGATTGTTCTGTTTTTATACCAAGTTATTCATTACGCAGAAGCCTGAGTACCCAACTGACTGGAATTCCGACAGGAGAATCATCTGTTTATCTTGGAGCCGCGCTGGCTGCCACCCTCATCACTTCAGCGCCTGAGGTGAGGGAACAACCGTAGAAGATTATTCACCTGACAACTGGTTTCTGGGAGTCTGCTGGGAGGGGTGGTGATTGGCCTAGTGTATCTAGGATGCCTTACCGAGAAGGCAGGCTGAAAAAGGGAAACCTAAGTGTGAGTGGTTTGAGAAGGCATATCCCACCCATAGCTGCTGCTTGGGGAGTTTTCAATGGATGCAAGAGGGTCCAGTGGACGGGGTGCAATGACAAAAGATGATTGCATCCAGGTATAAACTGGAGAAGTTATCACCATATTCTGATTTGTAAGTGCTAGTACCATTATACAGATATGGAAACTGAGACTCAGAGACACCCTATGATTTGCATACACTCAAACCATGGAGACTTAAATCTAGGTTTTTGGACTCCAAATCCAGTTTTTAACAGAGCTGGACATGATCTTCAGGGAGCAAAGAGAAAGCTAGCACTTATAAATTAACTGACTACCTACTTTTGTGTCTGGCACCTCATTTTTCCTATGAAATCCTCTCCCAGTTCTGCCCAGTAAGCATGATCCTACCTGTTTTACTGAAGAGGAAGCAAGCTCAGCATTAAATGATTTGACTGGCTAGAAAGTGGTAGGAGTTGGGATTAAAACCCAGTCTGCTCGCCTCCGAAGCCAGTTATCTCTCCTCTCTGCTAATCCAGTCCTTTTATGTGAGGTATGAGAAAACAAAGACCAGAGGGGTTAAGTGACTTGTGGAATCACACAGCAGGTTAGGGGAAGAGCTGAGCCTGGAATCTGACCCACTCCACCATAAGGATCTGGGGGCATGTTATTATCTAATTGTTGCTGCCCTGAAATCAAACAAGATCGTAATGAGGTACCTGGCTAGTCCTTTTAAAGCAGCTCTAACATTTAGAAGCACTAAGTGATGAAAGAAGCCTGGGACTTCAAAATGCCCAAAAGAATGGTATCAAAGCCTGTGGCCAGGGGTGGATCCAGGTTAGTTCTATATATAGATGTAATTGTTCACCAGCATTTTCAACTAGTTTGTCTGAGCAGCCTTGTAAATTCTTTCAAGTCCTGTTTCTCCACGGGCGTCATGCACTGTGCTGGGAATAGCCGTGGACGCTGAATCGTTAACCCTATTGAGTATCTCATTGTCTGAAGGTAGCCCAGCTGTGACTCTATTCAAACAAATCGAGGTACAATGCCCTAATGGAAGCCACCTGAATTGTGGGCATACAGTCCAAGTGGTGACCAGAGATGACCTGCGCCACTGAGGCACAAAGCCTAAGTAAGAGAGCTGCGGAGAATGAAAGAGACATGCAGGCTATTCTCAGATTCACACTGGCAGGTCCTTATAGCAGCGACAAAAGGAGACACAGACGGGGGAGTTGCGACAGATGGTCTCTATCCAGGGAGTAACAGAAGAGATGCTGACGTCAAGAAAAAACGGGGGCTGTGACCCTAGTGATGACTCTATTTCCTGTTCCAGGCGACTTGGCAGGGACTCTCATAGGAGGAACACTTACTCATTGTCAAGATTTACTGGACTCCTCTCTTCACAATTATGTGAGCATTTGAAAAGATGGGAGGTTCTTACAAGTGGAAGAGGTTATTTTGCAAGGATGCTGGTTGGAGTTCAGATGCTTTATAAGTGGAGTTCTGGCAGCATCTCTTTGTTGTTGCATATTTTTATAAAAGCAAATTAGTACCCTGAAAGTGGAGGAGGGGTGGGAAGAAAGTGGATCTCTGACCCTCCTGAGGGTCAAGGATGGGAAAGTAGGTCTGAGCACTGAGCCATATTGTAGTGAGGACAGCAGAGCCCAGGGGAGCACAATTTATCATTAGGAAAGCGCTCAGGACCACTGTGAACAGCTGTGCAGATTGTGCACTGAACAACTCTCTGGGGCCACGATTTACTTTTTAATCTCCTTTTGGATTTGTGCAGTGCATAACATACGAGCTGTATATGATGACCCTCGAAGTCTAGAACCTTATACAGTTCCCAAACATAAAGATCAGAGAAGAGATTTGATTCTAGTCATGGCATATTGCTTATCCTGGAATCCACCCTCATCCAGCCACCTGATGCCCTGATGTATCTGGAGGAAGATGGCTTAGGTTTACTTGAACATACAGAGTTGTAGCACCTAGCACTTAACAATTTAGGACACAGGGAATTTTTGTAAGGAATACACCATTGTCTTCCTTGGTTATCGAGGATAAATGAATAAAGATTTACCCTGAAGCCAGTAGGAGCAAATAGCTAGACACAAGCCACTGCTCTATGGGACAGTGGAAGGCTGGCCATCCAGCCCTGGTTCAGCTAAGAGTAGCACGAATGTGGTCAGCAGGTTTTGCCGGTGGTCATGGTGGCATCGGGCACAGCCCCCAGTTCTGACAGTTCCAATAGCCACAAGGTGGAGGCAGAGCTGGATCCGCCCTAGAGGTGGCAGTGTTCGGTGAACTCCAGTTCAAGGGGAGTGCATCGCCAAGGACGATCAGGGAGCTAGTGGCTGTGGATGTTTGTGTTACAGGGGCCCAACAGAGTTCCCACCCAGCCACACACGAGTGCCGATCAGAACTATTTCAAGGGTCCCTGGAAGCAATTCTTGCATGCATTTGTTGGTGGAGGGGGGTGGGGGGAGAATCTGTGGAAGACAGATAAGAGGCCTGCAGAGCTGAAGCATAGGGATCTATGCAGCAGGGCCTCATTGATACCCAAAGGCTGTCAAAGCCTAAGACACACTGGCTACACAGATACATGTATCTCACTGCAGAAACTGGGAGACTACCATGAAATGCTTCATCTCATATTCCTAGGACTCCTGACAGTGAGCACAGAGGAAAGGTTCTAGACCAAGCCACAAAGAATAAAGAAGCATGTGCTTCCCAGGGGTCAGAGTAAAGCCAATGATAGGACAATCAGATGAAGTCAGGGAGCCAGCAGGAACTAAGCAAGCAGATATCAGGTGAACTGGAGGTAGTACTCTAGGTCTTATTTCTCAGAGTGCCTTGACACAGGGTCAGGTTTTCTGTTAAGAAGAGGATCGTAGGGTCTTGTGGAGTCCTTCCTGAAGCCACTTCCTCAATGACTGTGGCCAAGATCGGGAAGAGAATAAAACTTACCCAAGCTCAGCTGACATGATAGTTATTGGCACTAAGTGTGTTGATGTTTTCCAAGGTTCTCCAGAAGGTCCAAGTAGAGGCATCTAAATTAATCAAAGCAATGGACAGTCTTGTATGAGAGGAAACAAAAATGTGGCCTCTTCTGTTCAGAATAACAAGGCTGAGAGAGAAAATAATACAATTTTATCAGTTTCATCCAAAGAAAAGAGAGGAAAGTACTGTTTTAGCTTAGCAAGAAGACTTCTGGAATGACTATAAGAGGTGGCACCCTGATAGTTAGGAAGGGCTGGGGTTCCAATTTCACAGGTTAGTGTCCCTACCATTCAGGACAGTAATGCTTTCTCAGAAATGTCCATGGTGACATTGCTGTCAATGCACATCCTTTGAACAGATTGTTGAAAGGGGCATGTATCTCGTACACCACAGTGTTTTGTTTGGCTTTAGTGTGATTTGGGGAGCAAAAGTCATTTGGAAGAACCTGGGGACAAAATAAAGTGGGATGTTTGCTGTGGACTCCACACTCATCAAACTCTCCAAGTCCCATGGGAGATTGAAAAAAAAAAATAAAGAGTACCCAGGAAGCACTGACTTTCTGAGGTCTGTGCTTCCTAGGAGCCCCTGGGGATGGTGAATCTGAATTGAGGAAGGATAGCCAGGAGGACCAAACTGGGGCTTGTCATATTTAGGGGGTCATAAAAACTTCTAGTGCCATTTGCAATGGAGAAAAAGTCTTACATAGTTTAAAAAATATTAGACTACCAGCATTATCCATTTACTGCCTGGACATTTTAATTGGCAATTGACCTGGCTCTGCTTTGTTACATCTATTCTTTTGTTGTCTCAAATAATTGGCTCCCAACTCACAAGACAAAAATCATTGGCAGGGCTTCAAATCCCTTTGCACAGCACACTCATCGGTGGGTTTGGTAAATATTTCTCACATATGACATATACCACTATTTGTCATGTTGGTATTAATGGAATTGATAAAAAATACAAATTAACAGAAAGCATTGCTAAGACTTATTGACCCTTTTTGTCATGTATTTCCTTAATAGATGGATACTGAGTAAATACAAATACTATTATAAATTTGTGTCTTTCAAACTACAGTTTAAAAGTTATATTTATTATTACTTTAATTGTTAAAATAGTGCATTCTTATTTACCATTTATTGAGCAATTATTATGTGTCTGGCCATGTGCCCTAGCCATGAAGTTTCTCACTTAACCTTCCTGACGACTGTGCAAGGGAGGCATTATTGTAACCCCATTTTATAAATAAAGGAACTAAGGTTTGAAGAGTTTCAGTAACTTACCAATTGTCCCACAGGTAAGGAGAGGCAGAGCAGAACCTTGAGACCAGACCAACCTATACTTTAATTATCACACTATTCTACTTCATGTGCTCTATTAGAAAATTTAGAGGACCACCTGGGTTGCTCTGTCAGTTAAGCATCTGATTTCAGCTCAGGTCATGATCTCTCACTCATGAGTTCAAGCCCCTTGTTTGGGCTCCGTGCTGACAGCTCAGAGCCTGGAGCCTGCTTCTGTTTCTGTGTCTCCCTCTCTCTCTGCCTCTCCCCCACCTCTCAAAAATAAATAAGCATTAAAAATTAAAAAAAAAGAAAATTTAGAAAACTGGAATGTATAAGGAAACATATCTCATATACCTTCTATTCAGACACAGGGGTGACAACATTTAAAATATTGTCCATCCAGTCATTTTTTTTCCCATGCTTTTTTTGTTTTTTCACTGAAGTGGTTTTATGTAGCACATTTTGTTTTGTGCTCTAATTAGGTAACTTTTCGTAACAAATTTTTTCTGTAGTATCACACATTGTCCATTTTATGGTTGAATTATATTGTGTTTGACCATGGCCTTATTGTTGAACATGTACATGGTTTCTAAAGTTTATTATTAAATAGTATAAATAGTATTAAATAGCATTAATAATACTATTTAATACATTTAATAATACTGTTAATAATAAACTATTAAATAGTATGTGCCCACATACTGTTTGCCTCTAGTAGAAATGGGGAGCCTAATTCTCCAATCCTCCAATCTGTTTAGGCCATTTGACTTGATTTGGCCAATGGGACATGAGGATGCGTATACAGCTGACTAGATGTGTGCTTGTTCACTGGCGACGTCTGAACCCTGTAATTGCCACCTTTTCAGACAGTCTGTCCCTGGGTAGCCACTGATCTACTTTTTCTATCATTTTAGATGAAAATTATCTAGGCTTTTTGATATATAAAGTCTATCATATTTTATATTAGTCAAATCTAATGTGTTTTTCCCTTTAAATGTGCTTTTTAAAAATTATTATTTTAGAAAGACAGAGAGAGAGAGAGACCAGGGAAGGGGCAGAGAGAAAGGGAGAGAGAAAATCCCAAGTAGGCTCCACACTGGAGCCCGATGTGAGGCTCCATCTCATGACAATGAGATCATGACCTGAGCTGGAATCAAGAGTTGGATGCTCAACCAACTGAGGCACCCACGTGCCCCTAAATGTGCTGTTTTAAAAGACCATTCCCAAACCAAAGATTACATAAATATTCATCTGTATTTTCTTCTATTCATTTTTAGTTAACCTCTAGTTCATCTGACATTTATTTTAATGTATATGATGAAGCATCTACCCTTATTATTTCCAAAAACTTTATCAAGATACAATATTATCTTTTTCTACTAATTTAAAATGTCAATTTTCTCATATATTCAATTCTTACATACACACATACATATATTCCTGGATCTGTTTCTGTTATTTTTAAAAAATATTTATTTATTTATGGAAGAGAGAGCCAGTGAGAGAGGGGCAGAGAGAGAGACGGACAGACAATCCCAAGTAGGCTTTGCACTGTGAGTGCCGAGCCCAATGTGGAGCTCAAACTCATGAACCATGAGATCATGTCTTGAGCAGAAGTTGGATGCTTACTGACTGAGCCACACAGATGCCCCTCTATTATCTTTTTTGATCTTAAATTATTGTCGGGTTTTTATAATTGTAATCGCTTTATAGTTCTCCTGGATAACTGGTAGTATAAGGCACCCTCTCTTACCAATCATTGTGTATTAGTCTTTTCATTTTTTACCCATTTTTATTTCCCAATGAACTTAATTTCCACTCCCCCCCGCCCCCAGGAAGTAAGGATTTATTAAGGACATCAAGGTCCAAGGGTTTGGGGTTTGGGGTTTTGTGTGTGCATGTGTGTGTGGTGGTGGTGGTGGTGTTTTTACCACATACCTTAAAATTTTGTTTTTTCCCTACAAGAACAATCCATCTCATTTAAAACTACATATTCAAATTACATGGCTAATCAACTCTTCAGTGCTCATCCTAGAAAACAACCTTCAATGTATCTTTGAATCATGGAACAAGACTGCATTGGGCCATTGATACTAGCAGTGAAGGTAGTCAGGGCCTTAATGTTCAAGCCACAAGTTGTGAAATTGGGCAGGGGTGGGGTCTACTGTCCTGCGTTTTTAGGAGTTGTTGTGGTATTTCCAATGCAACTGGGTTGCACGGTTTCTGCAAGGTTGGGTGCATGCTCAAGACACACATCTTCCCATACGCTCAGTTCTTCACTCAGCAATTGAATGTTTGCTTCCAACTATTCATTCTCTTCTTTGAGCTGATTCACTCTGTACTTTCAGCTTGCTTTTCAACTGGCTCTTTTTCACAGCCACGTTGGTCCTCTCCCTGCATTGACCATACGTATCACTGTTTCAATGCAGAGGTGAGCTCTTGCTGCTCTGCTTGCTTGGAGGCATGGCTTTGGCTGCATCCCTAGGGTCAGCAGGCAGCAGTGAAGGAACCCTCTGTGAGCCACTGGCATGAGTCTGAGTGTGAATAATATATATTCCTGGAGTACTGTTCTGCTGTGCTACTTTTATCAAGTGGACACTCTCTCCTGCTGATGCCAAACAGGTAGAAATGAGGGCATGGTGATCAATGGTTTCCACACTCAGCTGCCAAGAAACCTTCACATGTACCTCTGCCTCTAGCCCTTCTGTCCCCCAAGTGGACTCCCCTGAGAGCAGCCCCATGAGTCAGTGAGGAGGAGCCACAGGCCCTCAATGACCTTCACAATTGGTTTATCAGCTTCTAAAAAAGAAAAAAAAAAGAGGCCTGGGAATCATGGGCTTTAATCATTATTTACACGATTATTGTGATTTACATTTTCACTTCAGTAAGTCTTCTTTGTCCAAGTAGGTTGTCCACTGCCCAAGGACAATAGTCATGTTTTATATTATGTCTTTGACATCTCCACACTCCCTGCCTGGCATATAGAAAATCCCCTGTAGAATAGAGAACCCAGAATTGGACCCACAAATGTATGGCCAATTAATCTTCGACAAAGCAGGAANAAGGGGGAGGGGGAGGGGAAAATAGTTGGGGAGATGGAGTGAGGCAAACCATGAGAGACTCTTGAATACTAAGAGCAAACTGAGGGCTGATGGGGGAGGGGAAGAGGAGAAGGGTATGGAGGAGGGCACTTGTTGGGATGAGCACTGGGTGTTATATGGAAACCAACTTGACAATAAACTATAAAAGAAAGAAAAAAGAAATCCCCTGTTTGTGCATATGGATATAATAACCACTCCTCAGAAATATACATCACCAGAGCTTTTACAAAAATATTTTGAAGCTACCTGTCACAAAGGGAAAGAATAGTGGGTTCTAGACATGTAATTTTGAAATTTATTTTCAACAAACTCAAATGAAATGTTTTTTTAAGATTGAAATGTTCACCAACATTTAAATGAGTCCATACAAAATAAATTAATAGATCAAATTTGGAATTAATACCAAAAAATTGTCCAATATCTTTTTTTTTGTATTCCACTTTTATTGGAATGTTCAATTGTGAATGGGATCAATTACTGCTATGTTCAATTGTGAATGGGATCAGCTTCTTGATTTCTCTTTCTGTTGCTTCATTGTTGGTGTATAGAAATGCAACCGATTTCTGTACGTTGATTTTGTACCCTACAACTTGGCTAAATTCTTGGATCAGTTCCAGTAGGCTTCTGGTGGAGTCTGTTGGGTTTTCTGTGTAGAGTATCATGTCGTCTGCAAAAAGTGATAGTTTGACTTCCTCTTTGCCAATTCTGATGCCCTTTATTTCCTTTTGTTGTCTGATGGCTGATGCTAGGACTTCCAGCACTATGTTAAACAACAGTGGTGAGAGTGGACATCCCTGTCGTGTTCCTGATCTCAGGGGGAAAGCTCTCAGTTTTTCCCCGTTGTTATGTTCAATATTACTCAGTCTAAATAAACCATTTTTAAAATGTTTTATTTATTTTTGAGAGAGCAATAGAGACAGCATGAGCAGGGGAGGGTCAGAGAGAGAGGGAGACACAGAATCTGAAACAGGCTCCAGGCTCTGAGCTGTCTGTCAGCACAGAGTTTGACATGGGGCTCGAACCCACGGACCTGTGAGATCATGACCTGAGCCGGAGCCAGACGCTTAACCGACTGAGGCACCCAGGCACCCTAAATAAGCCATTATTTCAAACTTTCCTTTATTTTGTACTTTGTGTGGATGTGTTTGTGATGAGATTTAGTCAGACTAACTTTTTTCCATAAGAATGTCTTCATATACAAATTTTAAAAATACAAAACCTTAAGAAAGGTGAACTAAATCTATGTGGCTGATTCATAAAAAAGCCCTGACTTTTTAACCTTGACTGCATCCATTTGCAGAGAAACTTACATCATTAGAGCTGAAAGTGCCCTTGGAGAGTCAATTCATTCACTTAACTGAGGAGGAAACTGAGGTTCAGAAAAGTAAGATCAGATCATATAATTAGCTGATAGTAGAGCTTGGTCTAGAATCAACCCTCGTCACTTCTGCCCAAGTGATATTTCCATTGAATTAGGCTGTAGTATTGGCAAGTATCTTGGACTTTTCTCAAAGCCAAATTAATTAAAAGTGGCATTTTTAGAAGCATGACTTGTAAAATGTTTACCCTTATTTTATGGGGTTGGGAGGAGACCGTCATGAAGTCACGAAATCAAACAAACTAACAACAAAGGCCTTAAAAATTTAAAAAGATTAGTTTTTGCTAAAAGAAAAACTTGCTCTTTTAAGAGCAAGGTGACTTTCAAAACAAAATGGCAGCCCCATAAAGCTATTGAAGATTATATATAATGGGCATAAAAAGTGAAAAGAGGAAAAATAGAGAAAATGTGGCACCACACACCAAAGAAGATGTGACTTTCAACAAGGGATATAATGGCAAAATCCATCAGGTAACATAGAAGGTGGACAAAATGAAAGGGAGGCAGCCAAAGACACGTGGGGCAGGAATAAAGGACAGAATGAAACATATTTAGAACAACTCTGTGTCTCACAGGATTTCACAAGCAATTTCAACTACTGAGATATATGTTGGGTTAAAGCACGGTATGATGAGAAGTTTCCTGTATTATGCAGAAGATAGCTTTATGACCTAGTGAGCAAATAAGCCAACCTGAGGAGAAATACCCTCAATCAAAAGCAATGCAGCCAGATGGTCATCTAACCAGAGACCATGTATGCATCATCTTGAGGCAGTCAATAATGCCTTACAAAAGATGAACTGGCAAGTAGTTTCTTTAAATTTAGTCAAGCAAGAGAGGGGTTCATAGATCCTGGCATTGCACCTCAAGTGAAAAGAAAGTACTTATGTTCACTTTTTAAAAAATACCAAGAAAACCTTAAAATAGAGCAGTGCATCCTGCTCCCAAGAATGAAGTCCTAGGAAACTCCAGAAACAAAGAGTACACTTAACAGTTTCCGAACACTTACATAGTTGTTGATAAAATGAGGCTTAGCATACTTGGATTTCTTCTTTTTCAGGTTGGGTTAAAAAAAAAAAGTCTTCTCTCAAACTAGGGACAAAATAACAAATATAGAGGTTGTTCTCTGGATACCAGGCTTCTCTGACATGTCTGAATTATTTAACTTGAAACATTACAATGAATTGTTTTCTAAAGAAACAAGGCTGAGTAAAAAAATAAAAAAAATAAAAAAGGAATGATTCGACCCCATGCCATGTACAAAATCAATCCCAGGGTGGATTGTAGATTTAAATGTGAGAAGTAAAACAATAAAGCTCTAGAACATAATGTTGGAAACTGTCTTCATGACTCTTGAGATAGACAAATATTTCTCAGAGAGGACACACAAGAAGAACTGATCTTAAAGGAAAGACTGATAATCTGGGCTACATTACAATTAAGAACTTCTGATCAACAGGAGGCACTATTAGGGGAAACATTAAAGAGGCAAACCACAGAATGAGAGAAGATATTTGTGATACATTTATTCAACAGCAGACTTGTGTCCAGAATAAAGAATTCCCACAAATCAATAAGAAAAAGAGAGAGAAGCCTACTTTAAGAAAAAGAGGTAAAAGTCTTGAACAGGTACCTCATCAAAAAGGACACACAAATGGCCAATAAACTTATGAAAAGGTATTAAACCTTCTCATCATAGAAATACAAATTACAACTTCAGTGTGATCCCAAGACACACCCACCAGCATAGGTAATGTTAAAAAGACAAACTATATTAATAGTCAGTACAAATGTAAACTATATCAATAGTTGGTACAAATGTAAAATAATCTGAACACTGCTGGCAAAAATGTAAACTAGTACAACCACTAGTTTGGAAACTTCTCTGACAGCATTTACTGAATTTGAACATGTGCAAACTTTATGATTCAGCAACTCTATTTGAGTTTGCATTACAAATGTGCACCAGGGGCGCCTGGGTGGCTCAGTCTGTTAAGCCTCAGACTCTTGGTTTCTTCTCAGGTCATAATTTCACAATTTCACAGGTTTGACCTCACCTGGCTTCCCGCTGACAGTGCAGAGCCTGCTTGGGATTCTCTGTCTTCTTCTCTCTCTGCCCCTCCCCCACTCGTGTGGTCTCTCTCTCTCTCTCTCAAAATAAATAAATAAACTAAAAAAAAAACCCCAAGAATAAAAGCAAATATGCACCAAAAGACATATACAGAAATGCTCATAGAAGCATTCATTGAGCTAATTATGAATATTATTTACCATAGTTCCAAACTGAAAACAAACCAAATATGCACCAAGAACAGAATGGATACACTGTATGATATTCATACAATGGAATACTACACAGGAAGGAAGAGGGGAAAGCTACCATTATCATGACCTAGAAGAATCTCTCAAACATGACTTTGAACAAAAGAAACCAAATGTAAAAGAGTACATACTGGATAATTCTATTCACATAAAGGTCAAAAATAGGCAAATTTACTTTTATGGCGGTAGATTTAAGATCATGATTACATTTTGGAGATGGGTAGTGACTGGGAGGAGCAGGTGACAGCTTCTTGCCTATTGATAATACTCTATATTCAGATCTGAATTCAATCACATAGGAATGTTCATTTTTGTGAAAATTCATTGAGCTTTGAGTTTAGGATTTGTGTACTTTCTGTAGTACTTACACCTCAGTCAAAAATTGATATAAAACTGGGGGTGCCTGAGTGGCTCAGTTGGTTAAGTGTCCAACTTCAGCTCAGGTCATGATCTGATGGTTTGTGGGTTTGAGCCCTGCGGCAGGCTCCGTGCTGAAAATACAGAAGCCTGCTTGGGATTCTCTCTCTCTCTCTGCTCCTTCCCCACTTGGGGACTCTCTCTCTCTCAAAATAAATAAATAAATTAAGAAAAAATTTACCTAAAATTGTCTGCACAACATGAGAGTGTGTGTGTGTGTGTGTGTGTGTGTGTGTGTGTGTGTGTGTGTGTGTCTGGAACTGTGAAAGAATAAATTCCTTTCATTTTAAGTCAAATAAATCAATAACATGTAGCCAAGTTCCATTCCTCTACACAATGTAATGATGAATCCCTCAATGTAATAATGTTTCATATTTAGTTTCATTCAGTTCCCATTTCAGTATTGTCTGAAGTTCAACTTACTTTCTTATATTTGTAATACCTGTAGCCAAAAATAAATATTTTCTAATAAAAAATTTATCTAAATTTAAATATGGGAGCCTTATTCCATATGCTAGAGCTAACAGAATAAGACGGCACTCCAAGGTCAGGCAGATAGACTTAGAAACTGGCAGCAAGCTCCATACGTAGGTGCCTGGAGGCTCCTGAGGGACATCTTCATTTGGACAAAGCTCACAGAGCCCACACATATATGGAGTCTGTTGAGGCAGAGCACTCACCAGTCATTGTTTTCCTCATACATGGTGTAGGGCTGAAATGATGCCAGGGGCTGACCTCAGCTGTGGTCCCCAAGGACTCACAGATCTGTGAGGTCACAGTCCCCTCACCAGCAGCATTTTTCAGAGCACACATCATTGTTTGCCAGGAGTTTAAAGAGAAAGAACATGTAACTATGCTAGTCTAACATCCCAAGCATTCATTCATCCACTCATTTAGTCATTCACCAACTATTTGAGTATCTGTATGTTCAAGGCGTTCTGATTGGTTGTCTACAATAGAAAGAGTCTCTAGGCTCCATGGAGATCATCTTATTTTCTAGAGACCTCTGAGTTTCCCTTGCAGGGAGGACATAAGGTATGGATACCCTCTATAAGGAACTGGTGAGACATGGAGAAAAAGTAGATTTCTCCATCTTTTTCACTGGTGTTCTATTTACCTCCCTAACTGCTGCCTTGTGTCTGCTTCTAGAAGGTTCCTTCCAGGATGAAAAGTAACCAATAGGAGCAGAGAGCAGAGGAGGCTTAATTTCAGCCATTGTTTAGATTATTGGACCTGTCCTCTTATTTAGGGCAATAGACTGCCTTCAGATTTGCTACAGGTAAGTCACTTCTCCAAACCAGCTCTCTTCTGGGAAAAAAGCTGTAGCTGTCACAGTTAGATGTTTGTTCAGTATCTGTTGCCTTCACTCACATGTCCTCCTTCAGAGCAGAATCCTGATATCTATCCTTGTCCATACATGCTTCAAGGGAGCCCTCAGACACAAGCCGGCCCCTCGTCCAGAGGGGAGAGATCCTGAGAGGTCTAACCAACAGCAGCTTTCCCCAATTCCCTTTTCTTCGATGGCCGGTTAAGGCTGAGTTTGTTAGGTTGGTTAGTCTGAGACCTGAGGGGAGTCTGCTGGGGGCTTCTGGGGAAGTTTGCTCTCTTATACAGAGATTTTTTTTGTGGATCGGTGAGGCCTGGGCTGCTGTGGCCATCTTGCCACCAGTCTGGGGATGAAGCCAACATTAGGGGTGGCTGTGCAGAAAGAATGTGGTCCATTTTGACATGGTGCAGCCACTGAATTAACCAGCTTCGAAGACCTACTCTGAGCCCCTTGTGATGGGAGTGAATACATTTCTATATTATTTAAGCCTATTTGAGCCAAGGCTTTTCCACTAGTTATACAGACTAAGGAATCCTGATACAACTACTCCATGTCATGGTTAGAAATCTCCTTGTAATTATTTATGGAAATGGAATCAGGACAGAAGTGAAATTGAAGCTCCACAAAATCTGCTTTGGGCTATTAACCCACTAATTTATCTGTTTGCATTTAAGGTCAAGAGAGGAGTGGCAAGCACACTGGAATATGACACTCCTGTTTAGAAAAGGGCCACACAATACATATACTTAAAGAATCTGGATTTGATTGGTCATTGTTTGAATCACTTCCTGTTCATGAATCTTTTTCTGCTCAAGAAGCAACTTTCTCAACTTGCTCTCCCTCCTTGAAAGCCTCTTTGAAAGGAAACTGAAATGAATCTCAACAGCTGTCAGAGCTTGGACCTGAGCCACAGGGCATCTTGGGGAAGCATTTAGCAATTTCTCCAACTGCAGACAGAGGAATGGCTGTTAGGGAATCTTCCTCAGCCCATCCTTGAACAAGGCCTGGAAGCCCGATTTTTAACAGCCTCCTAAGGGGATCCTGAAAGAGGTGATCTAGAACTTACTGATCTAACACGCCCTGGAACAAGTCTGCTGTTTCTCCAGAAGTAGCCTAGGGTAAAGAGAAAGTGAGGCATTTGAAAACAGGGCTCTGTGACTCTTAGCTGCTTGACCCTTCCTAACTGAATCTATTTTTTCATATGTAAAATAGGATGAACAATACTTGGCCCCTCCACTAACTGTCCTGAGGAAGAAATACTGAATGAAAACTCCACATTCACACTTGGCCTCATCAGTTTGTTTACTGTTGTCATTGATTCTGTAAGCTCTTCAGGACCAGGGCTCCATTGCCTCGCCCACAGGCCCCAGGCTGTGTCAGCATCTGACTTCTGCGGGTTTGGGATCCAGGCCTTCAGTAATAAATCCAACCAGCTGAGCTTTCCACCTTCCTGTGCACCTTCTATTTGGTGCATGCCTCATCCACCCGGGCCAGCCTCTTGTTAAAGTAGCCCTAGGTAGTTTCTGAACCCTGCTTCCCAGAAGCAGTTCATAACAATTAAAGTGAGGGAAAGGGACTCTCCTGTTTAGGCACTAGCCCACCAGCCTCTTCCCTCCTTCATAGGAAAGATGAAGAGAAAAAAGGAAGGAGTGGCAGGCAAAAACCAACCTCCCAGACAATTTTTCCTCCCAGACACATTTACTGAGCACTTACTATGCACCAGACACCAGACAATGTCTCCAAGTTTGCCTCTGGCCCCCGCCATCCTTCTCCACCCTTCAGCTTGTAGGAATGTGTTGACAGCCAGAATCTGGGGAAGAATGATGGAAGTTTTGCTGGGCCCAGGTTTTCCCTTTTCGCTTCCCTTCCTGAGAACTTCTGTCCCTCAGCCTCCAGGCACCGGACAGTGCTCTGATGCTGCCTCCTGATTTGGGGCCTTGCCCTGTCCTGTTCTTTCCTGAAGGACCTGGCCCTTCCAGGATGCTCAGAGCTAGTGGTAAGCCACAATTCTCAACCACCACACACTGCTGTTTTTTGTTCAGTGGCATTGTGCTCCAAGTAGTGTGCTGCTGAAGTATGAAGACAGAACTCATTTGAAGCTTGCAAATGCCTCAGTCTTTGGCATATTCATTAGAGCTCATTCAAGGTTATTTCTACCTTAATGTTCCTGACAAGCATTTGTGCTTCATGCGGTCTCACGAGGTCTTAGGCACAGCCCTGTGAGTTTGCACAAACTGCCACCTACTCTTTTGCTGTGGGATACGCCCATGGGCAGCTTTATGTTCCCTTCCCTCTTCAAGAGAGGGAAGAAAAGGCTTTCTATCTTGGTGATACTTAACGTAGAAAAGAAGGATGATGCTGGCCTCCAGCCTTCCCCCAGGTCACCTCTGTACTCAGCCTTTCCCCATCAGGATGGGTCACCCTGATGGTCCTTAAATCCCATGTCTACTTCATGAGGTAGGCATTGTTGCACCCACTGTACAGAGGAGACTTGCCAAATAAAACCAGAGAGCTATAATTAGGACTTCAGCTTAAGTCTGACTCTTGCAATGACTGTGTTATTCATTGTCTATAAATCTTTGTTTGGTCTTGTCACCTGGCTCAGGCCTTGAACATAAATGATTCCCAGCAAATGTCGATGGAGTGGAATGGGAGATCTGGGGGTGTTGAAGGAAAGCAAAGTGGCCATCCGAAGTAATTTAAACTTTGGTATAGCTTTCTGAAAGGCATATTTACACTTTAAAAGGGTGGCGGAGGGGACTAAAAGAAGTAACTGGATGGATGTCTGCTGGGTAGAAAGTGGAGATGTTGCCAGGAGCCCCTCCCCTTCCCTGCCCTCCTTCCCTGATCTGATGGCCCACTATGGGACTGGGAAGGAGCGATATTTCTCCTCTGCCCTCATAGGACCCCAGAGGGAGCCCGAGGAGAGGTTTCCTAGGCTCTCTCTTGCTTCTTGGCTGCTCTCAGCAGAATACATCCCAGGCTCTCATGTAAGACGTGAGTCTCCCCCCACACCTGTCTTTTCTATCCTAGGTGACCCTCCAGAGCAGGGTGCTGACGAGGTGATGGTGACAGTGATGGGCTCCTACCCCATGGCCTCAGCCCGGCCACACCCACAGCCTCTTCCTGGAGTGCTTCTCCTTCCTGAGAGCAAGGTGGTTACCAAAGATCACCACCTATCTTTAGTGGCTGTGACTTCAGCGAGGGATGCCCGCCAGCTGTGTCTTCCTGCCTTCTCAATCCTGCTTCTGTATGTCATCTGCCGGCTGGAGGCCAGGAGCCCTACCCAAGTCAGTCTGCTTAGGATTTCCTCCTCTGTCAAAGTCATAAACCAACAGATGGGTTTTGTCCAACCACGCAGGGTGCAGAGGGAGGAAACGCCACGAGCAGGTTCCCCTGAAGACTCCAAGCACATACTGTTAAGCAACCTCCAACCAGTGCATTGCTGATAGCTCTTTCCTATCTCCTGAGAGACACTCAGCAGGGTGAAGAAAGGCCCAGCCTTCCATTCATGTGTTCATTCATTTGTTCATTTGTTTATTCATTCATTCATTCATTCATCAGCCACAGCGTTGATTCACTCACTGACATTTCCACAAGCATTAATTCCCTTCTTTTCCACAAACATTTAGGTCTGGCTCTTAGTTCCAGAATTTCCGCTGAGTCACCACTGTGAGCATGCAGTGAGGGTGTCTGTTCAGTTCTCTAAATCTACTTCCCTGAGTTTGGCTTCCCGCTTTGGCCATTTGACCTTGACCTGATTGATTTCACAGAAGTCGGCTGGAATGAGGCAGGAAACAGAAGGCTCCGAGGGGGAAGGTGGCTTAGCTTCAGAAGACATGTTCAGGGTCTGTGGCTGGAGCGGGTTTGCCTCTGAGAGTGAGTCTTTGTCCTTTCCCAGCACGGCTCAGGGCAGGACGGAGTGTGCATGCCTGGCCCTGGGGCCCCACCCAGGTGGGAGGCTAACAGGTTACCAGGGCTTCTGGCCTGAAGCAGGAGCGCTGGTGTGTGGCCTTCAGGCTTGCTCTCACCCCTGCTGCTCACTCACTCAGAATTCTCTTCTGGGTTTGAAGATCTGTGAGCAAAATGAGAAAATGCATAATTCTGTTCTTCCGTTTCTCTTACTGTAAGCATTCTTTTCCTTGGGTTCTTTTCTGGGAGCAAAACAAAATTGAAAGGAAAGAAAGCCAAAAGCAGCAACACCCAAGGCTAAATTGTAGGCCTAAAAAAAAAACAGTGAGAAGTATGTGCAGTCATCATTGGGATGGCTGTGTGACTGTAAGCAGGTTATTTAACTTCTCTGGGCCTTATGCTGTTCATGAGATCCAACAGTAAGGAATAGCTGTGTGTGTGTGTGTGTGTGTGTGCACGCGAGAGCCAGCATGCATGTATGCGTCCCATGATTTATATAGTTTTCTGAGCCTGCTTACACTAACAATGTAAAGAGCCATAAAGGTGCTCAATACTACTGTCACACCACACTGTGGGGAGTATTGTGGGATCGCATTCAAGGAGCCAAGGTTGCCAATATTTTCTGTTTTTCCAGACAGTTAATGGGAAACACAGAGTTCTATTGTTAGGTGAACCTTCTCCTTTTCCAGTGGGGCAAATTCTCCAGGCACACGCCCAGCAGGAGGCATCAAGTCCCTGGCTTTGCCCTTTGAGACACCGGCACCCTTTGGGAAAGCTCCCAGAGTTGTTTTTCTCTCTGTGTTCCCAGCATGAGGAGAGAAGAGGTAGCTGGGTTTTGTTACTCAGCAATCAACAAAAATGAGGCAAATGAGAGAGTCTTCCAAAAAAAATAACTCTCATTTTCCAGGAAGAGACATTATGTGAAACTTGCCTTTCGACTATCTACTTTCCATCTTAATTTATGTACCACGAATATGAAAGAGCCAAGAGGCAAGTGTAAGCAGGAGAAGAAAGACAAATGGAGGCTCAAACATTAGAAAATGCAGATCATATACATTGTACTAAGTGAGATTTACAACTGAATGCTTGCGTGCAGGACACTGTATGCCAAGAAGCTCGAGTCTTACAGATGTTATTTCATTCTTCACAGACCAGCGTGTTCTCAGTTGAGGGTGGGGACACAGAGGGGAGCACGTGACAGTCCCCTGCGAGGTTCTCAAAACTTGCCCTTGTTTTCCCCATCCTTTTGCAGAAATTTTGGTGCTCTCCTATTTCAGAAGCCTTGTGCTTTTCAGAGACATTCTCCCAAATATAACCCTTGCTACTTTCATCCTATTCATGCATTACAGCATAGAAAAATAAAATTCTGCCACTTCCCACTGATCAGTTCTTCCCCAGGCTGGACCCCAGCCCAGTGATAGAGCCTTAGCTCCAACCCATGGGCTCACCAGTCTTTATGAATTTAAGCCTTTTCACTTAATTAAAAGAAATTATTTAAACTTACAAGGAATGTTAAGTCATTGGTAACCATGGGAGACTGTGAGGTCATGGATAATTGATATCCACTGATAATCTCCAAACCTCAGTTGTATCAGTGATTTCAACTCCCCCTCCAAATAAACTTTTATTGGAGCTGCTAATAATGTCACTACTTTTGGCTGGTTTGCACCCTATCTCTTATCCTTGCCTCACTCCATATCCCAGTGGAAGAGCTAAGTATTGAAAAGGCCCATGGGCAGACAGCTGGTGAAGGAAGTAGCTGCAATATCCCACAGCATAGAATAATTGAGTTACATAATTTACGTGTGTCCCATTTCAAGTATAACTAATACCAAAAAATCCAAATCTTAAAACCTACAAATAAGTGCATGAGGACTACAAACATATGTGTATTACAAACAGATGTTTGTTTCATAAACAGACTGACTCACCATGAACTTCTTAAGCCCATGGTTATTAATTTCTGTAGGTTTTCAGACTCTTGTGAGAAATTAAAGAAACCTATGCACCCTTTTCCCATAAAATTATATTCACACATATATGCACAAAATTTCGCTTAGAGTGTTGGGGTTTTCACAGAACTGCTAAGGAGCTTGTACATACAATGCAATCTATTGGGCTTGATGTGAAGAATAAATAGACATAATCACTTCCTTCTAAGCTTAGAACCTATAAGAAAGAAGACTGGACCAAGGCACCTGGGTGGCTCAGTGACATGTCTGACTCTTAATTTCAGCTCAGGTCATGAGCTCACAGTTCATGAGTTTGAGCTCTGCATCTGACTCTGTGCTGACAGTGTGAAGCCTGCTTGGGATCCTCTCTGCCTCCCTTTCTTTCTGCCCTTCCCCTGCTCGTGCTCTCTCAAAATAAATAAACTTTAAAAAAAGAAAGAAGACTGTACCATATAAAATGGACTATATTAAGGGTTATAATAAAAGACATACAGTGTATCAATAAATGTATTTATAATCAAATAACATTTTATCAGGTATGATGGACAGGTATTAACCAGATCTATTTGAGTTACTTCAAAGACTGTACTCTAATATCTTTATAAAAATTACTTCAAAAATGTATATGTGTTGTTATACTTGAAATCTATTGGGAACTTCTGCATAACTACATAAGAAGGCAGAGTAAGGATCAATTATGTCTGATAAGAACAGTGTTGTCAAAACTGACATCAAAGAGAAGGTGACATTTAAATGGAGCCCTGAGTGTGGCTTGAAAAGAATTTTAATAGGTGAGAAGACACAACATTAATGTGTTAGGAATTGTGACCAATGGAAGGTGAACCAGCAATAAATATTCTACCTCTCTGGAATTGAAAGTCATCGGCATTTATCAAAATTTAGAAACACATCAAATGCATAGGTGATAGGTCTATTTGAAAGCTGTCTTCTCCTGTCTTTGCTCATATTCTCATAATTTTATCTTCAGAAATGCACTATCTTTTCAAAAGGGGTCTTTGCAAACTCTATCTGAAATGTTTTGTTGGCTGTTCAGACCTTGGGCAGTGATGGCCTTCCCCTATAGCAGGAGACTGAAATGGAAAGACAGGGCAACATGAGGGCACATGTACCAACTTCTAAACCCTGACCTTGGCCCAGGGAGAGAAGGTTGTGATGCAGCTAAAGGAAATGAAGTTACAAAGGGACATGGTTCTTAGGTCAGGAGGGACAAAGATGGAGAATTTCACTTTGCAAAAGCAGGTCCTAGAAAATCTCAGCTTTTATAGTGCTTTGCGTGGAATAGCCTTGCAAAAAAGTATTTCTTGAGTAAGTGAAAATTCTAACTGCAAGGAATGCCTAAAGTCAAGCTCCTCACCATTCACTTAACAATGGGAACTGGAGTTACTTGGTCATCTGTTTTTGTTTTTGTTTTTATCAAAATTCTGTTATGAATATCTAGACCAAGTGTTTTAAAAAATTAGATCTGTTTTAAATTAGAACTGTTTCTGTTTCAAACGAAATCTAATCTAAGGCTTGAAGCTAGTCTGGTTACAGCAGAGTAGCTTAGCAGGAGTGGGGAGGGGAAGCAGGACCCACTACTCAGCTCTCCTCCATCTAATATGTGAGCCATGGACCAGCAACATCAGCCTCACCTGGAGCTGGTGAGAAATGCAGCATCTCAGGATTCACCCCAGACCTACTGAGTCAGAATTTATATTTTGATAAGATCCCATGTGATTCAAATGCAAATAAAAGTTTGTTAAGCTCTGCTCTAAGGAAACTTCAGCCTTGTGTTGTACAATGTTTATCAATGAAAAAGATGGACCAGAGGTTGAGATTATTTTCATTTTGAGATGGAAATAAATTACAAGTGGTATTATTCCCTGGAAATTTAGGAAGCAGGGAGGGACCCCATGATAGATCGTCTCCTGCCAAAGATAGAGGCAGGTCAATTCCCTCTGAATACCCTCAGGTCCGGTGGACTTGGCAGGAATCATGGTACTTTGTCTCTGGTGCTTAAGTTTCACTGCTGGGCATCTTCCCTCAGGTCCCATCCTCCCCACTGAAATCACGGAAACTGTTTCAGAAGCATCAATTTCCCTTTCCCCCAGTCCACAGCAGGCAACCACGATAGTACCTTGAAAGGCACTGGCATCCTCATCACTGATGTATTTCTCTGGGCCATCCTGGAGACATAATTAGGAGGTAGGTGAGCAGGTTAATAAATCCACTCCAATAGTTCTATCTCCTTGTGTTTGTATGCTTCTCTTAAACATGTCTAAGAATTACTGGCATTTTCACTTAATTTCTACCTACATTTCTGTCAATTAAACAGCAAGCAGAATCCTCCCTAGCCATTCAAGAATCTAAAAATCTCAAATAACCGGGCACCTAGGTGGCTCAGTCAGCTGAGCATCCAACTCTTGATATTGGCTTGGGTCATGATCCCAGGGTCGTGAGATAAGGCCCTGTGATGGGCTCTGCCCTAAGGATAGAGCCTGCTTAAGATTCTCTCTCCCCCTTTCCCTCTGTCCCCCCCCCCCCCCCGGCACTCTCTCTCTCTAAAAAATAAATAAAATAAAATAAAATAAAATAAAACAAAATAAAATAAAATTTCAAATAAGTGTACCCATATTGATAAATCTTGCCACAAAATCATTGCAGAGGAACTGTGATCCTGAGGTCCTTAAAGCTAAAATAGTTTTAGGCAGGGGCGCCTGGGTGGCTCAGTCGGTTAAGCGTCTGATTTCGGCTCAGGTCATGATCTCACAGTTCGTGGGTTTGAGCCCCGCATCGGGCTCTGTGTTGACAGCTCAGACCCTGGAGCCTGCTTCAGATTCTGTATCTCCCTCTCTCTCTGACCCTCCCCTGCTCATGCTCTCTCTCTCTCTCTCTCTCTCTCTCTCAGAAATAAATAAAAGCATTAAAAATAAATAAAAGTTAAAAAAAATAGTTTTAGGCAATCCACCCAAGTCCTACTCAATTCATATAACTAACCAACCAAACAAAGAAAACCCAACTAAGCAAACAAAGAAATAAGCCAACAGACTTTTTGTCCGATAGCAAGAAGTCATTTGATTGCTACTGAGGACTCACATCACTATTAGGGAGTCATGTCCTCACACCCATTTCCAGGGGCGGTTCAGAGACACAAAATGAAGGATGTGTCACCTTTGAAGAAAGAGGCTGTAACAATGACACAAGTGCACAATATTAATCTTCCCTTTGCCACCTTGAAAAGAGGCCTCTGGCCAATATGAAATTAATTCTCCTGTCATTGGATTCTGGATCTATGCTAATGGGGATGCCTAGGGGCCAGGAATGTCCCTGTGGTTTAGCAGATAGAGGGGCCCTTAGGAAGTTTACCTGATTAAAAAAAGTTTCAGATCAAGTGTGTCCTTCCGAGGACTCAATGCATCCTTGAAGTCATCTGTGGTTATTGTCCTAGTGTCTGGACTGTATATTTGAAATAGATATATGTGGGAATCCCCACATTGTCTCCCTGACCTGGGGAATGAGGGTTATTACAGCAGGAAGACTCAAGGGGAGGCCTATGGAACCATCCCTCATCCAACTAAAATAATCAGTCAAACACAGGTTATCATCCAAAGGGAAATTTCTAAGAAGATTACCATTTGAAAGATGCAGGTGTCAGGACTCCTATCACACCCTCTTTCAACTCACTCTTGGCCTGTATAGAAGACAGACATATGCCTTGGAGAACCACAGTGGACCATGATACAATCAATCAAATGATGATCCTAATTGCAGATGATATTTCAGATAGAGACTATTTATTGGAGCAAATCAGTATAAGTGCTAGAACTTGGCATATAGCTATTATTGATCTAGAAAACACTTCTTCCTTTTACCATAAGCAGAGAATACCAAAACCATTTTTATGTCACCTGGCAGAGACAGCAATACACTTTCACTGCCTTTCTCAAGATGACATCACTTCTATGCCTCTGTGTCATGTTTAATCTGTAGAACATCTCACCACTAATCCACTACATTGAGAATATAATGCTGATAAGACAGCAGGAAATAGCAGACACCTAGATACTTTGATGTGATAAGTGTATTGGGAAGTGGGAGATAAGCTCCATAAATATGTTAGAGTATGGTGGTTTAATCAAGTTTCCAATGTATTGTATAGCATTCTGGCATGATAGGATATACCATCTGAAATTAGATACAAGTTCTGTGCTTTGCACCCCCACCATTAATTAAGAGGTGCAAAGCTTGGTTAATATCTTTCTAATATGAAGATAACTGATTCCAAATGTAGTTGTACTAATCCAACTCATGTACTGGGTAACCACAAGGTTGCCAGTTTTGCATGGGGCCCAAAGCAAGAAAAGTTCTTTTTTTCCCCCCAGCTGGTTAATGCTACAGTACAAAAAGCTTTATCACTTAGGATTTATGATATAGTACCTCAAAATTTCTGCAATAGAACACTGCTATATGGAGCCTGTAGCAAGACCTGGTGGAGAAAATATCACAGGCCCCCCGAGTTTGGAATAAGTCCATGTCTGTCCCTTTGAGAAGCAGCTGTTGCCTTGCTGCCTAGTACCTTTTAGAGTCTGAATGCACATGAAACTTGAGTTGTGCATCATGAACTTGTTTTGACCTATGCACCCACCACTCAGTCATATCCAAAAGTACTTCATCATCAGTAACAGTGAAATATCCAAACTGGACCTGAGCTGGTCTTGAAAGTATAATAACATTCGCAAGTGGCATCTTGTCCCATGGCATCCAGTCCTACAGTATCACCAGCTATCTTTCAACCTACACCTATGACCTCATAGGTGATATAACAGGACCGGATGACTGAGGAAGAAAACTTGATATCAATCTGCAGATAGTTCTGCATGATGCGTGGATTCTGGTCAGAGTGTTATGGAACCTGGTCTGGATCACCCAGCGGAAGAACCAAGCGGCACTTGGGGATCTTGGAAGGCAGGAGGTTTATTTCACACCAGCGGACTCAGAGGAGATCACTGTCCAGAGAGCTGAGTCCTGAGCATAAGCGAGGGGGACAATTATATTCTATTACTTCTGCATTAGTTGGCACGTGGCAAGCCGGGCAGAAAGAACCTAGAAGGGGAATCTTCCAGCGGAAACTGAAATTCCCCTATCAGTCCTGTCGGCCATAATTTTTCCTATCAAGAGGAAGGCCACTATAGCATTATATCCCCAAAAGAGAAATGGCCCTGAAGCACGATGGGGAAGGGAAGTTGTCTCAAGGGCAGAATTTTAAGTGGTGCATCTGATTTCCACTTTACCTGGAAGGAAAGGAGGCTGGATATCCAGATCTACATTTGGATTTTTGTAGGCAGTGTCTGGATGCGGTTAGGACATGGAAAGCTCAGAATAAGAGAATTACTGACATGAAGGTTTAGGATAAATATTGTGGCTGGAACTCTCAAAAAAGTCCCAGAGCATGGAGAATCTTATCTCACGTAATATTCACCAAAAGATCCCTCAGCAGAGGTAGGTAGCATGGCCCAGTCTGTGGATGCCATTCAGTCTCTTTCTCCAGTCACCCACACCTGGGAGGAACAGCCAGTCACCTGGTGAAAAGTTGATAGTATTAAACTCCTTTCATGATAGAGGAGGAAATGTTTCTTCCTCATGAGAGAAGATACTTTCAAAATTCTTTACTTCTTCTAAAGACATCATCAATGGGCTGACTGAATTATGTTTCATCTGGTATTCTACTCAACTTTGCTTCTGACCAAGGAATTTCATTTTACACCAAAAGAAGAGAGTCCATGGCTTTTCCCAAGGAGCAAACTAGTTTTATTATGTTTCTCAACCCTGAGAAGTGGCCAATCTTAAAGAATGTGGAATGGTCTATGGAAAAGTCACAGCACCAAGTGAGAGACAACACTCTGTGAGTCCACACTGCTGCCTTAAAGGAGATTGGATGTGTCTTGAACCAGTGATAAATATATCCAGTATACAGTAAGTGGGACAGCAAACCTCACTATTAATCTTATAGACCACTTGCAATAGTCATATAAATCCACCAGATCTCAGACCCCTCATATATAAAGGTTTCCATCAATCTATAGGTAAAGAATCCCAATAAAGTGAAGCTGTGAATTAAGGCAAAAAAAAAAAATAGAATGGGTAGTAGAGGAATTTATACATACTAACTGTGGACTTCTGGCCTATTATAATACTATAATAACTCCTTTTGTGTTTTGTTTCTCTGTTAGGTATGAACTAACCAACTAGTATGCATATTAAGCAATTTTCCTTTTTTCCTCACTTTTTCCTCTATTTTGGATAGAGTATATTGTTGGTTGTTAACTGTTGTATTTTGATGTTTGGATTTGGGAAATTAAAATAGGATTGGAGCTGAACTGGAGGAGAGAACATTGCCAGATGCCAAAGGCTATCAGGAGAGGAGTTGGGGTATCTTCTCTTAAGGAAAGGATGAACATATTTGTACATCAATAGTTACATTATGTGAGGGAAGCATGTTACTACTGTTGCTGGTGAGAAGTTCACCACAGAAGCAGTGGTGTATGTAGATGTTGAATTGCCTAATAGTAGGACTGCAGTGGGTCCCATGGACCAGCTCCCAGCATCCATTCTGGCTTCCTGGCAGTGTGCCAACCCACCCTACCAAGGCCAGAAAGATGAAAGTTGTATTTCCCATATTGCGTTGCCACTCAGATTTGTCAACTTGATGCACTCAGGCCACACATGAATTGGAAAGTGAGAGGAGTAGAAAGAAGCAGGTGTGAAGTATCATTTGGGATATGGATCTTGGCAAGGCTGTTACCAGCATCCTGTTTGGGCAGCTCCCTTCAGTTCTCCTGATTGCTGCAGCGGCCAGCATTCTGATCCTTTGCCTTCTGCTGTTCCAGTGGCAAAGCTCCCACTCATAGCTGAAGCTACAAATATGAGTTTGAGGGCTGAGAATTGTTGGGACTTCCACATAGAGAGCTAACATCTAAGTCCTGGTATCCTGATGCTCTGGGAGGGGTCAATGTTGACAAAAGAAGCTCCAGAAACATAAAAACTGATTTCTATTAATTTAGGCACCCTAGAATAGTTATAGACACTATACTGAGAAATGAAAAGAATATACCAATTGTAAAAGCCTATTATGTAAATGGTATTTTTCAAAAGGCTTTGGAAAATGCATTGGTCTAGTGAGTCATTATGACCTTTTACCTCTGAAAACAATTGTATGTTAGTGCTCAAAAGACACATTGTATTTGTATTTAACAATGTGAAATCACTACAAATATAAATGTGCCCTCATGGCTGAGAGGCTGCATGCCCAGTGGTTTGGTGGACTAGAGCAGGTGACCTGGGTTCAAACAGTGTGTCTACTGCTTGCCAATTACGAGATGTTAAGCAAGTTCCCTACCCTCCCTGGGCATTATTTTCTGATTCTGTAAATTGGGGATAATTATAGTACCTGGATCACAGGGGTGCTGTGAAGATGAACTGAATTCATGTATGAAAAATGCTTGACATAGTTTCTGGGGACTAGTAAATACTTCACACATGTTTGCTGTTATTATTGTTATTATTATTTTACATTAACATATTGGCTTCTGGGCTTAATGGTAAAAGTAAGATGCAGAAAATACGAGGACAGAAAAAAACTAAGGACACACTACGCTTTGTTGGAGACAATATAATACTTTTAGGTCTCAAATGTCTACTAGACATAATTCCTTATAGGAGTACCTGATGTTGTGTTGCCAGCCCACAAGGCTGATGTGCCTATGGGAATCCCATTTCATGGAGAATTTGTTATTTCCATGACATGCTGCTGCAGCCAGGAAGTTCTCTGGCCCAGAATCAGCATACCTGTGGGCAAGGTCTGCCTCTATCACTGTTACTTACTCATTGTGAGTTTAGTGCTCTGGACTTTAGTTCTATGCTCCACTGAGTGAATCTATTAGCTGGAAGTAGTAAATCCTTCTGAACCACCCCTCAGGGATTTCATCAGGCTGGATATAATTATGGGTATGAACATCTTCTGTGAGACTTCAAAGGACATGTGAGAATAAAGGGTGCCCCCATGCTCATGGCCATTGGTCAGTGCTGGTCTATGTCTGCACTGTATAATATAGTAGCTGCCAGGTTTATGTGGCTATTGAGCACTTACAATGCTGGTATAACTGAGGCATTGAGTTTTACATTTTATCTATTTTTTTTAAATGTTTATTTATTTTTGAGAGAGAGACAGGCCATCTGTACAACTGGGGGTGGAGGAACAGAGACAGAGTGAGAGAGGGAGAGAGAGAGAATCCCAAGTAGGTTCCATATTGCCAGTGTAGAGCCTGACACGGGGCTTGAACTCACAAACTGTGAGATCATGACTTGAGCAGAAAGCAAGAGTCCGACGCTTAACCGACTGAGCCACCTAGGCACCCAACATTTTATCTATTTTTAAATGGTTTAGATTTAAGTAGCCATACGTGGCTAGTGACAGAACATTGGACCACAGAACTCTGGACTGTTAACTCCAAAAATTCAGGAACTGTATCTTTCTTTTCCCCCACTGTGACCAGAATGCTCAGGTACCTGGATATTGCTCCCTAAAAGAACGTGTTAAGTAAATTAACGTACCAATGACCAAAAGTCTGGCTTCTATCATTTCCATATATGTGAAAAGTTGATCATTCTGTTTCTGTTGGTATTGCCCAGAATGATGCTAACTTCTCAGGACAATGTGGCAAGGATGGAAAAGGAGAGAAAGACAAATGTTAGATCTACTCCAGCAGATTCTGTCTCCTCAGGTCTGCAAATGAGAACTCATAGCGGTCATTGCAAGGTCACATGTAGAACCTGGTAAATCAACTCTGAAGAACTACTTTGTCCAGTATAATGTCAGTGCTGTATCTGATCTCACTGGATCCATCTTGGAGGGCACCCCTGCCCAGTTTACTGTGTTTTTGCTTCAACATCCAGCATCTGTAGTTCTTCTTGGCAAGACTGACCTCAGACTCATCTATTCCATCCTGCAGCACACAAAGAGCTAGAAGCAGCTAAGAACTTCCAGGTACTCTTAACCATTGAATGAAGGATACACAAGCATGAAGGCTCAGCTCTGCAGTTGTAGGGTTGGGAGACTGTGAAGTGTAATCTACATTCCAGGGTTCCCTGCAGGATTGGGCTGAAGCTGTACTGGGTAGACTTTGCCCGAACATGCATCCTTTCTGGCGTCCTCCCTTTCTTGTTTTTTTTTTTTTTAATGTTTTATTTATTTCTAGGAGAGAGAGAAAGACAGCGTGAGCAGGGGAGGGTCAGAGAGAGAGGGAGACACAGACTGAAACAGGCTCCAGGCTCTGAGCTGGCAGTCAGCACAGAGCCCAACGTGGGGCTCGAACCCACGAACCGCGAGATCATGACCTAAGCAAAAGTCGGACGCTTAACCGACTAAGCCACCCAGGTGCCCCAATCCCTTTCTTGTTTTTGCTGCCCCTGCTCCTTATTGCTTTCCCCAGGAGTCCTTCCTTGAAAATGGGTTGCACACAAATCCTCCTCCAAAGATTTGCTCTTGTCCTCAAGAACCTGACATAAGTAGACACTTTGCTAAACAAACTCAA
Source organism: Crocuta crocuta (assembly GCF_008692635.1). NCBI lineage: Eukaryota > Metazoa > Chordata > Mammalia > Carnivora > Hyaenidae > Crocuta > Crocuta crocuta. Next base: position 3,201,116 of record NW_027530974.1, read on the forward strand.
GAAAAGGCTAAGTAATTAAGAAGATTACAGATTTGCTAACTGAATCTATAAGTAATATCTCTCAAGGCATAGCACTCACCCCTAATACTCTTAGGGAACAAAGTTGAAGTTTAAATGTCACTGGGTGAACCAAGAATCAGAGCCAAGTGTGAGAGGATTTTCAGTGATGTTTCTATTAACACCAAGTACCCTGACAACTAACCAGTCATCATGAGAGAAATATCCTGGAGACGTTGTACTGGAGCCAACCTCCTTCCCCTTCCGCAGAGACACACAGATACATTCTTTGGCTCCCTTCAGGGTATATGCCCAGAAAACCCCACCCTTTGCTTTGGATGACACAGTAGGATCTCAGGCTGTGACCACATACTAGAACTGTAACATAGTCAGTTCTCTTTCAGTCTCTGCCTTCCAGGCATGTTTTCTTAAGGCTACACCCTCATCTCCATGTTAGTCAGGATTCTCCAGAGAAACAAAACCATAGGATGTATAATAGAAAGATAGGTTTATTTTAAGGAATTGGCTCATGCAATTGTGAGGGCTGGCAAGTCTGAGATTTGCAGAGCAGGCAGCAAGCTGTAGGCTCAAAGAAGAGTTGACATGTAGCTCGAGTCTGAAAGCATCTGGGAACAGAATTTCCTCTTCCTCGGGGGAAGTTGTTTTTTTTCTCTTCAAGCCTTTAATTGATTGGAAAGGCCCAACCACATTGTAGAGGGTAATCTGCTTTACTCAAACTCTACTCATTTAAATATTAATCTCATCTAAAAAAATAATGCTTTCATGGCAACATTTAGACTGATGTTTGACAAAACTTAGGTACCGTGGCTGAGCCAAGTAGATGCATAAAATCAATCATCACAGCCACCTTGATTGAATTGTTTTGCACATAAATTTAGCATGCAGTCTGTCCTCCCTTATGGAAACATGGTCAGCTCACTAGTGTTCCCAGAAAAAAGCCATCACTCCATGTGTTTAATCTCTATTATCTTATGTTGGGTCTTATTGACTTCTGCTTTCTGACTTGAATCCCAAATTTGCAAGTCAATATATTATCTTCTTGATTTGAAATGTTGCCTACCAAAGAAGTTCATTAGAGACTCAGTACCCCAGAGTTTTATTAGGGAATGGTCATGTAGGCATCGTCTGAAGGTTGAGTTTTTTTAAAAGATGCAAAGGCAATTTTGGAGAGAGGATAGCGTTTCAACACATGTTACTTAAAAATTGGATATCCAGAGCGCCTGGGTGGTTCAGTCAGTTAAGCATCCGACTTTGGCTCAGGTTATGATCTCATGGTTTGTGGGTTCGAGTGCCACGTTTGGCACTGTGCTGACAGCTCAGAACCCAGAACCTGCTTTAGATTCTGTCTCCCTCTTTCTCTGCCCCTCCCCAGCTCTTGCTCTTTCTCTCTCTTTCAAAAATAAATAAAAATTAAAAAAAATTTTTTTCAATTGGATATCCAGGGGCGCTTGGGTGGCTCAGTCAGTTAAGTGTCCAACTTTGACTCAGGTCATGATCTCATGGTCTGCAGGTTCAAGCCCTGTGTTGGGCTCCATGCTAACAGCTTTGAGCCTGGAATCTGCTTCAGATTCTATGATTCACTCTCTCTTTGGCCCTCCCCCACTCATGCTTTGTCTCTCTCTCTCTCTCTCTGTCTCTCTCTCTCTCAAAAATAAATAAACATAAAAAATATTTAAAAAGTACTTGAATATCCATAAGCCACAAAATGAACACTTACCCAATCTCATGCCTTATATAAAAGTTAACTCAACTTCTGGATTTCTAATCCAACATGGAAAGAGCTTGGAAGTCATCACTCCCACCCTATAACAAGGAAAAAGTTGAGCAAACTGGTAATCCACAACTCTTCTGAGACCCACCAGAAAACTGAGGTCACAGGGCAAATTGTTGCCCCCAAACTTGAAAGACAGGTAAATGCAGATCATAGCCTGAATTATAGCTAACTGGAAGCAGAAGCCACTGGAGCAAGTAAATAATGGACAGGAAAGCCTCAGTGGTAATCGACTAATTCTTTGAGGCTGAGTGTGGACTAGCTTCAGATCCAAAAACTCCTTGGGGCTTTTGGCAGCTGAGGAGAAAGGTGGTGGTGTCCACACTTTCATGAATTTTCAGGAAAGAGGAAAGCCTCACCACATTCTCAGGAAAGAGGAAAACTAACCATTCTGAAATATGCCTGCAGAACATCTCTTCTTATTAATGAAGGCCTTCCCTCAAAGGAAACTACCAGACTTAACAAATGTGGGGGAAAGGAAATCCCAACTCTAGCCCCCTATAGCCTTCTTGTCCCACCTCAGGCAGAATAAAAAGCTGAGAAATACTTGTGAAGGTCACAGCCCAGAGGAACAGGCTCACTAAAAGACTGAATCCTACTCACAGGACCCACCACATCTTACCACCAAACCAGCAGTTTCTTGTAGATTAACAGGTATTATGGCTGGAAGAACTGTGAGGCTAAGACTCTATTTAAGGAGTCTTAAATAGGAGTCTATGAAAGCCCCAAGATAACAGAATGAAATGCAAAACAAGAACACTAGGGGAAATTGAAGACTTGGAAAGCTACAGGTAAGGTACATTAAACACAACATAACTCCTAGTGAGATAAACATAAAATTTTACATTAAAGACCTTTTACCTCAGTTCCTATTGCCAATAGGAAGCCATGTCTGGTTTTCAAAATAAAATTAAAAGCTTGCTAAAGATTTTTTTTTTAAATCTAAGGGACAAAGCAAACTTCAGAACAGGATTCAGATATGAACAGCAATTTAAAAGAACTGAATAATGTGCTAAAGTCTCTAATGGAAAAAAGGGGGCAACATGCAAGAACAGATGGCTAATATAAACCAAGAGAAATAAGCTCCAAGAAATAAACCCAAAAGTAAATTCTAGAAATCAAAAAAACACTATCACAGAAATGAAGAATGTCTTTGATGGGTTTGTTTGTACACTGGACATAGCCAAGGAAAGAATTAGTGAACTTTAAGCTATACCAACAGAAATTTCCAAAACTTAAATGCAAAAAGAAAAAATAATTAAAAAGAACATAATACCCAATAACTGTGGGATAATTACAAATTACAATTGTGTGTTAACATACACATAATGAGAATACCAAAAAGAGAAGAAAAAGAGGAATGAACAGAAGAAATACTTGAAGTAATAAAGGTGGAAATTTTTCAAAAATTAATTACAAAAACCAAATTATGGATCCAAAGGGCAGAGAATACCAATCAAGATAAATACTAAAAAATCTATACCTAGGCATAGCATATTCATACTGTAGAAAAACAAAGACAAAGAGAAAATCTTGAAAGAAGTCAAGGTGGGGGTGAGAGCAGCAGACATTTTACCTATAGAGGAGCAAAGATACGAATTACATCAGAGTTCTGTTCAGACTTTTTTCACAGTTAACATGATTCTCTAAATAGCATATCTGAAAAAACTGACAAAAACTTCTGGCACTAATAAAAGATTATAGCAAGGTTGCAAGATACAAGGTTAATATACAAAAGTCAATTACTTTCCTTTACACCAGCAATGAACAAGTAGAATTTGAAATTTAAAACACAATACCATTCACATTATTAAAATATTTTTGTATTTATCTAATAAACCATGTACAAGACCTATATGAGGGAAACTATAATACTCTGATGAACAATTTCAAAGTAGAAATAAATGGAGAGATATTCCATGGTCCTGGATAGGAAGACTCAATATTGTCAAGATAGCAGTTCTTCACAACTTGATCTATAGATTCAATGCAACCCCAATAAAAATCCTAGCAAATTACTTTGTGGATATTGACAAACTGACCCTAAAGTTAAACGGAGAGGCAATAGACCCAGAATAGCCAACACAACATTTAAGGAGAAGAGCAAAGTTCTTTAAGATTTACTATAAAGCTACTATAATTAGGACAATGTGGTATCAGTGAAAGAATAGACAAATAGATCAATAACAGAATAGAGAGTCCAGAAATAAACCCACATAAAGAGTCAAGTGATATTTGATGAAGGTGCAAAGGCAGTACAATAGAAAATAGTCTTTTCCACAAACAGTGCTGGAACAACTGAATATTCACATGCAAAAAAAATTAATCTAGACACAGACCTTTACACACTTCACAAAATGTTAATTCAAAATCTCATATTTAAATATAAAATTCAAAGCTATAAAACTCCTAGAAGATAAAATAGGTGAAAACCTAGATGACTTTGAGTATGACAATGAATTTTATTTATTTGTTTGTTTGTTTGTTATTTTTTAGAGAGAGAGAGAGAGAGCTTGAGCAGGAGAGAAGGACAGAGGGAGACAAAGAGAGAGAAAGAGAGAGGGAGAGAGAATCTCCACACTGTGGAGCCTGACATGGGGCTCTATCCCATGAACCTGGAAACATGACCAAAGCTATAATCAAGACAGAAACTCAACAAACTGAGCTACCCAGGTGCTCCAGCCATGACTTTTTAGATACAATACTGAAGGCATGATCCATGAAAGGAAGACATGATAAGCTAGATTTGTTAAAATTAAAGAGAAAATGCCAAGAGAATGAGAAAAAAAAAGCCACAGACTGAGAGAAAATGTTTACAAAAGATGCATCTGATTAAGTACTGTTTTCCAAATATACAAAGAACTCTTAAAATTCAACAATAAGCAGGCGAGCCTGGGTGGCTCAGTCAGTTGAGCATCCAACTTTGGCTCAGGTCATTCATGATCTCACAGCTCGTGAGTTTTAGCCCTGCATCAGGCTCTGTGCTAACAGCTCAGAACCTGGAGCCTCCTTAAGATTCTGTGTCTCTCTCACTCTCTGCCCCTCCCCAACTCGCACTATGTCTGTCTGTCCGTCTCTCTCAAAATAAATAAACATTAAAATTTTTTTAGATAAAAAAAATTCAACAATAAGTAAACAAACAAACATTGGGCCAACTGCCTTAACAGATGCCTCATCAAAGAAGATATACAGATGGCAAATAAACATATGCAAACATCATATGTCATCAAGGAAATAAAAATTAAAACAGCAATGAGCACTATACACCTCTTAGAATGGCCAAAATCCAGAATATTGACAACACCAACTTCTAGTGAGGATATGGAGTAACAGGAATTCTGATTCATTGTTAGTAGAAATGCAATATGGCACAGTTATTTTAGAAGATAGTTTGGCAGTTTCTTACAAAATTAAACATAATGTTGCCATATGACCAGCAATAGCACTCCTTGGTATTTACCAAAAAAAGTTGAAAACTTATGTCCACACAAAAACCTACACAAGGATATTTAGAGCAGCTTTGTTCATGATTGCCAAAACCTGGGAGCAACCAAGATGTCCTTTAGTGGGTGAATGGATGAATAAACTGTGGTTCATCCAGACAATGAAATATTCAGCACCAAGGGCCATCAAACCATGAAAAGACATGGAGGTCCCTTAAATGTATATTATTAAGTGAAAGAAGTCACTCTAAAAGTACTGCATGATTCTAATTCTATGTCATCCTGAAAAAAGCAAAACTATGGAAGCAGTGAAAAGATCAGTGGCTGCCAGGGATTAGCGGGGGGTGGTGGGAAGAAGGGGTGAGTAGGTGGAACACTGAAGATTTTTAAAGCAGTAGAAATACTCTGTATGATATCATAATGATGGATATATACCATTATAGCATATACATAGCATGTACAACACCAAGAGTGAAGTATAATGTAAATTATGGACATTGGGTAATTATGGTGTGTCAGTGTAGGTTAGTCAATTGTGACAAATACAGCACTCTGATAAGGAATGTTGATAATGGGGGGGGGGTGATGTATCTGTAAGGGTAAGAGGTATATGGGAAATCTCTGTACCTTCCTCTTAATCTTGCTGTAAACCTAAAACTGTTCTTAAAAAAAAATAGTCTTATAAAAATAAAATACTGCTGGGTGCCTGGGTGGCTCAGTCAGTTAAGTGTCCAACTTCAGCTCAGGTCATGATTTCACAGCTTGGGAGTTCAAGCCCCATGTTGGGCTCTGTGCTGACAGCTCAAAGCCTAGATCCTGCTTCAGATTCTGTGTCTCCCTCTCTCTCTGCCCACCCCCGCTGGTGTCTGTCTCTCTCTTTCAAAAATAAATAAACATTAAGAAAACTTTTAAAAGAACATATTGCTATTTATATTAGCATCAACTAAAAATGAAATAGGCTTAAAGCTAATAAAATATTCATAGGATCTACGTGAGGACAACTACAAATCTCTGGTAAAAGAAATTGTAAAACATATCTAAATATGAGGTGCCTGGGTGGCAAAGTCACTTAAACATCCAGCTTCAGCTCAGGTCATGATCTTGTGGTCTGTGAGTTAAAGCCCTGCATAGGGCTCTGTGCTAACAGCTCAGAGTCTAGATCCTGCTTCAGATTTCGTGTTTCCCTCTCTCTCTGCCCCTCCCCTGCTCATGCTCTGTCTCTCTCACTCTCAAATATGAATAAAAGTTAAAAAAAAATTTAGGGGTGCCTTCAATCGGTGGCTCAATCGGTTAAACGTCCAGCTTCGGTTCAGGTCATGATCTCACGGTTCCGTGGGTTCGAGCCCCATGTCGGGCTCTGTGCTAACAGCCAGTTCAGAGCCTGGAGACTGTTTCGGATTATGTGTCTCCCTCTCTCTGACCTTCCACTGCTCGCTCGCTCGCTCTCTCTCTGTCTCTCCCTCTCTCTCAGAAATAAATTAAAAAAAACATAAAAAAATTAAAAGAAATTTTTTAAATAAAAAGATCTAAATGAATGGAAAGATATCCATGTTCATGGATAGGAAGACTCAATATTGTTAAGATGTCAGATCTACCTAACTTGATCTATAAATTCAATATAGTCACTATCAAAATTCCATCCAGTTATTCTGTAGATGTTGAAAATGATTCCAAAGTTAATATGGAGAGGTAAAAAACCCAGAATAGCCAACACAATACTGAAAAAAAAAGAAAGTCAGGGAACTAATATTACCTGACTTTAAACTTACTATAAAGCAACAGTAATCAAGACAGCATGATATTGGTGAAAGAATGGACAGATTGAGCAGTGGAACAGAATTGAGGGCCAAGAAATAAACTCTCACAAATATAATCAACTAATCTTTAACAGAAGAACAAAGGCAAGTCAATGGCTAAAGGACAGTCTTTTTAACAATAATGCAAATAAAATCTGGACATCCATATGTAAAAAAAGGGAAGGTAATATCTAAATTAAAATTCTCCTTGGGGGGCGCCCTGGGTGGCTCAGTCAGTTAAGTGTCTGACTTTGCCTCAGGTCATAATCTTTCAGTCTGTGAGTTCAAGCCCTGTGTCCGGCTCTGTGCTGACAGTTCAGAGCCTGAAGCTGGCACGCCTCTGTGTGTGTGTCTCTCTGTCCCTCTCCTGCTCTCACTCAGGTCATGATCTCTCTCTCTGTCTTAAAAATAAATAAACATTTAAAAAAATCTTGCAGGGGCGCCTGGGTGGCTCAGTCTGTTAAGCATCCGACTCTTGGTTTCAGCTTGTGACATAATCTCACAGGCATCTCGGAGCCTGCTTGGACTTCTCTATCTCCCTCTCTCTCTGTCTATTCCCCACTATGCTCTCTCTGTCTCTCAAAATAAATAAATATATACATATATATTTTAAAAATCCTCCTGAAGCTTGAATTACTAGTACTGGAGGCTTTCCTGAGAACAAGTTTGGAAGCAAGAAGTGAGGGGGTAAGCATTGGTCACCACAAGGTTGTTGTGTTATGTTTGGGTAGAGGTGGGAGGGGGACATCTGGGAAAACAATGTCATTGGAATGAGAAAGAAACGCAGAAACTGGAGACTGAGGTCCTTGAAGAAAACCTTTCACCCCACATTACCAAGCTGCACCTCTCCCTTACCCCTGTATTTGATGACATCTTTCATGAATCCATTATCTTCAGAAAGGGTCACCTGCGAAGAGTCTTCCTGGTACCCAGTTCACCTGAGTGAGCAGGTGAGGCCCAGCTCAGCACCACAACCTGGGAATCCTTATGTTGCATCCTTGTCTGGAATGTGTTGGGAATTATTTCCCTCCTAGTTGAGTGTAAAGCAAGAGTGCCCGGCTCATGCTGAGAAGCCTGCACAACCTTCCTGGGTCCCCCTTTGCCTTCCTGGAACTCCAACCTGCTTCTCTTTGAGCAAGGTCTGCCCACTGGCACCACATCTTGGTGCCACAAATGGATCTTTGGTATTCTGGTTAATTAATCTCATCAAAGTGTTTCCTTCTCCTCAGAGTATTTCTCACATTTGGGTTTGATAGAACATCAGGTCCAGGGGGAAAAGGCAGCACAAAAAATGTCTGTTTATCCACCCACCAAACTACCTTTCCCTCCAGAAACAGCAGGCTGAGGGAGATATCGTCTGCTGTCATTTTGATTCCTTTAGTCCTGAGGTCATGAATAGTAATATATGCAAATAGGCCACACTTCCCCTGACATTGGTCAATAATCTATTACCAAATAAAATCTTACCTGGAGGCTCTCGCTCAGCCCCTAGTGAACAAATCAGGGTTCTAAACCTCAATTAAACCCTCATTGTTCTGGGTGGTATCTCTCCTGGCAAGACTGTCCTTTGAAATTCCGATTCCTTGCACAAATAACATTCAGGCCTGACATCCCCCATCTCAAGTTTGCTAGTCCAGCTATCTGAGATTAAATTATGCATTTGTTCAGACTGCAGAAAGCTAGCATAGCTTGTGTCATTCAACTCATCCTGCACCAGAAATCAACTCCGATTCATTATTTGCATTTCTAGATCACAGGGCCAAAACAAGTTGTTAGTTTCCCTCCATCTCCTTCTTTTAAAAAATGTGCCTGGAAGCCTTTAGCTGATGTGACAAATGTGAAAAAGCTGGGGCATGCTGAAGTTTAAAGTTGGTGCTGGCTTTCATCATTGCCTGAATTTTTCCAAGCAGCTTTTGAAGCAGGAGGAACTAAGTTTTCTTGAAAGAGTAAATTTCCCACAGAGAAGTCACCCGTGCACCTTGGATGTTGAAACTTTGTAGTCCTGGCTCTACGTGCATGTTTCCACAACACTGAGTCCTGAGGCTAGGTTTAGTCTGGGATGTTTTAACAGCAGAAGAGCTCAGTTTGGGGACATTCTTTCTAACTATGGTAATATTTTTTTTCAAGCCAGATGATCTGGCAAGTTTTGTGTTTCTAACATCATGACAAGCCCCAAAAGATATTAGAATAAAATGGCATTTTGTTAAGGTATTATTTTTAGAAATAATACCTCAGGGGCACCCCTGAGGTAGGCCCCACACTTTGGGGGACCACTCTCACCTTCCCCTAGATGTGTCCTTCCTTAAAGGGCCGGGCATTCCAGGAGGTGAGGGGAAAGTTCCACTTGAGGACAAATTCCCCTTTAATGACTATGCCCCAAGGGGTGGCCGAGGGGAGGCTGTTTGCGGGGGAGCAGGGGAGGAAAAGTCAATACATATCCTGATGAAGCTAGAGATGCAGAGAGGAGAAGGGAGGTGAGTGGCACATTGGGTAGGATGTTCCTTTGTAGGGGACAGGCCTCTCAAATTATACCTTTAATGAACTGTATCTTTTGAAAACAATAAAACCGTATGAAATAGCTGGGGCACCTGGGTGGCTCAGTTGGTTAAGCGTCCGACTTCGGCTCAGGTCATGATCTCACGGTTTGTCGGTTCGAGCCCCGCATCGGGCTCTGTGCTGACTGCCAGCTCAGAGCCTGGAGCCTGTTTCGGATTCTGTATCTCCCTCTCTCTCTGACCCTCCCTTACTCACGCTGTCTCTCTCTCTCAGAAATAAATAAAACATTTTAAAAAAAAACATATGAAATAGCAACTATATCAGAAAATGCAGAATAAAGGGCACCATTTGACAGCATGAGGCATTTTTACCAATGGCACTACCAAGATGGATTTGGAAGGCTAAATCCAGGCCAATCCTTCACAAACCTACGAAGGAGGTCCAGATGGGCACCTCCTATCTCCTCCCTGACCCCTCCTCTCTCAGGGCTCCTTGGCTGCCTTAAGCAGCATCTTGTTTGCTTCTCCATCCCTTACCTGACAGAAGTTCCTGTTGAAGTGTTAAACAACCATGGAGATATTGATAGAATAATGCCTTATGATGCGATGTCCTGGCAATCTTTACATTGACAAAGGAATTCTTGCTCCAACCCAGAGTCTCACCAAACTTGTAAAATATATAAATATTAAAGAAGGTCATCATTTCTCCTTACAAGGGAGTGGAGAGCCCATGGGTGTGAGGAAATGCTTTGGCAGACCAAAGGGCAGGTTGGTTGGTTAACACACATGGATGAAAGTGCAAGTTGTAGGCAACTGTTGGACTCAGCAGAGTCCTGCTGGAGAGAGTCTGATTCACCAGAGGAAAAGGTCCACCAGCACTCAACATAGAGGAGGGAGAAAAGGAGCTGGGCAAGTCATATGGGTACCTTTCCTTTCAGAAAACTCCATCTTCCTTGATAAATCAACAAAGAAGAGAATCTTTCAGGTGAGCACTGGACGGCTAGAAAAGGATATTTTATGAAAGATGGATTCCCATTCCTCTAAAATGCCTTGCTCCCGCCATCATGCTGTGCCCCCCTCCACCTCCCGGGGAAGGTTAAGGACTTTCTTTCAATTCCCCAAGCACTATAGTAGCACTCTTAGAATGTCCTCACCAGAATTCACCAAAATCCCAGGGCCATGTTTCTCAAAGCACAGGCTTCAGAAGAGCTGTGTCATAACCACCTGGAGCCCTGTGCAGACCTACTGAATGGAAATCTGGAGGTCAGTGGTTTTCCAGCTGTGGACACCCAACCACTCTCTGCAGCATCACATGGGAACTTTTCAGAAACCGATCCTCATTCTCAGGTCCATCCCAGACCTCCTGAATCAGACATTCTGGGAGTAGGACCCAGAAATATGTGTTAGCAAGCCCTCCAGGGGATTCTGATGGGGAGTAGTGGTTTGCTGTAGGGGCAAAGCCCAGCAATTTTAGGGAGCTCCCCAGGTGCTTTTTGACACATAGGTCAATTGAGTAAATGTGGAAATTATAGGGAAACAAAGAAAGTCCCATGAGTCTACATAATGTGACTCAGGGATATCGAAGGATCATTCTCTGTGCTGACAAGCCCCCTTTATAGTCTTGCAAGTCTCTTCTCACTCTGCCCTGCCTTCACTTGTGACATGACATCTTCAATACCCTCATTAAAAGAGAGTTCTTTTTAAGCTTAGACCCTTTGAGTCTGTACCAAGAAAGACAAATCCGTTGCTTATTCCTAACTGTGGCCTGCCCTCCTTGTTTTATTATTTTCTTTTTTTTT
>NW_027530974.1:3212475-3302185 GCF_008692635.1 Crocuta crocuta
GTTAGAAGTCTCTCTCAGTGGATTCTGCGTCTTTTTTCTCCCAATCTCTCAGGTTTTGTAAGGTTTCCAATGGCTTCAGATCTTTTCTGTGTGATGTATGGGCGCGAGTGCAAGTACGGAGCTCCTTACTTCTCCGCCATCTTGCCCTCTACCGCTTTAAAAGGATTTATGTTCCCCAGTGTGAACCCTAAAAGACCCCGAAACACTTTCCTCTCTGTCCTCAGGCTGAGCTCCCTCTTTCTGCCCATCTTCTTTTCAGGATGATACCAGCCAGCAAACCACCTGTCTGAAGATGGAGATCTCTCACGGAGGGGACTTTGCAGCCTTCCTCCTGGAAGGTGATCTCTGACGTGGGCCTTGGACCGGGCACCCAGGCTCTCCTGCCGGTGCGGGCGGCGCTGGCCCAGCAACGGGGTGCAGGCTCGGGAGAGGTGGGAGGAGACCCCTTCCCGTCCGCCTCCTCCGTCTTATTAGCAGAGACGCGTTAATCTGTTTTATTATTTTCTGATTATACATCTCTTTCCAAATAAGTGACCCTGGAGATAAAATAAAATCGGGGTTTGTTGAATGAAGAAGTAGCTCCTAATGGAATCTTCGCATGGAGTCTCTGTAATAGCTGTGTTTTCTAGGGGCATCTGGGTGGCTCAGTTGGTTAAGCCTCTGACTTCAGCTCAGGTCCTGATCTCACAGTGTGTGAGTTAAAGCCTCTCGTCGGCCTTTGTGCTGACAGCTCAGAGCCTGGAGCCTGCTTCGGATTCTGTGTCTCCCTCTCTCTGCCCCTCCCCCACTCATGCTCTGTCTCTCAAAAATAAATAAATATAAAAAAAATTTTTTTTAAATAACTGTTTTCTAGTTTCTGTCTGTATTTGATACTTAGACATCATGGGGCCCTGAGGACCCTGGAGTGACTGCCCCACGCAGAACTAGCCAATTTGAGATACTAAGACTTACCTGTGCGTGTGCCTTTTGTGTATAAACCAATCAGCTGGAGCCTGCACCCGACCACTTAAAGGTTCTCACTCTTTAGGCCAATCACCCCAGGGCTGGGAACCTGACCACAGGAACTGTCCTGTGCCCCAGCTCACCTGAAACTCTTCAATCTAGTCAACCCTAAACCTGTTCACCTTGTCTCACTCATTCCTTCCCACAGAAAACACAAATTTAATAAATAAATAAAGGCTCTCACCACACTTTCTTCCACACCCTCTGCCTCAAGACTGACCCTGGTGCTTTGCCATGTAGCCCCATGTCATGGCATGCCCTGCATCCTGGGATCAGTGACAATAGGCAGCTGTCTCTTCAATGGCTGCCACCTGCAGGTCTGTTGATCTCACCCTGCTGAATAATAATAAAGCCTACTATTTAAAACACACTCTACCTTCCTTTAGGAAGCAAGTGGGCAGCTCTGGAGACTCTAACCTTTGGGCTGACCCCCAAGCTGTGTGGCATGGGGTATGGGGAGAGGGTGTGCCCTCCCCACACTGAGAGTAGGATTGCATTACCTGACTCTCTCAGGAGCACAGCTTCCTCTCCCCCAGTGATTTCCCTGGAAAATTATTTCCTCTGTCCCCACAGAAGGGAAAGCATGCCGAGGCAGTGACTGAATGAGCACTGGAGGGGGTGTGGTGGTTACTTGACACCGAGGCCAGTCTGCCCAGTCCTCCACTAACTGCTGTGAGACCTTGGACAATTTACTTAAATCTGCTTGTGTCTCAGTTTTCTCAGCTGTAAAATGGGGATAAAACCCCACTCACTTCCTGTAAGGAATAAAAGAGACAACATATATATGGCTTCCAGAACTATGCCTAATCCATAGGGATGGTCAATAAATGTTAGCTAGGGGTAAGGCATACTCTAGCCACGTCCCATTGATCTCCTGTTCCTAGTAATGTCACTACCAGGAAGCCCTTTAATTTTGGAGACTTTAAGGAGTAAGAAACTTCAGTATTACATGTGGGCATGAAAACCTGTGCTGTTGAGTGACGGTGGTCATGAGCCAATTTGGGGATGCAGACGGCCACCTAAGATGGATCCTTGGATGAAAGAGACTCCACTCCCTGTCTACCCCATCTTCTGATTGTCATTTCTTTCCCAACAGCAATGGTTTTCAAAGTGTGGTCCCTGGACCAGCAGCATCAGCATTACCTTAGAGCTTGTTAGAAATGCAAATTCTTGCCCCCACCCTGCCCCTGGTGCCCATACCAGCCACTCTGGGTTTGAGGTCCAGCCATCTGCACTGTAACAATCCCTGCAGGTGATTCACATGCAAACTCAAGTCTGAGAACCACAACTCTACAGGAGTCAAACCACACCTGCCCTGCTGGGTCTGGAGCTAGTTTGGGGACTAGGGCAACTTCCTCTAAGGGTTTGGAATCAGATTTCTAAAGCCTCAAATAAATAAAGACAATATGCCAACCTCTCAAACCTGCTGTCCCCAGGCCCATCCAATTTGCATCAGTCCTGCAGATGATGAACATTCCACCTAACAGTTCTCTAGTCTGCGACATCTGCTTCAGGTACCCCCCAGTCTCGATTTTTAGCCCTTCCTGTGGACAGTCTTGCCCAGCAGCACTCAAATATGCTGAAGCTTCTACCACCAGAGTCACCACTTTTAAATGGTCATCACGTCCTGTCTTTCCCAGATCAAACTCGCCAGTGGCACCTTATTGCACACATAAAATAGAATGTTTGACAGTAGAAACAGACTGTTTGACATGGATGTGATGGTTAATTTTATATGTGAACTTGATGTCAATTTGGCTAAATGTTATTTTAAGGTGTGTCTGTCAAGGTGTTTCTGGAAGAAATCAACATTTGAATCAGTGGACTGAGTAAAGCAGATGGCTTTTCCCAGTGTGGGTGAGCCTCATCCAATCCATTGAAGGCCTGAACAACAACAGAAAAGACAGAGGTAGGGAGAACCATCTCTCTGCTTGGCTGCTTAATTTAGGACTTTGGCCTTCTCCTGCCTTCAGGCAGGGACTTATAGTACACATTCAGCTCTCTTGCTTCTCAGGCCTTTCGACTTTGACTGGAACTCCATCACCAGCTTTCCTGGACAGATTATGAAACTTCTTAGCCTCCATAATCAGGTGAGCCAATTCCTTATAATAAATCTCATACTGGGCGGCTGGGTGGCTTAGTCGGTTAAGCGCCCGACTTTCGCTTAGGTCATGATCTCGCGGTTCGTGGGGGTTCGAGCCCCGCGTCGGGCTCTGTGCTGACTGCCAGCTCAGAGCCTGGAGCCTGTTTCAGTCTGTGACTCCCTCTCTCTCTGACCCTCCCCTGCTCACGCTGTCTCTCTCTCTCTCTCTCCTAGAAATAATTAAACGTTAAAAAAAAATCTCATACTAGTTTTGTTTCCCTAGTGTACCCTGAATAATACACTGGATGCACAATGCAGACACTTCTTCATCCCAGAGACCTTACATGGCAATCATTGTTTAGACTTCCTGAGCTCTTCCCTGGGGTTTGGGGGCACAAATGCCTCTGTTTCTGGATCCTAAACTTATCTAGGTGATTCTCTCCCTACCTCCCTCTCCCTACACAGCCCCCTGTAGAGCCCCCTCACACTGGCATCTAACTCTCCTGCTTCACCTCTGCTCTTCATCCTCCTCCTTAGTCCAGGAAAATGCATGCATGCTTTGGAGGGGAGGAATCACCGGGCAGATTCTGGTTGGTGATGTAGTCTTCCAAATCTATCAGCAGTTGAAGTTCAAAAGGTAAGAATTTTATTCATGGCATTGTCATTCTACTATTATATCCATTCTCTGAAAACAAAAACAAAAACAGGTGGCTAACTGAGTAGGAGGATATACAGGGAGAAAAGGAAGCAACAGTTAACATTTCAAAGTGTCTTTCTCACCTCATAGGTTTAATAATGCAGATAAAAATTCTATCTTAGTAGATCTAAATTGTAGCCAACTAATGGAAATGATGGTCAAGGGCACAATCCGACAAAATGTTTAAGAGTGATAGTGACTACCTGACTCATATAGTGGCAGGTCTCTCCTATGGCAACCCAAATGAAGCTGATGCAGCAGATGCACCCAAATTCTTCACAGCTTTCAAGACTGTTGCTTTCCCCAGCTCCTTTTCTTCCACTGGACACATGGCAACCCAGAATAAAGACCATACTTTCCAGCCTCTCTTGCAGCTAGATGTAGCCTTGGTTCTGGCCAGTGAAATACGAGCATAGGTGTTGTGCGGTAGTTTAAAGAAACACTCCTTAGAAACAATGTATGCACTTTGTGTTTTTCCCACTTTCCACTTTGTTGGCTGCAATGTAGATGTAATGGCTAGAGCTACAGCAGTATTTTAGAACCGTTAGGTGGAAGCCACATAGCAATGATAATGGAGAATTAGGAAAGAAAGAGCCTGGGCCTTTGGTGAAAATGAAACTAGAACATCAACCTTGACCTGCCTATATTTACCTGAGAGGAATATTTTTGTCTTGTTTAAGGTTCTGCTACTGTGGATTTTTTTCTCATTTTTAGCCGAACCTAATCTTAAGATACAATTTGGTACCAGGAATGGGATTCTAGAGGTGACTTATTGAAAACTATGTGGCAGGTGGTAATAAGGACTCACAATTTCAGGCTGGAAAGATGGAAATTCCTATTATGTCAACTGCAAAATAGTTGACAAAATTATCTGTGAGCAATGCCATGCTAAGCCACACTGGAACCTGAGACACAAGGAAGAGTCAGCAATATGGATCCCATCTTCATCTAAAATTTTGATACTTTGTCACAGATTATTTGTGTTAATTTTTATTTTTTAAATATATCTCATTGAGGGGCACCTCAGTGGCTCAGTCGGTTAAGTGTACACCTCTTGATTTTGGCTAAGATTATGATCTCAGGGTCATGGAATCAAGTCCCACATTGGGCTCCATGCTGTGCGTGGAGCCTGCTTCAGATCTCTCCCTCTGCCCCTTCCCTGCTCACATGGTCACACACTCTCTCTTTCTCTCTCTCTTCCTCAAAAAAAAAATCTCATTGAAATATTTATCTTTATCTTGATTACTGGGGAGGGGGGTGGATGCCCCTTCAAACTTTCTATTCGAGGTTAGAGCTTCACTCTCCTCATCCCAGTCCCAGCCCTGCCCATGAGGTCACTTCACATGCTGTCCAAGGATGTACCAGTAGGAGAGATTTAGAATGTTTATGTGTGTTGGCAACTTCTGACACTTTCAACAAAGTCCAACAAGAAAGAATAACTTTGATTATAGCCAGCTTATCTATAGACCGAGTTGAAGAGGGTAACTTTGCAAAGTGAGACTTTTTGCTTGTGTTCTGCAATCTGACTTCACAGAAAGTTACTCACTGAGACTTTCTGAACTGAAAATGTCAACTCCTTCTGCAGCCCAAGCTTATATTATAAGCAGTGACTTCAAAGTGACAGCCTGTGACCACAAGTCTTTTTTTAAAGTAACTTCCTAATTTAGGTTATCTCCACTGGACAACAGGAGCCTCTGCAGCAACAAAGTCAAATTAAGGTTTTTGTCTTTCCACTTCCCACTATAAGCCTATAGCATCAGATGGACTCAAGGAAGCCACCATCATGTTGCAAGAGAAGCAGATGCGCAGAGCAAGAGGCTGCTGATTCAGTCCTCAGGTTCAAACTTTGTCTAGACAGATATTCATTTGTGATTATCTGCACAAGAAACTGATTAAAGCCAAATAGATGGAAAGCTTAAACTTTTGAGAACATCAAACCACTAAGAAATCACACAACTGGCCTGAAATTGCCTGAACTGTTCAATCCTTGAGCAGCTCTCCAAACTCCAAATGTGGAGTGGAAGTATGTGGAAGTATGTGCAACCCATAAAAGGGCACCTTCTCCAATGCCCCCATCAGACATCCCTATAAAAGACAACACACAAGGAAGTGCTGTCCCCAATCTCCCCACGAGAGGGCAGATCCACAGACTGCAGAACATAGTGACCACGTGATCATAACCCACAGAGCAGACCCAGGAATGAAGGGGAAAATGATGCTTCTCTACTCTGTGTAGGATGTCTCCTTGAAAATATAATAAACCCAACAAACGGTTCAAACTTTTGATTTTAGCAGTCAAAGGTCATGAGCCTTCTGACCATTTGGGCCTATAAATACTTCCAACATAAACTTCCAAGTCTCTCACAGGGGGTTGCAGGAGACAATCCCAGCAGATGAGAGAAGATTTAATGTTCTCTTTCCTACTTTTCTGTATAAATGTGTGAAGTTCAATCTAGACTTTGTAGACACTGTCGTTCTACCTGCCATGCATGTGTTACATTAATGCTTACTCAATACTAAATTGTGTTCTCTCTTTTGTAGTGCTATGGAGGGTCTTTTAATGGCTGGATTGGTTTACTCCAATAGGAGCTGCCAGATGGACTAGCCAGGGAACACACTCTCCTCACAGAGAAGAGCATCTTCCTGCTCTATCTCCAGGGACAGATACTGGTGCTTCCCATTCTTTCTTTATTTATTGAATTTTTTTCTGAAATTTTTATTGTGATTACCTTGTTCCTACTCAACATTGTATTTTGGGTGTGTGGTGGGGAGATATTTTATCTCTGATTTATAGGTCCCCAGAACATAAGGTATCTATTGGGATTGAGGAAAAAGGCATCACCCAGAGATATTAAGCTATGTTTTAAAATATAAGTTTAATTTATTAGGGGTGCCTGGGTGGCTCAGTCGGTTAAGTGTCCGACTTCAGCTCAAGTCATGATCGCATGGTCCGTGACTTCAATCCTCACGTTGAGTTTTGTGCTGACAGCTCAGAACATGGAGCCTGCTTTGGATTCTGTGTCTCCATCTCTCTCTGCTCCTCCCCCACTCTCACTTTGTCTCTCTCAAAAATAAGTAAACTAAAATTTTTTTAATAAGTAAAACTAAATATAGGTTTTATGATTATTTAGGCCTACAGATCAGGAAACAACAATCCTTGAAAAGACAGTTTGGTACTCACAGATCCCTAGAGGAAGGGGTACACCAGACATAGGGGCCACACGGGAAAGCACCAGTATCATTCTGGAGGCAGAAGTAGGGAGCTGTGGTTTCTGGGGGAAGAAATGGGCAAGGCAAGCTAAGCGGGCTTAGGACTGTCTAAACTGAAAGATTTCGGTGGGCACTAGACCATAGAGGCTGCTCCTATTGTCTAGTACCTGGCCCTGATTAAGACAAGTGGATAGTGGCCCAAATGTGAGAGCCTGATAAGAAAAATGGAGTTGTGGGCTCTGGATTAGTTGGTTTGCATCTGAAAGGCACACTATAGGTAAGTCATTTACTATTTGTAGGAATTGGCTAGACTTGGGAAGAGTAGTCCTTCCAGAGCCAGCAAGACCCCAGATGGAGCTGGGACAGTCACCTTGGCTCATGAGGCAGAAGCTATATGCTGAGAATAGCAGACCCACAAAACAGAGAACCAAATCCATGATGATCATGGACCCTGGGCTGCCTTTATAAAAATATAGATAAATATTTATCTCCTTTAATTCACTGATCTTTTCAATTTTCTGACACTCACAGAGGAACCTAAGTTAACTAATAAAATAAGCTAGATAAATCCAAGATGCTTCAGGGGCTCTTAGGATCGTATTACATTTGGACATCAGTCTAATATCCAAAGCAATTGCAAAGCTATTTAAGCCTCTCAAATAGTCTCTTAAAAATGCCAAAGTGGGTTTTTATTCACAACACAAGCACAGTTATTAAAAACTTCTTTTTCTTTCTCTTACAGGGTAAACAGAGCAGCAGCCCCAAATCTAACTTCCTCTGCTGTCCTTTCTCAATTCCTCTCTATCCCCTTATTTTTCCCTACCTGTTTCTGCTCCATTTCTGGATCTATATTTTTTTCCCTTTGTATAAGAGTTTCTGCTCTTTGAAATAGAAATAAATAATTTCAAGTTCTTTTCAATCCTATATCACCATGTTGATCAACACAACACAAGTCACAGCCTCAAAGCAACAACAAAACATTCTTCTTTTAGAAGAGAACCAGAAGGGGCACCTGGGTGGCTCAGCTGGTTAAGTATCCAACTCTTGATTTTGGTTCAGGTCATGACCTCAATCAAAGTTTGAGAGTTTGGGCCCCAAATTCAGATCTGTACTTAAAGTATACAGCCTGCTTGGGATCCTCTCTCTCCCTCTTTCTCTGCCCTTCCTCACACTCTGTATCTCTCTCAAAAATAGATAAATAAACTTTAAAAAATTCTTAAAGAGAGAACTGCAAATACTCAGGTGTTAGCTCTTTTTCTCTTTGTCAGTCTTTGCTTGGGGTTGGTAAATTTGAGAAATTCTAGAACCCCAGAAGTCTACTCTAGTTTAAGAAACACCACATTAAAAGTAAAGGGTTGTCACTTTAAGCCATTACTTAATACCACCATGACCATGAATGTAAATGTTGCTTCTAAGGTACTTATCCAGATAATCTAAAACATGTTTACTTTATCATTATCAAGATAAAATCACAAAATTTAAATATTCTCATAAAGTTCCTTTGGATGACGCAGAATATATCTGCATACTTGCAGAGGCCTGAAACATCTAATGAAGAAATACTAGTGTAATTTATTTCATACATTTTGAAAGTTTGATCACATTTTCAAGAGTTATAGAAAGGGAAAAACTTCCTCAGGAGTTTTGGATATTAGTTGCTTTTACCATAAAACAGAATTAATAATGGCCACATAGTATTTATTATTGAACTAAATGGGAAAATGTGTATGGAAGTGCTCAGAAAATTTCAAAGCTTCGTACAAATATAAAGATTTTATGTAATGTGAGTTCATAAGTTCATGACAGACCAAAAGTCAACGGATTTTTTTAAAAATGGTAATCAGTCCCTGCAGGATATACTTTAAAAGAACTAAAGAAAAAAGAAGACACCAATAATTTCTGGTCCACAGGCCAGATATTTTGCTTTTTTATAAACTTTTTAATACAGTAGATCTTATTGATATTGCTTTTCTGCTAAGCAGAAATATTGTGGGAACAGATGCAGAAAAAAATAGATAAATATGTGGGTCTAGTAGAGAAGTTGAAACAAACGTGAAATTAAAGAACATCAAAACAAAGCCAATAATCATCTCTGAGATTATGATGATACTACATGTGCCAATTAAGCATCCCAAGATGGATCATATCCATTAACTATCACCGGTCAATTCAGAAAGTACCAGTTCTGGATACCTTCCAACCTAACTGGATATTTTTGTTCCTCCAAGAGATAATTACAATGTGCTTATCTTACGTTATGTACACATTGAGATCAAGTTCATCTGAAAATATACTAATAAGTATCCTGGGACTCACTCAACTTGGAGAACATTTTCCTCTATAAAAATGAGGTATATTCAGGTACAGAAATGATATCCCTGACTATAGTCCAGATAAACAAATGAAGGCATGTGAGGTGAAACTAAGTGACCCAGGAGCAAAGCTAATTATTTTAGAACACATCTAAAGAATGTTCTTTGAACAACAGTTTTACTCTTTATTATCTAATCATTTTCAGATGGTCTTGAATTCAGTTTTACCAGTATTTTGTCTAGGATTTTTGCATCAGTGTTGATCAGGGATATTGGACTATAGGTGTGGCATGAAGCCAACATCCTAGGCGACAAAGTTGTGGTACATTGGTATCACACTGGTAATGTATCAAGGAGATGGAAGGTAAGTACTCAGGGCAGATAAAATGGGGAGGCTGTACATATTGCATAGCAGAAGGGGTGGAATCTTGCAGGTGGTCTAACTAATCTACTGGACTCTCTAGGAAGTTATCCATCTGCTTCTATAGATGTCTTATATATTCATAACAGAATGGCTAAGCAAACAGAATCTGAGATCTCACCCTCTTTGGTGGATTAGTGATTGTCTAGATTAGTGTTGTCCAGAGAAAAGGACATGGACCCAGACAGTGCATAAGGCAATTCATTGAGATTTGGGGAAAAAATTAGAATTTCTATCTATATTAACTTTAACATTTTTATTATGGTAAAATATACATAACGTAAAATGTACCATTTTAACCATTTTTAAGTGTATGGCTCAGTGTCACTAACTCTGATTGTTATACCACCATCATCACCATCTCTGGAACATTTTCATCTTCCCAAACTGAAACTTCATCCTCATTTAACACTAATTCCTACAATCCCCTCTCTCCCAGCCTGTGGCAACCTCCATTCTTCTTTCTGTCGCTATGAATTTGACTACTCTAGGGACCTAATATGAGTTAAATCATACAATATTTTTCCTCTTGTGGCTGGTTTATTTTATTTACCATAATGTCATCAAGGTTCATCCACATTGCATCCTGTGTCACGATTTCCTTCCTTGTAAGGCTGAATACTATTTCATTGTATGTATATGCCACATTTTGTTTATCCATTCATCTGTTGTTGGACACTGGTTGCTTCCACCTTTTGGTTATTATAGATAATGCTGCTGTGACCATGGGCTGTACAAATATATGTTTTAGTCCCTGCTTTAATTTTTGGAGGTATATACCCAGAATCGGAATTAGGGAGTAATATGGTAATTCTATATTTAAGTTTTTGAGAAACCACCATACTGTCTACCACTGCAACTTAACCAATTTAAGTTTATATTCCTTTATGTTCCTACCAATAGAGCACAAGGGTTCCAATTTTGTCACATCCTCATCAATACATTATTTTCTGTGTTTTTTAAAAATAATAACCACACTAATGTGCAAAGTAGTATTTCATTGTGGTTTTGACATGCAGCTCCCTCGTTTCTTTTTCACGCATCTATTGGCCATTTATATATCTTTTTTAGAGAAATGTCTATTCGAGTTTCTTGTCCATTTTTAAATTGGATTCTTTTGTTTGTGGAAATTCTCTATACATTCTGTGTATTAATCTCTTATCAGATATATGATTAGCAAATGTTTTCTCCCATTTTATGGATTGCCTTTTTACTTTGTTGTTACTTTCTTTTGATGCACAAAAAATTTATAATTTTTGATGTATTCCAATTTACCTATATTTTCTTTTGCTGCCTATGCTTTTGGTGTCGTATCCAAGAAATCTTTGCCAAATCCAATGTCATAAAGATTTTCCCTGTGTTTTCTTCTATTAGTTTTATAGTTTTCTTCCACATGTTTAGGCCTTTGGCCCACTTTGAATTAACTTTCTGTGTGTGGTGTAAGGTAATGGTACAACTTTATTCTTTTGCTTGTGGGATATTCAGTTTCTGGCACCATATGTTGAAAAGACTTCTCTCCCCATTGAATGGTGTTGACACCTGTGTCAAAATTTATTTTCTATGTTTGAGTAATATTTTATTTATTATATATATTCATTCAAATATCTTCCTTATCCATTCATCCATGGATGGACACTTGTGCTGCTTCCATATCTTGGCTATTGTAAATAATGTCGCAATAAACATAAAGGCACATATATCTTTTTTAACTAGTATTTTGTTTTCTTTGGGTAAATACCTAGTAGTGGAATTTCTGGACCATATAGTCATCTCTTTTTAACTTTCTGAGGAACTTCCATACTGTTTCCCACAGTGGCTGCACCAATTTGTATTCCCACCAATAGTCTGTAAGAGTTCCTTTTTCTCCACATCTTTGCCAACAGTTGCTATTTGTCTTTGTTTTTTTTTTTTTAATGTTTTATTTATTTTTGAGGTAGAGAGAGAGCAAGCACAAGTGGGGCAGGGGCAGAGATAGAGGTAACAGAGGACCTGAAGCAGGCTCTGTGCTGACAGCAAGAGACCCTGATGCAAGGCTCTAATTCACAAACCACAAGATCATGACCCAAGCCAAAGTCGGATGCTTAATGGACTGATCCACCCAGGCATCCCTCTTGCCTTTTTATTTTAGCTATCTGACAGGTGTAAGGTGATATCTCATTGTGGTTTTGATTTGCATTTCCCTGATGATTAGTGATGTTGAGCATTACTTTAGGGTTTTTCTCCTTCAAAAATTGATTTTTATTTATTAATTATATTATATTACATTATTTTATTTTTTATTACTATTTTGAATTTAAATTCAAGTTAGTTAAATACAGTATAATAATGATTTCAGGAATAGGATTTAGTGAGTCATCATTTACATACAACACCCAGGGCTCATCCTAACAAGTGCCTCTTTAATGCTCATCCCCCATTTAGCCTATTCCCTCCCATCCAACACCCCTCTGGCAACCCTCAGTTTGTTCTCTGCATTTAAGAGTTTCTTACAGGGGCGTCTGGGTGGCTTAGTCGGTTAAGCGTCCGACTTTCGCTTAGGTCATGATCTCGCGGTTTGTGGGTTCGAGCCCCGCGTCGGGCTCTGTGCTGACTGCCAGCTCAGAGCCTGGAGCCTGTTTCAGTCTGTGACTCCCTCTCTCTCTGACCCTCCCCTGCTCACGCTGTCTCTCTCTCTCTCTCTCTCCTAGAAATAAATAAAACATTAAAAAAAAAGAGTTGCTTACAATTTGTCTCCCTTACCCTATGTTCATCTGTTTTGTTTCTTAAATTCTACATATGAGTATAATCATGATATTTATTATTCTCTGACTGACTTATTTAGCTTAGTATAATACTAAATTCTATCCACGTTGTTGCAAATGACAAGATTTCATTCTCTTTGACCATCAAGTAATATTCCATTGTATACATATTTATATATTATTTATTTTTATTTTATTTCTTTATCCATTCATCAATTGATGGCCATTTGGGCTCTTTCCATAATTTGACTATTGTCAATAGTGCTGCTATCAATATTGGGGTGGATGTGCCCATTCAAATCAGTATTTTTGTATCCTTTGGGTAACATATGTGGTCATGTCTTCTACAAACAGATAATTTTACTTCTTCCTTTCCAGTTTGAATACCTTTTATTTTTTATCCTTGCCTTATTGCTCTAACTAAGACTTTCAGTATCATGTTGGGTAGAAGTTGCAAAAGCAGGCACCCTTGTTTTGTTCATGGTTTTAGAGGAAAAGCCTTTCATTTGTCAACACTGAGTTTGATGTTACTGTGAGTTTTTCATGTAAGGTCTCTATGTTGAGGTAGCATCCTTCTATTTCTAGCTTCATATACAACTTTTATGTTTAGATAGTTTTCTTCTATTACTTGTTTGTTGAGTGTTTTTTTTTATCATAGAACAGTTGCTGAATTTTGTCAAATGCTTTCTCTTTATCAGTTGAGATGATGTGTGTTTATTTTTTCTTCATTCTGTTAATGTGGTGTATTGCCTTGATTGATTTTCACATGTTGAACCATCCTTGCATTCCAGAGGTAAATCTCACTTGCTAATGGGGATAAATCATTTTCATATGGTCTTGAATTTGGGCTTGGTAGTATTTTATCTAGGATTTTTGCATTGATATTTATCAGAATAGTATTCTGTAATTTTCATTTCTTGTAGTGTTTTTATATGATTTGGTATCAATGCTAGTCCCATAGAGTGAGTTAGAAAGTGTTCTCTCGAATTTTTAGGAGAGTTTGAGAAATATCATTGTTGATTTTTCTTTAATGTTTGACAGAATTTACCAGGGAAGCCATCTGATCCCGTACTTTTCTTTGTTAGGAGGTTTTTGATTACTAATTCAATCTCCTTACTAGTTCCAAATCTACTTAGATTTTCTGTTTCTTCATGATTTAGTCATCATATGTTATGTATCTAGGAACTCATCCATTTCATCTAAATTACCCAATTTGTTGGTGTGCAATTGTTCATAGTTAACTCATAATCATTTTTATTTCTGTAAAATTAGTAGAAAAAAATTTCTTCCTTCCTTCCTTCCTTGCTTTCTCTCTTTCTTTCATTCTTTCTCTCTCTTTTTTTTTTTTTTAATATTTTATTTATTTCCAGGAGAGAGAGAGAGAGTCAGCGTGAGCAGGGGAGGACCAGAGAGAGAGGGAGTCACAGACGCTGAAACAGGCTCCAGGCTCTGAGCTGGCAGTCAGCACAGAGCCCGACGCGGGGCTCGAACCCACGAACCGCGAGATCATGACCTAAGCGAAAGTCGGACGCTTAACCGACTAAGCCACTCAGGCGCCCCTCTCTCTTTCTTTTTTGAGAGACTGTGCATGCATAGGGGAGAGGGCCAGAAAGAGGGAGAGAGAGAATCCCATGCTGAGCACGGAGCCTGACAGTGCACTTGATCCCATGACCCTGGGATCATGACCTTAGCCAAAATCAAGAGTCAGACAGCCAACTGAGACACCCCGGTGCCTCCCTTCTTTCATTTTTGATTTTAGTTAGTCCATTCTTCCTTAGTTAATCTAGCTAAAGATTTGTCAATTTAGTGGATCTTTATGTAGCTCTTGGTTTTGTTTATTTTTTAAATTGGTTTTCTATTCTCCATTTTAATTATCTCTAATCTTTATTTTTTCCTTCCTTCTGCTAGCTTTGGTTTAGTTAGCTCTTCTTTCTCAAATTCATTAAGATATAATATTAGGTTGTTGATTTGAGATCTTTCTTTTTAAATGCATTTATAGCTATAAAGTTCCCTTTTAGCAGTGCTTTTGCTGCATCCCATAACTTCGAATACATTGTGTTTTCATTTTCACTTGTCTCAAGATATATTCTAACTTCCCTTGTGATTTCTTCTTTTACCCATTGGTTGTTAAAAGTGTGCTGTTTAATTTCCATATACTGAATTTTCCAGTTTTCCTACTGCTGCTATCTAATTTTATTCTATTGTGATTAGAAAACATACTTTGTATAATTTAAATCTTACTAAATTTATTAAGGCTTGTTTTATAGCCTGACATATGACATATCCTGGAGAATGTTCCATGTTCCCCTGAATAAAAGCATATATTCCACTGTTGTTGGGTAGAATGGCCTGATAAGTCTGTGATGTCCAAATGGTCTATAATGTTGTTTAAGTTCTCTCTTATCTTACTGATTTTCTGCCTGCTTTGGTTGTTCTACCCACTATTGTTATGGGGTATTGAAGTCTCCTATTATTATTGTAGAGTTGTTTATTTTTTACTGTAATTCTGTCAATTTTTTCTTTGTATATTTTAGAGTTCTAATGTTTGGGGCATATATGTTTATAATTATTGTATATTCTTGATGAATTCATCCTTTTATCTTTATTTAATGTCCTTTGTCTCTCATAACAATGTTTTACTTAAAGTCTATTTTGTCTGAGAGTATGAGCACCTCTTCTCTCTTTTGGTAACTATTTGCATGGAATATGTTTCTCTATCTTTTTACTTCCAGCCTATATGTATCTTTAGATCTAAAATGACTCTTGAGGCCCCTGGATGGCTCAGTTGGTCGAACAGCTGACTCTTGATTTCAGCTCAGGTCCTGGTCACATCCCAGGGCTGTGGGACTGAGCCCAGTGTCAGGCTCTGGGCCTAGCATGGAGCCTGCTTAAGATTCTCTCTCTTTCTCTCTCTCTCTCTCTCTCTCCTTCTGTCCTTTCTCCCCAAATCTCTCTCTCTGAAATAAAAAATTAAATAAAAATTAAAAAAAAAATAAAATGACCTCTTGTAGGCAACAGATAGATCCTGTTTTCTCTGTTGTGTATGTGCTTTTTGCTTCAGTTTTTGTTTATGTTTTTTTTTTATTTATCATCCTGCTAATTAATGTCTTTTGATGGTGAGTTTAATTCATTTATTTTTGAGGTTAATTACTGATCGGGAAAGGTTCTGCCATTTTGTTATTTGTTTTCTGTGTATATGACAGCTTTTTGCCTTTAATTCCTTCATTACTGCTTTCTTTTGTGTTTAGCTGATTTTTGTAGTGTCATTTTTATTTCCTTCTCATTTTCTTTTGTGTACTCTATAGATATTTTCCTTTTGTTCCCTATGAGGATTATTTATATGTAATAGTTATATGTATAGTATAAATATAGTTATATACTATAGTATAGTATATAGTATAGTTATATGTATAACTATGTTATATCATAGTAAAGTTAAGGTGATCTATTTTAAATTGATACCAACTTAACTTTTGTTACATACAAAAACTCTACTCCTTTACAGCTTCACTCTCTTTTCCTTTATGTTAATGATATCACAAATTATATCTTTATATATTATGCATCCATTAACCTAGATTTATAATAA
The DNA here is from genome assembly GCF_008692635.1 of Crocuta crocuta. Taxonomy (NCBI): domain Eukaryota; kingdom Metazoa; phylum Chordata; class Mammalia; order Carnivora; family Hyaenidae; genus Crocuta; species Crocuta crocuta. The sequence goes on from NW_027530974.1 coordinate 3,228,531, forward strand.
TTTATGTGCATGTATCTTTTAAATCTTATTGTAGATTAAAATAGAGGTATAAACTAAATTTATTATAACAGTTTTTATATCTTTCCATGTATTTACCTTCACCAGAGAACTTTATATTTTTGTGTGGCTGTCTTAACATTTTATTTATTTTTCTTTCATTTCAACTTTAAATACTTCTTTTAGCATTTCTTGTATGGCAGGTCTAGTGGTGGTAATGAATTCCTTTAGCTTTTCCTTATCTGGGAATGTTTTAATGTCTCCTTCATTTTCAAAGGATAGTTTTGCCAGATACAGAATTCTCAGCTGACATTTGTTTTTCTCTCAGTATTTTTTTCCCTTAATTTTAAAAAGTAATCTCTACACCCAATATGGGGCTTGAAGTCATGACCCCAAGATTAAGAGTTGCATGCTCTACCTTCTGAGCTATCGAGGCACCCCTCTTTCAGCACTTTAAATATGTCATCCCACTACTTTCTGTCATGCAAGGTTTCTGCTGACAAGTACTTCACTAATAATCTTATTGAGAATCTCTTCCACATGATAAGTCACTTGTCTTTTGCTGCTTTCAAGATTCCCTTTGTCTTTATCTTTCAAAAATTTAAATATGAGCTTCAGTGTGTGTCTTTTTAAGTTTATCCTACTTGAAGTTTGTTGACGTTCTTGGATTTGTAGACCCATGTTTTTCCTCAAATTTGGTAAGTGTTCAACCATTATTTCTTCAAATAATTACTCTACTTTCTCCTTCTTGGACTCCCACAACGCATATGTTGCTCTGTTTATGGTGTTCCAGAAATCCATTAGGAATTCACTTTTTCTTATTCTTTTTCTTTTTTGCTCTTCAGACATGGTTATTTCAAATGACTTGTATTCAAGTTTGTTGATTCTTCTGTCTCTTCAAGTCTGCTGTTGAACATCTCTAGTGAATTTTTAAATCCATTAATTGTATCCTTCAGCTCCAGAATTTGTTTAAAAATTATTAATATGTATTGGTTGATACTCATTTTGTTCACATATTGTTTTCCCGATTTCCTCAAGTTATTTCTCCATGCTTTCCTTTAGCTCTTTAGTATATGTAAGACAATAGTTTTAAAGTCTTTGTCTTTTAAGTATGGTGCCTAGGTTTCTTTAGGAATGATTTCTGGAGATAAATGTTTTCCTTGAGTGGGTCATATTTTTCTGTTTCTTTCTATGCCTTGTGAATATTTGTTGAAAATTGGGCATTTGAAAAAGATAACCACTCTTCCTAGCGTTTGCAGATGGGGTGTGGGGACAAAAGCCTTTTGCTAATTATCAGGGCATGCTTTGCGGATCAGAATCAGCTCAGAGTGAAAGCCTAAGGTCTTATCAGGGTTGTGTGTGTGTGTGTGTGTGTGTGTGTGTGTGTGTGTGTGAGAGAGAGAGAGAGAGAGAGAGAGAGAGAGACTCCATCTTGCATGGGCCTGTGTGAAGAGTGGGGGTGGGAGGGGGTTGGAAGATTTCTTTTTAAAAATTTTCCTCTATATACATGACTATGTTTAAATGTCTTGATTTCCCAGAATCTCACCTCCTGTTTTTTTCTTGAGGCCTTAGATGCTCTATTGTATTCTTCTACCTGTAGTCTCTTGCCACAGACATCTGAAGATCTGCAGTCCCCCTGCAGCTTTTACATGCCACAGTGTTTCTCACTGCCTTCTCTGGCCTTTCCTAAGCTGTGATCCAAGTTATGCTACCTTCCCTCGTTGAGCTCCAAATCAGGCAAAACTAAAACCAGTCATCTGAGCAGCCTGCAGACAGGTCATAACATGGTAGATAAGATTTACTCTTCTTCCATCTCAAGGGAGAGAAGCAGGAACTGGCTGCTTATACCTGATCATACTGGTAAGAAGGTGGGGCAAGAACAAGTAAACATGCCATGAAATTCTCTACTGCTTTGAGTGTGGCTTTTTAAGGACTGAACTATTTTTTTTTGTTGCTGCAGATTATTTTTTACTTATTTCCAGATCTCTTATAAAGTTATTTTAGCCAGTGTCTAGTTTTTGTTTTGTTTTAATGTTTCTGTGAAGAAATGAGGGGCTAGAATTTCCTAGTCCACCATGTTGCTGACATTCCCTTATATTAATTTTAATAAAGTTTTTATTTTAGAATAGTTTTACCCCAAAGAATCGCAAAGAGAATTTCCATATGTCACTTTTGGTTCTCCAACATTCACATAGGTTTGTTGGGGTCTGGTAACTAAAGGAGGTGATGTGGAAAGATTGGAGAAATAGAGAAAGAGTAGAAAGCACAAAATGCTACAGGAATCAACAAACCCAAATTCTTTATTCACTGTAAATATTAAAGGTTTATTTAAGCCTTCAGGATGGCTCTGTCCATCACTAATGAGAATCCATGGTCCTAGAAGATAGAGAAGCCATCATCTCAAATGTTGCTAGCCATCATGCCAGGGAGAAGAGAAATAAGGCTCTTCATAATAAAGCTTATTTTGGTCATTTCACTGGCCTAGAGAAATCTTTTGGTCATATCTAACTTCCGTGGAAAAGTTTAATTCTACCATGTGCCTGAAGTCAGAGAGCCAGAAATATTAGAGTTGGAAATATTGGTAATAACAAAGTCTAGGGTATGTGCTTGGTTGTATAAAGAAAAGATAAGGTGGAGGAAAATGGAAATTGAGTAGAGTCAAGGAAATGAGAGTTTAGAGTGTGGAACAGACTATGTGCATATTGAAATCATTAAGAATGCAGACAAAAGAATGTTGAATAAAGTGACAGAAAACCAGGAGCTAAAGTTAATTAGAAATAAGGTAAAATAAACTTAAAGGTCAGGAGATAGTTGTAACACTGAGGGCTAGAAGAGACAAAATGATTTTCAAAGATGGAGTATTTTAGGGAGTGAGTGGGAAGGAAGAGAATTGTCTGAGACAATGATGAGTGGCAAAGAAGATGTTAAGGCCACCTCCAGACCTAGATATCAAAGCACTCTGGGAGGGCAAATAACTATCATGTAAGAGGTCTTTAGAAGAATCAAGTGCTCAGGGGAAATCCAGGTGTCCTCTGAGCAAGAAAGTAAAAACATGACCGAAAGAGAGGTTTAAAGTATAAAAGATTTTGCCAGGTGAGTTACAGAGGGCACAGTGCTGGGTTTTATATGTTGGGAAGTCATGGGAAATGGGGCATGAAAGAGTGTGCTGAGCTATGTGGAGATTCAAGAGCAGGAGATGAGGGGTGACCAAGAGTCTGGGACCACTGATGGAAACAGACATAAACACAGGTAAACATCGTTACGAAAATAGCCTGGGTGAGGAATAGAGGGACAGGTGTCATGGCTCCCTCTTTCCCTCTGTAGATGGAGGCAGGGGGCGGGCTGTCTCTTGGCACTTGTGGGCAGGAATAACAAGGTCTGGGAAGCAAGATCTTAATTTAAGCAATCATGGAACTCTCTCTTTGCCCCCAGATTGGTCAGCTGCACCCGGCCTGGATGAGAGGGAGGCAGAAGTAGAGGAAGCTGAATCAAATGTGGAGACCACTGCTTCTGACAGAAAAAGCCTCAAAAGATACACTCAACAACACATATGTAGCAACTTTTATATATAGCTCCATAAAACTGCTGCTGAAATTTTGATATTCATATGTGGTAGTTGAAGTTCTCTGATTGCTGTATTCTTCTCAGTGGAGCAGAAAGCAAGCGAATCAACGGGAGGAGAAGAGAGAGGGTAAAAATCTGTTGAAACTAAGTCTCTCTAATTCATGAACATTATTGATCTCTCCATTTATTTCAGTTTTCTTTCCCAATAAGTTTTAGAAGGTGTCTCTATAAAAAGTCTACAGACCTTTTGTTAAACTTATTCTGAGGTAATTTGTTTTTGTTAGTATTGTCAGTGTATCATTTTCAAAATCACTTTTTCTGTTTATTGTTGGTTTATAGGAATGATTTGATTTTTGTATATTAATTTACATTCTAGCCACCTTGTTAAACTCTTGTTATTCAAATGATTTTTCTGTGCATTCTTTTGAGTTTTCTGTATAGATAATTATATCACCTGAAAATAATGACAGTTTTGCTCCTTCTGTTCCAAATTTTATTTCTTCTATTTCCTTTTTTAAAAAACCTTAATTTTTGCTGGCTAGGCCTCCATACAATGCAGGATGGAGGCAGTGATCCACTCACTTTTAACTTTAATAATTATATTTTTTATTTTTATAAGTTTTAGCTGTTTCACCTTATAATCTTTTTATAATGGTAATTTGGCATTCTTATTCTTTCCTTATTTTTATTTTCATCTGTTATTGAGTTTAATTCCTCCCTTTATAGGCACTTTATACCCCATATCAGAAAAGCAAAAAAAAATGCCTGATGTCCTTGGGAACCTAAATCTAACATTTATTGTGTTCATTTACTGCTCTCCTTAATAGTGGCTTATTTCCTTGTAATTTGGTTATTTTTTTAGTATGAGCTTCTATTTAATTGAGCTTAACCTGTGAGGATCCTGGTGGCCTAAACTGAGAGTGCCTTACTCCCAAGGTATTTAAGAAACCTAAATCAGTTCAAGACTTTTTTTCTTTACTTTCTGTTTTTTGTTTTTGTTTTTGTTTTTGCTATAGACTTAACATTTAGTCTGATGACCATAACTGCTGCTATTTCTATTTGCTGGGCAACCTTAACTTTCAAGTTTGTTTATAATTTACCTTCTGGTTTTAAAGCACAGTTTTATTTATTTACCTTTTACCTTTTAAATTTGTTTTAAAGTTTTTTTTAACTTATTTTGAGAAAGAGAGTACTAATGGGGAGGGGCAGAGAGAGGGAGAGGGAGAGAGAATCCCAAGCAGGTTCCTGTCGGTGCAGAGACCCACACAGGATTTGAACCCCCAAACCATGAGATCATGACCTGAGCCAAAGCTGGATGCTTAACCAACTGAACTACTCATGTGCCCCAACTACTTTTTAAATTAAACTTTTTATTTAAGATAATTATAGATTTCTAGGCAGTTATAAGAAATAACACAGATATCTTCTGTATCCTTTACTCAGTTTCCCCTAATGGTAACATCTCAAAGCACTCTAATACAATATCACAACTAAGATATTGACATTGGTATCGTCATCAGCACAAGAATCCTTTTGTTACTTTTTCACAGTCACAGCCACTTGCCTTTCATTCGTATCCCCCCTTAGTCCCTAATCCTAATCTGTTCTCCATTTCTATGATTTTCTTATTTCAACAATGTTATAAAGATGAAATCATACAATATGTCATTTGGGGGATTGGCTTTTTTCACTCTAATTCTCCGGAGACTCATCCAGATTGGTGTGTGTATCAATAGTCCAGTCCTTTTTATTGGTGTACCATATTCCATGGGGTGGATGTACCACCACTTGTATAACAATTCACCTGTTGAAGAACATCTGAGCTGTTTCCAGGCTTTGGCCATTACAAATAAAGCTGCTATAAACATTCATGTACTGGTGTGCACATAGTTTTCATGTCTCTGGGAAAAATGCCCAAGAGTATAACTGTTGGGTCATATGTGTAATTGTGTGTTTAGTTGTTGTTTTTAAGAAGCTACAGGCTATTTTCTAGAGTGGCTGTAGAAATGTAGAATGTAAATTTATATTTACATTCCCACCAGCAATGCGTGAGAGGCCCATTTTCTCATTATTACCAGAATTTGGGGTTGCCGTTATTTTTTATTTTAGCCATTCTGATAGGTGTAGTGATATCTCATTGTGGTTTTAATTTGCATTTCTCCAATGAATAATGATACCGACCATCATTTCATGTGCTGATTTGGCATCTGTGTATCTTCTTCAGTGAGATGTCTTATCATATCTTTTGACCATTCTCTAAGTGGATTGCTTGGTTTTTTACCACTATGTTTTGAGTTATTTATATATTCTAGATTCTAGTCCTTTGTCAGACATGTGGTTTGCAAACATATTCTCCCAGTCTATAATCTTCATTATAGGGTCTTTTGCAGAGTGAAAGTTTTTAATTTTGATGAAGTCTAGCTTATTGTTCTTCCTTTTATGGAAAGTGCTCTTGGTGCCAAGTCTCAGAACTCTGCCTAATCCTGGATCCAGCAGGTTTTTCTCCTATTAGTTTTCAAAAAAGTTTCATAATTTCACATTTTACATTTAAGTTCATGATCCATGTTGATTACTTTTTTTTTATATATATATAAGATGTGAGACTTATTTACTTTGGTTCCTTGAAAATTTCCCACACTTTCTTGCAGGCCTAGTAATGAATCAAAAATAATTTGGAAAGGGGGGAATTTATGCAAAATCCAGCAGCCAAAAAAAATCTAGCTCTTATAAAAATCTAGCTCTTATGAAAGAAAAGACATTCAAAGAATGTCCCTTTAGAGTTTCTAATTCACCAAACTCTATGTTCACTTTAATTCCCAAAATAAGTAAGTAAAGCTCTATTACTGCCTAGTTTTCAGACTAACAGTGTTGCTTCTGCTCATCTTGCATGTGGCCTACCAGGTCCTGCTAAAGGGAAAAACCCTCATGTCTAATGAGGTAGGAAGTTTGGAAACTCCCTTGTTTGTTTGATGGCAGATAGAAACTCCTTTGGCACTTTATGTGACTCATTACATGGATGTATTCCATTCTTCAATGTAGAGAATTACATTACATATGTGTTACAACCTTTTAATTAAGCTAATTTTTGTAAGATACAATTGTGACTTCTAAAGATTTCTACCAAAACAAAAATTCTTCTGAAGTATTCACTCAAGCAGAAATAAACAGCAGGATGGTGGCAGAACTGGCACCTCTGCTCCTGGCCTGAGCTCTAAATACCTCCATCGTGAATGAAAATGGTGATAATCCAACCTAACTGATCAATGGCCTGGCCAAACATCTTCAAGACAACTTACTGAAATGTAGGTTTCCATTTACTATTATTAAAAATGAGCCTTACCCTAAGCATATCTTGCTCCTTAGGATAGTAGTCAATCATAGTTGTGCACGTAGGTTTGAGGTAAGCAAGCATTCAGCAGCAAGAAGCAGAAAATCCAACCACAGTGACTTAAGACAGAAGATTATTTTCTGGAGCACCTGGATGGCTCAGTCGGTTCAACGTCTGACTTCAGCTCAGGTCATGATCATGTGGTTCATGAGTTTGAGCTGTGAGTCAGGCTTTGTGCTAACAGCTTGGAGCCTGGACCCTGCTTCAGATTCTGTGTCACCCTCTCTCTCTGCCCCTCCCCCATTCTCTTTCTCTTTCTCTCTCTCTCTCTCAAATAAATAAACATTAAAAAAATTTTTAAAAAGAAAGTTATTGTCCTCTTGTAACGAGACGTAGGCAGTCATGGGCCATCGCCATCTACTTAAGGGAGTTATCAAGAAATCAGTTTCCTTCTGTCTTCAAGCTCTACCTTTCTTCCCAAATAGCTTTGTCTCAAGATTGCTGGACTACTGCTGCATCACAGACAGAGGTCCCTATTAATAGACATCTCAGCTGCATTGCAAAGGGGAAGAATAAAATAGTTAGAAGATATAGTTTCAAATTTTGAGCAGCTTTTTCCCCCCATGGAATTTTCTTAATTATTTCCCTTTTTTTAAACCTTCCTTCTCAGAGGAATTAAAAACCAGGGCCTCTGAGGATCTATGCTCCAGGCTACACATGAGAAACTCTGGATTGACTTCATTTTGTCATTTAAAAAAAACCCAGGCATGCCTTGCTGTGGAAATCACTAGCCAATGGCTGTCAAGTCAATTTGTCATTGCTAATGAGATAACATTAGTTTTATCATTCTCTTTTTTAAGTTTATTTTTATTTATTTTTGAGAGAGAGCGAGCTAGAGAGAGAGTAAGAGCATGAGCAGGAGAGAGAAAGAGAGAGGAAGAGAGACAATCCAAAGTAGTTTCTGCACTGTCAGCACAGGGCCCAAACTCATGAACCATGAGATCATAACCTGAGCTGAAATCAAGAGTTGGACACTTAACCAACTGAGCCACCCAGGTGCCCTAATATTATAATTCTTAATTTATCAAAAAAACTTCATGTTAACTCTCCTAGCAGCAGAAACATATCAGCAATGGAAAAATATTAACATAAATGTAAGTTTGTCCTTTACTAATATATGTGGTTGACCTCTGAATTTCTTTGAGAATGTGATATATGCTCTCTTCTCTACAGGATTGTCACCTTTTTTTTTTTAAATTCTTTTTTCTTTTTTATTTATTTCTGAGAGAGAGAGACAGTGTGAGCAGGGGAGGGTCAGAGAGAGAGGGAGACACAGGCTCTGAAATAGGCTCCAGGCTCTGAGCTGGCAGTCAGCACAGAGCCTGACGCGGGGCCCGAACCCACGAACCGCGAGATCATGACCCAAGCGAAAGTCGGACGCTCAACCGACTAAGCCACCCAGGCGCCCCAGGATTGTCACCTTTTTGAGGTATCTCAAGGTAGCATTTTCCTTCTACAGGTGACTCCACAGTAATACGAAAGGATCTTTCCAATAGTGAGGGTACTACCATAGATTCTAGGGTGATTTGTGGGCACTTCTTCTTCTAAGAAGAGAGAAAACTACAAATGTAATTTCTGGCAGGATAACCTGAATTCTATGCCATGTATGTGGTTGTGTGTGTGTGTGTTTGTGTGTGTGTGTAAGTGTAAGTGTAAGTGTAAAATATAAACAACTACATGGATATATGTGGATATTACAGCCCACATTTTTAAATGTGCAAGAAATAGAACTTTCTTTAATTTCTTGAGCCATTTAACTCCTGTTTAGCTATAAAGCTATTAAGATATGTTATCCGCAGTCTTTATGAGCCTTTACCTCCACAATAGCCAGAGCTGTGCATGGTTTCAAAATCCTATACAGTGGAGAGGCCTGGGGAGTATTGGAAATCCCATCCTTTGCCATCTGTCCACAAAAGTTGCCATGGGGAACATCCACCTCCCTATTACATCAGCTCTTCAAAGTCCAGGTGCTGTCAACCTCTCTGAGTCATGTTTGGGACACCGGAATCTTTTCAAGGCTGCCCACCTGCCTTGATGCCCCCTTGGCCTCCTTTTCTAGAACCTTGCCATCTCCCTGCACAGTTTTCCTTTTTCTCTCTTCAGCTCTCTCCTAAGCTCAGGTAAATCTTTTTCTTGCCTGGAGATGGAAAAATTCTGTGTTCTCCGTGGCTTCATGGGTCATTTTGTCTATGGTCTAAATCCTTTAACCTGCTCTGGGTTAAGACTTTTAGAAAGGAAAAGTTAAAAAGGCACTTACATTATTTCTGCTTTTGATCTTGACACAGCCCTCCCACTGGACGATTAACCGACTCTCAATGAGCCAAGTATCTGACTGAAAGTGGTAGAACAGAAAAAGAGAAATGTGCAGAGGGAATAAAGGTTATTATGTCAGAAAACAATTTCCTGTGTCTATAAAATATAGGCAAAGTTAATATGTACTGTAACAGAAAAAAAATTTTTAATTAAGGACTATGTTTCTGTTAATACATTCAACTCAATGGCTTTTGCCTCTCTGTGGTTGGGAATGGGGAAAATAAAACATACTAAAGAAGCATAAATTTGCTTCTTCCTCCAAAAATGTCTTAATTGAATTGAGATTTAGGTTTTACAAATTTAAGGATATATACAAAAATAAACAGGAAATTACAACAATTCAACATATACAAAATTGTATGCGGATGTGATTCAAACAGCATATGGTAATGTTGAGCAGAGAGACTCATAATAATTAACATTTGTAAATTGCTTTCCATTTTACTTGCATGTATAATTTAATTTGATTCTTGCAATAGCCCTGAAGAGTATGTTGTGATTATTATTTCCGTTTTACAGATGAAGGAGAAAATGCCATACAGAGATTAAGTAATTTCTCCAAATTCACATAATTAGTCAGTAGGAACTACAGTAGGGGTGGTTCGTGTGAAAAATGTGCCCAAATCATGGACTCCAAAAGAAAGGAAAATATAAAGAAGATATATGAGTGTATTATATATACATGTATTTTTCATAATTTATTGTTTTGTGTAAAGGTCTATACTAGTAAGTTGAATTGCATAACACAGTGGCTCTAAAGCAAATTTAATCAGACTCTCTGGGAGTGAGTCCCAGGGATTGGTATTTTAAAATAGGTGATTCCAATCAGCATTCAGGGTTGAGAACCACTGGGATTTGTTGTTGTTTCATAAGCAAAGAAGGGGTATATTAAATAGCAGGGGGAGAGAGAGATGACCTTACCAGAGCAAAGAGGAGATGGAGAATAAAGACACTGGACATTTAGAGCTAAGAGGGGGAGCTAACTTAAAGCATGTTATGAATAGCTGTGGAAAGTGGTAAAATATCACTTGTGTAGACTATAGTGAAAGATCAGTAACTTTACTTTCTATTAATAACTCCATGTGTAGATAAACTTAACAGTAAACTCACTCAAAAATTTTTAAGGCTTTACCCCACCACCACCTTATGGAGTCTGTTTTCCAAAAAAGCATAAAGTTCTATAGCAGTTTTAAGTTTTTGAGATGGCTAGAATAATAAACTATTTACTTGCCATAAAAGTTTATGACGTAGAAACAAACAAAAGTGATTCTGACAGTTTTCTCACCAAAATACAAAATGGACTTTTAGTCATTGTCAGTGCTAGTATCTCTAAATTGATCTCCCAAGCAGGTGTACAGAATTATGCCCACATCCACATCGTATAAGATATTACATTTTCCTGTATTCTTGTCACACTTAGTCTTACTGAGTTTTTAAATTTTTGCCAATTTGATGAAGTGAGCACAAGGAAACATGAGGACAAGGAAATATAAACAGGAATAAAAAGTAAACTTTCCATGGGTAGGAGGATACATAAGAAACTATGGATGAAATAATTGAGAGAATCCCATAGCAATTAATGTATTTAATCATGCCTATCAGTTTCAATAAATCAAAATGTCAGACCTAATATTAACTCACAAAGTAAGTTGCAAAGGGATATGAACAGCATGGTGCCATTTTGGTAAAGTTTTTTTATTTCCTAAATAGTTTACTGTCAGGTTGGTTTCCATATAACACCCAGTGCTCATCCCAACAAGTGTCCTCCTCCATGCCCATCACCCCCCTTCCCCTCTCCCCCACTCCCATCAACCCTCAGTTTGTTCTCAGCATTCAACAGTCTCTCATGGTTTGCCTCCCTCCATCTCCCCAACTATTTTCCCCCTTCTTCTCCCCCATGGTCTTCCGTTAAGTTCTTCCTAATCCACCTATATGTGCAAACATATGGTATCTGTCCTTCTCTGCCTGACTTATTTCACTCAGCATCACACTCTCAAGCTCCATCCATGTTGTTACAAATGGCTAGATTTCATTCTTTCTCATTTTCATATAGTATTCCATTGTATAGATAAACCACATCTTCTTGATCCATTCATCAGTTGATGGACACTCAGACTCTTACCATGTTTTGGCTATTGTTGAGAGTGCTGCTATGAACATTGGGATACATGTGCCTCTATGCATCAGCACTCCTGTATCCTTTGGGTANACAACTGATTACTGTACATTGATTTTGTTCCCCGCAACTTTGCTGAATTCATAGATCAGTTCTAGTAGGCTTTTGGTGGAGTCTGTCGGATTTTCTATGTAGAGTATCATGTCGTCTGCAAAAAGTGAGAGTTTGACTTCTTCTTTGCCAATTCTGATGCCTTTTATTTCCTTTTATTGTCTGATGGCTGATACGAGGACTTCCAGCACTATGTTAAACAACAGTGGTGAGAGTGGACATCCATGTCGTGTTCCTGATCTCAGGGGGAAAACTCTCAGTTTTTCCCCGTTGAGGATGATGTTAACTGAGGGTTTCTCATAGTTGGCTTTTATGATGTTTAAGTAAGTTCCTTCTACCCAGACTTTCTCGAGGGTCTTTATTAAGAAGGGATGCTGTATTTTGTCAAATGCTTTTTCTGCATCTATTGACAGGATCATATGATTTTTATCTTTTCTTTTATTGATATGATGTATCACATTGATTGTTTTGCGAATGTTGAACCAGCCCTGTAACCCAGGAATGAATCCCACTTGATCTTGGTGGATGATTCTTTTGATATGCTGCTGGATTCGATTTGCAAGGATCTTGTTGAGGATTTTTGCATCCGTATTCATCAAGGATATTGGGCTGTAGTTCTCTTTTTTTGCTGGGTGTCTGTCTGGCTTGGGAATCAAAGTGATGCTGGCTTTGGAGAATGAGTCTGGAAGTTTTCCTTCCATTTCTATTTTTTGGAATAGCTTGGGAAGAATGGGCATTAATTCTGTTTTAAATGTCTGATAGAATTACCCAAGGAAGCCATCTTGCCCAGGGCTCTTATTTGTTGGAAGATTTTTGATAACTGATTCAATTTCTTCACTAGTTACGGGTCTGTTCAGATTTTCTATCTCTTCCTGTGTGAATTTTGGTAGTGCATGTGTGTTTAGAAATTTGTCCATTTCTTCTAAGTTGTCCAGTTTGTTGGCATATAATTTTTCATAGTATTCCCTGATTATTGCTTGTATTTCTGAGGGGTTGGTTGTAAAGTTCATTTTCATTCATGATTTTGTCTATTTGAGTGCTCTCTCTTTTCTTTTTGAGAAGTTTGGCTAGAGGCTTGTCAATTTTGTTTATTTTTTCAAAAAACCAACCCTTGGTTTCATTGATCTATTCACCTGTTTTTTGGATTCTATATTGTTTATTTCTGCCCTGATTTTTATTATTTCTCTTCTCTTACTGGATTTGGGGTGCTCTTGTTCTCCTTCTAGTTCCTTTAGGTGCACTGATAGATTTTGAACTTGTGCTTTTTCTAATTTCTTGAAATAAGCCTGGAGTGCAATGTACTTTCTTCTTAGGACTGCCTTTGCCTCATCCTATATGGTTTGAATTCTTGTATTTTTATTTTCATTATATTTTTAAATTTCTTCTCTAATTGCCTAATTGGCCCATCCATTCTTTAGTAGGGTGTTCTTCAACCTCTATGTTTTTGGAGGTTTTCCAGACTTCTTACTGTGGTTGATTTCAAGTTTCATAGCATTGGGATCTGAAAGTTGAAAGTGTGCATGGTATGATCTCAATTCTTTTATATTTATTGAGGGCTGCTTTATGTCCCAGTATGTGATCTATCTTGGAGAATGTGCCATGCACACTTGAGAAGAAAGTGAATTCCATGCCCTCAGGATGTACAGTTCTAAATATATCTGTCAAATCCATCTGATCCAATGTGTCATTCAACTCCATTGTTTCTTTAGTGATTCTCTGTCTAGTTGATGTATCCATTGCTGTAGGTGGAGTATCAAAGTCCCCTGCTATTAGCACATTCTTATCCATAAGAGTGTTTCTGTTTTATTGTTTTATGTATTTGAGTGCTTCTGTATTCGGTGCGTAGACATTTATAATTGTTAGTTCTTCCTGATGGATAGACCCTGTAATTATTATATAATGCCCTTCTTCATCCCTTGTTACTGCCTTTACCTTAAAGTTCAGTTTGTCTGATATAAGTGTAGCTACTCCAGGTTTCTTTTGACTTCCAGTAGCATGATAGATATTTCTCCATCCCCTTACTTTCAATATTAAGGTGTCCTCAGGTCTAAAATGAGTTTCGTGTAGACAGCAAATAGATGTTTTTGTTTTTTAACCCATTCTGCTATCCTCTGTCTTTTGATTGGAGCATTTAGTCCATTTACATTCATAGTTATTATTGAAAAATATGGGTTTAGAGTCATTGTGTTCTTTGTAGGGTTCTTTGTATGATTCATGCTTGTGGTGGTGTCTCTGGTACCTTGCATTCCTTGCAATATTTCCCTCATAGAGTCCCCCTCAGGATTCCCTGTAGGGCTGGTTTAGTGGTAACAAATTCTTTCAATTTTTGCTTATTTGGGAAGACTTTTATCTCTCCTTCTATTCTGAATGACAGGCTTGCTGGATAGAGAATTCTTGGCTGCATATTTTTTTCTGTTCATCACATTGAAGATTTCATGCCATTCCTTTCTGGCCTGCCAAGTTTCAGTAGATAGGTCTGTCACCACTCTGATAGGTTTCCCTTTGTATGTTAGGGCCCTTTAATCCCTAGTTGCTTTCAGAATTCTCTCTTTGCCTTATATTTTGCCAGTTTCACTATGATATGTCGTGCAGAAGATCAATTCAATTTACGTCTGAGGAGGATTCTCTGTGCCTCTTGGATTTCAATGTCTGTTTCCTTCCCTAGATTGGAGAAGTTCTCTGTTATAATTTGTTCAAGGACTCCTTCAGCACCTTTCCCTCTCTCTTCCTCTTCTGGAATTCCTATAATACAGATATTGTTCCGTTTGATTGTACCGCTCAGCTCTCGAACTCTCCTTTCATGTTCCTGGATCAGTTTATCTCCCTCTTTTTTTCAGATTCCTCTTTTTCTATAATTGTATTTTCTAATTCACCTATTCTCCACTTTGCNCTTGTTAGTTTTAAAAGCTTGTTATGCACTCTGTACCTGCCAGTACTGGTGTATTAAAGAAGGCTCTTTGACTGTCCAGGCCATGTTCATTCAGGAAGTGTTCTTTGAATGGTGTCTCTTGGTCTCTCTTGTTGAGACTTTGGTTATTTTATTTCCCTACTTGTCATGGTATTTGGGATTCTTCACCTTGTGTACTTTGGCTTGTTTCTTGAGGTAGCCACTATAAGGTTTTCTCAGTGGACTTGTCTCCTTTTCCTCCCAAACTCCTGGATTTTGTAAGGGTTCCTTTGGATTCAGGTCTTCTTCTTTTGAGAGATGGGGGCAAGTGAAATGTATGGAGCTCCCTACTTCTCCACCATCTTTCCTCCTCCCAGTAAAGTTTTAAAACACTAAAAAGAAAAAACACTATATACTTATGAAGTCACACATATATAATAAAAATACAAAATCATGGATTGAAAAATACACAGCAACTTCCAGTGTTTTTCTAAGGTATGGAGTAGGGGGAAAACATATGAGATTGATACTTTTGCTGTTTTTGAAACATCTTATCTCCTATCCTATTATTACAAAAAGCTTGCATACAATGCAGACATAGAAATATATTTAAATCTAGATGATTGGCACATATATATTTGCTACATTTTTCTATATACTTCCATATACTGAAAAATACTTCAGAATTTTTTATATATTAAGAAAGTGACAAACACATTTCAACAGAGAGGATGAACAAGGTTATATTTGTTAATGAGAATAGCTTTAGAAAAACTATAGAAATGTGAATAAATAAGACAAGCCCCTTCTCTAATTCAGCCCTCATAGTACTGCCAGATTAATTAAAAAAATAAAGTTCCAAGCATGCAACAATTTATTTCGAAGAAATAAATTAGATATAAACATATCAACCTGAATTAATCTGACACATGTAGTTCTAAATTTAAAAAAGAAAGAATGGTAAAAAATAGAATGAGATCTATTTCTCACAATAATTACTTAAATTAAAAGTACAAGTACAGGGGGGCGCCTGGGTGGCTTAGTCGGTTAAGCGTCCGACTTTCGCTCAGGTCATGATCTCGCGGTTCGTGGGTTCGAGCCCCGCGTCGGGCTCTGTGCTGACTGCCAGCTCAGAGCCTGGAGCCTGTTTCAGTCTGTGACTCCCTCTCTCTCTGACCCTCCCCTGCTCACGCTGTCTCTCTCTCTTTCCTAGAAATAAATAAAACATAAAAAAAAAAAATTAAAAAAAAAAAGTACAAGTACAGGGGAGCTTTGCTTCCAGCCATGTTGGAGCAACTGATATTAGACTTCCATCCCACTATAGCAAAAAAAAATGTTTTTACATTGCACAAAATGTAGCACAGAGCTATTATCCCTGAAAGAAGAGAAACATAGACATAAGTCTTATAATCACAAGACGTTTCTGCTTAGTTACAATCTCCAGACCAAGAGATGAAAAGAAGGAACCAAAACAAAGCATGGAAGCTCTCTGAGTTGAGGAGAGAGAGGTCAGAGTTCAGGGATTCTGGAGTAGCTGTAATTGGCATGTACCAGAAAAGAGAAACCCGAATACGGATCCCCGTGAGTCGACAGAGAGTGAAACCTCACAAGGTCAGGCACATAATTGCCAGGGAGCTAAGCTCAGCAATTCCTGAAGTTTACAGAAGGATGGGAAACACTGAAGTTTCAATAATCTAGAGTGGAGGGCTCTCAAATACCCAAGGCATTCAGTAGAGACCTTAGAATGGGTAGTGAGGGGTCTTTTTTGGCCTTAGAGTAAAATCTACTCTAAATCTACCATCACAAAACTGAAAAACAGCCCTTGAAAGGATCAAGCTAATTTGCAAACAGTTTAACTGTCTGACAGAACAAAGCTCAACACTATTATAAGAAGACATGAAGGGGCACATACACTCCAATGTTTATAGCAGCACTATCGACAATAGCCAAATTATGGAAAGAGCTCAAATGTCTATAGATGGATGAATGGATAAAGAAGATGTGGTATATATATACAATGGAGTATTACTCATCAATCAAAAAGAATGAAATCTTGCCATTTGCAACTACGTGGATAGAGCTAGAGAATATCATGCTAAGTGAAATTAGTCAGAGTAAGACAAATATCATATGACTTCACTCATATGAGGAATTTAAAATACAAAACAGATGAACATAAGGGAAGGGAAGCAAAAGTAATATAAAAACAGGGAGGGAATGGGATGCCTGAGTGGCTCAGCCAATTGAGCATCCGACTTTGGCTCAGGTCAGGATCTCACGGTTCATGGGTTCGAGCCCCACGTCAGGCTCTGTGCTGAATGCTTGCTCAGAGCCTGGACGCTGTTTCAGATTCTGTGTCTCCTTTTCTCTCTGCCCTCCCCCTCTCACACTCTGCCATACTCTCTCAAAAATAAATAAATAAATATAAAAACAATTAACAAAAACAGAGATGGGGACAAAACATAAGAGATGATTAAATATAGAGAACAGAGTGTTGCTTGAAGGGTTGTGGATGGGGATATGGACAAAATGAGTAAGGGGTATTAAGGAATCTACTCCTGAAATCATTGTTGCACTATATGCTATCTAACTTGGATGTAAATTTAATAATTTATTAATTTTAAAAAAGAAGACGACAAAACCCACACAATAAACACCCCATAACACAATGGGCAGCATCCAGTAAAAATTACTATACATGTGAAGAAATAGTAAATGAGACCCATGGACCTACAAACCAGAAAGCAAAATCAGTCAGTGGAATCAGAAACAGAAATGATATCAATTGTGGAATGGGCAAAGCCTTTCAAATAGCTATTATAAATATGCTCAGGCTTTAAAATGAACATAAGGTATATAAAAGTAGAAGATATATAAAAAGAATCAAAACCAAGTCTAAGGCTGAAAAGTACAACATGTAGAAACAGGTGGGGGAAAAAAATCACTAGATGGGCCTGACACCAGATTAGACACTGCAGAAGAAGAGATCAGTGAACTTGAAGAAATAGAAATAGGGGTGCCTGGGTTGCTCATTCGGTTGAGCGTCCAACTTCGGCTCAGGTCATGATCTCACGGTTCATGGGTTTGACCCTTGTGTGAGGCTCTGTGCTGACAGCTCAGAGCCTGGAGCCTGCTTCAGATTCTGTCTCTCCCTCTCTCTCTGACCCTCCCCTGCTCACGCTGTCTCTTTCTCTCTCAGAAATAAATAAAGCATTGAAAAGAAGAAGAAGAAATAGAAACTATAAAAGAATAAATTATAGACAGAGAAAAAAAGACTAAATAAAATTAACAGCTCAGATACCTGTGGGACAATAACAAGTTACCTCATGTATAATTGGATCCCAAAAGAAGAAAAGGAGAAAAAATATTTGAAAATAAAAAGGCTGAACATTTTCTAAATTTGATGATAATTATAAACTCACAGTTCCAAGAAACTCGGTAAACTCCAAGCAAGAATATAATCAAAAGCACACTTAATGGTTTTTGCAGTGTTAGCACCTACAACTGCTTATTGCCTGACGTGATTTATTACCTGAATGTGCAGCTGGCAAGCAATGTCATGCCCAACCTCACAAACTGGACAGAGATGAACCCCAGAGACCTTGACAGGTGATGGTCTGAGAGCGAGCATTGGGAGATGGTAACAGAAGTCACAATAAGGAGATCAGAAGTTTAAAAACCTAGGAGCAAGTCAAATTAAGGACAAGAGAATCCAAAAAATAAGGTAACAAGCAGAAGAGGATTAAGTTATTGGGAAACAGCTAAATTTCCTGAATCAGATGGATTTATTAGTTTTTAATCAAGCTGGGCTTTTGTATGGCAGTTTCTGGTCATAAGCTTCAAAAGGTTCTTCCTGACTCCTAACAGAAGCAGGGCTGAACAATATTCTTTGTGACTCAGGTTCTATGTGAATTTTCTTCCTTCAAACATGACAAATATGTCCTCCTTTCTTTATCTACTGAAATGGTAACTTCCTGGTCTAGATATGTGATTTACTCACTGAATTTCTGAGAACAGAGACACGAATTAATAAATCACTTCTATATAGAAAAAAAGTCTCCCTATGGGTGTTTTATGCCTGGGAGTTCTTGGACAGAAAGGAAGGTTCCTTGTATTTAGGATAAACTAAGTCATTTTATATTTAAGAGGGAGAATTAGAACTTGTGCAAAGGGGTGATGAGTAGCTAATCCTTAGACAGTCACAAGAAAAATGGCAAGGATACCTGGTATCTACACAGGAACCTAAAAATTCGAGGCTTGGTTATTTATATACATATATATATATATACATATATGTATATATATAACATTTTGCTGATTTCAAAAAAATCTATTCCTTTATAGAACACATGAAACAAACACAAAAACAAAATAAAATTTCATTTATATATCTGTAGATCTATTTGGTGAAAAACATAATAAAATTAAGATTATAGTGGACAAGCTTTTTGCAAACTAAATTTCATCAGCCATGAAATTTTTCCCCATTCACTCAATCAATATGCATTTATTTTCCCTGAAAAATTAATATCATGTTCTTTATATTCTTTTTTAGCCACCACTTTCTCAGTTAACAATACATATTTATATATATAAATATTTTCCCATGTGATTCATTCTTTCATCCATTGGGTTAAAAAATCATTTAATATTGTAAGATAATTTTGCTTCATTCTTTATTCTGGTTATGTCTCTTTTTTTCTTATAAATGTGGTTAATTATAATAGCAAGCATCTCTGTCTTGTTTATGGACTTAATGAGAATGTCCCAATGTTTACTGATAAGTATAGTACTGGCTGCCAGTTTGAGACATTCTTTATCACTGTAGTTTCTTTCCATTTCTATGTTATATGATGTTTGTTTGTTTGCTTGTTTGTTTATTATTTTTGAATCATGAATGGTGTTGAATTCCATCAAATCCTTCTCTGGCACCAATTAGGAGGTGGGTTATGGGTGGGGACTATTTCGTTGGTCCATATCAAAAGAATGGGGACTAAAGAAACAGATACAGAAAAGGAAAGAGGAGGTCTTTTATCAACACAGCAGAGGGAGTTAAGAGAAAGGAAGAGGCAGAGATATTTGTGAGACTTTGCACTAGTTTCCTGGGAGGCCAACTCCAGGAGAAGCAGAGGCAGAGGAATACCTGAGAGAGGAAGGATAATGTGTTTTATTTGAATGGTGAGATACCTGAGGCATTCATATGGAGGTGCTCAGCTGGCAGACAAAAATCTGCATCTTCAAGAACAAGAAAGGGGCGCCTGGGTGGCTTAGTCGGTTAAGCATCCGACTTTCGCTTNGAAAACCCACATTCACAACTTATCTGCATAAAGTAACATCAAGGTCACAGGAGGATGTGAGATAGCCAAGGGGAAAGCACACAGGTTCAAAAAAAAAAAAAAACACTAAATTTGACAAAAGGATGGGGGCTTTAAGAAGCTCTTGGTTACTCCTTGGTGGTTACTGTGTTCATTTGCTGAAAGCTTAAATGCTGCTTAACAGACACAGGGAATAGAAAAAATAGCTTGGCTGGGGTTTGGGAAATGTCTAAAATAGAAAGCAAATTTTTCTTTCAAATAAAACAGAATGGTAATGATCTACATAAAATAGGAAGAGGAGAAGATGCATTGAGAGTTTTCATTGGATGACTCTGATCTTTTCCATAAAGTAGGCAATAAGGTCTTCTGCTGAGAGAAGGGGGCATAAGGCTATGTTTGAGGTGTTAGCAAAGTGAACACAAGAAAAGCTGTGGTGGGGGATTTACAGGGAATTGACTGAAAATGAAGTAAAAGATTACAGATTCTGGAAGCTCAACAGGGCACAGCAATAGCATTGGAGGTTCAATCAGTTACCACCTCTTATTTTTCCAGCAGGGCTCAGCAATTTGGGATTTAGAGGGAAGAAAACAAATGAAGAGTGATGGGAAGCCACAGAATATATAAATGCTGGAATAAAAAACGTAGGGAATTGCAGGAATACGTTGCTTGGATTCATACAGAGATAGAGAAAAAAGGATGGGGTCTCAGTAGGAAACAGTCAATTAACCAAGCACACTTTTCTGAAGTGTATTTTATGGAACACTAAACCTGTAGAACATGCTTCATTTAAAAAAATAATCTTTTGTCAAATTATTGTGGAAAACCTTGGAACTTCACAAGGGACATTAACATTTAAAGGGCCTACAAAGTCCAGAATAAACCTGTTCTGTAACCTACAACTTCCTAAGCTTATTTGACCTTGAAGTACTTTTTCTGTGTAATTCATATCAGCAGCTGATACAATTATTTCTATTAGTCAGGATATGTTAGGTTATGCTGTTGTAACAATCAGTCTCAAAGTTCAGTAGCTAAACACAGCCAGTGAGGATCCAAATAGCCACTCAGGAACTCAAGCTAAAGGCAGTTCCAACACTTTGTGACCATATCAAATGTGCAACTCCAGGATTTGCCATGGCTGGGAAAGAAAGCACATGAAGAAGTGCTCACTCTTCTATGCTCCGAGCTCAAATGGTACACATCACTTCTGCTGACTACTTATGGGCCATAACTGGTCATATAGCCCCACTCATGACAGGGATCATATAGCCCCTGTAAGGGACTGGGAAATGTGATACGCACATGGATATTTGTAAGCAGTAAATAATTCTGTCATAACTAGCATTCCAATGAGTATAGTTTGGAAAACATTGAATTTGTAGGAAACAAAATTTCCCAGTCCAAGGAGAGTGTTAATGTATTTTTGGTATAAAAGAGAAAAGAATTTGCTCTTTTCTATAACTGTGAAAGAGGAGAAGAAAGAGAAGAAGGGAGAGAAAGGAGGAGGAGAAGTGGTGGAGAAGAAGAGGAAGTAGAACAAGAAGAAAGAGGAAGAGGAAGGGAAGGAAGGGGGAGGGGGAGAGGGAAGAGGAAGAGGGAGGGGGAGGAGAAAGAAGCTGACAGTATTATGGCAGTTCTGGTTTTTGGCATTTTGCTAAGTGCTTGTATGGCATGCTTGATGTCACATAATTCTCACAACAACCCAATCAGTAAGGTAGTTTATTATCTCTATTTTTCAGATAATAAAATTGAGATTTAAAAAGGTGAGCTGCTTTGTCCAAGGTCACAGAGAAATAAGTAAAGGAGGCTAGATTCAGATCATCACCTCAAGGATGGAAAAGCCCATACTGATCACCTCTGTGCTTATCTCCCCCATGCCTCTATTCTGTGTTTTAATGGCCAGTTCCTTTTGCTCACAGCTTCTTATTTCATGCTCAACAACCCTACAAAGATATCCATTTCCTCTTTTGTTTCTAATGAGGAAAAAAGGGATTTGAGCCCACTACTCTTTGACTCTAAAACGTCATGTTAGCACTTTTGCAGACCTCCGTTTCTCCCTTTTGGACATTGCATGTGGATTATTTGGTCTCCCCTCAGCTAGATTTGGTTTGCACACAATATTCTGGACAGACCTACAGAGGTACCATTGTTTCATTGGTACTAGAATGATGGTTAGAGCTTAGCCTAGATCTTCCTCGCGATGATCTCTGGATCTGTTGACTGCAAAGTCTCCTTCATATTGGAAGATTTGAAGTACTATATTTTGAAATGCTTCCCCCTAAATAATTCACTGTTTTGTACGTGCCTCTTTCTCTGAGAGCATCATGGGGTTTTCCCTTATAAGCTTGGCAGTGGCTACCCAGAAATCTTGTGTCAACTGCAAACTGGAAGATTTAAACATATACAATTAAAACTCAAGAGCAACTGTCTTTGAGGAAGAAAATCTCAGGAGTAAGAGGTTCCCAGCTGCGTCTTCTGGGTATAAATTAAAGAGGCTATGAAAGCATCCTCCAGAGTCCCCAGGCACAGTGGGCTGAGCAAAGAGTTTGAAGACCCATCTTGTTGATGTTGTCGGTGGCTAGTGAGCCCAGCTGCTTGTGTTCAAGTAACTTAAAAGATCAAATAATTTCAGACAGAGAGCCTCAATGACCCTGTGGAACTGGGAGCAAAGATAGTAAGAGTGAAGGGTGAGTCTTGCCTCTCTAAGAGGCCATGAGAACAGCAAACAAGAAATCCATACTGGGCAATCAGCTCACAAGCCAAGTAATGCCAGCAATGTGAACGTCAGGATTATACCGCAAACCTATAGATCAGTGGCTTAAACAATATAAGGTTTTGTGAGCCTGTTTGTTTTGTCTCCCACATAAAAATAGTCCAAAGGTTGACAATCCATGGCTAAATGCTGGTTCTGTGACATCACCAGTGAGCCTGACTGCTTCTAGCTTTCTGTTCCCTGCCCATGGCATCCATCCATGGCTACAGAATGGCTGCTACAGCTGCCATCCGTGTTTCTGGCTGCAAGAAGGGAGAGCAAAGGGCAGACACAGTGACTTC
This sequence comes from Crocuta crocuta, assembly GCF_008692635.1. Taxonomy (NCBI): domain Eukaryota; kingdom Metazoa; phylum Chordata; class Mammalia; order Carnivora; family Hyaenidae; genus Crocuta; species Crocuta crocuta. Next base: position 3,251,273 of record NW_027530974.1, read on the forward strand.
AGCTTAAATCTCATTAACCACTCCTATCCACAAGGGAGATTGGGAAATGCAATTTTTCAGCTGGGTACCTTGTTGCCTTCCAAAAATTGAGATACTGAGGAAGAAAGAGGAAATGGGTGTTAGGTGGTTCATTATTGCCACTGCATCACAAGGAATCTAATAAACTGCACACACCTACAGGCAAGTTTTAGAGGCCAGTGAGTCTAGACTGAGTGAATTCTTATTATCCCCCTCACCACTCACTGCCATCATCACAGACATCACCACTCTCCTCAATAATCCTGACTAGCTGGCAGAAGTCCATAGACTGAGGTTGAACTTATGTTAGCAGCAAGATGTTTTGCCACCACTTCTTCCTGGGTCTACTCTGCATCTTGCAGAGCCAGTTATCTTAATCCTAGCCCTGGCAAGTGGTTGTCTTAGAATTTGAGAGCATTATGCTCCCTGATACTCAAAGGGGACACTGAGGATGTTTCTTTTCTCTCTGTTGTACCCTTTATTAAGGACACCCTGACTGCTGAAAAGCAGTGATTAGATCCCTCCCACTTCCACCACCACCAATAGCAGACCATTCATCAAGGGTTTTGTATCCACGCCCAAGTTTGTCACAGGAGAGAATGAATGCCAACACAGATGCAGTTGATGCCAAAAATCAGGTGAAACTGGAGGAAAAAACACAATTTAGTAATGAGGTGTTAGAACTTCAGCATACACTTGAAGATCTCTCCACAAGAGTAGATGCAGTTAAGGAAGAAAATAGGAAGCTAAAATCAGAAAACCAAGTTCTTGGACAATATATAGAAAACCTCATGTCAGCTTCTAGTGTTTTTCAAATGATTGACACAAAAAGCAAAAGAAAGCAAGGGACTGACAACCCTTCTGTTTTATGGAATTACCACTGTTTCCTTTAACATGTGGATAGATTAAAAAAGTCATAGTACTTGTGCTTGTGTATTGACTATTTATGAAGATAATGTCAGATCTAGGCAAAATTAAGAGCATAACAGAAGACTTTCATGAATTTGTGTGATATATGTTAGTCTGCAAAAACATGCAAATCTATTGTAGAGACTTTATAATTAGAAATGCATGTATGTATAAAATTAGAAAGTGAATGTCTTATCAAACTTGCTTTGATTTATAGGTTTATCACTGTCTTTTATTATAGGCATAGTAAGAGAAACAAGAAAATAACCACCGTGTTGTGAAAAGTGACCAAAATCATGTACTGAATGCCCAGCTTTATGTAACCTCTCTACCATGTTGTGTCTCATCTCCAATTGGCTTCTTCCTTCCCATTTCCTTTTACCTAAGAAAAAAATTGGTTTCACAAAGTAAATTTAATATTTAATTATCTATGAGAGTAACCTGAGCTTGAACTATTGAAACTTAACCAAAATAAGACACATTCACAGTTAGGGCTTATCATAGTAATAAGATTGTTGGTTTCTCTTTAATCAACTGAAAACAGAGCCATAATGAAGATTCCTTTGCAAATGAATTATCACATTGGAAAGGTTTGTTGTTAAAAACTTCCTTTTGCACAAAATAACTCACTTTGTATCTGCAAAGATGAGCTCTAGTTATACGTTTGAAATAAGAAATTTTGAGAAAAAATGGAAATAGGATGGGAAAAGTACTTGGCATACGGTAGTAACCAACTCCAAATGTTTTTACTCTAGAATTGTGTGAACTCTGGAACAGACAAGATCTTTTGGGGAATATATATAAGAAAGTAGACGAAATATGACTAACCTTACATCAACCATATTTACAAGTGACAAATAGTTTAGTCTCAAGGTTTATTTGTAGCACCCAGCAGATCAACTTTTGCAAAAGCCCTCTAGAGTGTATTGGTATCAGAACTGTGAATAAAATGAGCAAGTTTTGTATGCATACTAGCTGACACTTTCTCAGCATTTTATATCACTACTTCTCCTAGAATTTGCTGTTAACCTAAGTACTTGGTTTGCAGAGATTAGTCACTTTTTGGCAGCTTGTAAAAATTTAGTTTGTAGATTCCATTTGGTAAGAAATTTAGTTCTAAGAAATTCAGAGACCATGCTGAAATGTTAAGTAGGACAAAGGCATCTGGGTGGCTCAGTTGGTTAGGCGTCCAACTCTTGATCTCGGCTCAGGTCATGATCTCACAGTTCCTGAGATGGAGCCCTGTGTCAGACTCTGCACTGGCAGGATGGAGCTTGCTTGGGATTCTCTCTCTCCCTCTCTCTCCCCCTCTCTCCTTGCCCCACCTCATCTCTCTCTCTCTCTTTCTCTCTCTCAAAAATAAACTTTAAAAAATGTTAAATACAACAAGAGAGCCACTAAATAGTTTTGGCTATTATATTTGAGCTACTTTTAATCATGGAATAATCTTATGTTTGTATTGGTATAAGATTCGATGAAGGATTTTAGTTGTATGAATATAATAGTTATACTGCAAACATCTTGCTTCCCTTTGGTGACCTGATTTACAAACATTTAAAATTGTTTTCAACTTTGCTTTGCTATTTAATAAAAAACTGTTCCAGAGGGGAGAAGAAAAAGAAAGAAAGAAAGTAAAAAACATGATTAAGTACCACTATGTATCAGGCACTGTGCTTAGTATGGAGTTAACAAAGACCAACAGCATTTCTTTTTTTTTTTTTTTTTACAAATAGTTTATTGTCAAATTAGTTTCCACATAACACTCAGTGCTCATCCCCACAAGTGTCCTCCTCCATGCCCATCCCCCTCCCCCCCACATCCATCAGTCCTCAGTTTTTGTCAGCATTCAAGAGTCTCTCATGGTTTGCCTCTCTCCCTTTCCCCCACCATTTCCGCCCTTCTTCTCCCGCTTGTTCCTCCGTCAAGTTCCTCCTAATCCTCCTATACGTGCAAACATATGATATTTGTCCTTCTCTGCCTGACTTATTTCGCTCAGCATAACACCCTCAAGGTCCATCCATGTTGCTACACATGGCCAGATTTCATTGTTTCTCATTGCCATGTAGTATTCCATGGTATAGCATTTCTTTTCTTGAGAATTCAGAGACTAGTGGAAACAAGCAAGTACACAAAGAAATTAGTGTGATCCAGAACCACTGCAGGAGGGGTGTGAGGGAGACCCAGGGACACCAAGAGTCCCTGACTGCACACCATTTGCCTTAGTCCCCTGGGGCTGCATTAACAGAATACAACAGACTGGGTGGCTTATAAACAACAAAATTTATTTCTCAGTTTTGAAGGCTGAAAGTCCAAGATCAAGGTGCCAGCAGATTTGGTATCTGGTGAGAGCCTGTTTCCTTGTCCATAGATAGCTGTCTTCTCCCTGAGTCTTCCCATAACAGAAAGGACAAAGGATCTCTGGGGAGTCTCTTTTTTAAGGGTTCCACCCTCATGATCCAATCACTTCCCAAAAGCCTCTTCCAAATATTATCACTTTGGGAACTAGGATTTCAGCATATGAATTTGGGGGACGCTAACATTCAGATCATGGCACTGATGGATCCCAAGCTTTAGAACACATAAGAGCATATGGGCAGCTTATCAAAGTGTAAGTGCCTATGTACTGTCACAGGGCTTCCAATATTATATATCTGAAATTTAGACCTCCAGATTTGCCTGGTAATCTACTCTCTTTCTTCCCACAAAATGCCAGATAATGCTGGCACAGTAGTGCATCCCACTTTGAGAAATTCTGCTCTAAGGGATGAGGTGAGATGAATATGCCAGAGCAAGAAGGGTCAGAGGCAATCATTTGTGAACTAAAAAGCAAGGAATTCTGATGGAGGGGATGACTCTGGTGCAAAAGCCTGCCAGGGTCTGGGTTGTCTAAAAGAAATAAGATGTGGGGGCGCCTGGGTGGCTCAGTCAGTTAAGTGTCCGACTTTGGCTCAGGTCATGATCTCACAGTTCGTGGGTTCAAGCCCCTCATTGGGCTCTGTGCTGACAGCTCAGAGCCTGGAGCCTGCGTCGGATTCTGTGTCTCCCTCCTTCTGTGCCCCTCCCCCACTCATGCTCTGTCTCTCTCTGTCTCAAAAATAAATAAACTATTGAACACATTTTTAAAGAAATAAGACGCGGACTAGAATATGAGTCTGGAGGGTCTCAGGAGGTGCCAGAGCTACAAAGATGTTGAAATTAGACTATATTCATAGCACTCATACAACAAGAGTTAAACAATTTCCTTCTGGAAGGCAAAGCTATCAGTTGGGGAACTGGGTTTCCCAATGAAGGGCTGGCAAGAACCACCGTGCACTTGAATTGGTCTAGATTGACCATAAATGTCTCTCAGGTCCCGTGCTCTGCCTTTTGTCCCCTCCGCACGCCTGCCTCGGCTGTCCTGTCACCACTCCTGGCGTTTTGCTCCTCTGAGAGTTGGCCTGTTCTGTTGTGAGTCTTTGGCTTAGCTACCTTCCAGTTTCCATTTTTGTTTCTAGTGCCTGATAATTTAACATCTAACAATTTTCTCAATTTTGTCCTGGCTGCCTCTGGCAAGCCAGATTAACCTGTTTGACAGTGAAAATGAGGGTTGTCCTCTCCATGGAGCCAACAAGGAGGCATTAGATCCCCAGCCTGAACCAGTAATTGCTTATCACTCTACTCCTGCTGTCTCATTGCCAAGCCAGTAGAGTGGATCAGTGTTCCTCCAACCGGGGTACACACTTTCTGGGAGATTTGAAGACTTTCCAAATGATACTCGGGCAAGGATAGTTATAAGGGCATCAGAGTCCACCGGTATTATTTGCTAATACTGATCTGCTTGAAATGAGCCTATGCTTAGAATATACCTTTCTCACTTTAGAAAAGAAAGACATATCCCTTGCACATCCCAAATCTTGTTTTGGTTCTCTGCTGCAGAAGGGTTCCTGAAACAATGGGATAAATTAACATTAATGATAAACCAAGTCCCTTAAGCTCATAAGGCTTTCTGTCCTTCCCTGTCTTATACATACTTCTGCAAGAAGGGCATGTTGGCCCATGAGTCTCATAATTCAGAATATCCAAAGCAGCACAAGCTTTTGATGTTGATCCTTTAAAATGTAATTTTTGCAGGATTATTGGATTTTCCAAAATATGATAAATCAAACACACAAACAAAAATTTCATCTGGTATCTTTCAGATATAGTGTGCTTTATTCAGGAAAGTAATGAAAATTTGTTTTATCCAATAACAAAAAATATTTATTCAAATTCTAGTCAATCTTCATTTTATTTCAGTATATAAACTAGTTAACATTTCCTATCTCTTATTAATAGAAATAAGCTTATTTTTAAAATGTGTGGAGATACCTGGGTGGTTCAGTTGGATAAGCATCTGACTCTGGCTCAGCTCATGATCTCACAGCTTGTGGGTTTGAGCCCTGCATCCGGCTCTGTGCTGACAGCTTGGATTCTGGAGCCTGCTTCAGATTCTGTGTCTCCCTCTCTCTCTGCCTCTCCCCTCCCCCCAAATAAATAAACATTTAAAAAATTAAAAGCATGTGAAAAATTTTTGATGTCAACTTAAAAATGTATAAATGAGCACATAGGTTTTCAAAATTCTTTTACAAGGTATGTAAGCCAATGCTTGAAGACACTGGAGTAGGACTTTTGCCATCAAGGATCATTCCTGTTTTTATTATATTTCCAGGTGTGCTGAGTTTCTGCTGTGTGCCAGGCACAGTGAAACTTTTTTGAAATAACTGTGTCTCTCTATGCCCAAGAAAATGCTCAGTCTCCTGGTGGTGGGTTACCTGGTCTCAAAGAGCTCTGTTGTCAGCCTTCCACACTGAGAAATATGTGCATCAAACTCCAGGACCAGGGGTTGTGACTCACACAGAAGGTCGTCCTGAGAAGGTGGCAGGAACCCAGTCACATACCTGGAGCCTCATCTGCTCTGGTGTCCAGGCGCATGCAAGAAATGTCAACACAAGATGAGCTGTATTTGAGTGCTGTGGTCTCCAGGGTGTGTGTGTGTTCCCCTGGAGTGTGCCAGGGATCCAGAGAGCCAGGACACAACAGGGCACACATGAAGTTCACAAGTAATGATGGGATGTGCATGCACGTCGGGAGTGGTGCTCCCATGTGTCATCCCACAGGTACATGAGATGCAGAAGATGTGGATCCAGCCCACAAGTCAGCTGTAGATCAATGTGGGGCTCATCCACCAAGCCACCATGGAGGAAGCTGGGCTTCAGAGGAACTTTGAATGATGGATAAGATGTGCATAATTGGGGAGAAACATAAGTCAGGCAGACATTTATCGAGCAGCTGGCCTGTGCTCAGCTCTGCCCAGAACCCTGAGGAGTTGGAGGAAGTGGATACAAATTTGATAAGGGAGTTCAGACACAACAAGGGAGTCAAGGAACAAACGCTGGGAACATTCAGGTCTCACTTCAAGGAAGTATGTGATTAAGGCCTTAAGGCCTGTGTCCCTGGTGCAGCGAGCACCCAAAGAATTTGGAAGTGTATCCCACAGTGGATCTGATGAGTTAGGGACGAGGAGTGGCCCTGTATGGCAGAATAAGCTGAGGAGGGCTAGGAAGGGTAAACAGGATGTGGACTGCTGGAGAGAGGGAGGGGTATTCCAGGTAGAGAAAACAATAGGGGCCTGGGCTTGACATTGAACTGCCCTGCTGTGTTGAACAAACAGTGAATGGCTATGAAATGCCAAAATACAGGGCCAGCCTGGCTGCTAAAAAACAGTTACTCCTTCAGTGTGCACACATTCTCGAAGCACCTACTTACCAGATACTGCAGGTACCCAGTGAGGAAGACTGCTCAGATGTGACCCTCACAAAGGGATGGTGAGGAGGGCTGGGAAGAAGAGGTCAGATCACGGAGAAGCAGGTCCAATCAGGTCTGGGAAACATGAAGATCTGGGAACTTCAGGGCACATGTGTGGGGTGAGAGGAGATTTGGAAAGTAGGATTATGGAAGAATTGAGAGGGTCTCGCTCAAAAGCCAAGGAGAAGCAACTAGTCTTTATTCCCAATGCATTTCACATTGTGAAGCATGAACCTCTTACCTGCTCTTCACTAGGGAAACGGCTTATTGCTGTTTAGGCCCCATGAGGATTCATGTAATGGCAGCATGCAAGACAGGTTTGGACAGAGAGGGAGTGAAAAGCAGGGAGCAGTTAGGGAAATGTTACACAGCCTGTATTATTCAGTTCCAGGCCCTCGGGGAAGACAAATGCATCCGTTCAGCTGATTTAAGAAAAGATTTACACCACAGCTGCATAGACTCACCTCATTGTCACTACTCACACTCTTCTAAGGGAGAGCTTTGTGTTCCCATGGTGAGGGAGGGATTGGGGGTGAATAAATATATATAAATTTTGAAATATATATAAATTTTGATGGAAAGCAAATAGACAATCTTATCATTCTGAAAATATGATCCGATTTTCCAAAATTTGTTTCAAACTATCATCAGCTTCCTTCCCTTTGTGTTCTTTTTGCTTTCTTTTTAAAAATGTTAGAGTTCTTGGGGCACCTGTATGGCTCAGTCGGGTAAGCAGCCAACTTTTGATTTCTGTTCAGGCCATAATCTCACAGTCTGTGACTTTGAGGCCCGTGTAGGGGTCTGCAATAACAGCACGGAGCCTGCTTAGGATTCTCTCTCTTCCCCTCTCTCTGTCCCTCTTCCACTTGCTCTCTCTCTGTCTCAAAATGAATAAGTAAACATTAAAAACATTTTTTTAATGTTAAAGTTCTTGTGTTAGTGTGATTCGTGTATTACTAGGGACCCTGACTGCAATCACGGCTGTTAGATTCTTGCCCCATTAGTGAAGTAAGGCTCAACAGCACAGAGAGGAAATGAAGAAACAGGGTCAAGTCTTCAACTGCCCAGTAATCAGACAATAACCCCAGACCATTTGGTCTCATTCCAGTCAGGCCCTTAGAAAGCGAATGTGTTTCTGCGGGGCTGTTTCCAGGGCTCTCCGTTACAGGCAACATCTGGGATGTGTGTGTAAGCCATCTTCACAAGGCCAGGCCAAGTGCGAGGAGGGGGGTGGGAGGGTGGGGGAGGCGGTGGCCGCTGGCTGAGCTCTGCACACAGACTGCAGCCAGCATACCGGGGGGCTTGCAGAGATCCCTGCTCTGGATGGCAGAACCCTGTGTGCTGACGGATTTGTTCTTGCATGATTTGGAACAGTTAGTCATGTGGGTCTGTGGCTCGTGCCAGGAAGACTGATGATGCAGGCTTGATGGCTGGGACTTGTGAATGGGTCAGTTAGACTTGCACAGAGGCAAACTTTGTTCTCTTCACTAGCTGCACCCCCAGCTTGGCCAGCACACGACAAATGGCAACCAGGTGACGGGAGTGGCGTTCTCCTTGGGGAAACCAGCTGTGAGCTCATGCTCTTGGAGGGCGGGTCAGGAATGTCATCCTCACCCATGAAGAACAGTTTATTGTTGCAAACACCCCATGTGTAATAGCTTCAGTTGCCCTCCCAGAAGCCATGCTGTAAATATAAAATGCAATCTTATTTTCACGTTAGGCGGGCAACAAGATACATCAGGTTGATCAAAGGCTTGGACACAGAAAGAGCCAAGATTTGCTTCCCAGCTTTGTGGCAGAGAATCTGTACTTGACTTGAAAAAATACTTAAGGCCAAGGGAGAGTTGATGTGAATCATTTACACCAGAGGCTCAAGGAAGCAGATGGGGTACAACCATAGCCCTTTCCCCATTTGTACTCAAGCAAACAGAAACTATTTCTACAAATGAGAGTCTTGAAGCCTGAGATGTTGGAAAACAAATGTTCACCAGTAACCTTTGAAATACTCATGGCTGTCGAAGCAGTGTTTCTGTCTCTCTTACAACTACCTTAGATTTAACAAGCCACCTGAACAGTTTCCTTTTCCTTTTAGATGTTTAAAAATGTGCATACAATACGCAGCCATGACACTTTTCTTTCAAATGGTTCTCCATCTATCTGCAGGAAGGAGAAGATATGAAATTGTTGCAGATCCAGATGATCTGGCTTTCTCTTCATTTGGCTAAGAATGAGACACAGCCAATTCTCAGTCGTCATGCATGCAAGGTATACCCCTCACCTAAGCCAGCATCACTCTTTCCTTAAAAAGCCTCTAAGCTGCTGCAGTAAAAGCAGTGTGCTTTCAGGCTACAGTTTTAACATTTTTTACTTTTAAAGGTCATCAACCATAGTGAAGATGCATTATTTTTACTTGTTTTACTGGTGCCTATAATTCTTTCAATGACATTTCCTATTCCATCTCCAAAGTGGAGGCCAACCTGTGATCTACCTCATATAGATACATCATTCTGGACTCAATCCTGAGAGGGTGGGGAAAAGAAGGAAGTACAGAAGGGACAAAGACAATATGAAAGCAAAAAAAAAATTAGTCCTAGGAATCATTAACATGCTATTTTTATTACCTAAATACCTTCCAAATTCTTGGATGCTCATTTTGAAATAAAAATAGTTATATCAAAACATCAACAAAAATATTTATAGCCAATGTACCTAAAGATTAATATTCTTAATGAATTTGAAAAAAAACACTTTAGCTGATAGTCATCAACTTTTTGAACTACAAAAAAAAATGTCAATTGCACATGGCTCAACTAAATACTAAAGCTTTAACAGATAACTGGGCCAAGATTATTAGTGGAATGCACAAATGACTTAAAACATAAAAAAATGTGTAACCCTATTAATAACCAAAAAATGCAAATAAAAAGAAAAACTAATCTATTTTCAGTGATCATAAATAACAGGTATGCTTAGCAAGTCTGACTGTCCAGTGCTCGGTATAAAGAAACAAGAAAGATGCTCGAGAGAACTCAATCGAGAACACTCAAATTGGCACAACCTTTTTGGAGAGCAAATTGGCAATAATGTAACAAAAATATGTTTGTTTTTTTTGTTTGTTTGTGTTCTTATTTCTGAGAGAGAGAGAGAGCGAGCATGAGCAGGGGAGGGTAAGAGAAAGAGGGAGATACAGAATCTGAAACAGGCTCCAGGCTCTGAGCTGGTTGTCAGCAGGGCTCGAACCCACAAACCATGAGATCATGACCTGAGCTGAAGTTGGACGCTTAACCAACTGAGCCACCCAGGCGCCTCATGTTTGTTTGTTTTTTAACGTTCAAATCTTAGTTCTAGTAATTCCAGTTCCGTGAATTTATTTAGGGGGTGGAAATGTTCTGTCCAAAGATGTACACTGTGGTATTTATAACAGTAAAAATGTGGAAGTAAACTCCATGTCCAAGAATAGGAAATTAAGCAGTAATTAGAAGCATGGAAAGTAGCATCCAACAAACTTGACTCTAACTCCCTCTTTGGCTATTTAATCACTGTGTGATAGACACATCACTAAAACTCAGCCTCAATATTTTTAAATTTTTTTTTTTTTAGTGTTTTATTTATTTCTAGGAGAGAGAGAGAGACAGCGTGAGCAGGGGAGGGTCAGAGAGAGAGGGAGACACAGACTCTGAAACAGGCTCCAGGCTCTGAGCTGGCCGTCAGCACAGAGCCCGACGCGGGGCTCGAACCCACGAACCGCGAGATCATGACCTAAGCGAAAGTCGGACACTTAACCGACTAAGCCACCCAGGCGCCCCTCAGCCTCAATATTTTTAAATCAATTTGTATACTGAAAATAATTCTTACCTTGCTGTAGAAATCCTGTAGTCAGGATTAAATGGAAAAGAAATGTATATAAAATGCAGAAAATATCAGCTTCTCTGTATTATTATTTGGCCATCCTCAATATTATTCAGCTGTTGAAAGAACGTTTAAGCATAATTTATAATAACATAGGAAATTTCTTATTATGTTATGTGAAAAATCAAAGCATATAGTGAAATAGAGATCATGGTATAGGCCTTAAAATATGCATAGAGAAAGAAGAAAATAATGGATGAAATAGAAGTCAAATTTAATAGGGGTTGTCTGGGTCTTAGAATTAGGATGATTTTCCTATGAGCTTTTAACTTCTGTGTCATTTCCAAGTTAGCTGTAATGAGGATGCATTATTTTATCACTGAGAAAGGATAAAATGTATTTTCTAGGATACGTCACCAGCCTCTAGTGTTGGTTTCCTGATAGAGCAGGTAGCTGTTCTTATCCATGGCTCCAGGACAGGATGGAAGGGGAGCTGAGACACAGGGATGGAGGTCCAGACAAGGAGCTGGGACCTCTGGCTTTGGGATCCTGGGTCTCCACTTGATATTCTACAGCCCTGCAACTGGATATGGAGGGAGCATCCAGTGAGATGAAGGCTTCACTGCAGAGACCATGCAGAAATGCCTTCTAACTCCCTGTCAGTAGGCCCTGCCACACTTGGGTTCCCTTCTCCTGCTGCTGGTTGGTTGAAATAATTTGGCCAAAATATTCTTTCGGCTCTTATCCTTTGTTATATATTATGGGTTAACTTGTGTCCCTCCCCCAAAATTCATATGTTGAATTCCTAATCCCCAGTACTTAAGGATGTGACATTATTTGGAAATAGGGTCGTTGGGGCACCTGGGTGGCTCAGTCGGTTAAGTATCCGACTTCGGCTCAGGTCATGATCCCACGGTTCGTGGGTTCAAGCCCTGCATCAGGCTCTGTGCTGACAGCTCAGAGCCTGGAGCCTGCTTCAGATTCTGGGTCTCCCTCTCTCTCTGCCCCTCCCTTGCTCGTTCTCTGTCTCTCTCTGTCTCTCAAAAATAAACATTAACAATTTTTTTAAAAAGGAAATAGGGTCATTGCAGACATAATGAGTTAAGATGAGGTCATCTGGGTGGACCCTAGCCTTCTAACAACTCATGTCCTTATCAAAGAAAATGAGGACACAGAGACAAGCAGAATATGGGCACATTCTCCACACAGGGAGCACTGGAGTCACACTGCCATGAGCCAAGAACTTCCGGAAGCTTGGAGAGAGGATTGGAACAGACCCTTCCCAGAACCTTCCCAAGGGAACATGGCCTTGCTGATTCCTTGATTTCAGACTTATGGTCTCTGGAACTGTGAGGCAAGACATTTCTGTTGTTGAAGCCCCCAATTTTGTGGTACTTTGTTGGGCAACCCCAACAAACAAAGATACCCCCCTTTCCCTCACTCCATGTTGTCTCTTCCCCCTTCCCTCCCTTCCAGTGACAGAAATGAAAGGCTTCTGAATCAAATGAGTGTTCTATCATGGTCCATTGGGCATAATGGTGCCCGGTGCTCTCCCCCAGGGCTCTATGCAATCTGTGATTCAGTGAAGTTACTCAGTGAACCAGTCACAGTCCAACCACAGCAGCCTTCTGGTCCGTCACATATGGGGAGTCATATGTAAACTCTTCCACCTGTTGCCTGAACGCCTATATCTGGTAAGAATCTACATGAGCTTTCATGGAGTGAGTATTTCTCCCATTTAGCTTAAAAATGACAAGAGGAAACAGTATGTGATATTAATAAGAACAAACCTAAATTACGGTATTAATTACATTATAAATTTGTCTGGATGTGAATGAGGTCCCCGCAGTGGCTTATCATGTCAGAAACACACTTCTCTCTCATTTGCAAGTCCAAGCTGCCACGGGGCCTTGCGTGTGAGGTTTATCTTTGCTATCGGTTGAATTTAATGTCCCCCTCAAATTCATCTGTTGAAGTCCTACCCCCAGTGTGATGGTATTGGGAGGTGAAGCCTGTGGGAGGTCATTAGGTTTAGATGTGATCCTCAGGGTGGGGCCCCAAGACTCGATTAGTGTCTATACAAGACCAGGAAGAGAGACCAGAGCTCGCTCTCTCTCTACCATGTGAGTCCAGAGCAATGAGGTGGCCATCTAGTGGGCACCTTAATCTTAGACTTCCCAGTCTCTGGAACTGGGGGAAATAAAGGGCTGCTGGTGAAGCTGCCCAGTCCGGTATTTTGTTGCGACAGCTTGTGTGACTAAGACAATCTTCTTGCCCTGTCAGCCTGTATCTTACCACTGTATGGTGCCCGCATTTCTAAAAAGATCTCCTGTCACATTGACATTCCACCCAGCAGGGAAGAAGAAAGGGACAGGAGAGCACTCTCTGTCCCACTGAGGCAAACTGCACACAACTGCCCCCGGTGTCCCACTGGTCAGGAGCTGATCCCATGACCATACTCAAAGCAGAGGGAGCTAGAGAATGTAATTTTTTTTTCCCCTGGGCAGACAGTGACCAGGGTAAAAACTTTATTTCTTTTTCTTTTCCTGGGCATTTCTTTGAAGTATAGTTGACACACTGTGTTACATTAGTTTCAGAGGTACAACATAGTAATTCAACATCTCTGTAGCCTATGCTGTGCTCACCACAAGTGTAGCTCACATCTGTCACTGTACAGCACTATTACAATATCCTTGATGGTATTCCCTATGCTACCCCTTGTATGCCCATTCATTCCATAGGTGGAACGCTGTATCTCATATTCCCCTACACCCATTTTGCCAATCCCCCACAACATCCCCTCTGTATTTATGGGTCTATTTTGCTTTCTGTTTGTTTGTTTTATTTTTTAGATTCCACATATAAGTGAAACCATATGATATTTGTTTTTTTCTGTCTGGTTTATTTCACTTGGGATAATACCCACTAGGTCTATCCATGTTCTTGCAGGTGGCAAGATCATATTCTTTTTATAGCTGAGTCATATTCCACTGTGTGTGTGTGTGTGTGTGTGTGTGTGTGTGTGTGTGTGTGTGATCTTCTTTATTCACTTATCTATGGTTGAACACTTGGGTTGCCTCCATATCTCGGCTATTTTAAATAACGCTGCAGTAAACATAGGGGTGCATGTATCTTTTCAAATTAGTGTTATCATTTTCTTTGAGTAAATACCTGGTACTGGAATTACTGGATCATATGGTATTTCTTTTTTTTAAAATTTTTTAAGTTTATTTATTTATTTTGATAAAGAAAGAGTGTGAGATAGGGAGGGGCAGAGGGAGAAGGAGGGAGAGAATCCCAAGTAGGCTCCATGCTGTCAGTGCAGAGTCCTATGTGGGGCTTGCATTCACATACTGTGAGGTCACGACCTGAGCTGGACACTTAACTGGCTGAGCCACTCAGGCACCCTGGCATTTTTATTTTTAATGTTTTTGAGGAACCTCACCCGTGTGCATTCCTACCAACAGGGCACAAATGTTCCTTCTTCTCCGCATCCTCACCAACACTTGTTATTTCTTGTCTTTTTCATTCTAGCCACTCTGACAGATGTAAAGTGATATCTCATTGTGTTTTTGACTTGCATTTTCCTGATAATGAGTGATGCTGAGCATCTTTTCATGTGTTTGTTGGCCATCTGTGTGTCTTCTTTAGAAAAATGTCTATTTGGGTCCTCTGTCCATTTTTTAAATTGGATTACTTGGGTTTTTTTAGAAAATTTTATTTCTATGGGAGAAGGGAGGATGACTTTTAGGGAATAAACTACTGTCTTTCCCTAGCAGCCAAATAGACTTTTGTGACATGACCTTTTTGCTAAGGTGGGAGCACTCAAGAAGCACATAGCTTCCTTGGCATTGGGGAAATCATCGAGCACTGCATTAACTGGGTGAGATACAGAATCCTGTGCACACTGTAGGAAATAGGGACTCTTGGGCAGAATGAGCCATTAGACCTACTTTTCTCTTGCTCCTATGTTTATATCTGATAAGCATTTGTCTCTTCTGAGATCCACATTCAAGTGACCTGTCAGCCAAGAAACTGTCCTATTTGTATGTTTATTTCCCTTCTGGAGACTGAGAGGGGTAAGTTGCTGTTCTGAGCTGGGCTGGGTCTGAATCATCCACAGAAGGCAGGAACTAAATTTAGAGGCCACCAAACTCTGCCCAGAAAGGACTGAGGAACAGTAATCTTGATGTATTGTGTCTTTCAGAAATTTATCCCTGTGAAGGGAGCTCTGGGAAGAAACTCAGAAAGGAGATCCTAGTTTTAGTTCATCTGGTTTCAAGCTTGAGTTCTAGGAACCACGGTTTCCTTGTCTATAAAATGAGACACTGGGATTTACTATGTAAACCTTCATGTACTTTCTAAATGCTGTGAAATAGAGATTCTAAGCATCCCCAAGGCAAGCAACATGAACTGAATTCCCCTCAGGCACAGGAAAACAGAGGTCTTATATGGCTTTGTTTATTTAAAGTGAAAAGGAAACACAGGTAAACACACAGTGCCCACAGTTTAGACAGAAAGTTTTTATTAATGGGGGGAGAGGGGTGAGGACCACGAATAAGGTGATATCCGTATGAAGAAACATGGACTGCAAGTCACAAAAGAGAGTAGAAGTCTCTGGCATTTAGCTTGGAGCCATGGGTCCAATGCACATGGGGTCCAGCCCAGAATTATCCTGTGGAGTATGGCAGAGCCCAGGTGTCCTTGACAGTTGCCCTGATGGCTGGAAGTGACCTTCCCTCCACCCCCACCCCCACCTCTGTTCCCTCAATGTCCAACCTCAGTATCAGGGCAGGGGTGTGGGGCAGACTGTAACTGTAGCATGATGAAGAGGAAAAGTACATGGTTATAGTGAACGAAATGGAAACAGAAACCCTCATGATAATTCATTAGTGTGACAGACATAAGAGTTTACTTCTACCTTTGTGAAAGCAAGCTTTCATTTCAGTATCACCCCTAAAACACTGAAATTATAAACTGTAGGAAAGAGAGGTGATCAATCCACCTAATAATTAAATTAAAAGAAACATTTTGGGGGAAAGAACAAATTGGATTCTATTTTCAGAATCAGCAGCTTAGAGATGTGAATTGCTTATTAATAAAAATCTACTTCATCTAAGTATTCACACCTGTAACTTTTCATCTGCTTTGTTTCCACTGCCATAGTATCGTTACAATGTTGTGTATGTATAAATAGAAATGTCTATCAATATCAAATAAAAGATATCTTCAGGCTCTTTAAATTTTTCAATTACTTTCTTCAATGCATCTTGATTAATTTTATACTTTCCTCTTTAGACTCCTTCCTGTTTCCTTTAAAGTTTCAATCAATGATTCACCACCATCTAGTTCCCTTTATTTCCAGTATGTAACACAGTGCTGGCACAGAATAGGCACTTAATAAATATTTGATGAGTGAATGAATCCATATCAGTGGTTCTTAATATTTGGAATAAAATCTCCTTAGGGAATGTGATAAAATCAGTAGGTTTTCTCCCCAGGTAACCCAAATCACATACAATTTTGCATGACAGTTTCAGGGCTCATAAAGCTCATCCTCTGACCTAAGGGTTCTCCAAACCCCAGATATCACATTAAAGTGTGAGCATTTTTGAAAACACTGAAAGCTTTTTGCTATAGGTACCTGATATAGGAAGGGAAGATGGTCTCCGATATTAAATTTATGACCCGGTAATTCAAGACACTGTTTCTCACTACTGGTCCCAGAGGCACTGTCTGTAATGAAGAAAGTCTGGAGGAATTGGTACCTGAAGCATCCACAAAACTAATTTAGCATAAATTGCCCAAAGGGAGGCCATCTCTAGGTCTCCTGCCCAGTAAGCACAGCTTCCGACAGAAATCATTGCTGGATGCTGGCATGATGCAGGCATGTGAAGGAAGGGAAATGTCCATTTTACCAGCTTTGGTCTCTTTCTCAATGAATGCTCAGAGTGTGGCAATTCTAGCCCAGATTTTCCTTTGCTTCAAGTGCCTCATTGTTATGTAAATGAGTCTTTTAACCCATAGACTTGGACATTTGTTTGTTTGTTTTCTCCCACATTAGGGATATTTGAAATGTTTTGACTAATCTAGCTTTAGGCAAAGTGCTGAAAAGTAGGTCATGTTCTTTCCCTAAATAGAGTTCAGGCAGACAGCTCCCATGTAAACTTTGGTTTCTATCTTATAAACTCAGAACCCAGGCTTCCTGGTAACGGGAGTAATACTTCGGTCTATGCCCAGATTTCTCCACCTTGACACTATTGACATTTGGGGCAGAATAATTCTTGTGCACTGTAAGATCTTTAGCAAGATCCCTGGCCTTTATCCACTAGATGGGTTGTATTCTCCACCTGTCCCCCACTCTCCCACCCTTAGTAATGACAGCCAAAATGTCTCCAGACATTACTAAATGCCCCTGAAGGGCAAAATCACCCCCAGTTGAGAACTACTTATATACACCTATACTTGGTCCTTTGAGTATCATAATTGTAACGTTGAGAAAAGAACAGGATTTTAAAAGTCCTAGAAGCAAAGCCACTTCCTGGAGATTTACTATGGACAGACCACCAGCGAGTCACTATTTCTAAAACATACACACTTCTCACACATGGCTTAGGGTACATTGAGACTACAGAAAGGGAAAGAGAAAGTAATGCTTCCTTTGAGGAAGTGGTTAAAGTTTGATGCTCTAACCATTGGTTCACATGAAAATTGATTCTACCAAGCTCACAACTACTCCACTGGAAACTTCTTGGGAGAGGAGAAAGGGAGCCTATGGTTCTGCTCGGCAAAGGAGACACAGAGGTCTCTTCAAGGGAAATAGCAATTTGCTCCCAGGAAACACCGCATAACAAGTAGCTTGGGCACAATTGTCATGGGAGAGATGGCTTCCATTGAACTTGGAAAAAGAACGCAGGTGTGCTCCCTGAAGTAGAACAAAATGCATCTGGGTAGCTTGGGTGACTCAGTCGGTTAAGTGTCCAAATCTGTTTTTTTATTTTTTTTTAATGTTTTTTATTTATTTCTGAGAGAGAGAGACAGCATGAGGAGGAGAGGGTCAGAGAGAGAGGGAGACACAGAATTTGAAGCAGGCTCCAGGCTCTGAGCTAGCCATCAGCATAGAGCCCGACACGGGGCTCGAACCCACAAACCATGTGATCATGACCTGAGCCGAAGATGGACACTTAACCGACTGAGCCACCCAGGCGCCCCACGACTCTTGATTTCTCAGGCTATGATTTCATAGTTCATGAGCTTGAGTTTCATCATTGGGCTTTGTGCTTGACAGCATGGAACCTGTTTGGAATTCTCTCTCTGATGCTTCCCCTCCTCTCTTCTCTCTCAAAATAAATAAATAAACATTTAAAAAGACACATCTCATTTTTCAGGTATGACAATGTCAAGGACCTGCCTCTCTAGCATCTCTCAGTGGCCCACTGCAAGAAGTCACCTTATCACTCCTGCTCTTCCTCTCCCTCTCCCAACACACACACATACAATCCCAGAAAATCCAGAAAATCAAAGAATGCATGGACTTTCCATCCCAGGAGCACAGGCCCAAGACCCTGCCCACATCTCCAGAACTAAAGCATCCTCAGACAGAGCCCGAGACCTCCTCATGGTGCACCAAACTCAGCCCTAAACGATGAAGGCTCTGGTGAGTTTTGACTTCCCACTTCACACAAAGTACAAGTGTTTGCCCCGAAGTAAGCCAACCACCAAGGTTAAGCCCAAACCCACAAAGACACAAAGATCAATATGTTTTAAATCACTTTATTAAGGTCGTAACTACAGGAGCTTTCATGACAGCCCAGGGCGGTCTGCTCAGCTTCCAAATCTCCCAGACAAAGGGAGTTCTCTTTTTTAACTCTGCAGTCATGGACCTCTGACTCACCATCTTCCTACTCTACCTCCCCATGCAATCCTAGCTCATCTCCCATTCTTTCTCTATCCTTTCCCCACACACAGATCTTTTCCTTCAGGGACTGTTACGAAATTAGGTTAGTGGCATAGACAAATCTTCGTGCTGGTCAGTTATTGTGCAAGTGACACGGTAACTTGAAACCTGAGATAAATGTCATGCCCATACTCACGAAGCCCCATGCCAAAACACTTCAGCGGCATCTTAGTTTCCCCAATAAATGCTTGTGGAAAAGATTATGCCCAAATAAAAATTGATTTTATTTTCCAAACAACCCATTACAGGTTGTGGGTATGTTCCACTTCTAATTATTTTCTTTATTGATATCTTTATTTCTTTATTGATTTCCTTATTGATATCTGATCCCGCCACTTTAACTATCTCTGCCTCAAAATTTCAAGTGAATAGTGAGCTCTCAATAAGCACATAGATATGCTAGAGTGAATTTGTAAAGATTGTTTGTAACAGCCAAAAAATTGAAAGCAACCAGAGTGTCAAAGGGAAAACAGTAAATAAAGTGAATCCATATTCACACAACAGAGTACTATGAGCCATATTCATATTCTCAAAGAACACTTAATCTAATGCCAAATCCAAAATTCCATATTGTGGTCCCATTATATAAAGAGAAATAAACAGGGGCACCTGGGTAGTTCAGTTGGTTGAACACTTGACTTCAGCT
Source organism: Crocuta crocuta (assembly GCF_008692635.1). Lineage (NCBI taxonomy): Eukaryota > Metazoa > Chordata > Mammalia > Carnivora > Hyaenidae > Crocuta > Crocuta crocuta. The sequence goes on from NW_027530974.1 coordinate 3,270,475, forward strand.
CAGGTCATGATCTTGTGGTTTATGAGTTCAAGCCCCACCTCAGGCTTACTGCTGTCAGTGCAGACCCCACTTGGGCTGTCCCCCTCTCTCTGCCCCTTCCCCTCTTACGCTTTCTCCAAAATAAATAAACATTTAAAAAAGAAAGATAAATAAATAAAAATTATAATCATGTTTATATTTTAGGGAAGAAATATATTCTATGAATTGATTTAAATTTCCCTTTTTGTACATGTCTATAGATTCAAGATTCTACCCTATGAACTTTAACTTTTATACTCAGAAAAATAAAAACATGATTTTAAAAAAATTTCACCTGATATGAATGCTGGGGTAGCCAGAATTCCATGATGCACCCCAATATTCCCACTTCTCTGGTGCACCTGCCCTGTGCAATCCCCTCTCTTGGAGTGTAGGTCAGACATGTGAATACCACCAATGAGGTTATGTTATCTGGAAAAAGTGAAAATTTGTTGTGGATGTAATGAAGTCTCTAATCAGTTGGATTTAAATTAATTAGAAAAGAGATTATCCTGGGTGGGCCTGACCTAAGGAAGTGAGTGAACCTTGTAAAAACTGGTCTGGAGGTAAGAGAACAGAAGCAGTAGAGATGCTTTCTTTCATCCAAAATCTCTGGTTCTGCAACTCAGGTAAGTCACAGATTCCACCCCGCGTGGCTCAAGAAATACTGAGAGCCTTCCCTGGGTCAAGAAGGGCACAGAGAGGGAAAAGAATGAGTCAAGGAAAAGCCCAACCTTTCTGTACATTTACTGACCTTGGAGAAGGAAGCTGCCATCGGTTGTGCAGCTGCAAGGAACTGAATTTTGCCAGCAAACACCTGTACGTGGGAAAGGACTTCAGCCCCAGCCGATTACAGCTTTGTGAGACCCTAAGTATGCCTGGACTCCTGATCCATGGAAACTGAGATAATAAATGTTGTTTAAAATTACTATGTTTGTAGCAATCTTTCTCACAGGAAATTTACAATAGGAAATGAATACAAACGTTGCTTTGAAAATACAAAGTAAATCCAGTACACCCGCCATTACATTGGCACCTGCGGTCATCAGCTGGGAGCAGCCTGGGAGAACAGGGTCTTGTTGAGGGTGCCAGGTGGCCTTGAAGGGAGACGGAGCAGCACATCCTCTAGGACACCCACACCTCCCGTATATACTTCACCCCACAATCCAGGATTTCCCCCTACTCATTATTAAAGCTGTTAAAATCACCAAAGATGTGCAAATTCCAATCTGGGATGAAGCCTACCATGTCTCTGTGCCTGCACTTGTGTCTCTAAGCCTTGTTGGTGGAGACAAAGCACAGCTTGACAGTCACTACAAACGCATGACCATCATCTTCAGATGGACACACAATGCTGCTCTAAACTCACAACACTCTCCAAAGAGTGTGTTCTCCACCCCTACCCCCATGATTATCTCAGAACTTCTGTAAACTCTGCAAACCTCCCACGCTTCCTCTCACCCTAACCCCAACCTGGCCACTCACCCCAGCTCCTATCTGCTTACACTCAATCAAGAAAATGAAATCTATCAGCTAAAAGTGCTCTAACTTTCCCGTAACTAATTTACAAAGCCACCCGTAACTGCCCCCTTCTTGTTCATTCCTCCTGCTAAAATGGAGGGGGCATTACTCCTCCTATCAAGGGCCAGTCCTTCCTCATGCACACCTCCGTGGCACCACAGCTCTCATTTATGCCCCAAGCCTCCAAAATCTAACCTCTTCCCCCCCCCACCGTATTGAAGTTGAACCCTCCTTCTCTATCCATATTCTTACCTATGTGATTGCTTCTATTTCTGTGTCTTTAAATTCCAACCCAAATATCAATGGCTCCCAAATGTCTACCTGTGGCTCCAACCTCCCTTCTGAGTAATTTTTAAATCCTCCTGCTCCTCTGCTGCATAACCAGGGTGACTGCTAAGGTGTTGCTTCTGTCTCTGAAATGAATCTCATTTATTTGTGCATGACATTGCTTCTCATGGCTACAGTCCTAGTGCCCTCGAATCTCTACTGAATCTTATCTAGAAGGTTCAGAAAGTCTCACATTTTGCTGCTCATTTGAATCAACTTTTTGAAATTCCAGGCTGTACCCCAGACCAATTAAATCAGAAAGTCTGGGATGGGGAGACACCCAGACATCAGTAGCATTTTGCACTCCCAAGGGATTCCAATCTGCAGCCGTATCTGGGAACCCGTGTTTTGATTAGGCATCCACATGTGTCCCCTCCTGTCCGTTTTCCACGTGCGAGCCAGAGGGATAAGCCTGGCACTCCTGTTTAAAAGCCTTTTGGGACTCCCAATTTCATGGGGAATAAACTCAATCTGGCCCCACCCACTTCCTCCCACTCACCTTCTGCTGCTCTTCCTTCCCTCTCAACACCCCCGCTCTCTGCTCCTCATTCCTCCAGCACACCTTGCTCCTATCTCAGAGCCCTCAGGCATGCTTCTCCCTCTGCCTACAGGGAAGGCAGCCTTTCTTATCCTTTACCTCCCCCAAAGAGCCCTTTACTGACTCCCTACCATCTGTCTCTACCCATTTTTCTCTACTCAAACACTAACACTTTTCCTTAGAAGCATTTCTCAATGATGGCAATCATCTAGGTCTGCTTCCTTGTTCATTATCCCTGCCTAGCAGTTTCAGAGCTTCAACAGGGTGGAGAAACGTGTGTTTTGTCACCACTGAGTACCTAGCATGGTGGTTGGCACAAAGTAGAAATGCTGAATAAAAAATAAGTGATCTGTGAGTGGCTGAGCTAATGAGGAGACAATGTCAGGAAATGAAAACATACTTATCCAACACAGGGTGGTATTAATCTCAGACCTACAAGGACCCTTAACATCCACAAGAGAGCCACCAAGAGACTTTTGTAAATGCTCTGAGTCTTGAATATGACTTTAACATGTAATTGTCTCGATTTCCTAATCTGCAGCCTCACTTCTCACAGCTCTTTATGAGCCTGAAATCATGCTTTGTGTTGAATGAGTCATTGCAATGCAGAAACCCACTTAACAGCTAAGGGGACTTGTTCCCACACCAGCAACACACTCCCTCATCTTCACCTTTGTACCTTTGCAAAATTACAGATTAGTACATGCCAAGGACCTGCCTGTTCACTCAAGTACTGCCAAAACCATGAATGTTAAATTTGAGATTGCCAAGGAACCACCATGATTCCTAAAATTCCACCTTCCTTTGCCCTTGCTCTTCTATCTGGAATGCTTTACTCTTTCTCTCTTGTTAGCCTGATAAACCTTAATTCTTTTTGATTCTGCTCAAAAGTCATCTCTCCAACCAACCATTTCTTACCTCCTACCCTCTTGCCTTCCTATAAGACTTTGTGCACTCCCCTCTCAGCATTTATCAAATGTCCTGCCATTATTTGCTAACTTGCTTATCTCATTCATCGGACTGGGACTCATGGATGATGCCTGGGTTCAACACAATGATGCATTGTGTTCAACTGCTGACACTTTGGGAGTATGTTAGTCTGCTCTGACACTGGCATAACAGAAGGCCACAGATTGGGGGCCATGAACAACAGGAATTTATTTGCTCTGTTTTGGAGGCTGGAAGTCCAAGATCAAATTGTCCATAAGATTATTTCTCCTGAGGCCTCTCTATGTGGCTTGTAGATGGTATCCTCCTCCTGTGTCCTTACATGGTCTTTCTTCTTGAACACACACCCCAGGCATCTCTCTGAGTGTTTACATTTCCTCTTCTTGTGAGGATACCAGCCATATTGGATTAGAGCCCACCTAATGACTTCATTTTAACTTAAGGGCCTTTTCATTTTTTTAAATTTCATTTATTTTGAGAAATAGAGAACACAAACGGGATGGAGCAGAGAGAGGGGGAGAGAGAGAGAGAATCAATCCCAAACAGGCTCTGCAAGGTAAGAGCAGAGTCCGACGTGGGGCTTGAACTCACAAACTGCGAGATCATGACCTGAGCTGAAACTAAGAGCCAGACACTTAACTGACTGTGCCACCCAGGAACCCCAATTTAATTGCTTTTTTTTTTTTTTTAAAGACCTTGTCTCCAAATACAGCCACATTCTGAAGTACAGGTGGTTAGGACTTCAACAAATGAATTTTGAGGGACCTAATTCAGTCCATAACAGGGAACAATTGCCTAATAGATATAAATAAGTGTTTCTATTGTCATCAGATAGGAGAGAAAAGAGGGATGAAGGAAAATAGGGAATGAGGGGAGGTACAGAACTACCAGTTACAATTAGTCCAATGTCTAATTGGCAGTTCAGTGCCCCCAATCTTGGAAGCTACACAGAAGGAAGCAGGGCATATGCTCTGCCCAGCCAGGGCAGATACAGTACTGAATATGATCTCTCTTTGTGGTCTCTTAAATGCCCACCAACTACCTTGGGCAAGGGATAAGAAAAGTATGCAAGGGCACCTGGGTGTCTTAGTTGGTTAAGCATCTGACTCTTGATTTCGGCTAAGGCTCTCATCTCACAGTTCATAGGATCAAGCCCCATGTTAGGCTCTGTGCTGAGAGCACGGAGCCTGCTTGAGATTCTCTCTCTCCCTCTCTTTCTGCCCCTTCCCTGCCCACATGCTCTCTCCCTCTCTCTCTCCCTCTCTTTCTCTCTCTCTCTCAAACTAAATTAAAAATAAAATTTAAAAATATTTTTTAAAAAAGAAAATATCCAATTTGTGGGTTGTCTGGAGGCCTCTCTGAGATAATGCATATAAAACGCCTGACAAAGTACCTGATACATCATCATTCATGTACCGCAGCACCCACACTGTTACCACTGTGGCCACGACTACTTTGCAGTTCACTAAGCAATTAAAATAAATAGATAAATGCACCACAACATATCACCTACCTGGATTTTTGAAACGACACTTTCAGCACTTGACAAAATAGAAATGTTATTGATTAGCTATGATTCAGAAATGTAATATCATAAAATTGTTGCCAAAAGAAGAAATCCACATGAAAAGTCAAATATTAGGAAAAGAGCAAAGAAGAAAACTGCTGTTGAAAGCTGCTTCGTTCCACCAGTTGGCCTTTCCTGGTGCACATATTCCTCTGTCAGAGCTGAGATCATGGTGCACTCTGGAGCTTTCTCTCCCTCCCCTGCAGAGGAAAGGCAGTACCTGAACGCGTGCTTGCTTCAGCAAATGCATCTCAAGCCTCATAGGGAGCCCTGGTGGCACAGATGGTGTTCTCACGCTGTCGACGTGCTCCTTCCAGACCCGTGATTTCTCCCTTTAAAAGGAATTCTCAGCATCACAGCCTTTGTGACAGAAGGCATTGTTTTCACACGTATGGAGCCCTGGCCGATGGTGCGTGTTCACCCTCACCTTGGTCACCCGAAGGCGGTGGTGAAATGTCACCTTCCTGAGAAACGGGTGGGGAGTGTTCATCATCTGCTAACTGTGCTCAGCAAGAGGCCATCCCAACCACCACGGGCCAGGGCACAAGTCCTCAGGAATCCCTGCTTTCCCAGCTTTCACCCTTGTCCTATCCCAGAAATGACTAGAGCCATTCTGGGGAAGGTGGAGACAAAGGCCAGGAAGAGCACACAGAGAGGGGAAAAATGAATCAACGGGAGGCCCAGCCTTTCAGTACCTTCCCTGACTACCTCCCCCCCCGGACCCCCCCCCCACAACCCGCCAAGTCGGCAGCTCCTCTGACCTGCTGACCTGCCCTGAAAGGGAAGGCCCCATGGATGGACAGGCAGGTGGCAGCAGCCTCAGGCCACCAGTCAGGGGAGCCTGAAAGTGCCATGCCCTTGACTAACACTTCTACCATTAAAGCCTCACAAGGTACTGACAGCCAGCGGTTTGCTGTCCAGGCTCCGGCACCAGACAGCTGGAGTGTGGAGCCCAGGAACTGCAGGCATCAAGCAATTTGCACTCATCTCTGGACCTCTTTATAGCTGGTGTTTTCATCCGTGTGGTGGGAGGAAAATGGCTGATCTCACTGGGTGGTGAGGTTAAAATGGTGAGGATGAAATGAGCTGACTAGGCCAAGTGCTTGGAACCTCCCTGGGACATAGGAAATGGTGTCAGATTTCATGGCCTTTGGCTATTGTCGTAGTCAAATACCATAGACTGGATGGTTTAACGACCAGCAATTTTTTGCTCATGGTTCTGGAGGCTGCGAAGTCCAAGATCAAGGTGCTAGCCTATTCATTTCTTGATGAGGACTCTCCCTGGATTGCAGATGGCCTCCTTCTCTCTGTGTGCTCACATGGTGCAGACAGAAGTGCTCCAGCCTTCTCCTCTTCTTATATGGGTCCCAGCTCTGTCAAATTAGGGCACCACCCTCATGACCTCAGTTAAACTTAATTGATCCCCAAAGACCCCACTTCCAAATATCTTCATCTTGAGGGTTAGGGCTTCAAGATATGAATTGGGGGGGTGGTGGGCAACCCAAACATGCAAACTCTAACAGGCCAATTGCATTTCCTCCTGGGCAGGGCTTACATTCCCCAGAGCAATAACCTCTTAGATGTGCGTCAGGAGCCATCTTCTCTGATTCGCACATTCATGATACTCAACTGGTAGGCGCAATCTTGTCTGGACTGGAGGATTTTCTTAGGCTCCATCTCCAGACCTCTGCTTTGAAATGTCTCTCTTTCTGGTTTCTGAGGTTACTGTCTTGTTGGCTCACACTTGGAATCTTCCTCTTATAAGAACAATGTGATTAGCTTGTCATTTGATTTCACTTCTCCTGAGATATTGCCTCTTGAGCAGACCCTTTGGTTCAGTGCTCTGCAGCTTGAAGAACTCGTGAGCTCCATGGTGGATCCACCTCTGGCTTAGCTGGGGGACTCTGACAGCCAGAGAGCTGGGACCTATGGAGAGTAGGACAGGAATGGGCTCAGGAGTGATGGTCAGGAAGGGAGGTAGGAAAAGATGTGGGCTTTGTTTTATATTTGTAATATAGAAATAAAGGAAGTATAAAGGCAGACATAAGGAAATATGAGAGGATTAAAAATAAGGAGATTTTAAATAATGTAGTCTTTTATAATTTTCCTTCTCTGAGCTGAGTTCAAGGGAGCTCAGAGACTTCAGTCCAGGCCCCTCCTATGAGGTGGGCAATGCATATTGCCATTTTACAGATGAGCACATGGGATGCAACAGAGTGGGGGAACTCTTCCTCCTCTAAGTGGGGGATCAGGCCTCTAATCTCTGGAGCACATGCCCTGTGCAAGGACAGGTGCCCCCTTGGTGCATGCCCGGTCTGTCTCTTGCAACATAGCCTCTAACAGCCTGTGTTCTCTTCCAAGCCTGCCCTCCTTTCACTCAGCTTGGGGCACCAGCACCCGACCGTCCCACTAGACTCACAGCCCTGGGAATCAATGCATCCAACGCACACTGAGCAATGACTGGAATTTGCTTGGCATTTTTGCTGGGACTCCTCAGTCAGCTGCAGCTGATAACCAGAGGCCCGGCCTACTTCATGGAGACACAGTGAATGGGCCAGGAGGAAATGAAAAGGTCCTGGAGACTCACAGTTCACACCCACATGCTCACAGTGTTGCAAGGGAATCAAGTCATGGTCTTTATCTCTGCAATTGTTTTGGGGTTGCATGCTCCCTGCCCCCACTCGGCTGACTATTCATGGATAAACCAGGGAAGAAGGCATGTTCACGACTTAGTGGACTGCAGTGGTACCATGTATTTCTAGATGTCTTTCCTCCAGATCCAAGAGATGTGTACCCTTATATTCTGTGCTTACAGACACAGAGAACTACTCCCCACTGCCCCTCTGCCTGTTTACTGTGGCGATGACCACACTCGCACACCCACGGTTTCTTTGTGTAACAAGCATGTGTTTATTAAGTGCAAAATGGAGGAAGGGATAGAGAACATTTTGTTCTTTTTTTTTAAGCTTATTTATTTTGAGAGAGAGAGTGGGTGAGGGGGAGAGAGAGAGAGAGAGAGAGAGAGAATCCCAAGCAGGCTCCACGCTGTCAGTGCAGAGCCCAACATGGGGCTCAAACCCACAAACAGTGAGATCATGACCTGAGCTGAAGTCAAGAGTGGGATGTTCAACAGACTGAGACCCCCAGGTGCCCCAAGAACATTTTATTCTTAACACATAAATGATAGAAGCTCATTTTACATCTCCCCAAATCCTGATTATAAGACTCTTGTTGAAGACAAAACAATGGTTTCCAAATTAAAGACTCTGCCATAATTAGCCTTAGAAGAGAAAATTTGGGCTTCAGAAGATGAAGAAAAAGGAGGAAGAGGTGGAAGGGAAGAAGGATAAAGAGGAAGGTGAGGAGGGAAAGAAAGAATGGCAAGCAAACACATACTGAGGCATTCAGGTAGCTGAATACACAGACTGGAAGAAGCCAGAGACTTCTGGAAAATGGCAGGCCCATGGCGATAGCTGAGAGCCTCAGTGCCTCACTGTGAGCTGTGGCACAGAGAGGCTGTGGTCTGTGGGTTCCTCCCACCAGAAGAACACAGGGCACAATTCCCATGATGGTCACATGCAGAGAAAGGCTGACCACTGAGGCCACAGTGCTCATGACATGGAACACAGGCGCAGCCTCCGGCTGCCTGTTCATCCCTCCGTGACAAGGGGGAGCACATCTGGCTTTCGGGTGTAGTGAAGATGGAGACAGCCTAGTTCCTGATGCAAAGAAGAAGCTGCTGGTAGGTCCCAGGGATGTGCTGGAAAGCTCGCTTGAAAGAGCCATGATTTGAAAGGGGAAAAGCACCCAGGAAGGAAGGAAAGCCTCTTTCTCTCTACCGGTAACTTCCTTAGATCATCTGTGCACTTGCCACAGGGAATTTTCCCTGGCTGACTTGAGGGTAAAAAGGAGAAATGGAGGGGCTCTGCCTAAACCACAGCTACTAGAGTAGAGGAAACCCCCACCCCAATCCTTCCCCATCCATCCCTCTCCATCCTCCAGAGTAAATTTCTCTATGCTTTTCTCTCCCTCCCCCTCCCTCCCTCTCTGTCTCCCCTTCTCTCTCTCCATCTCTGCCTTTCCTTGCCTCTCTGTCTCTCTCTTTCTTGGTCTTTTTGTCTCAGTCTCTCTCTTCCTCTCTGTCTGTCTCTCTTTGTCTCTGTCTCTCTCTCCTTCTCATATAAACGATGCTAGTATAATTCAAGAGGCAGGAGACTCCCCAGACTGCTGGCTAGCTGGCCGGCCGTTCAGATGTTGCTGCTTTTCCTCTAACCTCCGTGCTGTGCCGAGCACTCATTGAAACCACTGAAGAGCTGAGTTGGCTTTATAATGCAATGTCTGTTGGGGAAGATGCCCCACCTTCTAGCATATCTAGTAGGCTGATCTATGTCAACATGAAGAGAACAGTCACTCCTGTCCTTTCAGAAGGAAAATGTGGTTATGTTTCACTGGCAACTGTCCCACTGGCAGCTCAGACATCAGTGTGACTCAGTGATTTATGGAAGTCACACCAGCCACAATGTTGGGGTGTTGGGGGGGGTGCAGACAGACCCCATTCTCCAGGCTCAAGCACACTGATCCTTAGACCACAGGAACACAGGCAAGATTGCCCCAGGGGAGAGGGAGAAGGATCAAAAAGGCTGTTCCCCAGATCCCTAATTCTCTCCCAGTGATAAAGATGGGACAATGAGGACTCTGGGGAGATAAGCAGAACCCAGAGAAGTGACAGGACTCTTCACCCTTCAGGAATCTAACTGGATACTGGCCAGCTGGCCAGTCCATTTCCCAACAGGGAGGAGACGCTTCTGGGTAAGAGTGTGGGCCAGCTCCAGGACCCTTCCTGGGGACAGATTCTCCTGGAAACATATGCTCTAAAAAGAGCAAACAGCAAAATTCCTACTCTAATGAGCACTCTTCTTGCCATCACCAAGGCTCAATGAGGGAGAGTCACAGGGCAGAGAGAGTTTGGGGACAGGATCCCTGCCAATGTGGGCCAGGCTCCCTGGGGTGGAGCATGCAGCTGGTGTAGCTCAGCACTGAGGACCCACTAGAAATAACCCCTGTTCCCAGGCATGAGACCTGACAACCCAGCTTGAAGCACTGCTGGAGTCCAAGGAAAGAGGAGACCCCCACAGAGGGGGTGACCATGTGGCCCTACCCCTGAATATAACCAGCGTGCCTCCAGGCCTTTTCATCTGTGCTGGATACTGGAGCCAGGACATCTAAACCTGCTCACAAAATGCCTGCATGTAAATCCATCAATGAGAGATCATTTGCACCTACATGTTCTCCACCAGGATAGATGCTGAGGCTGCAAAGTACCCATACCTTTGTGTCCTTGGCTTGGTCAGATCTCCTCTGAATTGAGGTGCCTTTCATGATGAGTAGGGAGCAGAGAGAGGGGGTCCTAGGGGAAGCTAATGCTTGAGGAAAGAGCAGACCTCTGGTTTACCCCTGGACCCCTTGGGAGCAGGGGAGCTCCTGTGAGGGCCAGGTAGTGGGGGGGGGAGGGGGTCCAAACCACTGAGGGCCCCTGTGCTGGCTGGGATGTCACTCTGAGAAGCTTGCCTTTGAATGTTCTGCTCACAAGTTGGCAACACTGGGACTTGTTTGTATGCCTCAATCTACCCTCACTCAGACAATGCCCCTCAGGTAGGAGACATGTTCCATGCTTCACTCAAGGTTTAAATGAGAAAGTAACAACACCTAGACCAAACTTCAGGGAGGGGGGGGAAGTAGACATCTCCAGTCTCGGAATTTTCACACAGTATGAGTCAGGATTCCCAGGGAAATGGAGTCAATAGGATATCTATCTATATAGAGTAATTTTAAGGAAATGGCTCACATGACTAGGGGGCTAGCAAGCCCGAAATCTGCAAAGCAACCTTGCAGGCTGACAAATCTGTCAAGAGGTGATACTACAGTCTTGGGTCTGAGAGCAGTGCAGGAGCAGAATTCTCTTCTTAGGGATTTATCTTTTAGGTCTTCAACTGATTGGGTGTGGCCCACCCACAATATGGAGGGGTTTTCACTCCACTTGTGCTGATGTAATCACATCTAATATATGCCATCATAGCAACATCTAGACTGATATTTGACCAAATGTTTGGGTGCTGTGGCCTAGCCTAGTCCACATATAGAATTCATCATCACATGTACCTCAGCTACTCAACTGTTCATGTATTTCAACTGGTCCTAAGAGTTCTTCTGGGGTCCTGACCCTTCTTGGGGAAAAAACCAATATAATGTTCAAAATAACAATAGAGTGGAAGTCACAAGTCAAACTTGAATGGCTTAAGTAGCAGATGCTATGGGCAAAGCTTCACAAAAACTATAGGAGAGGACCTCCCCTCAGCACACCCCAACACACACACACACACACACACACACACACACACAGAGAGAGAGAGAGAGAGAGAGAGAGAGAGAGAAACTGTCTTATCCCATCCTCTTCAACATCACCAGGCAAGGGATGGGGTGCCCTTTGCCCACCTGAGATATCATCTGCTCATTTTTTTCTTATCCATGCAATTTGAGGAGGGTTAAAAAACCAGAAATGCCCTACTCATCAACATAGCTTTGCCTTTAATTTTACCAGTTATATCAATGGCTCTTATAAGCCAGTTAAATACTGTGCAAATGTCTGGGGCTTAAACTCTTAAGAATGTTAAAAAAAAATCTTAACAGCAATAATGGATGGTTTATACACTCAGTTCAATCCAACAAATACTGGGCAGCCAATATGTCAGACATCATGCTAAGTCCTGTGAGGGGTGGTACAGAGATGAATCCCATCTCTGCCACCAGGTCTCAGTCTTCTCCTGCACCCTCACAAATTGGGACTGAGAGTGAGGTGGATTTAGAATGTGTCAGATCATGCCATCCCTCCCCCCGCCCCCATTGCCCAAAACCTCTGAACAAGTCACCATACCACTCAGTAAAAACCAAAGTCCTTATGGTGGCTTCATGGGTCTGTCTGACCACTCCAGGACCCTCCCTGACTTCTAAGAACCACTTTCCTACCACTGACCCCTTAGCCCACTCGGCTCCAGCCACAGTGGCCTCCTTCTGTGTATAAGTAGGCCAGCACACTCCCAATCATGGCCGTGAAACTTATCACGGCCTTTGTTGGGATTGTTCTTTCCACAGGAGTGCCCATCCAGGAAGTGACAAACCCAGTGCTCTCCCCAGATTTTCCTTGAAGTATTTCTGTCACATCTTCTTTAAAGGATGGCTAAGAAGTCCAAGTAGTTGATTCTTCCTTAAATGCAAATGATGCTTCCAAAAGGGCTTGCATAGTTTGTGTTCTTTAGTTGCTTTCTTTACTCATTCTTTCCCCACAAGTCCTTTGTACTAGTCATCCACTGCTGCATAACCTACTACTGCAAACTTAGCAGCTGTGAACAACACACACCTATTATCTCTCAATTCTGGGCTTTAGGGGACAGGACATGGCACAACTTGGTCCCTGCTCAGGGTCTCATAGGCAGCAGCCAAGGTGGCAGTCAGTCTGTGTTCTCATCTAGAGGCCTGGCAGGGGAAGAATCTGTTTCTAAGCTCACTGGGGTGGTTAGAAGAATGTATTTCTTTTATGGTTGGAGGGCTGAGAGCTTGAGATTTCTCCCAGCTACCAGCTGGAGGCTGCTGTCCATTGCTGAAGGCCTTTGCAGCCCCTTGCTACCAGGCCCCTCCACAGGCAGTCACAACACATAACTGGTTTCTTAGAGGCCGGCAGGAGAGCAAGATGAGTCAGCCAGGAAAATAGTCTTATACAACCTAACATAGTCTTGAAATCGTCACCTTAGGCATAGTGCATTAGTTAGTGGCAAGTCACAGGACTCACCCACACTCATGGGGAATGGATTAGACAGAGACATAAGTATCAAGGGAGGCAATCATGGGGGACCATCTTAGAAACTGACTGCCACACCTTTTTTTTGCATCAAACTCATTCCAGCCTAGATGATCTAGATTCATGGAGAGGGAGATGGCTCCTAGCACTGAGGACTTACCCTATTTGATTTATTTGGACCAGAGCCTGAGCCACAAAAAGTCCTGAGTTGCAAAGTCATAGCTACTGGAGGGTGGGGGGCATGGCCATGAGGAGGACAGGGGTTTCCTGTGTTTCCCTAAAAGATACATGGCCCTAGGAAGATTGGAACTAGTACTGAACCAAGAAGCAACTTCAGCAACCAAATAAAACCTAACTGCTGTTCCCAGAAGCAGCTTCCAAACCCCAGCCCAGCTATTTTCTCTGCCGAAGAGCAGAAAACCCTGAGCATCTAGAAGCTCAGATGGTGACGGATAGCCTTCCATATTAATAACCATTAAAGTGTCAAAAATTATTTCACCTCAATGGTAGTCTGTTGCCTACCAGTTTATTGCACTTGACCTGATAGCTAGGAAATGCCCCTCTCGCGACAAATGCCTTAGCACCGTGCAAATGAAATAAAGGGCTTAGAAGAAAGAACTCCTGCTCACATTCTTTAAATACCCCTGACTTCCAGCAGCAACACTGCTATGGCCCTGCTAAACGGTGATCCTTCTGAAAACTTAATCGCTAGGGCAAGAGCTTTCCTTCTCCCCTTACAATAAGTTGTGAATTAAAAAAAGAAAACATGCTGAGCTTTAATTTTAAACAGAGCTACCCTGGGGGTGGTAGAAACACAGACGGCTTTGACTTTCTGTTTGGTTTCTGGCTGGGAGGACTTGAAGGCTGTCAAAAGTGGGTGTTCTTGCTGTCGACCTGGCAAAATCACATTCTTCTCTCTGTGGAGAAGAAGAGAAAGCTAAAGAGCTCAGGCAATGGCGGGTAGGTTCCCTGAGGCGGGCATAACCGTTGGGACCCCGGCCCTCAGCCCACCCCCAGCAGGGCAGTGGTGGGGGAAACGGCAAGATTTTCACCACAGGAGGGGCCATTGGAGACATGGACAGCAGGTGCACGTGCACTGAATGCTGTACAGCTCCAGGTGCAGAATCTGGGCTCTGTCTCCGTGTCTTACCCTTTGAATGCCTTTGGGTGAGACATTTACCTTCACTTTCCTCATCTGTAGAGTGGAAGAATGTCTGTTCTGTTCACCCAACAGCATTGATAATGACCATCAGTGTCAAGTGCTTGGTAACCTTTGTGTATTTTGCAAACAGGAGGCGATATTACTACTCCTGAATTAGAGGTTTTTCCTCTTTCCCTCCATTTTACCTTGTTTCTTCTATTCTCTCTATGGATTATTTCTTAATTCTAAGCAGAGCTTTTATAAAATGTGGTAAGCAAGATCCACAGACCCGGTGATCAGCCCTTGGGTGTCTTCTCAAACCAACCTCTCCTTTCTTCCCACCTGTCCTTTCTATCAGTGGGACTTGGCAGTGACTGTGGGGACATGGGGCCTTGAAAGGAGGGTGAGTGGTCTTGGGAAAGGGCAGAGTAATCCCACCTGAAGTGTCACCATGAGTTATCCCCAGCCCCTGTCCATTTCCCTCACAATCTACTACCAGAAGCCTCATCTGAGCTCAGAGGAGTGCTGACTGTGATTGTGATAACAGGCTAGATGAGTCCACTCTGGCTGCCAAAGCAAAGTATCATGGACTGAGTGACTTAAAAAGCTGAAGCCTACTTACTCACAGGTCTGGAGGCTGGAAGTCTGAGGTCAAAGTTTTGGCAGATGTGTTTCTCCTGGGCCCTCTCTCCTTGACTGTAGATGCCACATTCTCCCTGTGTCCACACGATTTTCCCTCTGTGTGTGTCTGTGTCCTGTTTTCCACTTCTTATAAAGACCCCAGTCACATTGGATTAGGGCCCATATGACCTCATTTTGCTTTAATGACTCTTTAAAGACTGTATCTCCAATTACAGTCACATGCTGAAGTATTGAGGGTGAGGGTTCCAACATATGAATTTGGTGGGGGAGACATAATTCAGCCCATAACAAAGACACACATAAGGGTGACAGCCCTATAATAAAGACAGTGTGGGGTCAGAGATAAGGGAACACATGAATGTTTCCACTTCCTCACCTTTCAAAAAGCTGTTAGAAGGCGTCAATTTGGTCACTATGTAGATGTTGGATATATGGCAGTTGAATGGGAATTAGAACCCTGGAGAATCTCCCAAGGTTCTCTTGTTGACAAACTGGTTTTTCTTGCCACCCTCTTACTACCATTATGACCCCAGGGAAGGGAGCCATCCATGTTTGGTAACCAAATAACATAATACTTCAGTACTGCTCTTTGAAGATTATGACATCTGTAATTAAGATATTTATCTTTGCAGCAGATGAACTGAGAGCCAGAACTTCTCACCAACCAAAAGTGGGGGAACCTAGTGGGTGGGCCAGAGGAGAGTGGGGATGATGGGAGACATGGGAAGGAAGGAGAGTCTATTTATGGCTGTGACAGAAAACCATTGGGATGAAACACATCCCAGGAAAGATGGGGGCTGCTTGCCAGGCTGCATGATTCTAGGCAGCCCTGGAGTCTCTGGGGAGGATGCACACCTTTGCTGAGGTTTGCAAGCCAGACAAAGGGAAAGGGAGAAAGAGCCATGGGGACTCTCAGGAAGCACCAGAGAGCCCAGGAGGGCAGGGTGACCAGGGAGATGGGTCCTTCACAGCCAGAGAGGGGAGTCCTTCCTCTGTTAGGAAGGTGGACCTCTCACTTAAAGGGTCCCTGAGGGCTGAGGTGGCCCAGTAGGACCTTCTGGGACAGGTAGAAACAGGTATAGGGAACAAGTGAGAGTCACACCTCAGAGCGCACCACCTGATTTTATATCAGGGTACTCATCTAGTCCAGGAAAGTTGAAGAAATCAGTAAGGTCCAAGGCCGACTTCCTTGTGACTGTGCCAAGCAGACTGCTCTGTGGTGGCAGGTGAGGACTAGAAAGTGATCTCTGCAAACAGCCATGTATAGACTTTGGATTATTTGCTTTGCTTTAATTTTCCTCCCTTTTCTAATAAGAAAATTTTCTTCTTAAGAGTATAATTTTATCTCAACTGCAGAGAACAGGAAAGTTCCTTCATTTCCATTAAGGGCCGGCAGAGGTTGCTATGGAGAGACCAGTCCCCCTCTGGTGACTCCAGAGGGGGGGCCTGGGTCCTGACCAGCCCCTGAGCCAAGACCATCAGCAGAATGAGATGCCAGAATCCAGGAGCAGATGCCAGAGGCTGAGAGTTTCTGTAGCAATAAACATCCACTTGCTGCCCCAAAGTCTTCACTTTGCCATGCTGCTTTCCAGGAGACCAGTCTGAGAAGCATTCCAGCAAATAAGCCAAAGAGCAGATAATCCCAGAGGAGCCAGCCCATTGGTCAGTCTTTTACAACCTCAAGTCCCCTGGTGGTTACCTTAGGTGAGGATGGGTTGTGCACAAGAAGAAAGAAGGAACGCTGGAGTGCACTTGGAGTGCAGGCCCAAGAGAGTTTCTGATGGATGAATAACATCAGGAGAAGCTCTAGGTTCCTGGAAATTGGGAAAGGGCATGTGACAAGAGGTGGAGAATGATGCAGAGAAGGAGGGATAAGGGAGCCGAAGACTCACCTGAACCCACCAAGGAAGAGCCCAATGTCCAGTGAGAAACACTGTTATTCTTCATTAACTTGCAAAATGGCTCACCTAGACAAAGGTCTTTAAAAATAAGTCCCAGACATGGGGCACCTGGGTGGCTCAATTGGTTGAGCATCCAACTCCGATTTCAGTTCAGGTTATGATCTTGCAGTTCATGCGACTGAGACCCATGTTGGGCTCCATGCTGAGCGTGGAGCCTGCTTAAGATTCTCTGCCTCCCTCTTTCTCTGCTCCTCTCCCATCTCGATAGATAGATAGATAGATAGATAGATAGATAGATAGATAGATAGATAGATAGATAAGTAAGTCACAGACAAATATGGTTGCAGGACCCCAGGATGGCCNATAAAGTAAGTCACAGACAAATATGGTTGCAGGACCCCAGGATGGCCAGGACCCATGTACCTCTAAAAGCACCTCAGAAGTCTCCTAAGGAGACTGCAGTTGGATTGCCAGATAAAATACAAGATGCCCAGTTAAATTTGGATTTCAGATATGCAAGGAATAATTTTTTAGTATTAGTTGTCCTGTGCAATATTTGGAACAGGCTTATACTATAAAAATTATTCATTGCGTATCTGAAATTCAAATTTAACTGGGTATCCTCTGTGTTTACTTGCTAAATCTGGTAGCCATAGCCTGCAGGGTCACTAGCAGTTGTCATTTTTCAAGTAGTAAGGAATGGATGTGGTTTGGACAGGCTGTTCCTGCAGGCTGCCAGCAAATGTGACATCACAGATGGTTGCCTGGGTTGATTCAAGGGTTTGTTCAGCCCTTCCTAAATGTATCAGTGTTCTTGGCTGTCATGTGTAGGCATCTGATTCAACTGGTTTAACCAGAAGAACATTTATTGCCCCCATAACTATGGAATCCAGAGACAAGTCATGTTCCAGATGTAGCATGATCAGTGGTATGCGTCATCATGGGCTTTCCATGTGTCCACTTTGCCACCCTCCATGTTGACCATAACCATGGCTGTGAGCAAGTTGGCAGCACAACAGCAACATCACTCCAGAACATGGCCTCGTTTTGGGCACAACTTCTCAGTTACAACAGAAGAACAGGGCAAAAGTAAAGAGTTATTTATTCAGTATCCCATAACATCCATGTCTTTGGACTTGTGGCTAATGAAGAATATGAAAAGAAGAACAGATTGAGTAAACAACTCAGTTGGAAGAAGTTATCTGACATATGTATTAACATATGAAGACCAACAATGAAAGTGAGTACAACTACATTAAAAAAATAAAACGGATGAATATAATAAGGAGTAGGATATTGATGGGACTGTCTGAACCACATTCTTACACTGTTTTCCGAAATGTAGTCTGACTCCCAAAGAATAGACTAAAACATTTGCTTTGCTTTATCCTACCCTTGGGAAATTACCTGTTGCTGACAAATGCACCAGGTGCAAAACTCGGTTTCCAAATGTTGATTTATGGAAATGCTTCCCTGCTGGGTCATCTCAGCAAATGAGACACCACATGAACTTGACCCTCATTCTCTTGTTTATCTGGTCTCTTCCATAAAGTAGAGGACTATTTATCCAGGAACAAAACTGCTTGAACACTGTAGATGTTTTTCAAATGTCATTTAAAAGAAATTCTTTGAGAAATATTGCCAAAGGGTCCCTACTTTCACACAGTGAGAGAACATCAAGGAAATACACACTGGCAGTTGTAGCCCCAGCCTTTTCTGAGTTCTCTAAAAATAAAAAACATAGGGAAGGCCATGTCAAAGTTTTGAAATATCAAATCCCAAATCAAATTCATCAGATTTGATTTCCAATTTTCTGTGAAATATGAGGGCAGAGTTAACAGACATAATGGAACTCTTTTATTGTCTCTTCTACTAAGTAAATATCCCTCTAAGAGCTCACGTTTAGACTAGAGCAGATATTATAAAAGCAAAACCCTTGTGTTCAGAAGTGTAGAATACCTCTTCAGGTACCCTTTGTCCACCAAATCAGTCAGAAACTAGTATTTATAAAAATATTATCAAATATCTTCCAAAAATATTTGAAAATGCATTTAATCTCAGTGTACTTTTGAGGATGCTTCCAATCTAAAATTGATACCAGCAGAAGCGGCATTGGGGGAAATCAGAGGGTTGAATTAATTAAGTTGACCTGGGTTCTGATCTCATTTCTGTCCTACACTATCAGTGTGATCTTGGACAAGATGAACTCCACAGGCTTCAAGTTCCTTGCATCAGTAAGGATGATATTCAGCTATTGTAACTAAAACCTCAAACACAATGGCTTATCTAAAAAGGGTTTAACTTTCTCAAAAATGTAATGCCCTGGGATGATGCAGCAACCTCACGATGGCATCTCATTTTCTCATTTCTTTTTCTTTTTATGTTTATTTATTTATTTTTGAGAAAGACAATAAGCAGGGGTAGAGGCCCGAGAGAGAGGAAATCCCAAGCAGGCTCTGTGCTATCAGCACAGAGCCCAACTCAGGGCTTGAACTCACAAACTGCGAGATCATGACCTGGGCTTGAAAACTCCATTCAGATGCTCAATCCACTGAGCCACCTAGACACTCCTCCCCATTTCTTTATTCTCTGACCTCTTTAGCTTGTGACTTCATCCTCACCTTTGTTATCTTTGGATGGTAAGAGAGCCCTTCCACCTCCAGTCTCACAAAAAAGAAAAACAGGAAGAAGAAACACAGCTTCCTAGAACTGAGATTACATCTGCACAGTCCATTGATCCAAACTGTGTCCCATGACCCGTAGACTCATTTTGCCTAGATCAAGGGTCCTGTGGAAATGAGTTATTTCACTGGTACCCTGTAGCCACAAATAAAATCAAAGTTCAGTGAGGGAAATACATATTTAATTGGCAAACAGCAAAGTCTACCACATGCCTCAAAAGAAATAAGGCACCTGCTAGCTTCCCTTCTACTATTCACTCATTCTTGCTCTCAACAAATACATATTAAATGCCTACTCTCTCCAGTCTTCTGGGTACTGAAATGCATACTACTTATCTATGGACATATTGGCAGAACAATAACTATTGATTGCCTTGGACCACTAGCCTAATAAAGTGCCCCTAGAAAAACTGAGAGCTGACACAAACAGAGGCTTCCCTTCCTCATACAGTGGGCCACACAAGAAGCAACAATAGGCAGAATCTTGTCTCAAGAGTCTAATTATAGTCTGAATTGTGTTCTCCTCTTCCTACTCTGGTTTAGTGCTTTAGAATGCCCCAACTTTGTTCTGCTCCACAAGCAAAGGAAATCCTCTTGGAGAGAAGGTAAGAACATGATTCTAGATTTTTTTTGGTGACCCATGAGGTATTCCTACCTCCTCCTACTTGTTCCCTGGGGGTAGCAGCTCATCAGGAGGCTATTTCAGGGAGTTTATATCACCATTTAAATAAAAACTCTACTGAAAATCCTGGAACCTTCACCTACTGCTTTTGCCAGGATCAGCTGGTACAACCTTTTGGAGAGCATTGGGGAAGTCACATCAAGAGCATTGAAACCTTTTCACTCACTGATCCAGAACTCTAATTTTACTTCTGGGAGCCATGTTAGGAAAATCATTCAAACTGTAAAAGACTTTCATGCACTAAGATGTTCACTTTGGCATTTGATATAACAGCACATTAGAGAAACTATCTAAATATTCATCCATAGGAGAATATGGTACATATACTCAATAAAATGTTATACAACCACTAGCCATGATTTTTATAAAGACCATTTCTCATCAAAAAACATGTTTATGTGAATGGTTAACTGAAAATTTCAAAATACTGAGTTATATGTAAACTATCATTACAAGTTTTAAGTTATATGCACAAGGAAGAAATACTTTAAAAATGTTAACAGTGAGTAAGGGATTACATGACTTAGTTGGCCAGTTTTTAAGTGACTTTTTTCTCTTAGTCTTCAGATTCTTATGTATGTTTATGTAACTTCCTAAGAGGGAAAGTTAATTTATAACCTGAAAAGTGAAGGGAAATCAAGGGTTCCATGAACTACTTCACCTTTTCTGGTGTGATATATAAATTCTGGGAACAAAATAACAACCAAGAAGTCTTTCCACTACTATGGCTCAGAAGAAATATGGTAGGAAAAGATAGAAACAGAAAAGATAATGCTTGCTCTGAATTTTACCCAAGTTAGTAGGGTTCACTTTTCTTTAACCTATTGCTAGTACTTTGAACATCTCTTTTCCCTGAAAAAGCTCTTTTCCTTCTACTTAAAATCTTAAATTCCAAAAACCATTTTCCTGAGTTGAGCAGAATATCATGTCATGATTCCAGACCTACCAGCCAAAAAAGCCACCAATTTTCCCTGAATCATTTGAGCAAGCCAAGCAAAAATTTCCTTTTAGCCCAACTACAATTATATTTTCTCAATGCAGAACAGGCATTACTTGTTCTGCCTTTTTCTCTTTCCACAAAAATTGCCTCAGCAAAACTAGCCAATGCATTTGCAAGCCAAGTTGTTATTTCAACTTTTTACCAACCTGTCCCAACCTGTACTAGCAATCACACTGGAGAAAAACTTGTTGTCCCATGGGGGGATGGAAATTAGTTCAGCCTGAAACTGGAATCTGGATCCGAAAGTTTCAAGGCTTCTCTCAACTTGAACTGCAGAGCAATGGCTCCTGGAGGTTTCTCCACACCCTGCTCTGATGAACCCAGACAACTGGTTACTTCACCATCAATCATCTCATGTGGGTTTCCAGAGCACCCACCTGGTTTAGAGCCATGCTTACTTTCCCACTGTTGAAGACACAAGAATGATTAAGTCCTTGCCTTCAAAGAGCTTACAGTCTAGTCAGAAAGGCAGATGGCCACAATATGCAACAGGCACACAGATAATAAATGGCCATGAAGGAAAGGTATGGGTTTGGGAGCTGGACATAGGTAGAAAATAGAATCATTTACAAGGTTTTGAGCTCAATCATCAGAGCTAGAGCATGGACAGAGTCAATTTTCAACCCCATTCTGGAGGTTGCATCAGGGTATTTGGTAGTTTTTCATATTTTAGCATCTAGAGTGGTGGTTCTCAACTTTGGTGGTGGGGAGGAAAGAGGTTTGAATTCTTCAAGAATCAGATGAGTGTTACAGAACTCTGCCCCGGAAAATGTGCACATAATACACACATAAATTTTTGCACATAATTTTAGAAGATTCATGGATCACATCCCTCTAAAGCCACCAATGGACTTCCAAGAGAACACAGTTAATATTTTTGGGATCTGAATTAATTCTGTACATATATTTTTTTCTTTCATCCTTACAACAAAACTATGACATATGAGACATTGTTTCAATTGTACAGATTAGGAAACTGAGGTTGCTTGCCCAAATTAGGTGGATTCAAGCCAAGTCAAGCATCCAAATCTGTACATTTCCAAATAACAATTGGATGAGGTAGATATCATTATGGGCCCGCCTTCATCACCACCACCATTTTACAGATGAGGAAACAGAGTCTTGGAAGGTTAAGAAACTTGCCTCAAGCCATGTGGATCACAGATTAAGAACTCTTAACAAAAAGGCAGGAGAGAAAGTACATGCTTTGAAATTCCAAGTAAGGCATGCTAATAGGGAAGGTTCTTGAAGTAAAAGACTTACCATCTGGCTTACCACTTGAAGTAGCTATTTCTCTCTGGTGGGAGGCAAAGGGAAGGAAGGCTACAATTAGCACTATCCTCTTGCCATGATCCTAGAGCAGTCTGAGAAGCCCAAAAAGAGTCCAGATTCCAAGCCAAAGTAAGAAAGAGGGAGCTGGAGGAGGTGCTCTGTGAGAACCACATGCCAAAGTGGAAGTTTTGAACCCCAGGCCATTGCTCAGCCCCTTTCTCCAAAGAACAACAACAACGAAAAAAGGGAGGTGAGCAAGCACCCTCTGACTCTCAGGTGATGATGTCATGGCATCGTGCAATCAGCCCATCAATATGCTGCCTATGGAACCACAATACTATGCCCAGTACATGGGGAGGTCATTCATTCCTTGAGGGCCAGGGATGCAAATAAATTTTCCCTCAATAAAAGGGGAAAATCCTCACTGGCCACTACCATGCAGACATCTTCAAGTTCCCTTTACAATAGTTGCCTCCAGGGAGTCAATACTTTCTTCTATCATCGAATAAAATATTTCTAAACACCTCCTTTGGAAACATTTGCAAGTCAGTGAGAATACTTAAGTCTCACCACATTTTAGACTCGAAGTGGTATTAAACAGCACATTCACTAGGCTTGGTGCCAAGAACTTTGGGTTGTTTTCAGAAGTCAAGTTCTCTGTCAGAGGATAAACACAGCCAGCTTCAAGGATAACTGAAAAATCTGTCTCTGGAACAAGAGGTTACTTCTGATTGGAGCAATCAGAAATGCTTTGTTTTTACTTGTGTGCAAATTTCATCTATCATATTAAACCTAAAGGAGACAGGATAGAGCAGTGGTTAAATTATAAACCTTGATGGCAGAGTATCCCTGTCCAGTCACTTGCTAGTTATATGGTCTTAGGCATATTCTTACAGCTTCAAATTTCATCCATAAGATGGAAATAATAACATTGATGACTTCAAAAAGGGTTTCTGGGACAATTAAACAAAATTGTGTGCATAGGGTCTGGCACAGGATAAACCCTCAACAAAATTATTATTATTATAAACTTTTGAGAACAAACACTTTATGTCCTGAGAATACACAGGTTAATATCTAGACACTCACATATTTCATGAATAAAGAAATAATTCTGTTATTGTGTGGAACATTTCTCCCCAAAAGATTATCCCCTAGTATGTTCATCTTAGCAACAGTCTAACATTTAACTAATTAGGTTCTTTTTCAGGCCAAAGAAAACTACAGAACTCTGATAGAATTATTCCTGAACCTGTTTTTTGTGACGGTATTCTGTGAAGCTCAGAATTTACAATTATTTCTACTGAACACAGAAATAAAACAAAATTCTTTCCTGGTAGCAGAAGGAACACTCAGAGACATCCTACCAGCTTCTCTGTCTTATTTTGATCTCATAAAATACATGGAAAAGAAAACAAACAAAAATAAAACACTTCAAATGTTCCATCGCAGTGAACTCCAACTGTGTTAAAGAACTGAGCAGAATAGAAATTGTTTTCCCGATAGTTGCAAATGACATATCAGATAAAGGGTTAATATCCAGAATCTATAAGGAACTCACCAAACTACACGCCCGAAAAACAAACAACCCAGTGAAGAAATGGGCAGAAGATATGAAAAGACACTTCTCCAAAGAGGACATCCAGATGGCCAACAGACACATGAAACGATGCTCAGNAATACTTTGGAAGCAGAAATGATGGAGTTCCTGTGACATTGGACTCCCGGCACCTAGCATGTTATCAGCTTACTGCAGGCCTCAAGAAGTGATCCTTGGTAAAATCTTATTATTTAGTGGAGGCTCATAAAACAAGACAAAACAACAACAAAAACCAATGTGTCACCCTTGTGTACAAGAGCTCTGAGAAGGCAAGGTTAGCTTCCTCCCACTTCCCATTCCCTCCCCAGTACACTCTACACCCAGAGAGGCAGCCAACAGGCACCACTCAACATGTCCTATGAGCGAGAACCATTTTTCCTGCAAGGTGCTCAGTTTATGATGATGTGTGGTTCCCAGCTTCTACCTGCTTTTGTTCAGAAGGCCTGCTCTTGATAAGGTGGAGTTTTCTCATCCCAAACACATCCACAGCCCTTAAGGAAGCAGCCCGATGGGTGTTGCCATGACAATGAGCAAGCCTGAAGTGAAGTTGATATAAAAGTCCAGAAGCTTGGGTTTCTCTGATTGTTGGGCATTGTTTTGCATCTTTTATGTGGGAAAGGGCAGTTATCTGGCATCTTAGGAGTGAACTGTGAGACACATCTACACAGCTGCACCTATCCAGTTAATTTAGAGTCAAACATCTGTCTTAAGTACCTTACTAATAAGTCTTACCAGAGAAACTTTTGTAATGTTGGCTCTGGGCGGACACGGAGAAATCATGATAGCTACTATGGTTGGCACTGTCCCTCTGGGTTTGAGCTCCCCAGGGTTCTCTCTTATGAGTCACAGATCAGTTCTAGGTTTACTTTGGAGGTGTCTGACCCCAAACATGTACCAGAACCTGTAGATCAAATCCAGATACAGCTGTATTCGCTTGCTTGGTCTGCCTGGTGTTGGCCCACATGGGGATTTCTGGAATTTTTATTATTTGCTAATACATTTTTAAATTAAGATATCCAGACATCTGACTTCTCTTGAAGGCTCAGGAGATCTGATAATGTGGCGCCATCTTGCCCAAACAGTGGCAATCACTTGGATCTGATCAGTTGCTGCTTCCTTTAGAATGAGCTCTCCATCCCCTACCACACCTTGCTTTTCACCCACCTGACCAGTCCATCCATGTATGTTACTTGCCAGGCAGCCATATGAATATGCTGTATGTGAATCCTGCTGTGAGACATTGATGTCACCTCAGTCTTCCAGGTTAGCTGTCCACCAGCAATAACTCCACTTCACTGACATGGTGTTGTTGGCTGGCTCTGAGACACCAGACCAGAGATTGCAGGCATTAAGCCCCTGGAACCTTACCTGGACTCTTCCACACACACCCCATAATCCTTGACTCACTGAATCTTCCCAGCAGGCTTGGCAACAACACCAGTCAGTAATCCCCTATCCCTGCCACCTTCCAGAATCACCAGGACATCCTGAGAATGAAAGTAACCAACCTCAACTTTATCAACCATTTTGGTCCTCAGGGGCCCCAAGTGCCACTGCTGGATAGTGCTCACAATTTTGAGTATGTCATCTCTCTGTCTTCACATTGGGCTTTACTAAAAATTCCCAACAAACAGGGAAAGCCCTCTGGAGGAAAAATATTCAAGAGCTTCCCTTGATAGCACATTCTAATGCCTGACAATCCTCCCTCTTTATGAGGGACTATTTTATATCCAACCAAAATCACCCTTGGAGTACTGTAAAAGCATTTTGTCTTAGTCAGTCAAGAGAAATATGGAAGTACTACTCACCCCTCCCTGCAAAACACATCCCTTTTGTGGAAAAACAAAATGCTATTATTAAATTACCATGCAACCTTCCCCTCTAACCACTAAATCCTATTTCTCAATCTTTTAATCATTCTTGAGGAAGCTCTCACCTGAACTTTTCTGACTTCTCTGTATCTTTGTAGATTCATGCAATTCAACACTGGATGCAGAATTCTGGCAAGGTTCTGAACAGTGCTAAATATAACAGGGACTGCTTTGTGGTTGCTAATTGTGTGGTCTACTTTTATACTTGATTTCAAAACCAGAGCTTTTTTTTTTTTTCTGATTCATGATGAACCCAAGGCCCACATGATTTTTAGATATTTTTCAGCTCTACATGCATCTACCCTATCATTGCTCACCACAGATTTGACAGGTTGGGTTTTTACTTTGCAAGTACAATGCCCTTTGTGTCTTCTGAACTTTACTTTTATTGGTTTCTCTTCATGTCTCCAAACTACCAAGGCCATTTTGAATTCCGTACCCATAACATGATACTGATTCTTACGGTTCTCCATCCTGGCTTGATAAAGTCATGTGCAACTTGTTAAGTATGCTCTCTTTTACCACTCCCTTCCTGAGAACTCCCTCCCACCTTGAGCAATGAACTTGTTGGCTCTTTGCCGAAACTCTTCAACTCCTTATGCAACACAATCTTTTGTGGACCTGGAACTTTATTAGTCAGATTGTGGATGAACAGCATCATCATTGCTTGGGATCTTGTGAAAAATGAAGAATCTCAAGCCCAACTCAAATTTACCAAGTCATAATTTGCATTTTAACAACACCATTGGCTGATTCATATGGAGACTGAAGTTTGAGAAGTGCTGGTTTATATTACAGTTTTATTGATACGATCATTTTTGGAAAAATTAGAAGTGTTTGCCACATCATAGTTAATAGTGCATCTATGATTTTGTCTACATTCTAATCCCACCAGCCAGTTCTTGGAGCATTACTAATTGTATGAGGCAAATTTTTTAGAAAGTAAAGATTATATAGCTATGATAAAAATTCATTTGAATTCAATATTTATTACTTGCTATCGACTGAGCTGTTTACTGTCAGAGATACAAATATACACAGGACACTTCCCATCTTTGAGTAATTTACAACTCATAATCTGCACACATCAAGAACTCTAAGATGTGTTGAACTATAGTAGGTGGCTTAAACAACATGCTGTGCACTCAAAGAAGGAAGAATGCAGCAATTATTAGTTCCTAGGGAAATAATTTTCTCTTCTCTTGGAGTGTTCTCAATAAAACATGGTTGCTTCTCCAGTAGCTATGCATATGCCACACACTCCTGCCCCGACACAGATGGCTGACTTTACTGAGAAAGACAAGTGTGAGAAGGCACTAGCACATTTTTTTCATCAGCAAATCTACAACTCAACCTGCCTCTGTGTCCTCCTTTCTTACCCAGTGGACGAATTCTCTCTGCTCCCATCCAGGGCCACTCACTATTGACTTCCACCTTCTCTTGCCTACTCAACAACTTGGCTCTTGCAGTGATCTCTTCTCTCTGCTGAATGATCAATTTTCTTCCTACAATATCCGTGTTTCTCAACCAAGAGTGATTCTGCACCCTCCAAGAAACATTTGACAATGCCTTGGGAACATGTTTTGTTGTCATGACCAGGGGTTGCTACTGGGATATAGGGGGAATGAGAGTGCCAAGGTTGAGAAACTCTCATTCACCACACAAATAATGATGTAATATCCTTGTTATGGATTAAATCATGCTCCCTACCCCCACTCCCCACTTCATATGTTGAAGCCCTAACCCCAAAATGTGACTGTATTTGGGGAGCCCCTTTAGGGAGGTAATTAAGATTAAATGAGTTAAATAAGATCATAAGAGTAGAGCCCTAATCTGATAGGACTGGTGTCTTATAAGAGGAGTAGGAGACACCAGAGATGAATCTCTCTCTGGTGCACACGAGGACATAGTGAGAAAGTGGCATCTACGAGCCAGGAAGAAAGGTCTTACCATATACCAACCTTGTTTGGCACCTTGATCTTAGACTTCCACCCTCCAGAACTGTGAGAAAAAAAGTTTCTGTTGTTTAAGCCACTCAGACTGTGGTATTTTATTGTGCAGCCTGAGCTCACTAATACAATCCCCATCCTCAATAACAGTCTTCCACATTCCAAAAGCACAGGAAGTGGTGAATGGAAAAACAAAATGTGGTATATCCTTCTGATAGAATACTATTCAGCAATAAAAAGAGACAAATAATGATACATGCTACAATTGAATGAATATTAGCTAAGTGAAAGAAGCCCAACATAATAGATAATATGCTGTGTAATTTCATTTACATGAAATTCCCAGGAAATGCAAATCTAGAGACAAAAAGTAGATCAGTGTTCATCTCAGTCTGTAAGAAGGAACTGGATTAACTGCAAATGGGCACCACAAGGATTTTATCCAAAGGATGGAAAGATCACCTTTGATAAGACTAGCTTATGGTGATGGTTGAATAACTGGGGAAATTTACTAAAAATCATTGAATTGTGCATTTAAAATGGTTGAATCCTGGGGTGCCTGGGTGGCTCAGTCAGTTAAGTGTCTGAATTTGGCTCAGGTCATGATCTCACAGTGAGTTCGAACCTTATGTCAGGCTCTGTGCTGACAACTCAGAGCCTGGAACCTGCTTTAGATTCTGTGTCTGTCTCTCTCTCTCTGCCCCTCCCCTGCTCACAAGTACTTCCTCTCTCTCTCTCTCTTTCTCAAAAATAAATAAACATTAAAAATTTTTAAATAAAATAAAATGGTTGAATATGATAGTATGCAAAGTATACTTCAATAGAGATATTTATTTTTTTAATGTTTATTTATTTTGAGAGAGAGAGAGCACAAGTGGGGGGAGTAGAGAAAGAGAGAGAGAGAGAGAGAGACAGAGACAGAGAGAGAGAGAGTGAGAGAGAATCCCAAGCAGGGTCCATGCTGTCAGTAGAGAGCCCTACAGGGGGCTCAAAACCATGAATCATAAGATAATGAACTGAGCCAATATCAAGAGTCAGACACTTAACCAACTGAACCACCCAGGTGCCCCAATAGAGGTATTTAAAATAAAGTAAAATTTTATTAAGTTTAAAAGACATTTCTTCAAGGATTTGAAATCTACTCTAATCCCCTTTCCTCTACAACTAACAGCCTGTTTCATTTCTCAGCTCCAAACCCCTGCAGAGTGTTATGTAAACCTACCATCCTACACCATCAATTCCATTCTCCCAGACAACTCCAACCAGGCCTTCTCCTAACACTGCTCTTATCAAATCACCAGACCTCCACACAGCCAAATGTGATGGGCAGCTTGCATTGTTATCCACAGCATTTCCCAGAGTTGAAATATTCTTACCCTTGGCTTCCAGGCAACCACCACCCCCTGACTCTCCCCTACTTTGATGGCCACCCCTTCTCAGCCTCCTTTGCTGGGTCTTCCCATCTCTTGACCTCTCAGTATCAAAGGCGCTCCGGGACTGTCTTCAGACTGCCTCTCTACACTCACTCAAGTGGTCTTATTCCTTCATGCTTTCAAATGTCATTTACACATTGAAGAGCCCTAAATTTGTATCCCCACTCTGTACCCTTCTCTGAACTCCAGGCTGAACAAGGCTGAGTAAAGCTTTCCTTGACTGTCTAATGGGCAACACAAACTTCAGTTGTCCACAGTTAAGCTCCTGATCTCCATTCTAGACTGAGACCTCCCGCAATTTGCCACATCCCAGTGAATACCACCACCATTCACCCATTTGCTAAAGCCAAAATTTTGGAGACCTCCTTAACTTTGCACGCCCACCCCCATACAGTTCACCAGCAAATTAAATGTGATCTCTCTTCAAAACATATTTTCTTTTTTTTTCTTTTATAGTTTATTGTCAAGTTGGTTTCCATATAACACCCAGTGCTCATCCCAACAAATGCCCTCCTCCATGTCCATCACTCCTTTTCCCCTCTCCCCCACCCCCATCAACCCTCAGTTTGTTCTCAGCATTTAAGTGTCTCTTACGGTTTGCCTCCCTCCCTCTCCTTAACTATTTTTCCCCTTCCTCATGGTCCTTTGTTAAGTTTCTCCTGTTCTGCATATGAGTGAAAATATATGATATCTGTTCTTCTTTGCCTGACTTATTTCACTTAACATAATACCCTTGAGTTCCATCCACATTGCTACAAATGGCCAGATTTCATTCTTTCTCATTGCCATGTAGTATTTCATTGTATAGATAAACCACATCTTCTTGATCCATTCATCAGTTGATGGACATTTAGGCTCTTTCCATGATTTGGCTATTGTTGAAAGTACTGCTATGAACATTGGGGTACATGTGCCCCTATGCATCAGCACTCCTGTATCCTTGGATAAATTCCTAGCAGTGCTATAGCTGGGTCATAGGGGAGTTCCATTGTTAATTTTCTGAAGAAGTTCCACACTGTTTTCCAGAGGGGCTGCACCAATTTACATTGCCACCAACAGTGTAGGAGGGTGCCCGTTTCTCCACATCCTCGCCAGCATCTATAGTCTCCTGATTTGTTCATTTTAGTCACTCATTACAAAACAGATTTTCAACCCAACTGACTTCACCCCCATAAGCACCCCACCCTCTCTGTGCAAGCTGCCCTTATCTCTTGCCTGGACTGTTGCAAAGCCTCCCAGATCATTGCTCTTCTACTTTGCTCTCTCATGTCTATTTCCCAGGCTGGAGCCACAGCAACGCTATTAAAATGTAAGCAGGGCTCCCATCTGCTCCATCAGTATGTTGAGCCTTCCACATGTAGAGGCAATAGTGCAGTTTGGAGGAGAGGATGGTGATCCTGTCCTAAGGAGTCAGCTAGTGCTAAGGGCCAAGAACACAAGGACAAAGGAGCAAGTGTTGGTGAGAGATCATGGTAGGATGGGGGGGCAATAGAGGGATAAAGGGCAAAAGGGGATGGTGAACCCAGATAGAGGCCCCAAGGGACACAAGCAGTTGTGGTCTCTCCTCTGGCTTGAGCTGCAGTCTGAGAAACCACCACATGGATCAAGTCCCAGAGGCAGAGCTATCCTTAGGGGAAAAAAAGATAGCATGAGCAGTGAATGGAAATTGCCATATCTCTCAGCCCCCATGACCATGCACCTCCCTAGAGACCTATAATGACAGCCCCACCATACGCACCAGTGTTTGACTTTCTCCAAAATGGCAGAGGAGAAGAGACTGAAGGTGGCCATGGGCATGGCACGGCCAGCCCCACTGCCCACTCGGGGTCCTGCTGCTGCCCCACCAGCCCCAGGCCCCGAGCAGCATGATACAGGTGAGAAGCCAGGGGGCAGGAGGCCCCTTCTCAGATAGACCCCATCTGTTTGCCCACAGATGGGGTAAACAGGACCTATGCCTGACACTCGCCACTGGCTGTGCCTTTTATCATCAGTCACTGAGGCCGACCTCATGTACCACCAAGATCTTGGTGGAAATGCAGCAGTACCCAGGCCACCAGGGACACAATGCATGCAGCTGGATTATGGCAGAGGGCAGAAAGAAACCAGTGGTCACAGATCAGGTCAGCCTGAGGAATCCTCACATGTCCTGGATGTGTCTGGGGCCACCTCTTCTGAGAGCACTATGGTGAGAGAATCCACATGTCCCCACACAGACTGCTGTGGAGCACCCAGCACGTCCACCCCTCCCGCAGTCACTAAGTGCACGGCTGTGGCCGAGGGTCCCTTGTTAACAGCAGCAGGAGTGGCCTCAGGCCCCACAGCCAGGCTGTGAGCACAGCGGCCCCTGCAACTGCAGGCCCAGGAAGGGAGCCACGGCACAGGTGGTCCGCCAGGCCCTCCACAGGTGCGGCGCGGGAGGGACAGACACCAGCAGGTGGATGACCAGACGTGGGAGCCTCCTGTCACCCTCACAGAGGGAGGCGACAGGAGCAGCTGAGGGGGATGTCAGGTCTCAGTGTGGAGCTGGCAGAGGAGGGATGATGGGGGAGGAGGTGATCCCCTAGGGGGAGCTCCCCTCACCATAGGACAGGGCCCACGTGACCACAGAAGCCATCCTCCAACTGCCCTACCAGCAACCATAAAGGGAGAGGCTGGAGCAGCCCAGGGGTAGCCTCCATGGCTCTTGGGATCACAGAGCCCCCAGCCCCCTCTCCCAATTTGGCCCTTCCCTAGCAGAAGGGTAGGGGGCGGGGGGGGGGGGGGGGGGG
>NW_027530974.1:3302191-3334047 GCF_008692635.1 Crocuta crocuta
GGAGGCAGGAAGCCGCTGATGTTGTCCATCCAGGCCCAGCAGGTGACAGGCTAGCAGCAGAGACTCCTCCTCCAGGAAGGTCAAAGTCAGCCCTGGGCAAAGCATTCAGGAGCCCACCGTGGGATTGAGGGTTGGGCGAGTGTCTGAAGCCGCAGGGGAGCACGTGGGCCAGAGAGGCAACTGCAGAGGGTGGCCGGGCCCACATTTGGGATCAGTGGGTGGCGAGCTTGGACCCTGCATCAAGAACCAAGGCAGCACGCAGTGGCAGCCAGGCTTTGGGCATGGTCCCCAGGGCCACACGGTTTTCCTTACTGCATGCAGTCCACGAGGGAACCGAGGCCCAAAGGGCCTCCGAATGTAACGTCCGCTCAGGTCCCACAGCTCAGCAGCGACCGCACAGTGAGTTCCGGGATGTCACCGTGCTGCAGCCGGAGTCCCCGTCTCCAGGTCCCCTGAGAGCAGGTGCCAGGGGGCCCTGCCCCACTGAGGTACCATCCACACCTCCTCCTCCTTCTCATGCCCTCCTTTCCCAGAGCCCCTGACCACAGACACTCAGACCAAAAGCAAGGCCTCCACTCCCCTCGGAATGGGCAGGGAGGGGGCGCAGATACATGTGAACTGCCAGCAAACAGAACTGGAAACGCAGGCCCAGCAGTTCCAGAAGTCTGTGCTCTGAAGCGCTCACCTGTGTTCCAGGAGGTGAGCAGGGAATGCTCGCAGGAAAGTGTTTGCAGCAGCAAACACGGCGAGCACCAAACGTCTGCAGACAGAAGGAGGAAGTGTGGACGCACACGCAGTGGGACGCACACCAGTGACCCTGAGCACACTCTGCACCGGAGCCAGGCTGCACCTCACATACCGTTGAGTGAAAAAGTAAGTCGCGGAAGAAGACACACAGAACAGCTCAAAGACAAGACTGAAAAGGTGAGAGGGCACATGCCTGGAACCGCAGTAGAGGAAGGAGGCATGGAAACCACAGCAGGCAGTAGTGTGGATGTCCGCAGGGTGGGAGGAGGGAGACGCGATCAGGGTGAGGCACAGGAGGGCCTCAGCCGAGCTGGCATTGAATTTCTGAATGCTAGGACACAGGTGTTTCCTCTCGTATCTTTTTACATTTTAATAACCCTGAAGTCAGGATGGTCAGTCAGGTGGCAGTTGTGATGTAGTGGCATTGCCTTAGAAATACCTTAAACAGTTTCTGTCACTCAGACTTTCCTATTTTATATATTCACAAGAGGAATATATAACAAAAATCTGTTCTGGTCTGAAGGATCACTTTCAATAAGTATAAAAATATCTAAATGACAAGAAAAACAGGTAAGTATGACTGCTTCACTCTCTCCTGAGAACGTCTCAGTCAGTGGCTTCCCATCACACTTAGCCCCAAATTAAAGTTCCTTCGGGTGCCTGCCAGGCCTTCAGAATCTGCTTCCTTCCTCCTCTCGGGTCTCATCCCTGGTCGTCTTTACTAATGGCTCTTCAGCCCTGGCTCCTTGCTGCTTCCTGAGGCAAGCCAGCCATAGTCTTGCTGTAGAGCCTTTCCACCTACTGTGCTCTTGTCTGGTGTGCCCTTCTACTAGACATCCCATAATGTTCTCTCTCACTTCCAGTTATGAAGACACGGAATGAACCTCAGAGTCTCTTGACTTTGATGCCAACTTATCCAATGTAGAAAATTCTAGAGAGAAGATTTGTCTCAGTTGAAAATGTCATGATCTGTCTAATTATAATCCAGGCTGATTTTCAAAATTGATTTCTTGGTCAAATGTTTCATCACCTACAAGAGAACTTCATAAACCTTCTGGTGTGACTCAGTGGGAAGCTCATACTTCATCTCAGAGGTATTCTTGCCAAAAATGTTGTACTTGAATCTAATTATGAAGATACCTTCAGATAAATCCAGATTGTGGTACATTTTACAAATGAACTGGCCTGAACTCTCAAAAATGTCAGTATCATGGGGCGCCTGGGTGGCTTAGTCGGTTAAGTGTCCGACTTTCGCTTAGGTCATGATCTCGCGGTTCGTGGGTTCGAGCCCCGCGTCAGGCTCTGTGCTGACTGCCGGCTCGGTGCCTGGAGCCTGTTTCAATCTGTGACTCCCTCTCTCTCTGACCCTCCCCTGCTCATGCTGTCTCTCTCTCTCTCTCTCCTAGAAATAAATAAAACATTAAAAAAATAAAAAAAATGTCAGTATCATGAACAACAAAAGAGGAGAAGAATGCTGTAGATCAAAGGAAAGTGAAGAACATAACCAAATACAAGGCATGAAGCTTGGTTGAACTCTGGGGGAGAAATCTACAAAGGATCATTGGGAGACAATACGGAAAATTTGAACATGAATTGTACATTATATTGAATCACTGGATTTCTTAGATGTGATCATGGCAAGGTGAGGGCAAGTGGACAAATGTTGCTATTCTCAGCACATCAATGTGGAAACATCATGACATCTGCAATTTTCAAATGTTTCAACAAAGTAATGGGAGTGAGGGAAGCAAATGTAGCAAGATATTAACAACTGACAGATCTGAGTAAAAAGTTTTTTGATGTTCTTGGTATTATTCTTTTGACTTTTATTTATGTTTGAAATTTCAAATAAAAAGATTTTAAAAATCAGCCTCTTCCTTTATTGGAAACAAAACATCATATCTAAAAGAAAGATTTTTAAAACTAAAAGAATATCATGACCTTTTCGATGTTTTATTTTTTCAAATGTTTTTATTTATTCTTGAGAGACAGTGAGAGACAGAGTGTGAGCAGGGGAGGGCCAGGCGGGGGGAAACACAGAATCCGAAGGATGCTCCAGGCTCTGAGCTGTCAGCACAGAGCCCGACACAGAGCTCGAACTCACAAACTGCAAGATCATGACCTGAGCCAAAGTCAGACACCCAACCAACTGAGCCACCCAGGCACCCCTCCATGTTTTAAACAACTTACATAATTTGAAGAATAACAATGAAAATGTGTACAACTATGCAAAACTTCACCACTGAGATTGAGGAATATAGTGAGGGATAGGATAATGATAGGATTTGGATACATGGTGTTGGAACTAAAATCCTTAACTTGCTTCTGAAACCTAGGAAGTCTTCCACTGAAATGCTGCAATTCATTTCCAGCAATAGTCAACTGGATACATTTATAAAACTTTGTATCTCTTAGTGTCTATTTAATTTTATCATTCCATGTCATCAGTGGAGAACAAAATCTCCTCAACCTAACAATAGAACTCCCGTATGACCCAGCAATAGCACTGCTAGGAATTTACCCAAGGGATACAGAAATGCTGATGCATAGGAGCACATGGACCCCAATGTTCATAGCAGCACTCTCCACAATAGCCAAAACATGGAAAGAGCCTAAGTGTCCATCAACAGATGAATGGATCAAGAAGATGTGGTTTATCTATACCATGGAATACTACATGGCAATGAGAAACAATGAAATCTGGCCATGTGTAGCAACATGGATGGACCTTGAGGGTGTTATGCTGAGCGAAATAAGTCAGGCAGAGAAGGACAAATATCATATGTTTGCACGTATAGGAGGATTAGGAGGAACTTGACGGAGGACCAAGGGGGAGAAGAAGGGGGGAAATGGTGGGGGAAAGGGAGAGAGGCAAACCATGAGAGACTCTTGAATGCTGACAAAAACTGAGGACTGATGGATGTGGGGGGAGGGGGGGATGGGCATGGAGGAGGACACTTGTGGGGATGAGCACTGAGTGTTATGTGGAAACTAATTTGACAATAAACTATTAAAAAAAATGTATTTTAAAATGACTGAGGTCTACAATGTCATAAGGAAGACTATAAAATATGGCAGCCATTTCTACAGAAAGCAAAATATTGTAATGAGTAAACACTGAAAATGTCCCTCAAAAAATGATTTCCATGACAGTGAGAAATAACTGTTTTGTAACAAATAATTTAATTCAAAATTTTCTAATTATTATTATTTAAAACTTGAATTATCATTTTGTGTTCAATAAGTTGATTTATGTAATTCACTTAAAATGGCTTTGTTGCAATTATTACTTGTGATTATTATTAATGAGAAATTTCCTCATTTGAGGAAGGACCACTGTTCTCGTTCACATGAAAGCACTGAATCATTTTCAGCCCTGGTGAGTAATGAAACAACAATAGTAAGAGTGATTACAAGAATAAAACAAAGGAATAAAAATATAGACAATAGAGTAGCAATTTTAAATCCATATGATTAACACATTGGTAGGCATTTTTAAATCAAGTACTGGTTAGCTTTGTAATCTTTGAGATACTGCTTGAATGTTTGTCTACTTCTCAAGTCATTTAAAATGACAAGGAACTTGGTAATATTATATTTGGGAACACCTAAATTACATTTGTAATCAATATTTAAATTTAGGGAAGATCAAATTTGTTAAATTTATAAGTTCACATTTATAAGTTTATCATTTAATTGTCTGAATATGTTGATGGTCTGAAGATTAATAAATTGGACATTCAACTAAGAAGCAATTGTATCAAATATTTCTCTCCTTGCACACACACACACACACACACACACACACACCAGGAAAATTCCAGATTCTGTCAAGATTCACAATGCCCAGGAATCGTTGCCTGGGCCATATATAAAGCGCTAGTGATGTAGGAGGGAGCCTGGTGTAAGAAGTCTGCCTGAGAGAGATAATTTACACTAGAGACCAGCTAAGGAAGTTAGATCCTCTCTCCTAGAGTCTTGACTCTAAGGTTAACAGAGTCAATCCATGTGTAAAATACAGACAGAAACAGAAGAGCAGAGAGATGCTTGTTTGTATGATGAGTGAAGTCATGGAGGTAAGGACATTATCTGTTTCTGAGGAAGAAATGAGGATTCTGGTCACAATAATGCTGTTAAGTACCCCCAACTGCTACTGGGTCTTAAATCTCAATGAGCAGCAGTCTAGGGTCCCATGAGCCCCCTGCAGTAATTTCAGGTACCTTCCACTTCTCTTGGCAGCCTGCAGTGCCCAACAGGACCAAAGTGAAGTAGATTCTAGCCTAAAGCCATTCAGGAAACAGGTAGGGACATCTACCACAGTCACCAATGCTGTTTCAAGCACTGAGATAAATAAAACATGACTTCTTCGACCTCAAGACACTTGTAATCTAGCAATTAAAATATAATATCCTAAAATCATCAACAGAACATATGAACCAAGTGTTCTGTGGGCATCCAGAAGGGAACAATGAATGTCTTGGAAGCCAAAGAGGAAGAAATGAGGATTCAGGAAGAATGCTCAAAGATTAGGCCATTAATGTTGGTCTCAAATATCACTAACGAAGGGTTTTACCTAGAAGTAGAAAAGGAGAAGGAGCTTGCAAATAAATGGTGCAACAGCAGCACAGCCTGGGGGTAAAAGGACAGACTTGTGCTCAAATGCCTTTTTTCAAACCTAGACCCTACCACTTACTAGCCGTGTGGTCTGTAGCAAGCTATAGAACCTCACTATCCCTCAGCATTCCCATCTATAAAATGGGGGTAATAATAGTATCTACTCATAAGATTGCTATGAAGATTAAGAGAGGTAAAACATGTAATGCTCTTAGGTCAATGCTTCACTCATGATTGGCATTTAGTAATGTTGGCTACTCTTATCACCATTTCCATACCACGTGTTGATATAATAACACCCAACTGTCCTCCATCCTTCCTCTTTCAGTAATTTTGAGGATACTTCATTCTTTGTGTTCTGCACCTCTATGAGTGCATAGTTTGGGGTGCATTCAGGCCCTATCTGCCCAGCATTGCACCATGCTCATGTGTGTGTTCTCTGTGCTCATTCCATCTGCCACAGTGTCTCTCCCTGCATTCGACACTTTCCAAGCCAAGTCCACCATGGTCAGCCTCTGTGGGTCAAAGACGAACCTTAACCAGGAACTCTTGATCTCAAGACAATTCAAGCCTAACTTTATCGTTTGATACCCTCTATGTGTTAAACTCTCTGAACCTTCATTTTTTCAATCCACAAAATGATGGTAACAACACCTACCTCATAGGGCTAACATTGTAAGGCTTAAATAAAAATAATTATGGAGAGCTGTTTGACCCAGTGCCCAACACATAATAACTGCTCAATAATTAGCAGCATTAGTGTATGAAAAATAATAACCTTGTAGCAGTATATAAGTTGTCGTGTACTTGTTCATTTTTTCTGGAGGGAGTCATAGCTTTTATCAAATTATCAAAGAGAGTTTTACTCCTGCTTGGTATTTTCTTAGATAGAAAGAACCCATGCTCAGACTGGAATATATATCCTCAACTCCTATGCTAGGAATCTTTGAAGCATATAAATTATGAAGTGAGTAAAACATAGAAGAAAAGTCTCCACATACTTGGTCTTCCATTTATGGTGTCACCCACCATGAAGAGATTCAGGGAAGATGAATGTCATGTGGAAAAAAATTGGAAGGTGAGCTAAGTCAGGGCTTCTCTTTCCTTTCTTCTTTCCTTCACCCTCACCCGCAGTTCTCAGGGACCCCAATTTGGTCGGCTTTCTATCTCAGCTAAACTTATTTCCAGAAAAGAATCTGAGAAACACATCGGTCCTGAGACCAGGATGAAAAAGAACATAAAACTCCTGGGAATTGCATTTGAGTAGTTCGGCAAAACTAAAATCAAAGGGATGAAGGCCTATTTAAGGAACCAGGGGCTTCGGAACATCAGCAAGGAAAAAAATGTGTTACCAAGAGATGTTCCGGGGCCACTGGGATAAGAGTACACAGGCCTGTTCTTCCTGTCTGTGGCTGGGCAGAACAGGAGGGGAAAACGGAAATGAAATCTCATTATTGGAAAAATTAAAATAAAGTGTAAAAGACAAGACTAAAAGCTTTGAAAAAGAATAAAGGGGATAACATAAGCTAATATGGAAAGAGACGTTAAGTGGGAGAAGCAAGATACAGATCATTATGCCCAGAATATTACGCTTGCCTATACATGGAAAATTCCAGAAGGATACGAAGCAAACTGGTAACAATGGCTATCTCTGGGGAGGGAGCCTTGGAGGATTAAAGTCTAGGGTGGAAGAAAGACTTGTTTCTGCTTGTTAACTTATATTGCTGAGTTTTTTTTCTTTTTTTACCATATGTATGTATCACATTTTTTATTTAAAAAATAGGCTTGAGAAGACAGCATGAGTAAATTCAGTGAGACAAGAAATCTTTCACTAAAACCAACAGCATGAAATATTATTTTTAAAAGACTAATGAGAGGCACAGTTAACAACAAAACAGGATGCCATGAATTAAACCCGTAGCCAAAAAATTTCACTAGGATTCAGATTTCTGGTTAAAGTCTGTGATACAAAGTGTCATTACAGGCAACTGAACTACCAGGAAAAATTGAGAAGAAAAATCCCTAAAGCTTGAGCTGGCTTTCCTAATGATGTAGGTTTTTATCTCAGAAAGAACACCCACCACATTTCCACTCCCATTTTTGAACAGAGAAAGGGCTTCAGGAAGTTGTATTCCTCATTAGCTAAATTGGCCCCCTTGCCAAGCCTGCTTTTGGTTGTGAGCCTGAGAACCAGCGCTTTACACACCAGCTGCCTTGTTCCTTATAAATAGAATTTCCCTCACTAGGTTGGAGTGATAATAGGGTGGGTCAAGCTCCAAAGCCATAGAACATGTAGG
This sequence comes from Crocuta crocuta, assembly GCF_008692635.1. NCBI lineage: Eukaryota > Metazoa > Chordata > Mammalia > Carnivora > Hyaenidae > Crocuta > Crocuta crocuta. Next base: position 3,309,850 of record NW_027530974.1, read on the forward strand.
TGTGTGCACATTCATAGTCCCGATTATAGTACTCGTGATTTTAGGGACCACTCAGAGAATTTTTGCTCAGTTTCTCATGTTTCTGCTTTGGGGATTTGATGATTACATTTGTTGAAGGAGGAAAAGAAAACATAAGCCCCACAAGTCCTGAAAATTAGAAAGTTTCCCAGTGGAACACTCTATTAAGGAGGAGGGAAAAAATACTCACATCTCCACCAGCCAGACACCACCACCAATTCCCAAAGGTGTTGAGAACAGCAAGAGGAAGTACTCCTGCAGAAATCACTTAGAAATATTCCACTTCACCAAATACTACACAACTCAAACCAAAAAAATATTTTTTCAAGTTGGCTTTGAAAACACACTATTAACATCCAAAATACTCACATCGTCTCAGTGTCACGAAAGTAGTGAATAAATTTGTGAACTAGAAAGGCAAGTGAGAAACTAAAAAGGCAATTGACGAACATTTAAAAGCAAATGGATCTATAAATTGGATAGTAGATTTCACATTATAGGTAGTTTCCTGGTGAATTTCTTAAAGCCTGTTGGCTCAAACATGCCAGTGACATTTGTTAAGATATAGATCCAGGGAACCAAATTAATCTGTCAGAGTCTACTGCATTTGGCCCTGTGGGACAGAACAGGGAGATATTCCATTCTTAAGGAATTAATCTTTTTGGAGAGAGAGCTATGGATGCATTGCAGCAATCAGAATAATATGGTATAGTGAGATCAAAGTGAAAGCCTTTAGTTAGTTAGGTTTTTTTTTTTCAAATTGACATCTATGAACAGTTTACAGTATACATCAGGCACTATGCTTAATGACTCAAATGTGCCATCTTATTTACTTCTCACCCCATCTCCATGAGGTAGATGCTACTACCATCTTTATCTCACAAATGATAAACCAGACGCTTGGAAAGATTTATAATTACCACGACCTTAACAAGCATGTTCTATTTCCTTTGAACATTCATTTGATACAAGCAACAATTAGAACTATTTTATATACAAGCCATATATTTTCAGGCACTGGATCGATGTCCAGTCCTCCACCAACATGAAAAAAACAAAAACAAAAACGAAAACCTCCCTAAATTTATTAAGTTTTTCCATAACCTGTCAGACAGCTCTCCATTCAACTGTGCCAAAATCAGGTGGTAAAAAATGTCATCTGAGTCATTTGTGATTACCTTTATAAACAATCATTTGCCAATTTTGATCAACCAAACCTAAGATTCAGCATCTTTTTGGCCAGAAATGAAGGGGAAGCAAGTTGTTCTGCTATCTAATCTAAAGATTATTTTTTTTAAATTAGGAGGTCATATAAAATTTTATTTCTCTTCCTTGCTTTAAAATGTTCCTTTACTTGGGGCACCTGGGTGGTTCAGTCAGTTAAATGTCCAACTTTGGCTCAGGCCATGATCTCATGGTCCATGGGTTCAAGCCTGCGTCAGACTCTGTGCTGACAACTCAGAACCTGGAGCCTGTTCTGTGTCTCCCTCTCTCTGTGTCCCTCCCCTGTTCTCTCTCTCTCTCAAAATTAAACAAACATTAAAAAATTTTAATGTCCCTTTATTTATACAAAGAAAATTATATCAAATCAAAATTTGTTTATTTCATACAATAAATGTGTTTTAAGAGGCTGATGTACAAAAATAATAGTAAGCTAAATATACTGGTGGAGCTAGGTATTGGAAAGAAGGGACTGTAATGAATCATTTTGTACTGCAAAGAATCCTTTAGTATGAATTTATTTATAATCCACCCCATGCCAAACACATGTCTCAGGTGGTTTACAAAGTTGCATATAATCCCAGATAGAATAAACTTCAAAAACAGCAATGGATTTGAGGCAAACAGAACATGATGGGTGCCAGGAGTAAAATGAGGGCCCCAAGTATATGAAGGTCTTTGCATTTCATACAGGTGAGACCTAAATTGGGCACTCAGCTGTTTAGCAGCCAAGGTCTAGTGCAAAACATGATTGGTTACATAGTATGGTCATGTATAGTTTTACACAACAGGTTGATATTTTCGGAATGATTCCCACACCTCTTGACCTTGAGGACACCCTCCATCAGCTCTGTGACTGTGTTCCCTTCAGCCACCACAGGAGAGGCTGCCTTTTCTCCCATCTCCCATGTACCTCAGGATGCTCCAGAGTCAGTGCCATTCTCCACAGTCACTCTTGTTTCCAGACCACTTTTTATCTACAGATTTTGTAAAAGCAGGCACTCCTCTGTCATCTCCCAGGCCTCCAGGCACTTCCTCTCATCCTGCAAAGACTTTAGCACCTAGCTCTCATTCTTCCACTGCACACCTGTGCATTTCCTGAGCGACTCTGGACCAGAATGGATGTCCATCCAACACCGCGCCACTTGGAGCCTGTCCTCGTGACTTTTGGCATCTGGCTGCATCCTGCCCCAGCCACGCATTGTCATCTGCATTCCTTACACTGCAATTCCGGAATCACCCACACAACACCCTCAATGAGGCCCTCTTGACCCTGGTTATATACTAGAGCCAGAGGCTCACTAAATACCAGTGCCTAGGCTCCACCCGCTGAAATTCTAGTTTAATTGACTCAGAGTGGGCCACAGACACTTGATCATTTTTATAGCTCTCCAGGTGTTTCCAATATGCAACCAGAGTTGAAATTACTATTCTAGTAGGTAACGACTATAGTCACTGTTCTTTCTGCTTCATTCACTTACTCCAACTATGGCCTATCTTCAGCCTCATTTTGCTTCTGATCCATTAACCCTCTCCTTGCACATATTCATCCAAGCTTCTCTTTTCCTTTCTCGTGTCTTTTGTCTCCCTACCCAATTTCATCACCTTAGCTACCCTTTTGCCAGTATCTTAACCTCTATTGCTCCATTTTGTCTCCATTAGCAACTTCTCCCAAAACCTCCAATCTAAATGAACTCAACTCTTCCCTTCTCAGTACCTATACTGACACTTCCGTGAAGTGCTTGGGGGAAATAAATCACTTTTTTCATGTAGATTAAAAATTAAAAGAAAATATCTTAGCAAATTAAAAACAGAAAGAACTTCCTTAATTTAAAGAAAATGGAATTTGCAGCAAACCACTTATACATAAAAATCCCAAATGAATCGATGTTAAATTTTTATAATTAAATAACAAATTTAGCACATTTTCTTTTTTTATTATTTTTTTATTAAGAAAATTTTTTTTCAGTATTTTATTTATTTCTAGGAGAGAGAGACAGCGCGAGCAGGGGAGGGTCAGAGAGAGAGGGAGACACAGAATCTGAAACAGGCTCTAGGCTCTGAGCTAGCTGAGAACACAGAGCCCGACGCGGGGCTCGAACCCACGAACCGCGAGATCATGACCTAAGCGAAAGTCGGACGCTTAACCGACTAAGCCACCCAGGCGCCCCAACACATTTTCTGGATAGATTATGAATACATAAAACTCAGTTTCTCTATCCCAGCAACCAAGAGTTCGAATTTGAAAAAACAAACAAAAAAACCTTTTAATGATATAATTTACTTCAAAAGGTATCAAGTACTTAAGAATATTTGACATAGCATACAATTGCCCGGCTGAAATAAAAAACTTGCATTCACACAAAAGCCTACACATGAAATTTTATAGTGGCTTTATATATAATAGCCCAAACCTGGAAACAATCCAAACCTCTCTTAACTGGAAAGTGGATAAACTGGAGTGTAAGCCTCCAATGGAAAGTTAGTCAGCAATATAGAGAAATTAACCATGGATACACACAAAAGCATGATTAAGTCTCAAATGCACTATAATAATAGAAGATAGATTCAAAAGGGTCTGGCCATGTGTAGCAACATGGATGGACCTTGAGGGTGTTATGCTGAGCGAAATAAGTCAGGCAGAGAAGGACAAATATCATATGTTTGCACGTATAGGAGGATTAGGAGGAACTTGACGGAGGAACAAGGGGGAGAAGAAGGGCGGAAATGGTGGGGGAAAGGGAGAGAGGCAAACCATGAGAGACTCTTGAATGCTGACAAAAACTGAGGACTGATGGATGTGGGGGGGGGATGGGCATGGAGGAGGACACTTGTGGGGATGAGCACTGAGTGTTATGTGGAAACTAATTTGACCATAAACAATTAAAAAAAAAACAAAAGGGTGTACACTTTATGAGTGCATTTACATGACATCCTGAAAAAAGGCGTTAACTATAGGGACAGAAAACAGATCACTGATCTCCAGGGGCAAATGTAGGAAGAAAGGTTTACTAACATATAGGACAGGTAGATCAATAGGAGTGTTTCCTATCTTTTTTTTTAAAGCTTTATTGAGATATAATTGACATATACTATTGTGTGAGTTTAAGGTGTACAATGTGATGATTTCATATATATATATTACAAAATAATTACCATAATAAGGTTAACTAACACATTCATCACCTCACATTGTTACCTTTTGTGTGTGTGCACTGAGAACTTTTAAGATTTACAGTCTTAGCAACTTTCAAGGATACAATATTGTATTGTTCACTCTAGTCACCATACTGTACATTACATCCCAGAACTTATTTATCTTATGACTGGAAGGTTGTACTCTTTGAGCGTCTTCACCCATTTCCTCCAACCCCCAATCCTTGGCAATCACCAATCTATTCTATTTCTATGAGGTTGATTTTTTTGTTTTAAGGTTCCCCATCCAAGTGAGATAATACAATATTTGTCTTTCTCTGTTTGACTTATTTCACTTAAGTGAAACCCTAAAGGTTTATCCATGTTGTTGCAAACGGCAGGATTTCTTTCTTTTAAGGCTAAATAATAGTCCATTGTATATATCTACCACAATTTCTTTATCCATTCATCCATGGACAGTTATGTTGTGTCCATGTCTTGGCTCTTATAATGTTGCAATAAATATGGGGTGCAGATATCTATTCCAGATAGTGATTTTATTTCCTATTGTCCTGTATCTTGATTGTAATAGTGGTTACACATCAAAATGCATTTGTCAAAATTCACAGATGAGTAAAATAATAAGTTAGTTTTGCTTCATAAAGATTATACCTTAACTCTAAAGTTTTTTAAAAGAAAAAAGAAACATTGTATTCCACATGGAAATTTTTTTGAAATCTCAGTAATAGAATTGTTTCAAGGGGAAACATGTAATGATTCAAAACTGATATATGTATGCTCCATAGTACTACATATTCCTATGTTTAAATAATAGATTTAAAATAAGCAATGATAACACAGTGTAAGACAAAGAAATAGAACCTGTGTTATTTAAATTTTACCATTCTATGGTATGGTTTGGAAGTTTGATAAATGAATTTTAAAACAATAACCAAGAGTGAGAAGCATGAGGTCTGATGAAGCATTCATGTTTGATGAATGCAAATTTTCTTTAATATATAAAATATTTTACAAAATGTGATTAATACCTTTAAAATTGAAATTTATTCTTCTTTACTTATGACTTATTTTAAAACTAAAGAATAAAATACAATATTACATCAGTGGTACAATTTGGTAGTTACCTAAATTATCCCTTTTGCATGCCATTCAGATTTATTAAAATTTAGGGGCATCTGGGTGGCTCAGTGGATTTAGTGACCGACTTTGGCTCAAGTCATAATCTCATGGTTGATGGGTTTGAGCCCCTTGTTGGGCTCTGGACTGACAGCTCAGAGCCTGGAGCCTGTTTCAGATTCTGTGTCTCCCTCTTTCTCTGCCCCTCCCTTGCTCATGTGCTCTCTTTCTCTCTCCCTCTCTCAAAAATAAACATTTAAAAATTCTTTTAATTTATTTATTGGTTTTTAGGACACTTTTAAGGGATTTCTGTGACTACTTCTGTGTCTGTTGCTTCATGTGAAGGGGAAGTTGAAATAAAAGTAAAAGTATTCTTCAATCAATTATTAGAAAAGGTAAATAAAAATGATGTTGGCTACATTCTTTTGAACATGAATATTCCAAGATCAATTTTGACAGTCATTGGCAAACTTGCATAAATAAAGATTAAAAACAAGAGCAGTGGGGAAAAAATAATTTTTTCAACAAATGATGCTAAATTAACTGAATACTCCCATAGGGAAAGAAAGAAAAAAACTTCATTCCTCCTTTGTACATAAGAGTCCATTTCAGGCGAACTGAGATCATAATAAGATAAATAAAACAATATGGATTTTGGATGATAATACAGGAGAATATGTTCATGACCTTGGGTTGGAAATCACTAAGTGCAAAAGAAAAGATTGATTCATTTGATTTAATTAAACTTAAATCTGTTCATCTAAAAATACCATTAAATGAATGGAAAGATAAGCCACTCTATGATCTAAGATCACTCTATGATCTTAAAACTTACTTTAAAAACTCTCTAAAAACGGAACACATGGGTGGTTCAGTCAGTTGGGTGGCCAACTTTGGCTCAGGCTGTGATCTCATAGTTCGTGGGTTCTAGCCCCGCATCAGGCTCTGTGCTGACAGCTTGGAGCCTGGAGCCTGCTTCAGATTCTGTCTCTGTCTCTCTCTGCCCCTCCCCTGCTTGTGCTCTGTCTCTGTCTCTCAAAACTGAATAAACATTAAAAAATTAATTTAAGGGGCACCTGGGTGGCTCAGTCAGTTAAGCGTCTGACTATGGTTCAGGTCATGATCTCACGGTTTGTTGGTTCTAGCCCCGCGTAAGGCTCTGTGCTGACAGCTCAGAGCCTGGAGCCTGCTTCGGATTCTGTGTCTCCCTCTCTCTCTGACCCTCCCTGCTTGCGTTGTCTCTCTCTCTCTCTCAGAAATAAATTTTTAAAAAACATTTAAAAATTAGTTTAAAAAGTCTCTCTAAAAATTGATGAAGTGTTGGCAAGGATAGAATTCTCAAACACTACTGGTAGGAGGGTAAACTGATAAAAGTTCTTTGAAATACAGACTGGCATTATCTAATAAAGATGAAAATAATATATCCTATGATGATATGGACTTCTGGTTATAACAAAATGAAGAGGCAGCAAATCCTTTCCTCAGAAAACAAGTGTAAGATCAGATGAAATAATTTAAAAAACAATTTTATGGCTCTGAAAGTTTGCCAAAGGTAAACAACAAATGGAGAGATATTTATTCATGAAAACCTGCTAGAACTTTGGGGAAAGAACAGTAGGCATCTGCAACCATAGTGCTGGGGGCAGCTCTAATCCCCTGCCACTTGGTCAGACAGCTGGTTTTGTCACATAATGAAAACCAGTCACTTTGCTGCTGACTATTGAGGAATTTAAAGCACACCTAAACAAGGGGCACCTGGGTGACTCAGTCAGTTAAGCATTTGACTCATTTTTGGCTCAAGGCATAATCTCATTGTTTCATGTGTTTGAGCCCCACATCAGGCTCTGTGCTGATAGCACCCAGCCTGCTTGGGATTCTCTCTCTCTCTCTCTCTCTCTCTCTCTCTGCCCCTCCCCCACTCATGCTGTCTCTGTCTCTCTCAAAATAAATAAATAAGCTTTAAAAAAACACATAGAGGGGCGCCTGGGTGGCTTAGTGGTTAAGTGTCCGACTTTCGCTTAGGTCATGATCTCGCGGTTCGTGGGTTCGGGCCCCGCGTCGGGCTCTGTGCTAACTGCCAGCTCAGAGCCTGGAGCCTATTTCAGAGTCTGTGTCTCCCTCTCTATCTGACCCTCCCCTGCTCACGCTCTCTCTCTCTCTCCTAGAAATAAATAAAAATAAAATAAAATAAAAATAAAAAACACATAGATATAATGCATAATATCTATATATGCATTATATCTATGTTATGTATGTATTATATGTAATATAGATATAAAATAATAAAAGCACAAAGGAGAAGAAAGGAAATGGATTCATAGTGAAGTTGCTATAGTTTACTGGAATTAAGTCAGCATTAACCTGAAGTAGATAGTAACAAGTTAAGATGCATATTATAACCACTAAGAAAATAATTCATGGAATATCATTTAAAAGTCTACTCAGGTGATGTAAATGTGAATAAAGGAATAAAGACATCCAAAAATCCTCTCCTCCATAAAAAACAGAAGAATGCTGGCAAGGAGTGTCAAAATCAACTTTTTCAAAACTCTGGAGAGTAACCAAAGGCTTTAAGGAGTCTGGGAGTGTTTATTCAAGAAAAACAGCTGAATCTCACTCAGTAAAGAACAGTGAGTTCTCTGGCATTTTTAACTTACTCTATTGCCATCCTCCTCTCCTCAGCTCTATGGTAGCCTTAAAACCCAGCAGCCCACAACTGCGGTGAAATCCAGCATTCCAGCAGTCACTGGAAAGGTTTGAGCTCTTTGAAAATACCATTCCCAGAAAACTGTCATTATTGGACTTGTCTGGTGGTTACCTGGAAGATCCCACTTGCAAGATTTGTTTTCATTTGACCTTATTCAGAGCTTGCCCAATAAAAACAACATTTCCTCAGGGCCATCTGTTGAAAAAAAAAATAGTGGCAATCATTTAACATTGTAGTTGCTGGAGGTACTAAGAAGAGTTTGGGGCAAATAAACTAATAAGAAACTTTAAAAGAAAAGCTGGAGAATGGAGAATTCGGGTGGCTCAGTCCATTAAGCGTCCAACTTTAGCTCAGGTCATGATCTTGCAGTTTGTGAGTTCAAGCCCCACGTCAGACTGTGTTGACAGCTCAGAACCTGGGGTCTGCTTCAGATTCTGCCTCTCCCTCTCTCTGATCCTCCTCTGATCATTCTCAGTCTCTCAATAGTAAATGAATTTTTTAAAAAAATTTTTTAAAAGAAAAGCTAGAGAATGAATTGTCCATAGAAGGTTTTGAAAAGCTCCAATAAATTACTAGAAATCTGGAAGCTCACATGCATGCACAGGACTATTCTCATGTTCAGAACTGTGTTCTGAGGACATGCTAGGAAAGACTGAGAAGGTCCTAAGGTCTTATCTCTAGTTGACCCAGATATACACAAGCAGGAAGTGGAGACTAAGGTAGAGTTGTAATGTATCCGGGTGATCCTGAGCCCTTCAGCAAAAAATGGAAAACGTATTGATTCCTGGTATTTCAGGAAATCTCTTTCCAATTATTAGTTGACCAATAAGCTAACCATGCAGAGACTTTGGTGGCCACACATGACAAAAAATACAGGATTTACAATATTAATTCAGGAGAATCACTAAACAAACAGTAACAACAACTTCTGCACCAATAACAAAACAACCATCACAATGAGTGCCAAAGAAAGAAGAGAATCTGATTTCCAGAGATACCACATTATATTATTTTAAATTTCCAGTTTAAAAAAAAAAGTATAAGACATGTAATGAAACAAGAAAGTTTCTTGTATGCATAGAGAAAAAAGGAAGTGATAGAAACTGTCTTAGAAGAAGCCCAGATGTTAGACTTACTAGATAAACACTTTAAATTGGCTTTAAAATATTTTTGAGGGGCAACTGGGTAGCTCAGTTGGTTAAGTGTCTGACTTCGGCCATGATCTGGCTGTTCATGAGTTTGAGCCCTGCATTGGGCTCTGTGCTGACAGCTCAGAGCCTGGAACCTGCTTCAGATTCTGTGTCTCCCTCTCTCTCTGCCTCTCCCCCACTAGGACTCTGTCTCTCTCTCTCTTTCTCTCTCTCTCTCTCTCAAAAATAAACATTAAAATTTTTTTACTTTTTTAATGTTTTATTTATTTCTGAGAGAGATAGCGTGAGCAGGGAAGGGTCAGAAAGAGAGGGAGACACAGACATTTGTTTCTTAGACAACTACTAAGAAAATAACAAAAAATATATAGTAAAAGAAATGATAGCAGAATTACAATAGTACACTAGAAAACATCTATTTAACACAAAAGAAGATAGTAATGGAGGAACAGAAGAACAAAAAGATATAAGACATATAGAAAATAAAAAATGGCAGATATAAATTCTTCTTTATCAGTAATTTCGTAAAATGAAATGGATTAAATATTCAAATCAAAGGCAAATACCAGCAGTATAGGTTTGTTTAAAATCAGGGCACATGTGTGGATCAGTCACTAGAGCATCTGACTATTGATTTCAGCTCATGTCATGATCCTGGGGTCATAGAATCAAGCTCCATATCAGGATCTTTGCTGAACATGGAACCTACTTGAGATTTTCTCTCTTTCTCTCTCTGTTTCTGTCTCTCTTTCTCTCTTCCCCTCTGACACTCTCCTCCACTTATGCCTTCTCTCTCTCTCAAAATAAAACAAATCTTTAAAAACAAACAAACAAAATGATCCATCTATGTGTTATCTCTAAGGAACACATTTTTGATTCAAAGACACATAAGTATTGAAAGTAAAAGAATGGAGAAGATACCATGCAGTGACCCAAAAAAAGTTGGAGAGTCTATGCTAGTATTGCACAAAATGGACTTTAAGACAAAAATTTACTAGAGACAAAGAAAGACATTTTGTAATGATAAGTGGGTCAATCCATCAAGAAGATAAAAACAATTATATACATACGTTACAACAGAGCTTCAAATAGATTAAGCAAAAACCAGCGGAATTGAAAGGAGAGGTAGAGAATCAAAAATAGTAGTTGGAGACTTCACCCACCTATAAAATTCCACAACAACATCAGATATCTGTTATTCTCAAGTGCATATGTAACATTCTCCAGGCTAGATAATATGTTAGTATTAGCATTTATGATTTTTCCAAATTTCCTTCTATTATTGATACCTAATTCCATTCCATTGTGTTCAGGGAACATATTCAAAATTATTTGTCTTTAAAAATGCCACGACTGGGGCATCTGGGTGGCTTATGTGGTTATGTCTCTGACTTTGGCTCTGGTCATGATCTCACAGTTCATGGTTTTTGAGCCCCACAGTGCACTCTGTTGACAGCTCGGAGTCTGGGGCCTGCTTCAGATTCTGTGTCTCCCTTTTGCTCTGTCCCTCCCCTCCTCGCACTCTGTCTCTCTCTCTCTTTCTCTCTCTCGAAAAATAAATAAAAACATTGAAAAATAACCACAATGTACTACTACATCACCAATAAGTCAAAGAAGAAATCACAAGGGAAATTAGAAAACACTTTGCATTGTACAAAACCAGAACCACAACAAAACAAAATTTATAGGATGCAGTGAAACTAGTGTCAGAGGGAAATTTATAGTTATCAAAAAGTTAGCATTAGAAAGGGTACCTAGTTGGCACAGTCAGTTAAGCATCTGACTCTTAGCTTCAGGTCATGATCACACGGTTCATGAGTTTGAGCCCCACATCAGGCTCTGCTCTGACAATGCAGAGCCTGCTTGGGATACTCTTTCTCTACCTCTCTGTGCTTTCCCTGCTTGTGCTCTCTCTCTCTCTCTCAATAAATAAACCTTACAAGAAAAAACTTAACATTGGAAAAGAAGAAAGATCTCAATCCAATAATCTAAGCTTCCACCTTAATAAAATAGAAAAAGAACAAATAAATTCAAAAACAAGCATAAGGAAAAAAATAATGATTATAACATTAATTAACAAAGCAATAAGTAGGTAAGTAAATAAGTAGAGAATATAAAAAATCAATAAAACCAAAGTTGGTTCTTTAAAAAGATCAATAAAATTGACAAATCTATAGTTATATTAATCAAGAAATAAAGAACACTCAATCACTATAATCAGGAATGAAAGAGGAAATATTACTACTGACCTTAAATAAATAACTGTAAGATAATACTACGAACAAATATACAACAGTAAAATGGGGAAATTCCAAGAAAGATACAAACTTTCAAAACTGACTTAAGAAAATATAGAAAATCTGAGTAAACCCATAACTAGCAAAGAGATTGGATTAGTAATAAAAAAATTTTCCCACAACACAAACTCAGGATCAGATGGCTTCACTGCTGAATTCTATTAAGAATTTCAGAAATAGTTAACATCAATCCTTCACGAATTCTTCCAAAATATAAGAGAGGGGAATCATTCCTATCTCATTGTATGAAGCCAAAATTACCCTAATACTAAATAAAACCAGATAAAGGCTTCACACACACACACACACACACACCACATTCCAATATTTTTTGCAATCATGGATGCAAAATTCCTCAACAAAATACTAACAAACCAAATCCCATAACATAAAAAGGATTATATACCAAAACAATGTGGGCTTTATTCCAGGAATATAAGGGTGGTTTAATATAAAATCAATCAATAAGTAAACCATATTAAAAGAATAAAAACAAAACCACATGATCTTTTTAAGAGATACAAAAATAAAACATGACAAAATTCAAACCCTTTTATGATAAAAATAATAATAAATGACCACACAAGAAACTAGGAATAGAAGATAAATTTCTCACCTGATAAAGGGTATCTGTGAAAATCCAGGGCTAACTAGCACCATCCTTCATGGGGAAAGACAGAAACTTTTCATCCTAAGATGAGGACAAAACAAAGATATTTGCTTTTCCACTTCTATTCAGTATCGCATTAGTGGTTCTAGCGAGGGAAATTAGGAGGAAATAAAAGACAGTAAATCTGTAGGAAAAAAAAAAAGAAGTGAAATTACCTCTATTCACAGATGACACGATCATTTTAAGAGAGAATCCTAAGAAATCCAAATACATACAAATATATATAAAAAAAAACATAAAGGTTGCAGAATAACAGATCAATATACAAAAAATCAAGTGACAATGAACACTATGTGCTGGCAATGAACAATTTGAAATAAAATTATAATAATTCCACTCACAGTAGCATCAAAAATAGTAAAATACTTAAACTTCACAAAAAAATGCAATACTTGTACACTGAAAACTACAAAACATTGAAGAAATTAAAGAAAAGTAAATAAATGGAAACACCTTCCATGTTCACAGATTGAAAGATTTAATATTGTTAAAATGGCAAAACTTCCCAAATTTGATCCACAGCTGGCATTTTTGTAAAAATGGATGAGTTGATCCTAAAACTCATATAGAAATTTGAAGACCCAGAGTAGCCAAAAAATTTGGAATACATGACATGATACTCTACATGGAAAATCCGAAAGACCACCCAAAAGCTGCTAGAGCTGATACAGGAATTCAGCAAAGTCACAGGATACAAAATCAAGTACAGAAATCAGTTGCATTTCTATACACCAATAATGAAGCAACAGAAAGAGAAATAAAGAAACAAATCCCATTTACAATTGCACCAAGAACCATAAAATACCTAGGAATAAACCTAACCAAAGATGTAAAGCATCTGTATGTTTAAGCCATAGAAAACTTATGAAGGAAATTGAAGAAGGCACAAAGAAATGGAAAAGGACTCCATGCTCATGGATTGGAAGAATAAATACTGTTAAAATGTCAATACTACACAAAGCAATATATACAGTCAGTGCAATCCAATCAAAATTGCACTAGCATTCTTCTCAAAGCTAGAACAAACAGCCCTGAAATATATATGGATCACAAAAGACCCCGAATAGCCAAAATAATATTGAAGAAGAAAACCAAAGCAGGAAGCATCACAATCCCAGACTTTAGCCTCTACTACAAAGCTGTAATCATCAAGACAGTACGGTATTGGCACAAAAACAGACACATGGACCAATGGAATATAATAGAGAATTCACAAATGAACCTACAAATGGATGGCCAACCCATCTTTGACAAAGCAGGAAAGAGTATCCAGTGGAAAAAAAGATAGTCTCTTTAGCAAACTGTGCTGGGAGAACTAGACAGCAACATGCAGAAGAATGAAACTAGACCACTTTCTTACACCATATACAAAAATAAAAACAAAATAGATGAAAAACCTAAATGTGAGGCAGGAAACCATCAAAACCCTAGAGAAGAAAATGGGCAACAACCTCTTTGACCTCAGCAAATAGATATAAGCAGAGAAGGAGGGAGGCAAACTGTAAGAGACTCTTAAACACAGAGAACAAACTGAGGGTTGATGGGGGTGGGGGCGAGGGAAAAATGGGTAATGGGCATTTGGGACTTGTTGGGATGAGCAGTGGGTGTTGTATGTAAGTGATGAATCGCAGGAATCTACCCCTGAAACCAAGGGCACAGTGTACACACTGTATGTTAGCCAGTTTGACAATAAATTATATTTTTTAAAAAATACAAGAAAAATTTGGAATACTTACACCTGATTGATTTTCAAAATACATAACTGTAATAATCAAGATAGTGTAGTATTGCTGTAGTTTTATCAAAATTTAAAACTTGCTTTTCAAAAAACCCCATCAAGAAAATGAAAAGACAAGCTATAGACTGGGAGAAAAATAATTATATATTTGTCATAAAAACTTTAGAAGAACTAGAATCCAGAATATCCAGAATATATAACAAATCTTTCCATTGAAAAATAAAAGGATAAAACAACCCAATTTAAAAATGGGCAGAAAAGCTAAACAGTGCTTCATCAAGTGAGATACCAAATGAGCATACTAAATAATGTTCAACATCTTCAAGGAAATGCAGATTAAACCCTCAATAAGATACCATTACACTCCTATTAGTATAACTAAAATATTGATAATTTCAAGTGCTGATGAAGTATGTGAAACTAGATATCTCACACATGCTGATGGAAATGCAAAATGGTAAAGCCACTTGGGAAAATCGTCTGGCAATATTTTATAAAGAAAAATACACATTCGACACAGGATCCTCAATCTCATTCCTAGGTATTTTTCTAAGAAAAATGAAAACATATATTTTCATAAAACCCTGTATGCACTTTTATAGCACTTTTATTTTAACAATCAAAAACTGGAAACAACCCACAGTTCTTCCTATCAATGAATGGATTTAAAAGCTGTGGTCAATCCCTGAACGTGAGACAGGAAACTATCAACACCCTAGAGGAGAAAGCAGGAAACAACCTCCTTGACCTCCACCGCANTCATCAACAATAAAAAAAAAAAAGCTGTGGTAAATCCATTCAATGGAATACCACTCAGAAATGAAAAGGAAGAAATTACTGATCCATGTAACACAATGGAATAAATTGCAAATGCATTTTGCTAAGTGAATGAAACCAGAACTGATAGGCTACATTTTACATTAATCTATTCATGTGACTGTCTGGTAAGGCAAAATTATATGGATGGAAAACAAATCAGACAGCTCTGGGGGCTAGGGTAGAGTAAGGTTAACTATAACAGCAGCAAAAGAATGGAATCATGACTCTACTCATTTGCCCAAACCTGTAAAACTATACAGTACAAAGAGGGAATTTTACTGAATGTAAAATTAAAAGAAATCAACCATAATGTGAGAGAAATCCAAAACAAAATAAAAATTATAATAAATGAAGTTAACTATATTACAAATGATCAAAATAACCATGCTGAAGAGAGCGGGGAAGAAAAGAACCAAACTAAGCCCCTTTGCAAAATAGCATTTTGTTCATATATTTTAAGGTTAAATACATAAAGAACTTTTATTTTATTGTTAAAATGCAATACTGTATTTTAGTTAATAAATTTACTTCTCTTGGGGTATGGGTTAGCAATTCTGAAACTATGTGCATACTAGGGGTGAACAAGTAAGCACATATGTTTTAGTTAACGAGAGCCACATCTCTCATTGTTGGAGAGCATGTTACAAATATGAAAAGAGGACACTGGGGTGTTGAATTTGAGTCAGAAGTATCAGTGTGAAATTAGGGTTTTTAAACAAATATGTATGTGTATGTGTTTGCAAGAATAAGTACCTATATATGTATAGTAAAACCTTGGATTTGGAGTAACTTATTCTGCAAGTATTCTGCAAGACAAGCAAACACTTCTAATAAATTTTAACTTGATAAACAAGTGATGTTTTACAATACAAGTAGAATGTGACACTGAATGTCACATGATCACAACTGAGCCAATGGTTCTTGAAATTCACTTTGATATACAAGTGCTTTGGATTCCAAGCATGTTTCCAGAATGAATTGTGCTCACAAACCAAGGTTTTACTGTATTTCCAAAATCTGTCCCAAGAGGACATATGAGTGATGACACCCAGAGAGCAGTGAGCACAGTTACTGTCTGATCTTGCTTTCTAAATATCATTCTCCAAGGAAGGAAGGAAGGAAGGAAGGAAGGAAGGAAGGAAGGAAAAAAGGGAAGGAAAAGAAAAGAAATCAGGGCTTCTGTTGAAAGGGATCAATTCAAGAGCTGGAAGGAAAAAACATAAAATGAACCTGGAGCATCTCATGATGCCAAAAAAGCAAGAAAGTGCTCAAAGATGATGGCACCTATTGAAAGGACACAGAACTCAGCCTGAAAGAGTTTCCAGTGGTCAAAACTGAAAAAAATGAGCAAAAAATAAATAAATAATGATACTACTGATTATAAGCCATTGATTAAAATATTAATGAGGTGTGCCTAGATGGCTCAATTGGTTAAGCATCCAACTTCCACTCAGATCATAATCTCTCAGTTTGTGGGTTTGAGCTCCATGTTGGGCTCTGTGCTCATAGCTCAGAGCCTGGAGCCTGCTTTGGATTTGGATTCTGTGTCTCCCCCTCTCTCTGCCCTGCCCTTGCTCTCTTTCTCTCTCTCTCTGTCTCTCTCTCTTTCTCTAAAATAAATAAATATTAAAAAATTTTTAATAATAAAAATAACAAACATTCATGAGCCCACACTGACACAATAAATAAATGAGGGAGAAGATTTCTGTAACAGAAGAATTCTGAATAATAAATATAAAAAGAATAGAGGGAATAGAAAATCACCTCTAGAAGACCACTGTGAACATTGTTGCAGACAAGTTCTATCAATGGAGGCTAAAATTAGTGGGGAAAAATTTTAGGAGATACAGGAGATTTGCCTAGTCTCAAAGCATCTTCTCTAAGATATCCATTAATTATGGTAGGGGAAATAGAGTGGAGAAATCCATCATGCACCACCTTAACTAAATGATAATAATAATAAAATAATGATCATCAATAATAAGACATATTGACATCATGTAATCCCTAATTGATACACTGAGAAGGGCACATTGCTTCTGTGAAACAGTGGAAAACCCAAATTGAGGAAAATTCTACAAAATAATTGGCCAGGGCTCTTCAAAAGTGTCAAAGTCATGAAAGAGAAGGAACGATTAAGGACATTTAGAGGTTGGAAGAGATTAAGAGGACATGACCACTCACTGTAGGGAAGGATCTTGGAATGGATCTTAGAACAGAAAAAAAGGACGTTAGTGGAGAAAGTGGTGAAATAGAAATAAACTCTGTAATTCAGCAAGTAGTATTTTGTCAATGTTAATATAGTTTTGACAAGTATACTACTATGTATAAGATGCTGACATGTGGGGCTCTGGGTGGCTCAGTCAGTTAAACATCCAACTCTTGATTTTGGTTCAAGTCATGATCTCATGGCTCATGGGATCAAGCCCCATGTTGGGTTCTGCCCTAACAGCCCAGATTCTGCTTGAGATTCTCTCTCTCTCCTCTCTCCCTGCTTCTCCCCGCCCCCCACTCACAGCCTCTGTCTCAAAATAAATAAATCAATGTTTTAAAAAATGCTAATATTTGGAAAAGCTGTGTATAGATGAAATGAGAATTCTCTGTATTATTTTTGTAATTTTTTTGAAAATCCAAACTTCTTTCAAAACAAAAAGGATTTTAAAAGCAAATGTTGATATAATTTACAAATGGAAAAACTATATGAATTCTGATAAGCATTTGAAAAACTACTCAATATCATTAGTCATAGTCATAATGCAATTTACAATTACAGTATGAAATACCACTACAAATCCACTAGGATAGCTAAAATCCAAAACACCGACAATAAACAGAGAAAGAAAGCTGAGAGAAATAAAGCTGGTTGCCAAGGAATCACACTGGCTCTACCTTCAACATACTTCTACATTCAAGTATTGGCAAGGATGTGCAGAAAATGGAATCTGTGTGTAAAATGGTACAGCCACTTTGGAAAGCAGTGTGACAGTTTCCTGAAAAGTTAAGCATATATTTAATATACAGCTCAACAATTCCACTCCCAGGTATTTACTCAAGAGACTTAAAACATATCCACACAAAACCTTGCACACGAATACAGCATTATTATCTAAAATAGCCCCAAACTGGAAATAACCCAAATGCCTATCTTCCACATGAATTTCCACAATCTCCTTCTGATGGGTCTTCCTTTTCTTCCCTTAGCCCCCTATCAACTACTCTCAGCACAGCTGACACCTAAATCTGACTGCCTCGCTATTCTCTTAGAATAGTCCAGTGGTTCCCCATTTCATCCAGGGACAAGCCAAAGTTCTCAGACAGCCCTATATCTTCTCTCCTCTCCTCTGAATCTCCCATCACTCATGATGCACCACTCACTCTGGCCTCCTTGTTCTTCCTCAAACACACCCATGCCCACATTCAGACCTTTGCTCCAGCCTTTCATCCACCTGGAATGCTCTTCCTGGGCTCTCTGCTCCTTCAAGTCTTTGCTCAATTCCATCATCTCAATGAGGTCTTATCTTGACATCTTTATTTAATACTGTAGCCTATTCCCTCCATCCCAGAACTCCTGACCTATGTAGGCTGTCCCCTCCTTCTTTGTTCCCTAACACCATCTTCCAACATGCTGGATAATTTATTCATTGTGTTTATTATAATTTACTGTTATTGCTTATTATGTTAACTCCCCATGTGAGAATGACATCTCCACAAGGACAGGAGTCTTACTCTACTTTATTAACTGATGTGTCCCAAATATCTAGAACAGTGCTTGGCACTTTGTAAGGCATCAGTAAATATTTGCTGGAATGAATGAATGGTGAATTTAAAGCAAGTAACTGTAGTGCAGTTATGTTACATTTCTGGTTAAGAGCCATTTACATTGACAGTCACTTGAGATGGTTAAGATCCTCTGAGCAAAGCAGTAGGACCCTACAACTGTAGCTACAAAATGACTGCGTTCACACAGGGCCAGGGCTATCTCATGGAATGCCTTTGTGTGAGTTAGACAGGGTGTACCTTACTCCTAGGAGATATAGCCCTGCACCAGGATGATGGCTTGGCAATGGAAGTATGGCCTCAATGTTGTCCCACTTATACCCTCAGCCAGGTGATGTTGTGCAGTACATGATCTGCCTAGCTGAACATGATGATTTGTATCCACATAGACTTGCAGAATCAGCATGGGCCACTAGCTCTCCACTCCCCATACCCCATACCCCAGAACACACACAGCCTCCTCACCACAGCTGTGCTTAGGTCATCCTGTAAAAACTGGTCACTTCTGATGAGTGGTTCCTGTAGGCTCACCCTCATGCTCTCCCAAGCCTGCCCACTCATAACTCCTTGGGCAATGAGGCAGATCCTTTGTCCCAGATTTAAATCTTTCTCACTGCTCACCATTTTGGTTACTGAGTCCTTGCTTGTGACAGTGTCTCTGGACCCATTTGCTCAAGACTCATTGTAACTCCCCACCTTTCCTCTGCCAGGCTAAAATTCTCTTCCCCAAACCAGCCTAAGGTCAGTACTAAATCCTTCCCAATCTAGGCTGCACTAAATACCAACCCCTACCCTCTGACACCCTGGTCCTCAAGCTGTGCTCCAGAACCCTTGAAGCTACTGCACTGTGCCATATGGACTTGGACAAAGAGGAAAGGGAGGCCCATGGCCAGGACACAGGTCCCTCAGCCCTGCTTTAACCAATGCACCTCTACTCACGGGATTTGTAGCTTTCAAACATGACTTTTGCCTGGGAAAAAAAAAGTTTGTTTAAACAACATTAGAATATGGATACTCTATGGGGCGCCTGGGTGGCTTAGTCGGTTAAGTGTCCGACTTTCACTTAGTTCATGATCTCGCGGTTCCTGGGTTCGAGCCCCGCGTCGGGCTCTGTGCTGACTGCCAGCTCAGAGCTTGGAGCCTATTTCAGAGTCTGTGTCTCCCTCTCTCTCTGACCCTCCCCTGCTCAATCTCTCTCTCTCTCTCTCTCCTAGAAATAAAATAAAAATATTAAAAAAAATAATATGGATATTCTATGCCTTCAAGATGTACACCTTCATTTTAACTGGGAAAAAATCTTAAATTCCAGTCATATTCCACTTAAAAGCCCTTTAACAGAGCACCTATAGAATGTCTGGCTTTGAGTGATGGCACTACGTGGTTAGCCCTTCAAGATTAAAAGGCTGCAATATGAACACTTTGGTAATTTAGTATTATAAACCAAATTAAAGTTAAGGCAAATCTCCATGGAAAATTATTTTGATTTTTAAATACTTGATCCACAACTGTTCTTTCTGAAAGTAATTCTATAGCAAGGCAGAATCTCTTGTAATCTAAGTATTCACTCCCTGATTTATCTGTTCTGGAAATCCCCATCTTGGTAAGTTTGATGGAGCATACCTATACTTACATGAGACCCAAAATGTAAATGAAAAAAGTGACTTATGGTGAGTCATGTTTCTACTTGTTTGCTTGCATTTGCCATAGGGGCGGTGGGCAGATGCTTGGTGAGGGCAAAATGGGTGGATTGCCAGACCCTGAAGAAGAGATGGGGGCAGGGGAGCAGAGGATAGGAATTGCAGAAGCCTCTAAAAATATCCTCTGACTCAACAATCAAAAATAAACAACCAGATTTAAAAATGGTAGGACACCTGGGTGGCTCAGTCAGAAAACATCCAACTCTTGATTTCATCTCAGGTCATGATTTCAGGGTCTTGAGATCAAGCCCCAAGTCACATTTCTCACTGGAAGCAGAGATTAAGATTCTTTTAAGATTCTCTGTATCCCTCTCTCGCTGCTCCTCTCCCACTTGTGCGCACATGCTCTCGCTCTCTCTCTTTCTCTCTCTCTCTGTCTCTCTTAAAAATAAAGCAAGGGCAAAGGACTTGAGTAGGCATTTATCCAAATAAGATATACAAATGGCCATCAAGCACATGAAAAGATGCTCAACATCACTAATCATTTGGGAAATGCAAATTAAAACCACAATTAGATAATACACCCTACTCATTAGGGTGGCAACTATTAAAACAATAATGTGTTGCCAAGGATGTGGAGAAATTGGAACCTTTGTGCACTATTGGTGGGGATGTAAAATGGTGCAGCCATTAATTGAAAACTGTATGGTGGGTCCTCAGGAAATTAAAAGCAGAATTATCATATGACCTAGCAAGTCTACTTCTGGGTATAAACCCAAAAGAATTGAAGGCAGGAACTCGAAGGCACCCTTGTTTATAGTAGCATTATTCACCATAGCCAAAGATGGAAGGAACCCACATAGCCATTGAGCATTGAATGGATAAACAAGATGTGGTGTATGCCTACAGTGGAATATTATTCAGTCATAAAGAAGAAAGGAAATTCCAACACATGCCACATAGAACATGGATGTACAGTGAGAAATTATGCTCAATGGAAAAAGCTATTACTAAAGATAAATACTATATGATCCCACTTAAATGAGATATCTAGAGTCATCAAATTCATAGAAACAGAAAGATGTTTGCCAGGGCTTTGGGGGGACAGTGAGTCAGAATGATGAGTTCATGTTTAATGGAACTGGAATTTCAGTTTGGGAAGGTGAGAAATATCTGGTGGTAGATGGTGGTGATGGTAGCACGACATAAATTACAAAGCACTGCTGAGATGTACATGGCAAATTTATGTTGTATCATTTAATACAATAAAAAATATAGGGGGAAAGATGACCCTATGAACTTAAAGAGGAAGTCAACCATGGCCTGGGATAAAAGATAGGTGAACCTACCTCATTTCTGACCCACATTTCAATGAAGAGCAGATATTTTCAAAAATCTGGTCTACAATATCATCAGATGCAAAGAAACAAGACTGGCAGGAATGCCAATTGGTATGATACTTCTGGAAGACAGTGTGGAAATATATATGAAAGGCCTTGTATATGAGCATGCTCTCTGATGTAGCAACTTCCCCTCTACGCATTTTATCTTAAGAAATAATCATAGATGGGGGCACCTGACTTCTGCTCAGGTCATAATCTCATGGTTACATGAGCTCGAGCCCCACCTGAGGCTCTGTGCTGACAGCCTCCTTCAGATTCTGTGTCTCCCTCTCTCTCTCTGCCCCTCCCCTGCTCATACTCTGTCTCTCTCTCTCTCTCTTTCTCTCAAAAATAAATAAATAAAAACATTTAAAAAATAATCATAGATGTTCACAAGATGTATCTACAAAGATGAACATTTGCTTACTAAACCAAAACATTGGGAACACCTTAAATATACAAAAGAGGGGAACGGTAAGACAAATTAAGGTGTTACCCTGCCACTACACAATTAATAAACACAATATTGTCAAAGAATGTGTAGTGGCATGAGAAATGTTCTTAATATATTGCTAAATGTTTTAAAACAATTACATAACAGTAAGTCCACCACACATATATTTTTACTAAAAAACTTCACCTATATATTTAAAGAGAGAAAAAGAGTGACAGTACCAGTGATTTTATCTTTGTTTTTCTATCTCTGTATTATCCCAATTTCCCATACTGTACATGTAGTTTTGATCTGATTGGACATAAAAATACTATACCAATATTTTTAAGTTAAATCTGACTGTCCTCAGTTTCTAATTGGAGAACACTGGGTGCAGGCTAGGTTGAAATTTTCCTTTGTCAGATTCAAAATGGGGTGCAAAAAATGCTGTTTATTTATTGTCTTAAGTCAGGTTTTACTGTCAAAAACCAGATTGCAAGAGAGGACTTAAAATGTTTAAGAGAATAAATTTTGCAATCACTTCAAAAGCACCTATTAGCATGCAAGCCATTGGTATGCTAATTTCCAATCATTCCCATCTTATTCATTAAAACCAGTCACCCAAGGTTCTCTCCAATCAATAATTGAGGGTAGGGGTGGGGGAGGGACAGTGGAAGGAAGGATGGGAATGGCCTCCAGGGCCTGGAATTAGAGCTGCGTTTCCTTTCTTATCAATTCTGTGTTTCAGACTTTCAATTCAGATGCTCATTTTTCCTATTCGATCATCCAAGAATGTCCACATGGAGGCTTTTATCCCCGAAGTTCATTGACTGTTTGGACTTTCACTAGAACTTCTTATTTTGTATTTGTCCCAACATTAGAGTGCACCCGGCTTGGGAGCTCCATTCTGGAACTCTTGCAGACAATAGCTGGAACATTAGCAGTGTAATCCCTGCAGGAGGGAGAAAGCTCAGCGATGTGCAGTCCAGAAAGAGCCTATCTGTGCAGTTCACTGGGGCCAGCCTCAGGGGCTGCCAGGGCCCAGAGACGCTCTAGAGCCGTGTGAAATCTTAGTCACACTCACTTCAGAAATGAACCCCATGTGGTTGTATACTAGTCTAGCAATGTGTAAAACATTCCGTGCAGAGGGAAGAGGAAAAGATGAGTCCTGTTGACTAAAGTAGAAAGCCTGACCCGGAAAGCTTCTCACAGGGGAGTTGGCTCGATCCATTCATCCTCTAAGGTCCAGAGGGAGCCACAGGCAGGCTGGTTACGGCTGGCTGGCTCCACCTGCCTGGGTGGCTCTGCTTCTCTAGCATCCCCAGGACCTTCCATGGGTCCTGGCTGAGGTGCTATCTGCAGGGGAATCTTTAAGACTATGTTCCAGCTATCCCCTGCATGGAGGTCTTCTAGAACACCCATAACTTTAAGAATAATAGCTACTTTCCTTAGAGTATGTGCTGGGCTTTTCCTGACCACCCCAACCCCCACGCCATCCCAGACCTCAGGCAGGACTTTTGTGTGGCAGTGCAAGGTAAGACTTGTCGCTGTGTTCCTTCCTCTGACCCTGTTTCCCCACTTGCCTGGGATGCACTTTCTTCCTGCGTGCCTGAGAAACATAGATGCCAGCTTGAAAACCATCTCAAAAATCACCTCCTTCTAACTTCTCAGACTACTCTTTTTCTTGGGGAGACAAAGAGGTGAATAGAATATGAGCCTACAAACCAAAAAGATCTGAGTTTAAGTTCTGACTGTATTACCTGACTGCTGTGTGGTCTAGCACACATTAACCCTCCAAAGCCTCAGGTCTCTACCGGGTCAAATATGAGTAGTGAAATCTACTCCTAAAGCTCCTTTGAGAATTAAACAAGGAAGCTGCCTTCACACTTCCCCCAAACCGTGAGATCTTCAGAGGTGTCCTAGTCATGTGTATTCCCTTCACTACTGGAGGGAAGGGAGGAAGCGAAAGAGAGAGAGGGAGGGAGGGAGAGAGCTTATTGACAGAATTTTCCTTGCTGGGCTAGAAGTGTAGTATACCTGTCTGTGGATTTACAGCGGTGGTTCCCCATGTAAGGATGC
>NW_027530974.1:3334085-3336543 GCF_008692635.1 Crocuta crocuta
TTGCTGCTCCCTCTCACCCCCCACCCCCGCCCCGAGCAGAGACTGCTGCTGGGGGAGAAG
Source organism: Crocuta crocuta (assembly GCF_008692635.1). NCBI lineage: Eukaryota > Metazoa > Chordata > Mammalia > Carnivora > Hyaenidae > Crocuta > Crocuta crocuta. The sequence continues at coordinate 3,334,146 of NW_027530974.1, forward strand.
CATGGCAGAGGACAGGGCCTCTTTGACAGCCTCCACCCCAACCCAGGGGATTGCAAGGTGCAGCAGGGCTGGTTCAGAGACAGACAGGAACCGCCCCATCTTCTAGGGACAGCAATCTACAGGAAGTGGGAGGAGGAATGAAGGAGCTCTTGACAGGAAGTACAGTAGCTCAGTGACATGTGACCCATCCCAATTACGGGACCCACATGTTAATACAAGGAGCAGAGGCACAAGCCAGTCATGAGGGTTGGCAACTGTATGAGTGTATTTCTGTGAGATTAATGGATGGACAGAACGGTGGAGCCAGGACACTCTCCAGCCAACGTCCTACTGACCATTACCTGTGCATGGACAGACCACACGCAGCAGGCATGTCAGCTAAGATCCTTTCAGTCCAGGGATCTTTGAGGACCCTGAAAAGCCAGCCTGGCCCTCCCAAGCTGAAAGGCAGCAGGAGGGCCTTTCAAAAGCACCACTTCAAGATTCAGCCCTGGCTCAGTTTACCTTGGCCACCCATATCCTTGACTCTTTCTGCAGAAATCCCAGCAAGGAATGTTCTCACGCATTTGTGGGTTGGCTGGAGGGCAAAGGGGAGTCAGTGAACTCACCCAGCCACACCCAGGAGGAAGACCACAGAATTTGGCTGACACATTCCTCTTTTGTCAGATTTTGGAGCAATGTGCCAGCCACCTATTCCCAAGAAACTGATATGGATTCTTTAAATGTGGAAAAGGAGGCAGGACTTAGGGAACACTCTGGTAAGATGACAAAGGGGCTGTCATGGCCCAGCCCCTAGAAACTGGTAGCACTGGCTGGACAAAGCCATTTTCCTGCCTCCCTCTCTCCTCTCTTTCTTTTGGGCTCTGACTCCCACATCACCTGCTCACCAGGTTGAGGCAAACTGCCGCTGGTCTTGCCACCCCCTCTGTCTTTCCACTTCCAAGAGACTCTTCCTTACCCCTTTGGTCCCTCCTCTTCTGGGATTGACAGGAGAAATTTCTCTGGCCTGTCTGTGGGGAGATGTATTTAGTTGCCTCTCCACCCTGGATTTGGAGACTTCTGGCTCCAAGTGGTTGAGCACCCATCTTGAGACTCTGTGAAGCTGGATTATTTTCCCTCCCACCCTGGACCCATCCCAGACACAAGCATTTCCTTTATCTGCCTCCCAATGACATCACCTCCCTGCTCCTGAGGGTTTTTTTTCCTATTGTCAGACTGTCACTGAGCTCTGTCCCTACTCTCATAATACCAGTTGGGCAGCATCCTTGGACTCTTGAAAATATAACAGAGAAGTGTCTTGCAGCAAGAAATCAATATATGGGAAAATAGGTAGGAAAAATAGCCTCACAGAATTAGGGAAGGCCCTGGTTGGTTTAATTTTCACTGACCCAGTTTCATTGCTCAAAGTGCAGTACATGCAGCAAGGGACAGTGACCTCACACACACAAAAAGCTCCCTACTGTTTTGCAGATGTCTTCTACCACCAATCCATGGATATTTAACTACAATTGAGTGAATGACAAAGAGAATTTCCCACCCTAGGAAGTTGCAGTTGAGTCTGCTACTCAGACAAGTGATTTTCATACATATATAATGGAGGGAAAGATCACTCTACTTCATTTTTATATAAGAATTTAATGGGGGACATAAGGGTAATCTGGGGTGGTAAATGGGGCCAATCATGCCTGCATGTAACCTCCATGACTCCACTGTATATGCATAAAGCCCTGAGTGAGAAGGAGGGGAATATGGACTTCAGTTCCCATGAGGATGCACATTGGTGAAACTGTGGAAAGTGTGGATGATGTTAAGAGTTTTGGATCAACTAATAAAGCTGCTAATTTTACTATGTAGGAAGTAAGTTGTGACAGCTTCACCAACATCCCTAGCAGGAGGTCAATGTGTTCACCAAAGGACCCCCAAGAAACACTGACTCAGGAAAGATTACAGGAACTAATCAAATCATCTACAGAAAACCAAGGGGAGGACGGGAGGGAAGGGCCAGAAAGTCAAACTCTGGAGGGGCTTCCAGAAACATTACAAGCAGTGAAACAAGTGAGCAATTAACTTTTTAATATAATATCTCTGTAAAACAAAAATTGTTCTGTCTCCTCAAATCTTTGATAAAGTCTGCTACCCAGGCAAAAGCCTTGGTGAGTTTTGTTTGTTTTTCTTTTTTTCTACCTGAGAGCAGAGAGTTTGGGGAAATTAACAAAAAGCCTGAATTTCCCTATTTGGATCAGGGTTAGAGGCACATGGAGTGGTAAGATTTGCAGCCAGAGGTGACTGTGAGTAGGTAAACCCCCCAAAACTCGCATAAATCTTGAAGAAGACATTAGACTTCCCATAATTTGTAGAACAAAAAGGCAATCTCAGAAAAAAAAAAAAAAAACCGAAA
>NW_027530974.1:3336670-3342234 GCF_008692635.1 Crocuta crocuta
AAACCCGAAAGGCGGTCTCATTTAATTCTTAAGGTCAGAGTTACCCAACTAACATCTGGGTTACATATGTAATGTGAATTGAGTTTGCATTGCATTTATGTTGATGCTTCTGATTTTTAGACAGGGATAGAGAAGAAAAACATGGCTGTTAAAGTATTCAGATCTGTGGTGTTTATCAGTCTACTAGCACAACATAAGCATTTCCTGTGTGCAAGCTTCCATCCTAGATGTTCCGGGCTCTGGGATGGTGCTTCACCATCTATGAAGAAGGCCCAGCTACTGCTTTTCCCAATCATTCCAGACTGATGCATGGCCCTCTGCTCACAGCTTATATACAGTCTGCACAACATGGGACTCAATACAAGAATTCAACAGCACCCAGTCTGATCTATTTCCAATTCAACCAAATGAGCCCAGGACACATTAGGTTGTGGATGTCACAGAAGCATGTTCATTGTAAGACAAGGTAATCATAAAGTTTGCTTACAGTACAAGTATGATTAATTCCAAAGTGGGTTAATAAGTAACACAAGTTATGAGTTTTTAAAAGGAAGACATTTAGGGAAACAAGAAAAGAGGTTTGTGAAGGGGGAAAGCCTTAATGGGGTTTTGAGGGCTGTTTAAGATCAGGATAGTTGTCGAGGAATCCAGAAACATATGAACAAGGGTGGGTAGGTCTGAAATTTCCATGTGAGTTTAAGGAACAGTAAGCAGATCTGGTGGGAGGGAAAGTGGAGTCAGTGCAGAAATGTAATGGGAAAGTGAGCATAAAGGACAGGTAGGGCCAGAACATAGCAGACATTAAAAGCCAGAAATATAGAACTTAGGCTTCATTCTGCACATTTATAGAAAATAGAACCAGAAACCAGCATTTTATGATGACTTATTTAGTCCATAAATTATTCAATAAACACTGTGGGTACAAGCCTTTGTGTTGGATGCTGAATGACACACAGGATGTGTTGGAAGCAGAGGAATGAGCTCAGAAGCTACAGCCTAAGGTTTAGGTACTACTCTAGAGCCTGAGCTAGGGCAATCATCAATAAGGAAGAAATGGTATAAATCCAAGACATAATTCCAAGAAAAAAAGGGAAGAGGAGAGACGTGTCTTTAATTACTATTTGCAAATGCAAATGACTGAGCTCAAATGTCATGCCCTCTGCAAAGACTGCCCCAAAGGGGTTCTTGACTTTCTCCTCTGTGCTTGCAGCACACCTTATACCAACTAAGTTTGAACTTGTCACTAACACAGTGAATGAATGAAAACTAGGAGTCACAGATGGGTCTGAAGGTTTCAAGGAAAAGTAACTTGGCAAATGGTCACATGCGGTGCCATTTCTGGGCAAGTTTCCTATCAGAACCTACCTCCAGGAATGTTGCCAACAGAATGGCGTCCTGGACCCATGCTGCCAAAACAATAAAGCACATACTAAATAAATGTTAAGTTCATGTCAGATAATAAAAATATACACGTATATGCACACTTAACCTCTCTCTCTATGAAAATCATTTTAAGGTCCTCTATTGTGACATTAGCATACTTCACCAGTAGAGAAATACTAAAAAACAAAGTGTGGCAAGTTCAATAGCCAACTAGTTTCTCTAACATGGTAACCCCCCAACTGCTCCTTGGTCTGAAGTGATCAGGAAGGAATGGTGGGGCATCATAAAATTATAACGTCACTCTCACAAAGTGTATTCATCCATGGACACTGTCCATGTCAGACCACTATACCTACTAAAAGTGGGAAGAGAACTAGAAGCATAAATTGGTTTTTAATTTTTTAAAGTTTATTTATTTAAGGAGAGAGAGAAATAGCACAAGCTGGGGAAGAACAGAGAGATGGAGAGGGAAAGAGAGAGAGAGAGAGAGAGAGAATCCCAAGCAGGCAACACACTATCAGCGCAGAACCCAACACAGGGCTCAATCCCATGAACCATGAGATCATGACCTGAGCCAAAATTGAAAGTCAGATGTTTAACCAACTGAGCCACCCAGGTGCTCTGAAGCATAAATTGGAACAAAACCAGTCAATGGGGTGGATTTTCTTGTAGACCACATTTTTCTATTTATTTTCTGGGAAAATAAATATGTAAAGGAAATAAGTATGATTTATATAAGGAAATAAGTGTCTTACATGTATAAATATATATAATAACCCTAATTCTCAAAAATATTTTTATATATATACATGTATGTATAAATATATTTAAGTTCATAGATATAAATAAACTCATTAATAAATTTTAAGATAACCCATTGGGTTTTTATAATTAAACATTGAACTATAACAAATTACATGTAAATACTGAAGACTTATGTTACCATAGCTTTATATTGTTTTTTAAGTTTTTATTTATTTATTTTTGAGAGAGTGTGTGTATGTGCTTGAGTGAGGGAGGAGCAGAGAGAGAGAGAGAGAGAGAGAGAATTCCAAGCAGGCTCCATGCTGTCAGCTCAGAGCCCAAAGTTGGGCTCGATCCCACAAACCATGAGATCATGACCTGAGCTGAAATCAGGAGTCAGACACTTAGCTGACTGAGACACCCAGGTGCCCCAACATAGCTTATTAACACAAAGGAAATCTTTGTTTCCTACCAAAAGTAACAGTTTCCCCAACTCTTGGGGGCATAGCGGTGGAGGAAAGATGCACTGCCAGGGATCTCCCTGTGGCTGGAGCAGATTCCAAAATGCAAGGAGAGGGCATAGCTGGGAGCTGACCTTAGAAGTCAAGAATGGAGTTCACACAGGTTTACCCAACCAAAGGGCTCAAAGCCAGGATGGATGATGGAGAACACGGAGAACACAGAATGAACCCCCAAAATGAGTAAGAATAAGTCTGGGGCAAACTCTGGAGTTCCTTAATAAGTACATAGCATGTCATAGTATGGTGTGACATGGTATGTCATAGTGTAGAATGGTGTGGGGAGGTGTGGCATAGTTTGGCATGGCCTGGGTACAGTGTGTTATAGTCTGGTATTGTGCAATGTGATATAGTGCGGTGTGGTGTGGTGTGGCATGGTGTGCTGCAGTGTAGTCAAGAATGGCATGACCTGGTGTGCTATAATCTGGTGTAGCATGGTATGGTCTGATCAGGTGTAGTGTGCCAGGGCGTGGTGTGGTGTGGTTCATGGCATGGAGTGACAAGCTGAACCAATATGCAGGAGGACCAGATATAGGATGGACAGTGATATCATCAGAAAGAGGGAGTTGAGGACTGAACTGGAGGGGACAGACAGGATTACTAGCTGCAGAAATGTCCTGCAGACAGCTAGAGAGAGATTCAGGAAGAGCACCCAAGGGAAAAGTAAGACCTGGACACATAATGTGAGTCTTCCTCTACAAGGAACAAGTGATGTCACAATAACAGGAGGGTCATCTGCTGAACACCTGTGTGCAAGGATAGAGCCACATGCTTTACATGCATTATCTCATCTATTCTCACAATGACCCTATATGATAGTACTTGAGAAAATGAGGCTCAGAGATGTAAAGTACTTTGTCCAAGGTCACACAGCTAATAAATGATGGAGACATATGTGGATCCGGGTTTACTTCTGTTTCTTCAGTGGAATATGAGTGGGAGACTCATCTAAAAATAAGGCTTTTGCAGAAGTTTTCAGAAGATGCTATACATGCATCCATGGAAAATAAGGGAATGATTCCAATAATTGCAAACCACCTGTACCAGTTGGCAATAACATTTGATGGTAGGTAATAGAAACCTCCAAATGGCGACTTAAACAAATTAGGGGTTTATAAAACTACTGGGTGACCCATGCCAGGAAGAACAGTTCACACCGTGCTCTAGGAGAAGCCTTTAAAGATACCAGCAGCACTTGGGGGGCTTGTTTTTCTCTCTTGTGACAAGAAATCAGGGAAGGACAGACCAGGGCAGGTGTGGCAGTCCCCCAAATCATGAAGAACCCAGCCTCTGTCTAGATTTTCATTTTATCATCCTCATGCTCATGCTTACAAGATGGCTACTGGGACTCCAGCCATCACATCCATGTTTTAGATAGATAAGAAGAAGGAGGAAGGGCAAAGAACAAAAAGAACAGACTGCCTGAGGCAACTCCCTTTAAATTGCTTTTCTGAAATCTTGGAAGCCCATCAGCCATCTCCATTTATACCTCATTGGCCATAACTGTATCATCATCATTTTTACCTAGAGATAAGAGGATTAGAAGGATAGTTTTTTTGACTGAGCATATTGGTAATCCCTGATCACACTGGGATTGTGTTAGCAGTGACAGAGAGAAGGGCACCAGAGATCAATCCAACAAGATCTACCACTTCACTTCAGAGGCCCAACTACACCTGGACACTCTACCATCAAGTGCTGGCCTATTCATGGCATCAGTCCCAGACACAAAAAACCCAACTTCTGACCAGAGAATCTCAGGCTTAAATCCAAGACCTATTTGTAGAGAATATAGATTTTATCAGAGAAGAGAGGCAATGGACTTTAGACCATGAATTTCCTCATTAAGAGACTGGATAGAGGGAAGCATTAGAACTACAGTCATGTTTTATCCCTGGGGCAAGACCATGACTTAACCTTGAGGAATTTGTGCCTAAATCCAGCTCACTGGATTTAGATTCTGAAAGGAATAAGCTTTGATAGGACAGTATTCTTTAAGCGGTCATTACTTATCTGCTCTTCACAGCCTGGACTCCAGCATCCCAGCAGAAAATGTCACTTGGATACAGGCCTACCAGATATCCATCCTCAACAATATCTGAAAATGTCCCATTATGGGTTGAATTATATCCCCCCCAAATTTGTATGTTGAAATCCTCAACCCAGTACCTCATATGAGACTGTGTTCAAAGATAGGGTCCTTAAAGCAGTAATTAAGTTAGAATGAGGTCATGAGGGTGGGCACTAGTCCAATATGGCCAGAATCCTTATTAGAGGAAGAGATGAGGTCACAGACACATACCAAGGGAAGACTGTGTGAGGACACAGATTTCTGTGGTCTGTGGTATACCTTACAGGAGCCCTTACAGACTATTACAGGTTCTTTCACAAAAGAAATCTCTGAGAATGATTGAACATGACATGAAAGAATGAGGAAAACATGCCATTGACTGAAGAGTTAACTTAAACATAATTTTCACATATCAAGCTACAATTACATGCTGTGGAGTTATTACTAACTTTTAATCCTTCTCTCTCTGGGAAATCGGACCTGGCTGGGGTAAATGCCTCTGTCTTAGTTTGGCTCAGATACATCGATCCTCTTCTTCTGTCTGGTCTTTCTTTGATTCTGGATTTTTAATACCAGTCCGAGAGAGCCTTTTATCTCATCGTCTGCTATTCTTCAAAGCCCCATTTTTAAAGTGCTGTTTGCATCAACTCTATTTCTAGATGCTGGTGAAGGCAGGACCGATCATCGATGCTGAAATGCACAATGCTTTCCCTTCCTTCAAGGCACTGGCTCCTCGGTGTTTTGGCAGCAGCTGCTTGTTAGCTGGGAAATGGCTTCTCTATTCATGCTCATTGCTTTGTCCTGTGCTGGGGGGGGGGGGGGGGGGGAGTTGATGGGCATGGAGGAGG